>NC_090927.1:1065309029-1065915529 GCF_040938575.1 Ambystoma mexicanum
AAAAGAGAAGATCCAGGAATGGTGGGGAGGTGGACAGCAAATTTGCAAAGTATACTGGGGTAATGGGGGGATAATACGTGGTGCCAATTTTAATAACGTTCTAATTTACTGAGTTGTTAAAATAATTGTCTCTATTTTTTCCTTATAGTGGTTTATCTAATCTTTTGTGATCGTTAGTCGCTGAATTCTTCCTGCTCTAAGATGTTTGAACCTTGCATTGCTTATTCTTAAAATGCCATTGCCTTCTCTGTCACTCTTAATTTCTTGTATAATGCAAAGCGTCTCTCAAAGTGAGTTTTAGAGTTTTGAGCTTGTGCAATGCTAAGAAACAATGACCAAAGAATACTTTTAAACAGTTCTTTGTGAGGTCCCTTTTTCCTAATTGCTATATAATGGTTGGTATAGGAGACATTCAAGACTTTTCCCATAGTCCGAGAGAGAGAGAGAGAGAGAGAGAGAGGGAGAGAGAGAGAGAGTCTGTGCGTGCGTTATGTCACTATCAGTCCTAGACACATGATGGCAATAACAAATGTGTTAAGGCAACAAAGCCCTCATCTGGGATGGGAGATACTGTGGGGTAATCTCGATATATGATGCACTTACTGACCTGTCGTCATGGCGAGAAACAATGCTTATAATAGTAGGAACTGACACATGACTAGCAGTAATACCTGAACAAATTAATATTTAATGGAGAAAACATGAAATTAGCATGTCCATTTTCTATGGGCGATATGGAAACTGCATGGTCGTTTTTCTGGGGCACTGTAGAAAAGGGCATGACAATATGTGCTAACTGGGTTAGTTCTAAATGGCAAATCTGCCCATTAAGCCTACTATTTTAACCATTGACCTGTAATATTTGAGCAATACTCTGATATTGACAGCACACTCGGATTCTTGATCAAGACACAGATAAACACAGATATACATGTGACGTATCTGGTTGAAAAGTGGTAGCATACTGACAGACAGCAACACTTCCAGCACTCCAATTCTATTTATGTCTAGGGCAGGAACAGGGATGTGCATTGTGATTGCATGTTACCCTGATGGATACAGGGTAGTACTTCAGTGATGTGGAAAACCAGTGTCTACTATGAATCATGTGGTTCTATTGAGTGCAACATTTCCAATGGGCACATGCATCATTTGCAAATACATTTTTCCATTTAATGTCACAGTCGTGGTCTCTGAAACATTGCAATGGCTCATATGTCCCTATTCCCAACTGTCTAAACATTCAATATCTTATTATTCAATTTCTGTTGTGAAAAATATACCATATGGACCATTGGTAGTATTTCAGAAAGATGTGCACTAGAACCAACGCTGGGATACACATACTCCTCTCAGATGTGTGCCTGCTAGTTTTTACTGGATTCACAAAGCCTGCAGCTGAAGCACACCTGAAGATGCCAGGAGCTTCTCTGAGGTCCCCTTTAGCAAATCTATGCGAATCACGTTTACACGTAAGCATCTGGAAGTTGCTTCCTCCATATAAACATTTTAGCATCTTTCAGGCTTTGTGAAACAGGTGGGTGTTAGGTAGCAGGTGCAAATCTGACTTGCTCATGGGCATCTCATTATACATTTCAAAAATGATTTGTGGCAAGGACCTGCCTAAGCTTGTGGGTATTGAAGCCCCTGCTGTTTGAAGGTCCATCACCCGCCACTTTCCTGCATGACTGACTCACGAAGGACTGCATGTGGTGAGATACATGATACGTGTGCACTACTGACAGTGGTCAATAGAGCAAGTTGTGATATGAGTTCAGCTGGATCGATCAAGTGTGATGTCCCCTCTGCTCAGTGTGGAAACATAGTAATATCATGCTGCCTAACTCAAAACAGGAAAGGAGCCTATGTCTGAGGGTTTCTTGATACAATCTCTTTGATGAGAAATAGGGTGAGCTCTCTTCCAGCTGCTAGTATTGTAATGAGATTGTTTTGGTTTAGGATCTGAGAGGTGTCATACAGAAGATATGCAGTTTCCTGGGAAAGCAGCTGGATGACCAAACTGTGGACACAATTGTGGAACAAGCAACATTTAGGAACATGAAAAAAGACCCGCTGGCCAATTACGCGTTGAACTTTGCGACTAATAAAGAAACTAAAGAATTCCTGCGTAAAGGTAGTGCTTACATGAAAAAGAAACCTGAATCCATAATAACTGTTACTTATGATATAATTCAATTATTACATATAGAGTCCTCTCTCCTGCCTCCTCATGCTTGTTACATGCCACTGTTCCACTCTCTCACAGGTCTACCATCTTCACTCCTACCTCCTGCCTCCAACCCCCCCCAAAGGCCCCCCCCGGACATCCCTTGTTCAGAGACTGATTTGTGATATGTGCCAGATGGTAAATACTCGTGGCCTTCCGCAAAAATTTTAAAAAAATTGCAATATGGTTTACTCGTTCTCTCCCAAATTCCTGCTTGTCTCCGCCATTCCACTTCCCTTCCATGTAGCCGGACTGATATCACATGTACGAGCTGTCTTCATAGGACTCGACAGGTAAGGTTTGGAATACTGTATGCTAAATAGTGTTGTAGCATTACAGGTGGGGAGCTAGGGGATTTCATTTGGAATGGAGTTTGAAACAAGGGAATGGACTGAGACTTTGAGCTTCTTTGATCCACGTGGGCCATCTGGGCTTGCTTGGTTGGGTGCCTACAGGAGGTTTTTGCCCGTACGTCGGAAACACTGCTTGATGCTCCTGGCATTCATCCCCATCTACGCTGAGCTTGCCTAAAGGTAGGCTATTTCTTGGATGAAAATGTCCTGGTTAAAAGGAATGGCCTGTGTGATGAAATCCCTGCCTTACGGGTGGATCGCAGTGTTTCCAAAGGGGCTGGGCGCCATCTTGGGCTATGTGATGCTGGTGTAGGGGCTACATCAGGAGGATTGGCTACTCTCATTATGCTATGTGTGGGACGCAGGGACTCGTCACATTTCTGTTAAGGGAACTTCATGGTATGGCTCAATGTGTGGGAACATCAGCAGTCTTTTGCTACAAAATGTCCATATTACCTGGGATCCCTGGTGTTAAGAACCTGCCTGCTATTGCCTCAGGGAAATCGGTTTGCTTTGTTCCTATTCATAGAGAAACGTTAGCCAACAGCTCATTCATGAATACCAAGACACTAGAAAGCATACGTATAGTGTAGCTACACATTTGAGAGAATTGTTCCTGAGATGTTTCAACAGCGGGGAGATCCTGTACGCACGTTCTGCTTCCGGCATGTGCAGGAGTAAAACCCTAGATGGCAACCCTGATGGCTTGGACTACGGCTCTACATCTTAGGGGTGGCGCTTCCCAAACCATGCCTTGTTGTTCTGAGCCACCATCCATGGTTATCGACACCAAACACATGTCAGGGGAAAGGGACAAGTTCAAAGCAGGGAGAGGCCATCCTAGGCACAGTTGATAAAAGACAACCAATCCCGATTTCATGGGCAAACACACTTAAGTTCTCTAAACACAGAGCACGGGTGGGATGTGGGATCAAGTGCTCATAAAAGGAAGAGACCTTGACACAAGAGCGTGGGAGATTGGAATAGGAGCTCACTTGCCATTTTTAGAGAGGAGAGCAGAAGTAGAAGGACACAGGAGACCAGAAGAAAGAAAAAGGAGGCTGGGGAAGAATGGAGGAGGCTGAGGAAGGAAGATAAAGGTGGAGGATGAGAGATACCCAGACTGTTGCAGAGAGAGAAAGACCCACATGTTTGGGGGGAGGGGGAGAGAGAGAGATCCAGGGTGTTGGGAAGAGTAGGACACAATTTACTGGCAAAAGAAGAACCCACAGATTGGAGAGATTGGAGAGAGAGAGAGAGACAGACAGACAGAGAGACCAGGTTGCTATGGAATATCAGACTCAGAAGCTTTGCGTGCAGAGTGATACCAACGGAACAGAGTAAAGAAAAGACCCAGAAGTTGGGGAAAGAGACCCAGAGAAAAGGGATGGAGAAACATCAAGGACACTGGGACGCAAGAAACCCAGGAGGTTGAGCAATAAATGTGGCCCTGAATATAGAGGTGCCTCAAAAGGAGGATGGGATGAGAGCGGTCCAGGAGAAGTGGGTGAGGGATGCCAAAGGAGACATGGTAATATAATTTAAGGAGGTGGTGGCGAGGGTAGTCCTGGAAGAGATGGTGAAGAAGCAGGCTCTGAAAGTGCCTAGAAAGGAGAATCTGAAGATGAGGGATTTAAAAGGAGATGTGAGAAAGAAGAGGTGATGGGAAGATCAGGAGACAACAATGGTCTGTTTAGATCAACCTGCACCTATTCGCCACATTTGCTTTATTGCATGAATCCTTCAAGAAGGACCAGTACTCAACTTGTTGCTTTGAACATTTTTTAACCTCCCCAGGACACATTCACTTTTGAGTTTCCCCAGATAATTGCCCATATTTTGGTGAACGACTATCCTGCCACAAGTTTAGATATTTTGTTCACATTCTAGGTGCAAAACATGAATTTCCTTTGCCTTTTTAAGTCAGGCTAAAAAAGTATTAAGACTGTTCATTCACATCTGGCCTAGGTATAAACATAACCTGCTCTGTAACACCATCCAGGTAGAATATTCCCAATTGTAAAGGGAGGCAACATGAATATAGAATATTTGTCACTAAGACCAGAGTATGTCCTGAAGATACATTAAAGGATCCTGGATGTCCTGGTGCACCAAAGCTCAGTAGAGCTGGGGACATTGGTGAGACTGAAAAATATTACTTAGGAGAAGGACACAAGCTGTTGATAACATCCTATACACATTACCAAGACACCAACAGCACCAGCAAGCTAAGCTACAGAAAAGTCAGGAATATAAAGGAGCCTTGCTCACTCATCAGAAAATCCTTGCAACCAGTAGTTGGTCAGACACCAACTTTGGAAAATTCTGAAACTACTGATTGTGCATAAAGGATAGCATTAGCTGGATGTGCCATCCTTTGTCAGGAACCAGAGAGGGCCTTTCAGTTTAATTCTGGTATTGCAAGTTGACCCAGTAAGGACCACATACATCCAGAAGATGCACATTCTCAGACAAGCTTGAATGTGAATCTAACCCGTTGGGAATTGCCTTAATAGAGCCAATGATTTGTTATCCTATGTATTTTTATGTCACATACTATCACCACACCATCAGTCAGTCAAACAACTTTATTTGGCCTAAAAGGCATCAAAGTACATCCTAATAATACAGTTCTAATACATAATTACAGCAAACATAACAGAAAAAAAGAAAAAGATAGACAAGCAGAACCCCTGAAGGAGGTGCACCCTCCTTGAATGCAACAATACAAATCTTATGACCAAAGATCAATAACCAACGTCTCTATGCCTCTTTTAGCTCCCAATGTGCCTCAGACCCAATGGAGTAAGATTTGCCCCAGAGAGGGGTCTGTTACTAATAGGGTCACCCAGGGGGGACCCAAGTGCAGAGACAGGGGAGGAGCTGACTGTAATCCCACTTTTTCTCATCCGCCCGTGCTGATTATATTTTGCCAAGACATCCCTTGCCATGTGGGCGTCCCTTTAGACCAGTTTAACAATGTCCGTTTTGGCAGGAAACTTGGACAGTCTGGAGCACTCTAACATAGAGCCCCTGGACACAAACCCACAGTCCCCCACATCCTGCATCCAATGAAGGCATTTATTCAGAAGGGCATCCTTTGGTTCTCTTGTAGATTGAGATCGTTTTGGAACCCCATGGAGGAACACCATGAAGCTACTACAACCTTCATGTATAGGGTTCCCAGACAAAGAGCTCCCCTGACTGGGGATTAAAGCATGAGCCACCCTCCTCACTGGGTGCATGTTGCCCTTGGCCATCAGAACAATGTTACGCGATGGAGGGGGCTCGTCCCCCATGGTTAGGCTCCCTGTGGGCTCCATCATTGAGGGTGGCACTAGGCGTGGGACCACCTCTGGTCGACCCTTCATGTGTGCGGGAATCAGATCAGCATAGGCAAGGGGGTTACGGTAGCATGAGAGATGTTTCCCTATGTCAGAAGCTGGACAAGACCCCTCAGACCTAGCCCTTAAGGAACCCTCTCCACCCCTCCCCACGCCTCCCTCTCCCATAACCTCCTCACCCCCTTAATCAAAACCAGTAACAGATTTTTTATCTCAGCCAGATCAGAGAGCCGGTGTTGACAAGAACAACTTGCTATATTGGCAGGTGCTGTGGGAGATAGGGCTGGCATGCAGTACTCTCCTTTTGGGTGGGGATTGGGAACCCAAAGAGGACTAAGACGTAGGAAAGAGCTGGCACACGAGGGATATTCTGGCATGGGCTTGCTCCAGGTGCTAGATGGAAGGCTAAGCTGCTTTCCCTCTTCCAAACCTTCTGAGCCCAGGTACCCTGGATCAAAGGCCGGGGGCACAAGAGAACAGGAGGGGGTGGGCTTCAGGAAGAGCCAGTGATGCATGTGGAACTGTGACGGGGTTTGGGACAAAAGGAGAGTGAGCAAACACCAGCACCAGAGATGGGGCCAATAGAACACGACATCCAGTCAAATGTATAATGTTCCTGGAAATCCTTTCACAGCCGTTGGCTAGGGTATCCAAGAGATCAGCGGTGGCCACACTGTCAAGACCCCCCCACCCAGGGGTTAACAAGTCAGCAGCAGGCACAGGTTCATCTAGAAAGGATCTGGCCAGACCAGGAGGGAGGAATGGCTATGAAAAAATCTGTGGGTAATCCCAGGGGGCCGTTGTGGGGGCCCCACCTGAAGGCCGTGGGTGCACGGTAACTCAGGTTCAGGCCCCCCTTGCACTCACTCTGGGTCACAAATAATGGCCAGACCAGAAGGGAGGAATGGCTATCCATAGTAGGTCTTTCCAAATCCTTTGTTCGTGGTGCAGCATGCACTTTAAATATTGCTCGAGTGTCTGATTGGTTCTCTCGGTTTGGCCGTTCGTTTGGGGATGGTGACTGGTAGATAGCCGAACGTCGATCTGCGCCATTGCACAGCATTTTTTCCAGACGTTTGAAACAAACTGGCTGCCTCGATCAGAGACCAGAACCGAAGGGAAGCCATGTAGCTTAACCATGCCCTCCAGGAACACTTTTGCTAAAGTGGCTGCGTCTGGGAGGCTTTTGAGAGGAATAAAATGGGTCATCTTCGAGAATAAGTCCACAACTACAAGGATGGTGTTGAACCCTTGGCTTGGTGGTAGATCAGTGATGAAGTCAAGGGAAAGAGTGTGCCATGGAACTGGAGGACTGTCCAATGGTTGTGGTAGACCAGGTGGTTTTTGTTTCTGTGATTTATTTTGCGCGCAGACACTGCAGGACTGAATATACTGAATGATGTCCTTACGCCAGGTAGGCCACCAAAAGTTCTCTTTCACCTTAGCTAAGGTTTTGGCGATCCCAGGATGTCCTTCGATCAGTGAATTGTGATAGTTTGAAATAATATGCTGTTGTAATTCCTTCTTGGGTACATATAGGCGATCCCTAAAAAAGGGTAGGTGGTCCTTGATGGTATATTGTTCTCCTTGAGTTTGCCATGCGAGGTAGGCATCAGGATTCATTGCCCGTTGGATTTCTTTTCATAGTTCTGCTTGTGTTAAGGCTGTCGTGATACCCAAGAGTTTGTCTTCAGGTATAATAGGTACTGGGTCTGGTGTTGTATATACTATTTCATCTATGCCCATGCGAGATAAGGCATCCGCCTTTCCGTTTCTGACTCCTGGTCGAAATGTGATTACATAATCATATTCGGCGAAGAAAAAAGCCCACTGTAATTGGCGCGAGGACTGGGCCTTGGCTGTTTCGAGATATTGCAGGTTTCGGTGGTCTGTGATGACTGTAATGGTGTGTCTGGCCCCCAGAAGGTAGTGCTGCCAGGCTTTAAAGGCGGATTTGATAGCCAGGAGTTCCTTGTCCGTGATGGCATAATTCATCTTTGGAGGTGAGAACTTTTTCGACCAGAAGGCCACAGGATGTAGCTGGCCGGTTTCCGGGTCTCTCTGTGAAAGGACATTCCCCATTGCGAGACTGGACGCATCAGTTTCAACGACATAAGGGAGGTCTGGACGAGGATGTCGCAGGATTGGAGCGGAGGTAAACCTTTGTTTATGTTCCTGAAAGGCTTCTTCTGCTTCTTCGGTCCAAGCAAACTTTTTATTGTTTTTTCATAATAGTACTGTGATTGGGTGCACAACCTGAGAGAAGTCTGCGATTAACCGGCGGTAGAAGTTCGCAAAGCCCAGCATGCTTTGTACCCCTTTCAGAGACGTCGGTGAAGGCCATTTAAGAATGGCATCTACCTTGTGCACGTCTATTCTGATGCCTCCTGGAGTAAGGATAAAACCAAGAAATTCTACTTCGGTGACGTGAAAAAAACATTTTTCAAGCTTTGCAAACAAGCGATGTTGACGGAGCTTTGTGAGGACTGAATGAATGTGCCTGACATGATCTTGTTCCGAGGCTGAGTATACTAAGATGTCGTCTATGTACACTAAGGCGAACACATCAATTAACTCCCTTAAGATGTCGTTCATGAAATATTGGAATGGCGCAGGAGCATTGCATAACCCGAAGGGCATGACTTGATATTCAAACAAGCCATCCTTAGTACGGAAGGCGGTTTTCCATTCATCTCCTTTTCTGACTCGGACCAGGTGGTACGCTCCTCGAAGGTCCAATTTGGTATACATCTGGGCATCTTTAACTTGGTCTAGCATCTCAGGGATAAGTGGCAAGGGGTAGCGGTTCTTCATGGTGACCTGGTTCAATGTGCGGTAGTCAATACAGGTTCTCAAGTCTCCTTCCTTTTTCGGTACGAAGAACAAAGGACTGGCTGCGGGGGACTTCGAAGGACGGATAAATCCGTTTGCAAGGTATTGGTCTAAATAGGATTTCAAATGAAGGTTTTCTGCTTCTGTGAGAGCGTAGATCCTGCCGCAAGGGATTTGTGCACCAGGAACAAGGTCGATCTGACAGTCATAGGGCCTGTGCAGCAGTAAATGTATTGACTTGGTGCTTTTGGAAAACATCCTGTAAATCATGGTATTAACTTGGCAAGGTATTAGTTGCTCCCAGGGTTGATACTGTCGCTCCGGGAGTCATGGGGATACAGACGTCGGGTTTCTCCTCTTGGTAATAGCAGGCAGGGGAGCAGTCACCGGGGAAGGTTAATTTTCGTGCCCGCCAGTCTATCAAAGGGTTGTAAGCAACCAACCATGGCATCTCTAGTATTAGCCTGAACTGGGGTGCCTTGATGAGATCGAATGAAATAGATTCCCGATGTCCGTCCTGACACAGCAAGGTTACCCTGGCTGTGCACTGGGTTACTGGTCGGAAGCAATTTCTGTCCCATCCACTGTGGTTACCTTGTCCATAGTTGGCTTAGAACACAAAGGAAGCCCCATCTCTGCTGCCAGTTCTTGATCAATATAATTTTCAACTGCTCCGCTATCGATGTATGCTTCAACGGCATGCATTCTTGACGACTGTTGGTGGTTAATTAAGATCACTGGTATTGCAAAGTGCGAGGTCAGCAATTCTTTCTTCTCACTCTACAAACTTACCTCTACGTTTGTCGAGCTTGGTAGTTTCCCGATTCCTTAGCTTCATCCTTCTCTGTGGCCCGACTGTTCTTCTAGGGGCTTTTACTGGACAGTCCATCAGGAAATGTCCTGGTTTCCCACAACACAAACAAAGCTGTTCTTGTCTTCTTTTGTCCCGCTCTTGTTTTGTTAATGGAGGCCGTATCCCTCCAATCTGCATGGGTTCTACAGCATTTTCAGATAGACAGGGTGTGTTTTCCCTTAGTCGAACATACACAGTCCGAGGGTCCGTCTTAGACCGGTCTGCCTTTCGGTCCTGCAACCGGTGGTCTAGCTGTACGACCAGATTTATGAATTCTGCACAGTCTCTGGGTGGATCAACCACCTGGTCTAAGACGTCCTTTAATTCGCCTCGTAAGCCTCGATGGAATAACGTGGTTCTTTTGTTTTCTGGCGACCTAGCTTCGGCAACCAGTCTGTTGAAGGTAGCAATGTACGTTAACAAGTCCTGATTCCCCTGTCGGAGGGACAAGAGTTCATTGTCTACTGCTTGTTCCTGGGTATGGCGAGCAAAAAGTTTTTCCATTTCTCTCTGGAGCCCCCCAAAGTCATGTAATAGAGGATCGTCATGGGTTACCAATGGCACCGACCAATCTGCTGCACTACCACTCAGGTATGATAAGACAAAAGCTACCCGAGCTTGGTCGTTTGGAAATGCTCTAGGCCTACAAAGAAAATGAAGGCGGCACTGATTGATGAATGCCGCATACTTCCGTGGGTCGCCTGAGAACCTTTCTGGTGGTGCCAGGGGCACTGTTCCAGGTAATGTGATCTGTACCAGAGCGGGTGATATGGCAGGGTTTTGCATTGTTGGATTGCTTCCAGGTAGAGGCGTCTGTCCTGCCTGTGATTGCAAGTATTGCCTGCTAATCTCTTCAGTGCGTTCTTTGGTCACTATTAGGTCTCTCCGGAGGGCATTAGTCTCTTGTCGGGCAGAATGAACCTCAGCACGAAGCTCTCCTAGTAATTGGGCCAATTGGTCCATTTCTAATGTTTCCATGGCGCCCAGGTGGATTTGTTATGGTAGGCTTTGTGTTCTCTTATGCTCACCTAGTATCCACAGGGACGCCATCCAGCTGGGTTACTCGCTGGTATGCTTCTCAGCTTTGCCCTGATGTGGTCTGCGGGGAAGGTTCTGCCTGAAAATACAGGAGGACTGTGTTCAAGACTGACCGACTTGGGTAAGTATCCTCCCTCCACCCCTGTATGCTTTCAGTCCCTCTGGCGCCCCCTCCTCAACTTCTTCTTTGCAGGGGTGCGTTGTCTTTCATGGGTGAGTGCGGTCCAGTTACTTCACTGACGCCAGCCCGTTTGATATTGTTCTGGTAGGTCTTATTGCTGTTCTTTAGTTTTGTTGCTATCCTGCATGCCTTTCTTTGTTTAAAATGTCTCTTTTTTCTCCCTTAGGTATGCCGAGCTTCAGCGTGGCGAACTGGCTTGGTTGAGCCCCGCTGGTAAATGATGGTGTATTAAGAGCGCTATGATGCAGTAAGTAAGCACTATGCGCAGCGCTGCGAAGTCTTGCCTTTGCTAAACTGTGTTTTCCTTCCTTGTAGGTCGTGGTGTTCTTCAGCGCAAGTGGAATGTCCGGAGTGGTGCCAGCTGAGAGGCGATCAGCCAGGTAAGCCTTTTGAGCAGTTCGTAATTTGTAAATGTCTCTACAGCTTTCTTTAATGTGCCTCTATCTTCCTCTTTCAGGTCGTTCTGTCTGGGAGGCGTGCAGATTCGAGGAAGCTGTTCTCAGTAGCTGCAAGTGTTTAAAGATGAAGACTGCAGGTAAGATGCTGCTGCTAATGATGTTCCTTTTGTCTCCTTGCAGGTTCTGCTTCTCCGAGGTTCAAGGGAATAGCTGGACACGGTGAGCGTCACGTTGCAAGCTGCAAAGTAACACGAAGCATGTTCTGCAGTCAGGGTGTGGTTTATATAGCCCAGGTATAGTAGTACCAGGGAAACTAGTTCCAGGCCTGCCACACCCAAAACACTAAACCGCATAGCTTGGTTCTTAGGAACCAAGCTATGTGGATGCCTCCATGTTGGCTGACAATACAATAAAGTAGTTCTCAAGCACATTGTTGTTCATGGTGTATGAGCCTGGCGCCATAGGTGCCAGGACTGGCCCCATGAGGGCTTTTGAAGAGGACGCCAGGCTCTAGAGGCCCGAGTCCTGACTCCACCCGCCAATGGGTTTGCCAGAGGGGGTTTTGGGCAAGGGTTGTGACACCCCCCTGCAACACCCACACCCGTTCACCACACCTGGAAATTTGAGTATTAAAATAACAGGAAGAGGTGGGGTTTAATCATCATATGGAAAGTATGGTAGTCCTTCATTTTCAGTTATAGTACATTCTACTTTCTGGCTGTCACCACAGAGAAGGCTCTGACATTAATTCTAGTTCTTTTCAAACTGGACACCACCTGATGCCTGCTGTTGCTGGCCTACGTGTGTGGTGTACTAGCTATTTCATAATTCTGTTCCTGAAGAAAAATGGACCTTATTCATGGAAAGATCAATGCATCATGGCCCCATTGAACTTATGAGACTCCATAGAATGTCAATCCCAGGAGCTCATGGCTGGAAGAATATGTCCAAAAGGGATTATTAATGTGACATCGGAGGCCAGTGTGTTTGTTTCAAACACACTGCAAATAGTTTATCACAGTCATAGCTATACATGTCCAGGTTAAATCTGCCTCCACTTGGAAGGGAAATGTCAATTAAGGCAACATGTACCTAAGTCGCTTAAGATTATAACATTTCTTTTTGTCAGCAAGTGCCACTTGTAGGATCACAGATAGCTCATTTACTAGGATGACAGTAAACTGGGGTTGTCGACCCAGCCCTTTAAGACGAGGTAGCAATACTTTGAGATGGATGGGGATGCAGAAGATACTCAAACATCAATAATCAAACTAGGAAGTTGGCAAATCACATCTGTTTTATTTGCAATTGTCTAAAACAGGGAGTTACAACCAACATCGACAATTCTCATGATCTTCTCGCTCAGTAAGTTTCACAAAAAAGTTTATATAGTAAAAACTCATCATTATTAACATCATCCTACATAGTAAACTACAAAAACCTACTTGGGAAAGTGATAAGATTGGAGGGAACATCTAGGTATACGTTCCATACTTGTCGGGAAAGTGATTGGGTCTCTAACATCAGGAGGGACGACTAAGCCCTCATCTAGTGCCGGTCTTTAGGAACCTCATCAAATACACAAAGTCCCATTGGTTACACAAAGTATAGTGCCCTTCACTATGTGGCCCTCTATAATTGGTTGCCACCCTTGTATCCATCAGTACTTTTCTGCATATTCCAGTAGCACACAGGCTGGCATCCAGGTGCTGGTGGGTTGGTCTTGACCATAGTTTCCCAACAATTAGCCTACTATCCATCATCACTCTGTCTGCCAGTCAATTAGCCCTTTGAAGATTGGCCTTGAATTTGTTCTTCGTGCCTGGGAATAAGAGTGAGTATAGCATACTCTGTCTCCTGGAGGTGTCCTAGCACATTATGCTTATCTATTTTCACTCATCCACATGACTGAAGCCCATGTTTTTAGAGTTCTGCTGCATTTAACATACTCTTATTTAATAAACCTCTGACGTCTTCATTGTTCTCGTGCCCGTCTTCTTGAACAGGAGTTTGTTCTTTTCACACACTTGTAACCACTGTCTGATCCTTCAGGCCCAGAGCGACCTTGGCTTCTTGGTGCTGGTCCAGCCTCACCTTTCTTTGATTCACCTCTGTAATTCAATTGCTTTTCAACTGCGACACATCGAAAAAGCCTTTCTTTCCCTGGTTCCAGTTCTGCTAAAATGTGTAGTGGAATCATCCATAGTTCACTCCTATACATATATATATATTTGGTGCATGCCGCAATCTATTCACTACATAGCTAGCCTTAAGAATACTTTGTCTGCTTGTGTTTCTTGCATCTGTACACATGTAAAAAGACTTGATATCTTCATTGTTGCTGTAACATAAACATCTTCACCTCGATCTCGCAATGTTGCTTATCTCCGACACTTTCTTAACACCTATAGAATGTTTATGTTCTCTTGCCTCTTCATCTCTTCTGGGTGTGTCAGCCCTGCTTCGTGTGACATCCCCAATCTTCCCTTTTGCTCCCTTTTCCCTCTTCTTCTGGGATTTCATCCAAATGGCCATCATATTGTCGTGTATGCAGGTATGGTTTTATCAATGGGAACCTTGCTTTCAGGATTCTCCTTGGTATTGGTATCTTCATTGGCACTGCACATATTTCACACTCTGGTTCCCAACATATAGGCACCATGGGAGCAGTGCTAGAGGTGGGGGTACTTGGCTCCTTCTCTAAAAGAGTCAGTTTGTACACTACTTTGAATGGCTTAGTACATTGTCCCGAATTTGAAAGCAGATATACAATTCATAAAGTTGATAAGGGGATATGATGATCGTTGTTATATCTTAAGCAGGAGTTGTGAGCCATCAGCATAGTAGAACACTTTGGCACTAATAGACTAGATCAGATCCAGCTGTGGGTTTATATAGTTTAAGTGAAATTAGGAGAAGGCACAGCTCTGAGGTACTACAAAATCAAAACTATTTCCTTATACTCAAATGGGTGGCTCGTCATTAACTGATGACGGTAAGAAAGAAAAGATGCAACCCATTTTAAGGCTAAATTCAGGATGCTCAAGTTCTATAGACGGACAGGAAGATGGCATGTCAGATGGCAAGTCAAGTACAAGATTATCCAGTATTAAGACCACAACTTATTATTTCCAATGCAGAGGCTGGAAGCACGCTTTATGCCTGACCAGAATTTGATGATGTTCGACATAGTCATGTAGCAGCTGAACTGCTACCCGTCCTGGGAGTTTGATAGGTTCAGGTTCTTAGATATTAGTCTGTACCTTGCCATGTCCAGGGGGTCTGCCTGAGGCTTACCACTCATAATTCTAAAAATTGTAAACCACAATACCACCTGACTATCCCAATTGTTAGTACAATCACTTTGGAAGGCAGGTGGTGCTTGTCAGTCATTATGGCTGGCATATGAGTGCAAGGTGCTGGTTTCAATAAATGTGAACTGTAAACTAAATAATGCATTATCAGCAAACTGTTTGGGGAAAGCCAATATACCCAAAATAGAATCAGCAATTAAGGATATATGATATGATATGATATGGCATTTGTAACGCGCCTATACACAAGTGTTTCAAGGCGCGACGAGGCAGGGGGGGAACAAAGGGGAGACAAGACAACGATCCTATTAGTCCAGGTGTCATTCAGATCGCGCAAGGGTAGAGGGGAAAGGAAAAGTGCAAGGGGGAAGGGAGAGGGGAAAGTGCAGTACGGGGTTAGTAGAATAACAAGATGAATACTAAGGGCGAGCTGGTGGCAAGTGCAGACAAGTGCTGGGAAGGGGGGGGCTGTAGGGATACAGAGACAGTCCCGAAGTGCAGGGGTTGCCAGGGAGGCAGCGCAGGGTAGAGTGGCTGGGCCAAGGACTGAGATCGGTGAGTGGCCCAGTTGCAGATTCAGTGCAGTTTCAGTAATTTTAGCAGGGGAGAGGGGGAGAGAAAGCGGAGGCAAAGAGGAAGGTTTTGAGGTGCTTCCGGAACTGAAGATGGTTCTCCTCAAATTTCAGGGAGGCAGGAAGGCTGTTCCAGAGGGAGGCCCCTGCTGCGGAGAGAGATCTACCCCCAACTCGTTGCTTGGAGAAGCGGCTGACCCTGAGGGAGTTGGAGGCGGATGACCGAAGAGCTTGAGAAGGAAGATACTTAGGAAGAGAGAGTTGGCCCCAGAAGGCCTTGTGGACAATGCAGAGGGTTTTGAACTTAATCCTCGCAGCCACTGGGAGCCAGTGTAGCGATTGCAGTCCTGGAGATATACGGTCCCACGGACAAGTCTCGTAGTCCTGTTCTAGATGAGTTGCAAAGGGCGGAGAGTAGAGGCAGGCAGATTTAGATAGAGGCTGTTACAGTAGTCCAGCTTCGAGAGAACCAGAGCTCTGGAGACAGTGAGCTTCTGGGGGAAGGAGAGGAAAGGAAGGATACCTCTGAGGAGGTGTAACTGGTAGTGTGACTTCTTAGAGACGTCAGAAATGTGAAGAGAGAAAGAGAGTGTGGAGTCGAAGATGACCCCGAGGTTTTTTGCTTTGCAGGTAGGAGCAGGAAGAGGGCCAAGAGAGGCCGGCCAGAGAGCTGCAGGGAAGGAGGGAGTGGGTGTGCCGATGAGTAGAATGTCAGTCTTACTGGCATTAAGGCAGAGGTCATTTGCGGCACACCATTCCTGGATAGCAGAAAGACAGTCAGAGATGAGGGAAGGAGAAGAGGGGGCCGAGGGTAGCCTGAAAATAAGCTGGGTATCATCCGCATAGCACTGAAAGTTGGGGCAGAGAGTGGCGATGCGGTGAGCAAGAAGTGCCAGATACTAGTTGAACAACCAGGGAGAGAGGTTAGATCCCTGGGGGACACCACAGGTAGAGAAAAAGATGTCAGAGAGGAAGGACCTCAGTTAGACCTGGGAGGGTCGATCAGAGAGGAAAAGAGGTCAGCCACGCCAGAGACTGACCAGTGATACCCAGGTTATCACAGAGACGGTTGAGCATGATGGTATGGTTGACAGTATCAAAGGCAGAAGAGAGATCAAGCAAAATGAGAACACATGGAGTGTTAGAGTCAAGGTTCGAGAGCAGGTCCCAACGGATGTTCAGGAGAGCAGTTTCCATGCTTCTGGCAGCTCTGAAGCCTGACTGATGGTCATGAAGACTACCAACAGATTCGGTATGGCGATTGAGCTGGGAGATGGCCAGTTTCTCCAGGAGCTTGCCCAGGAAGGGAGATTGGGCGATAGTTAGCCGGGCAGGAGGGGTCGGAAGAGGGTTTCTTAAGAAGGGGGTGCACAAGGGAGTGCTTGAGGGGGGATGGGAAGACTCCAGTGGCGAAGGAGTGATTGCAGAAGTCAGCCAGTGCAGGAGCCAAGGCGTCGATGTCGTCCTTGATAGTTTTGGAGGAACAGGGGTGGACCTGTTTTGATGAGATTTTCATAGATCTGACTTGTCTCGAAACCTCATCAGCAGAAAAAAGGGGAAAGGCAGAGAAGAAGGGAGGAGGGGGGTGAAGAAGGGCCAGAGGAAGAGCAGGGAATAGAGGGGGGGAGGTGGTAGGAGGAGAGTGAGGACAGGATGTCCTGAGTTTTTGAAATGAAGTGAGAGGCCAGTGCCGTGCAGAGGGCCTGGGAGGGGACAGGAGAGGTAGAGACTGCAGCAGGGTTGGCCAGCTCCTTGCAGATTTTAAAGGGTTCCGCCGAATTGTTAGATGCCGCAGAGATGCAGGCTTGGATAAGGGCTCTCTTCTTGGTCAGAACGGAGAGCCGGTATTGCCTTTGGAGCAGGCGGCAGGCCAGTTTGTCAGAGGATGAACATGAAGCACGCCATTTCCTCTCTGCCACCCTGCACTTGCGTTTAAGGGTGACGAGATCCGAGTCATACCAGGAGTTACATTTGGCTTTGGGCTTCAGGCAGATTTTCATGACAGGGGCAAGGATATCAAGAGTATCAGATATAGCAGAGTGGAGCGTGGAGAGGGCTGTGTTAGGGTGGGAGTCAGCTGAAGGGGGGGGCGAGAAAGTGGCAGCGAAAGCCTCAACTGACACGCACTTCATGGGTTGGATGACCGAGAAGGACGGTGGCAGTGATGAGGGTGGCTTTGCTTGTGGGGTAGGGAAGGTGAGGTGGGAGGATAGGAGAAAGTGATCACTCCAGGAGAGAGGAGTGGAGAGAGGGACAGAGAGGGGAAGGTCAGAAGAGATCAGGGCATCAAGAGTGTGCCCTGCAGAATGGGTTGGCCCAGACGGGAGAATAGAAAGAGAGAGAGAGAGTCGCAGAGGTCGCAAAAGAGTCCAGAGGGGGGACAGGAGGCATCCAGGTGGATGTTGAAGTCTCCAAGAAAGAGGAGTAGAGTGGTTGAGGACAGTAGTGAGGAGGAGAGGTCCGCCCACTCGGAGAGGAAGGAGGAAATTTGGCCAGGTGGCCGATAGTAGCCACGGTAAGGGAATGGCTAGGAGAGAGAGAGAGTCGGCAGACAAGATATTCAAACGAGGAGTAAGTCTGCGTAGGAGTGACAGTGGCAGGGATCCACTCAGGGAAGATAAGGGCCACACCCCCGGTTGGGCCTGGGCACGGAGAGGATCTTGTAACCGTCAGGTAGGAGTGTGTCAAAGCTGGTGACAGAGCTGGCCGTGAACCATGTCTCAGTGTGACCGAGGACGTCACGGTCCAGTTCCTCAAGAAGGCGACAGATGTCAGAGGAATGTTTGACGGCAGAGCGAGAGTTTAGAGTGGCAATGTGGAGAAGGTTGCCATCCTTGAAGGACTTCCGGGGAGGGGTACAGATCAGCAGTATGCCCTGCGGAGGTGAAGAAGGAGAACAAGATGGGGCAGGGTGGGAGGGTGGAGGCAAGGTAGCTGAGGAGAGAGGAGGGGGGACAGCAGGAGAGGAAAGGAATTTGATGAGGCGTGGGAAGCGTCTATCAAAAAGGTGAAGGTTGGCCTGAGGGCCTTGGACCAAGACGGTCCCACTAGTGTAGACATTAATGATGGCCTTAGAAGAGTGGAAGGAGGCCAAGAGGACATCTCAACGGGTGCCACTATTAATGGGAGAAGAGGAGAAAGGAGAGAGCACAGAGACCATATGAAGGGTATATAGGTCAGGAGAAGGCACAAAAATGCGGATGTCAGTGAGAGTTTCCTTGGAGGAGGCACTGGTGTAGGTGTCAGCGATAGGGAGGCATGGGTTGGAGACCAGGATGTCCTTTTTTTTATTTTTTGCTACCAGATTTAGTGAGCAGGATAGTCAATGGAGAAGCAGTTAGAGAAGATAGGCGAGATAGAGAGCACCATGGAATGGGAGGGAGGGGGGGGACAGATGAGAGCAAGCGGACAGGGAGTGAGCGGCAAGCCCTAGTTACCACATTCAAAACAACAGTGAACACAGTAAATGCGTATTCGGTACCCAGTGGAGAGGCCACCTAAGTTTGAGAATCCTGCGAGGGGAGAAAAAGCCCTACTTTACCACAAATTGGAGAGCACAGTGAACACAGTAAATGCGTAATAGGTACCCAGTGGAGAGGCCACCTAAGTTTGGATAATTTCAAGAAGTTTGGTGAAGCAATCAAATTGTCTAAATTGACAAACAGACGCCTTATAACCAATCACTAATCTGGGGGACACACGAGAATATCTGAACTGGTCTCTCCATGCTGTGCACAGAATGCCAATGACCAGACTCTGTAAATGTATTACGCTCAATACAGTATGTTCAAAATGGTATGGTAACTCTTGTGGGGCCAGTGACCTTTTTGTTTTACTGAAATTGAATCACTGCTCCACTTTATTTTTTGCCCCTTGTACAAAGCCCTAAGAAAGGCTTTTTTATTTCTAGTTTTGCACAAAATGAATGCCCTTAATGTTTCCCATGTACGACTGTGTGTTAATAATTGGTACTTCCCAATTTTTGTTTACGGGGGACCAGTTGCAATTGGGGAAGGAACCTTTAATATTTTTCAATACAAGACAACTGATTACCCATCCCTTAACTTCACACCTATTAGCGGTAACACTCTTTTGATGCTATATTAGATTTAGCATTATGTAGTCCAGAAACAATTATTACAAATACATAGATTCTTGGTATTCACGATATTTACACATGATCAAGTAAAAAAGAGACAGTGTTTATACACATAACAATTACTTTATACCAAAATTCATTCATATCAACATTAACATTACATATAAATAGCATTACATATAAAACTTTTTGTATCATAGTGTTAGTAAACGATGTGGTTCAATTGTTTATAACACATCTGCTGCTTAAATATAATTCTTCTTTTATTCTTGAATTTACTGATTTGATTTAGGTGAAAAACCTGTGGAAGAGACAGTGGGCCCGATTCATGGAATATTCTGCGTGGAAACCAAGAGACTTAAGCGCGAAATCACGCTCACATCCCTTTTTGTCGATTCATGGAAAGCAATACGCAGGGCTTATGAGGAATCTGCGCCTGTCCGCAATGTCACTGCGACTCGACGAACGCCTTGTGCAAGACGCCAAGAAGCGGGTGGGCCGGGCCTGCCAAACCACCTAAAAAGGGGCGGAACACATGGAATGAGGAAGAACAAGCAAAAATGTGGGCGTTACGAGAGACTTTCCACCGTCAAACAATCGCACCACCCATATGCAGACAAAATAAACGTATTCATGGAATTGAACAGGGAACGTCAGGTCACGAAAAAACATTCGCAAATCCTGGAACAGATACGCCACACCATAACAGTTGTAAACGGCAACGCGCACCTTAACAAATGCATATAAATCATGCAAGCACAACCAACGCACAGATACAGCCACGATTAATGCATCATTTGTTGCAGCAAACATCCAGGGACACCGCAGGAGGAGGAGGATGACCAGGGCCCAGATATTTCACCCACGGATCAGCATTTTTGACCTGACCTGCTTTGCTAAGTGTGAGACAATGTGCAGATAATGATATGACCCAAGATACATATACCAGTGTGAAGATTATAGGTGTAACTATGGCAAATAAAAATGTGCTTATGCCAGATCTTTAGCGCATAAATAGTCACCACTCGATGTTGGTGTTGAGGCCTTTATTTACAGAATAGTTGATCATGTGTAAATATCATTAATACATGTATATATTTGTAATAATTGTTTCAGGATTACATAATTCTAATTCTAATGTAGCATCAAAAGAGTGTCAACGCTTTAGGTGTGAAGTTAATGGAGGGGTAAATCAGTTGTCTTGAAAAATAATCCCATATACGACTGGGTTGTTCTTCAGTTTTTATAGTCTGCACTTATTTAATTCCTGAATTGTTTGATGGAATTATGGGGGGATTGTTGGCCATATCAAAGTGTTCCTGGGCAGTGTTTTGTTCTGGTGGTCCTACCCTGGTGTCTGTGTCTGTAGGCCCGCCTATTTCTTCATGGAGCAAGCCTTCTTTAAGGTGATCTGCCATATTGTACTTTCAGACATTGCTTGTGGCTGCAGTGATTGCCTGGCAGTCTGGGAGCCTGTGCACCATTCTGCTTTCCTCGTTGGATACGTGCAATAACGTATGAGGGCTTAGGAACATCAGGTTTGGAAGTCCTGATGCCCGTAAACAAGTTTGTTCTATTACGCGGATCGCAAACATCTTCCATGGAAATGCACACTTGGGAGTTTCTGCTTTGCAGGGTTGTTCTTTCGGTGGGTAATGCTTGCATGTCCTGGTAAAGCTTCAAATACTGATCCAACCTTCTGAAAGTGGGCATGCTGATAGTTAGGCGATAGTGACAAGTCTATGCCTGGCTCGTAGGATAGGGTGCAGTGGGCCAGAGAATCCTCCACACTCTTCCCTCAGGTCCTGCATCACGTATCGGTTGCCAATACTCAGCACGTTTGGTTCCCCCTTCAATGCTGAGAGCAAAGCAAGGCTCATCACATCTCCCCCTCCTTTTTCTATGACAGGGATTGTAATTGGACCTTTGTGAGTCTCTTATATTCCTAGGTTTCTTCCTTAACTTTGTGGCCACTCCCAGGTCATTCCAATTTCCCCTGTTCAGAAGTCCATTCTCCCCTGAGTTTGTCCCTTCAATTTAGCTTTTTTGTGTGCCTCCTAATTGTTGACTTCCCTGGGACCACAGATCAAATTGTGGAAGATATATTCTGAGTAGTATCTCTTCGGGTAGCCTGGACATTACAGCTACTTCGGCATTGAAATATACGTTCTTGTCCTGAAATTGGATCCAGACATCGGGATAAACTTCATGGACTCCCTTGAACACAAGTTATGGGTACCAATCTCCCAAGGAGTAACTGTTCTGGATGTACAGAATCGACACTCACTGCTGACTGCCGACTACCAGAGTCTAGAAGTACTGGTACTGGTTGGTCACCCAACTTGAGGGGTATATTGTATTTTTCCCCTCCTTTACCTGGCTAGAGCAGGCCACTATGCCTTCTGCTCTTACTCACCCTTTAGTGCTAAAACACAAATCTAGTATAATTTGGCTATGGGGAAGGGTGGGTAGAACACATTCTTGCAATGTGTGCCATGATCCCACAAGTATATCAAATGACATGTTCCTGATCAGATACTGGTGCAGTTGCTTTCTTTTTTTCTTGCAAACGTGTCAAAGGGTTTGGTTGGAGGCTAGGTTTTGTTGATGGTGTGGGTCATGTTCCTGGGGAAAAAAGTGATGTCTTTATTTGTATTTATTTAGGAACAGGGTGTCAGGGTGTTATTTTGAAAATAAATTACTTACAGAGTGCAGAGGCAGTCCTACAAGACAGTGACTTTACATGTAATAAATGATGCATACTGGAGGTGCGGGACGTAAGGATAAATCAGGGATGGGTAATGGAGGACATTAAAACATTTAATACACTGAGAGTACTAGCCTGAATTTACATATGTACAAATTACAGATTGTAGTATGAGGGCAGAATGTAGGAGAAGTGGGTTGGGTGACTATTTCAACTAGAAGGGTGGGAGGGATTGGGGACCCCTTCCATTGCTAGCAGGTGAGGTTTGAGCCTCGTTTTGAAGAGAAGGCTTTTATGGCTATATTGCAGTGGAGTGATGCAACTAGGGAAAAGGCGCACAAGTGGGGGAAGGTACAGGTGGAAGGGATCTGATAGGTTGTGAAAAGTTGAGGAGTGGAGCGTTGAAGAGGGAAAGAACAGTGAGATGCATACATTGAGCTAGTGGAGAGCAAGAATTTTGATGGATTTATAAATAAGTAGCATGCATTTAAAGAGAGAGCAATTTTACATGGAAAGCCATCTGGCATGGAGATGGTACATAGAGGTGGGCGAGAATATTGGTATGTTTGTTAGGCAGAATCCTGTGCAGTGCCCTTAGGGACCACTACACACAATTAAGACTACAAGTGGTGGTACAATTTCACCTTTGGTACAAGCCTGTACTACACAGAAAAAGTGGTAGCAATGGCTGAGCAGCCAGACTTACCTCAAGAGCAAATGAGCAGTAGTAGAGATTACACAAAGGACTACAATTACTGTGACTCAAGCAAACACTGAGTTAAGGTTTCTGGTTAAAAAGTAAAAGTACATTTATTGTTAGGCTATCTGTTCACAAAACACTTCACTTCTATTAAATTAAAACCACACTTCAAATACACTACACACAACCGATTCCCCTTGTGCAGAACAATTCAAGGTAAGTACCTTTGGATTTGACAGACCGGTGTTATGAAACAAAGACGTTACCGTGGGTTATTACGCAATCACTTTTTGACAGTAATGACAGTTCGGTCTTACGAAAGAAATGCGTACCCGCGAGAGGAAATGTTACCGTAGTCAAACACACTTAGCACATGAATTAACACAAGAGAATAGGGGATAAAAATCATAGGCAATACTTTTGTCAAGACAGATAGAATCAGAGGACACTTTCTAAAACGTAGATAAAAGTCAATAGACCTGCGCCAGTGTCAAATGGGACAGGGTCCTGTTGTCGAGGATCACAAGGTTCGAACAGTTCACGATTCGAGATTGCCAGGAGTACTTGGATTTTGTCACAAGGGAAGCAAAAGTTATAAGAGGGAAGGAAGACAAAGGCAAGCCTTGGGTGAGGAGAAAGGGTTCATCCCAATTCCTCGAAGTGGACACAGTACCTTATTCGTTTGAAGAAAAGCTGGTGCTACGGCAGTTGTTCCTGGTAGTTCCTGCAGACTCATGGTTCCTGGAGCTTCATTCGTGGGGACAAGAAGGACGACGTCTGGAGCGATCTGCACTACCCAGGGATGAAGCCAGCAGCAGCGAAGCAACAGTGAATAAAAGGTGCGCTCCTTTAAAACAGGAGAGGCTCTTCACTTCAGATGGCTATCCGGCCCACTAAAGCTGTGTGCAGCGATTTCGACCAAGAAGAAGGACCTCTGGCTGTGGAACGTGAGCTGGTTGATCTCACCAGGCTCAAGGGAAGAAGACTCCGGACTGGATCTTCTCTTGTCGTTGAAGGTTAGATAGCTCAGGACTGCAGCAGGGCTTCACCAAGACTCGGGAGTTGCAGCAGCCGTCTTCTTCTCTGCTTCTCTTCGGTTCTTTGCAGTTCCAGTGGCGACTCTGACTTCCAGCCCAAGAGTCCTGCCTTTTATGCCAAAATCCCCCATTCAGACAGCCTGGCTGTCAATCATTCAGCGGGGGGGGGTTTCCGGCCTGGACAGCCACCTCAGCCAATCGACACAAAGTGTGACTTGGGTCTCCAAGGAGACCCTGTGCAGGGGGTGACTAAACCCCTCCCTCACATTCAGCCCACCTAGACACCCAGACGCCAAATCAGGGCTTCTGGACAGAAGCCCGCCAAAGTTCGGCTAACAAAGAAGGCAAACCCTGGTTTGCCACGCAAAGTAAAACACAAGAAGGACTTTAACAAAAAGAAATGGCGATAAAACCCGAACTGAGCCAAAATAAAAAGTATTTGGTGAAGCGGGTTTAAGTTTGAGGCTAATACAATAGCCTAAAACAGTACCTTGTTTATATAGTATAATCACGGTGGAAAAGTTAGGGTAGATACCACTGCCACCAGCCAAGTCTTAGTGTTAAGAGAGCAGAGAGATGTACAGACAAAAAGGGGTAGGAATTAAACCTTTCCAATACTCCTTGTAAGATGGGGTGTATTGGGTCTGCAGTTTAAATGACTACATAACGTAAATGGCAACTTTACCTGTTTCTGGGGGCAGTAGTACGTCCCAGAAAAATTTAGTCGGTGGGAAGTCTTAGAGACAACCCTGTGCACTGAAGGTGCTGAGTAACACACACAAAGTGGGGCTCATGGAGTGGTGTAGCTCCAGAGCCCAAGATCACACAAACAGTAGAAATACACATAGCAAAACACATGTAAGAGTGGGAAAAAGGTTCACACTCTTACCAGGTGGAAAAAATAATCAATAATCCCCAGAAATCCAGCAAAGCTGCTGAGGGACTCACTAGGTAAGGGAAATTAGCCATACATGGGAATTCTCCCTAACAATGTTCAAGGGGATGCATGTTGCAAAAGGAAGGACTTTGTTGAATTGACAAAAAGGATAAAGTCGGAGTCCAAGAAATCGGCTCAAACAATTTGCTGAGACCAAGAAAAGAGAGAAGGGTTTTAGTTGAGTGGGGTGTGAATGTATTTTTCTAATGTTTAGTAGCTCGAGTCTAGCTGCAGTGGCCATGATGAACTGGTATAGTTTCAGGCCCCTGTCAAAAAGGGATGGTACTAAAATGCAGACAGGAACATTTCAACCGATCCATTATTGCGCCTTTGCACCGTTCAAAAAGGCTGACTCCCATTACACCGAATAAGGGGAGTAGGTGTTGCGGGGGTGTCCTCTCCCCTTATTCGGTGTAGTGGGAGTCAGGGTTTGCGGGGGACAATAAAGTTAATAAACAAAGAGAAAGTAGCCTGCAGCGCCAGTTCCAGATCACGTTAGTCAAAGGTAACTGACGCCGCAGGGACAGAGATGAGTCGGCGGCACACACAGACAGAAGTGTTCCCGCCGAAGGGTAAGTAGGGGAGGCAGGAGGTGGTGGGTTTGCGGCTGCAGAGCAAACTGATCTATGTGATCAATGTGCCGCACCGTAATGGAAGTCAGCTTTTTGAAAGCCGACATTATGGGTGGCGCAGTGATCACATAGATCTGTTAAAAAGAACCCCAAGGGTGCAAGCCATGGGCGAACAAGTCAGGGGAAATAAATGGGACAGGGGAGAGTGAGGTTGTGATTGGAGTCATGAAGAAAGCTGACTTCAGTCTTTGAAGACTTTAGCTTGAGGCAGCCTAGAGCTATCCAGTAGTATATTGCGGTTAGGAAAATGGTTATGTGTGTGGAGATTGAAGGAGAGGAAGCAGAAGAATATCTGAATATTGTCAGTGAGGTGACAATTAAACCAAAAAGAGGAAATTAGTTTGTCAAGGAAGGAGGGTTATACCAGTCAGATAGCACAGTGAGCTAAGTGCTTGCCCCTGATATCTGTGCACAGCCTATTGTGGCAGGTACGAATCCCAGCAGGGTCAACTCAGCCTTTCATTCTTCTGGGGTCCATAAATTGAGTACCACTCTGTGAGATAGTAATGTCTTCTGATATTTCAGCACTCTGACCTATGGGTGTGTAACCCTGTTTAACATATACATTAATATTACTATAGGGTCAAAATAAGGGGTTCCATGACTGATCCTTGAGGGGCACCATGGAGGGCATAGAAGGCAAATAGGTCTACATTTATGTATATAGTTCTGCTCTGCTAATAACTGTAATCACATGTTTTTACGTTATGCCATGTAACTTGTGTCACTATCACTACGCCACACTGGCTCCGTTAATGTATGTATTTTAAGCTGTCTGTAACCTCGCTGTGATACCCAAGGGTCTGGGCGAGTAACAAATGCAATAAATAAATAAAATAGAAGTGTTGGAGAAAAGCTGCTGGAGTCACATGAGATGAAGGAGTGGTGGGGGAAAGAGTTTGAAGCAGGAAGGGATGATCTAAGGTGTAAGAGGCAGCTGCAAGAGCTAGGGGAATCGGAATGGAGAAGAGGCGAGTGTGCTGGGCAGTAGTAATAGAATTGACGATGGGGGTGATTGGATGAGTGCAGTCTCTGTGGAGTATTTGGATCCGAATCCAAATTAAAGGTGGTCAGCCAGTGAGAATGTTAGAGTGCTAGGGAAGAAGAGGGACACATCTGTAGAATGGGGGTTTATTGAGGTCTTTAGGAAAGGCATGCAAGTGGCTGTTTTTTAACAGTCTGGAAAGAAACCAATTAACAGAGCTAGGTTGATTAAGGTGATGAGCAGAGGTTACAGGTGCACGTCACTTCAAATATATGGTGCAAAGCTGTCAACTGGAGCAAAGGATGGGTTGTAAGAGCAAATAATGGGTAGAAGCTTGGTGTGGGAAATGGGGGAGTAGTAAGAAAGAGAGGCGAAAGTGGGGAAGATTAGAGGAGGGGAGAATGAGGAAGAGAGTCATGCAGGTAAAATGGTGGACAAGGTGTCCCGTATTTGTGGTGGTTTTTAGTGGATAAGTGGGAGTCAACTTCATTTGTGAAAAGAGAGGTGGAAATTGAGTGGTTCTTGGGCGAGGGTTATGGCCTGGAGAAACATGGATATTTTGTGAGGGTGCAAGGAGAGAGAGAAAACAAGATTAGTGTAATAAGAATATATGACTATGTCAAGAACTTTTGTCAGCATCAGTAGGGAGCTCTTGTAGGTAGTGAGAAGGGTGGGAAATCGATATTTGAGCCAAAAGTGTAAGAAGCGATACGTTATTGTCATTAGAAGCTGGATTTCAGGAGAGATCCACGATTGAGGATGCCAGTAGGAATTGGCAAAGGAACAGGCGGTGTCATGATCATTGAAGGGTGGAGATTGTGCAGAGCTGCAAATTTGTAAAGGCAAGTTTAGTAGAGTGAGCAAGTGGAGGAGAGAGAGCTGGTAGCAAGATGATGACTTGGACAAGGTAAGTGACCATGGAGTTTGGCTTGAATATAGGTTTGGTGATATAAACGAGGGAGCGGGACGGGAGACTCGGGGAAGAATATGAGGTTGCGAGAGTTGCCTGGGGTCAGAGTTAGAAGGTTATGTAGTGGATGAGTGAGTGAGTTGACAAAGAGATAGGACCCAAGTTGGAGCTGTTGGGCCTTGGTCGCATTGGAGAGATTGAGGCCGCCCCTTATAACAGTAGCGACATCAGCTGTGAGTGGTTTATGTAAGATCTCAAGATCAGACACAAAGAGGTTGAGTCTGCCTGGTTGATGGAAGATGACGAGGATACTAAGAGTGGTGAGGGTGAGAAGTTAGACCAATATACGCTGAAATGAAGAGGGAGGGAAATCAGAAAGTGGAAGGGGTGCAGATGGTGTGTCCAAGCTGATCATAAGACCTATATATAAATTGTTCTCTCAAATCAGTAAATAAGCGATTGCTGAATTCTCAAATTCATCATTTCAATATACACAATATTACAAAAAGCATTAAAAACAATTCCATTTCATGTGAGGGGATTAGGTGCTGAATCAAATATACGTCTGTTCTTAATTGGGAACAAACACAATACGCTAAACATCATTATAAAGTGTTTTAGATATTGGTATTCCCTCTATGATTATATATCTTTTGCATCTTGTTGTGTATGACAATGAAATGTCAAGATGTTAAATTAAAATATATTAAAATGATGAATGTGAGAATTCAGCAATAGCTTTTTTATTGACCCCAAGAGAACAATTTGTTTGATATATAATGAATTTGGATGACTAAGGTCATGATCATCTTTGGTGCATTGTAGTCCGGGTCCCCACGAGAAGCCGGACATATCAAACAAGCTAGAGTGCCACACCTGCTTGATTACTTGATTTCATCATGTAAGATCTTATTGTTGAAAGGATTACTATGCAGTTTCGCAGGAGGCTATGGGAGAGATCCAGGGGCCAGTGGGAGACAGGAAAATCCAACAACTTAATGATCTAAGCACTGGTGCTCTTATGCAGAGAACTCCTCCACCTGGACATCCCAAAACAACTCGGAGTACAAACACTCTCCTTTTGTGCACCAGATGTTGGGATACATGTGTGACATAATAGGATCCCGCACATGGCAACTTTAGTGGCATCAGGAGCTGGATGCCAGAAGTGTTCTGAACTCCAGACATGGCACTACAGACATTAGCCTGTACGGTGTGCAAGAGGATTCCCTATTCGATGGTCCACATATGGAAGAGGGATCGGAGACAGAAGAGAGGTAGTGGCTTGTGGGCAATAGAGACTGAGTGAGCTATATGCACAACTGAGGGTTGCCTAGCAAGGGAAAGAATCCAGCGACAGTGCAAGGATCCAAACTGCAGAGGCCCCTGGCAATATTGTTGACTTTGACTTATTCTAAGATGAAGGCTGGCCGTATTATGACTTCAGTCTACTGAACAGAGACCAATCAATCAATGAGTGAAAACAAGCGACCATGAGATATTCTACACACTATGAGGGTAAGAATGGGAGAGGTAACACGCCAAAAAGAATTGGGACCATGACGTACTGCCCAATCACATCACCCATTGAAAAGAACCTAGTCATCAGGCACCTTATTGGGATGCTTAATCTAGTGGAATCAGTATATAAGGAGACACCAGGAAGCCACCAGAGAGGGAGCTAGTGTGGCATTCCAGAGAATTGGTGTGTTTTCAGAAAGGCAGAAAGTTCTAGCTGGAGAGAGAGAGAGAGAGAGAGA
Organism: Ambystoma mexicanum; assembly: GCF_040938575.1. Lineage (NCBI taxonomy): Eukaryota > Metazoa > Chordata > Amphibia > Caudata > Ambystomatidae > Ambystoma > Ambystoma mexicanum. The sequence continues at coordinate 1,065,337,909 of NC_090927.1, forward strand.
GAAAGAGTGATGAAGCGGGAGGATGTTGCTGCGTAGTTTAGCTCAGTGTGTGACATTGCCAGGGAGGTTCCTTGCCCAGAGCTTGGAGCTTTCACTAAGACCCTGGTGGGAAACAATGACTACCAGATTTGAGTAGAGTGATGTCAGCTTTCTGGTGTCCACATATAAAGACTTTGATGGGATCCTAAGGCCAGCAAAACTTGACGAGATGTCTTGTGTGTCCCCTAAAACCACGATGTTGTACAATATTTTGCTGGTAGATGCTTGCTGTGCCTATGACTTCAAGGCTTGGAAAGTGACCAAATACTCCAAGGAGCAACTGTGAAGACCAATCATGCTAGGGTGGATAAATAATCTGTTACTGAGTGTACCGAAGGAGGCCATGAGGTGATGAAACCATGTGCTCTTGTGACTTAGAATAGAGAATGGATCTTGATCTGGGACATCAGGTTCTCTAAGAATGGAACCTTCATTGTGTGTCGGTTAACCCCTACATGCAGACAATGTAAGCAACCGGTTTTCCCTCTTGTGGTTTTAGCTTCTTCCCCTTAAGTCCTGTAAGAGTTTTCCAACTCATATCCTCGCGATGGGGGTTGAATCCCATGAGGGACATTGACTACTGTGGATGAAAGGATCAAGCCAGGTTTAGTCACGTAATGCAATGCTCCCACACTAGAGGTGTGTTTATTCCCACTTGCACCCATACATCATTGGCATGGTACATCCACAAATAATCTACCCTTTAATGTTGTGTACCCCCTTTCTCTGCACTTGTGAATTTACCCAATCTATCCCCAAAGACAAAGCCTTTGGACACGTTTTTTCTGTCTTTTGAGTGTTCTGTTCGTAAAAAGCAGGTCTTGAGTGACAAGAAGAGACAGCTGGGACAAAACAGGGGTGACTCAAGGCTGCACTGGGGAGGGGGGGCAGAGCAGGAAATAATTGGCAATTATTTGGAGCTGCATAATAAAATGGATTAAAAGCATTCATGAAGTGGTACATTACATTTTATGTATACCACCTCTTGCAAGTAACTGAGGTGTTTCAATCAAATGGAGCACTTAGTGCCACTTATGGGATGCCAGGGGCCCATCTAACCTGCAAAGAAGCTCTCTATGTACATCTCTGAATGCAATACAAAGTTTTACAAGTTCTGCATGCTTGGCTCAAGACTATAAAAGATGTTATAGATCAAATTTGGCAGGTACACAGAAGGAGCACGTTCTCGCTAATGACCATAGGTCTGGAACAACTCTCCTGCTGATATTTTGTGCAAGATTGAACTCTAGTTCTGCCTGAAATGAGCCACATCCACCAGCTGGTTCTAAATGGGTTCTGGGTAGGAATCTTGCCTCTGTATGTTGAATAACAACAATGCGTATGTCCTATTCCTCCTGATATTTGTATTTCTCACCCTGTCTGATATGTTAAAAACTAACAAGCCTGAGTAAGATGTGTACGGACTGATCGCTATATATTAAATCTTTTTTTTCAATGAACCTTTAACAGATTTGTGAGAGGAAGCCACTTCATAGCCATCCTATACATACACTATTCCAATTGCGAATACAAGGGTTACTGGGACTCATTGCTACTCATGTGAAAACCTCTTTCATTTTGGCAATGCGTGTTTTGCTCAAGGATCATCTTCAGGGCAACCATAAAGCAGTGTATGCCACAGAGGTCATGAACTGGTGGAGATTCCTATCACTGTCAAAAAGAACCCCAAAATTGTGAGCTTTGGGGTAGGGATGACGAGGTCATGTGAGCACATATTTCCAAAGGGGGTGGCCAATTCTGGGCAAGGATACATAGGACTTTGGTCTCAGAGGTGTTGAGCATAAGACAGCAAAGTGCCATCCGTTGGCAGATGACTGAAAAACAGTCAGAAATCCTAGAGAAGTGGTGAAAGGGTGAAAGCAGGAGAGGAGTTAAAGGTCTGAGTGCCATCAGAAAAGCAGTGATAAGAAAACCTAAAAGAGGGGATGAGTTTACCAAGGGAGGAGGAAGAGTGGGTTGAAGGTGGAAACCTGGGTTATGCCCACTGGGAGAATGCAGGGTTCCGATGTCTGTGTGTTCCAGGAGTCTGCAAATGAGCAATCAGAGAGGGCATGAGCACTAGTGAGAAAGTTTGAGACATTGATGAGTGCCAATTTAGTGGAGAGATGGCTACAGAATACATGTTGCAGTGGACAACCGAGACTGTTAACTTCCATGCAACTGGTGAGCTAACTGAAAACCACACACCAGAATTTAATTACTGGGGAAGAACAGAAACAGACTGATGACAGGATTATTCTGGTCCATAGAGGGTTTCTTGAAGACATGTGGAACACTGGCTACTTTGTCACAGGCCAGGAAGGTCCGAATCTGAAGGCACAGGCTGAAGAGGGAGGAGAGATAGGATTACGTTAAAAATACTATTTCTTTCATAGTTTGTGGGTCAAACGGGTGAACCGGGCTGCACAGTGGTTTGGCGCTAAAAAGAAAGTGAGCCAGCACAGCTGGTGAGATAGGGAGGAAGGGACGAAGGCAGGATAGAGGAGAGGAGAAAAGCAGTGTGGAAAATGAGCATGTGACAAGGGCAGTGAGGATGCTGCAAAATCTTAGAGTCCTTGTATGAGAAGTAGAATCAGTAGCTTGCAGGCAGCCAGGAGGCCTTGGGTGATAGGGGAGAGTTTGCAGTGGTGAGATCACAGAAAGTAAAGGAGGCTGGAAAAGTAAAAGGACTGGAAAAGCATTACTGAGGGCAGTTCGCTGTGGAGTGGAGTGCAATTTGCACCAGCAGCATAGGTGTAGGTACACGATGTTCTTAATCTGCTGGATTATAGAAGGGATCCAGAGCCATGGGTGTGACGCAGAGGGCGTAAAGGTGTGAGCAGGATAGCAGTGCTCAAATGGGGAGCTGAGGACATAAATGAAAGATGCAAGAACTGGATACAGTCCTAACTAAAGTTAACATGGATAGGGTGCAGTTTATATAAAATCCATGATGTTTTACCCAGGAATTTGAGCATAAATAGGGAGCCAACAGTTTGGGTCACAAATATGGTGGATGACTCCAATTTCTAAGGTATGCTTCTTACAATGGGGTGAGTTTTAGGGACTTTCTCACCAGGTTGTGAAAGGGAGTAAATGGTACAGTCACCGGAAACAATACAAAAGTGGACACACTTAGATTAAAGACAGCCAACTGTAAGGAAGGCATGGTTTCAAACAGTAAGACAGGCACAAGTGATCACAGTTCAAGGGTGTTTATTGAACTTCAATCGGGTTTCAAAGCGCCTATCTAAACCTATTCTAAAGACGGGAGCAAGCTATGACCTTGAAATAATAATGCAGTCCTGGTGGTGTCTTGTCAAACGGGTTTATACTAATAATGAAGAGTCCTGGTTACCTTGCAATTGGATGTTATTTTCCCCCTTTTTTGGGGGGAATCTTATCAATAAAAATATTTGCATGCTGGGTGCAGTGTTTCGTGTTTTTCTTTATTCTTTGTTGTGTAGACGCATGGTGAAGGCTTTGTTGCTAAGGTGAGGCAGATCCCTCCATTCGCCATCAGGACTTCAGACAGACGGCGGCAAAAGCCATGGACTAGAACAGAAACCAACCCTGGATAAACTCGCCATATGGCTCTATTTATAGAACACTGGGGCAACAAAGCCCTCACCTTAATTCAACCTGCCTTGAGAAGGACACGTTTTGGGTCGAAACACATGTCGGCTGACCACTCCTAGACCATGTGTCTACACAACAAAGAATAAAGAAAAACACTTTGAAGCAACGCATGCAGCGTGCAAATCTTTTTATTGATAAGATTCCCCAGCTGAGAAGTGTTAAAGAATTGATATTTTAGGAAATTCATGCTGTTGGCTTCCCTTCCCCACGTTTTCAGCACGGGACAAGGTGGCACACTCGAGCGTAGCACAGTCTCTGGCTTCTCTAGCAGGAGGATGCAGTTCAAATATCGGTATCAGGGCCTTCTATGTCAAAGTCCCTTTGCCATTCAAAGTCTCTTACTTCAGAGGGCCTGATGTGACAAACAAACATTAAAAAGTTAATTTCTCCACAGGATTCTTATGTACAACTTCTTGGGTGATTTTTGATTCACCCGGGGCCCCCCTCCGCCGGGCTCAGACCACTTTAGCACAATGCTTTCACTTGATCTCCCTCTGTCGGGCTCGGACCAAATCCATGTACTTTTCCCAAACTTTATATACTTAATCGAAATCCAAGACATTTGACTTTGCGCAGGATTTGACTTGACCCGATGCAGGAGCACTTTGATTCACATTTATTAATTCTCTTTCAATTTGCTTTTATCACTTCTCAGCTGGGAACCCTACAGAGACCTTAGATTGAGCACCCATGCGGTGCCAGACCTTTCAAAGGTATTGTAGCTTGCTTTAAAGTTCAATCACTCATCAGCAGTTTCATTTCATTTGCGTCTTTTATCAGACACATTTTAAGAATGTCCGTTCCAGTGTTTGCTATAAAATGTTGCTGCTTGCAACCTTGGTTTCAACATAGACCCGTCTTTTATCGGTCTCCCCAACTCACCGGCTGTGTTGCTTTCACAAAGTGGCTTTATTCTTGGAGCTAAGGACAGTACTACAGTGGCTGGAGATTCTCCTCGCCTTCATTGTTGACGCAGGAGGGCCCTGGGTACCTCCGACACACAATGCAGGATTCTTCAGCCTGGTATCCTGGTCTTACGCTTTCTCTCTCGAGGTTTGGTGGAAGTAACGGTTCCTTGTTGAAAAGGTCAAGGGAACTTTCCTCAGTGCAACCCCCTTCTGTTTTGCTGTGTTTCTCCTCACATTAAACTGCTATCTTGGAACTGATATTTCCCTGTGTGCTTTGTCTCGCTCAGTGTGATCTCGTGCTCTGCCTTTTATCTGTGTGGGGAAGTGCAATCAAAATCAGGTCTGAGTGATTGACAATAATTGCCTGACCATTATATTGGGACACTTCAGGTATATGGCTGTTAGTCTGTGTTCCCTCAGAGCGGACTCTCAGTGAGAAAGTGTTCATGTTGTAAAAGGGGGCAGGGTAGAGTTCCTAAATATCCTACCGGGTAGGATAGGGTAAAAGTGTTACAGGGAAGGGGATACTCTGTCCTGGCCACCTGGATGACAGATCCCCAGGGACTAGTAGGTGAGACACCTTCTGGTTTCACACACAACACTGCACATTGTTAAGTGCAGGTAGGCGATACGGCCAGCTGTGCTCAGAGTGTGACTATGATGGATGAAGTGCTAGAGTGGAGGCAGAGGAAATGAGGGACAGAGGCAGGTTGGAGCCTAGCAGGCAGATGAGCTTCCAAGACGAGTGTACTGCCCCTGGGCTATCCTCCCGAGTAGGAATGCTATAAAGCACTGAGCTGTTAAGTAGCATGGCAACAATCTTAATATATTTATTTTGTGTATTGAACTAATACTTTGTTGTACATTCCTGAGAATGAAGCTCAATATTGTTGTAAGGTAGGTACTGAAGATATGTTTTTGCCTCAACTTCTAACGCCCCCCATTATTGGCTTTCATGGTTGCCGTCATCTCACACAGTTATCACTGCAGTTATAAACGCATGGACATCTCACCTTCTTGCATCTTCTCTCTTTCTCACTAGGCACTATTGGAGACTGGAAAAACATAATGACAGTGGCACAAAATGAAAGGTTTGATAGCGTGCTTCAGGAACGGCTGAAGGATCTGCCAATCAAGTTTATCTGGGACATCACTGAAATCATATAACCACAAACATTTTTAATATATTAAAATGCTATAAGTAATCAGATGGTTGCATTAGATGTTGCCTGAACAAATAGCATACTCTGATTTGGTTATGTATTACATTCATTTAGGATGATTGTAGGTATTAAGAAATTTACCTTGAGAAAAATACGAATGCTACATTTAAACAGACTTCTAAGATTGACATGGAGTTAAATTGTGTATTGATAGTAGTTCATATATCCTGATGACCAATGGACAGTTTGTTCATTTACTGTATAGGCTATGCATTTAAAATGTATGTTATTTTCTGTATAGTTAAGGAACCTTACAATGCCTGGATGCTTCACAGTTCCATAGTGTGCTTAAATTGGCATCTGAATTAAATCAGCCCAACTCTCATTACATATATTAGGTAAAAAAGAAAAGGTCAGGCGCGCACTCTAGTTCCCAGTCTTTTTAATCCTTGAACTAGTAATAACAGGGTTTGATCCCAGCAATGTTCAAATATACCAGGGTTGAATCCCAACTGCCAGTTCAAATGCACAGTAATTCTGCTCCTCCAAATAACAGGGTTAAATCCCAGTGCCACAAAATGTTCAAAAAATATACCAGGGTTAAATCCCAACTGCCAGTTCAAATGCACAGTAGTTCTGCTCCTCCAAATAACAGGGTTAAATCCTGGTCTTTGTAGTGATGCCACAATGTTTTGTTCAGGAGACCAGGAACTAACTCCCCCCCCACCCCAAACACACACATCTTACCCAAAATTGGGGGAGGTGGAAAAACCATGATTATGGCTCTTCAAAGTGAGGGCATGATAACCCTTGGTGCTGCTGCCTCCAGGACCCGGGCTTCCTGCAACATTAAGTAAAAAGAAAAGATCAGGCGCGCACTCTAGTTCCCAGTTTCGAAAGTACTTGGAGGAGCAGAACTATTGTGCATTTGAACTGGCAGTTGTGGCAGTATATTTCTTTTTGAACATTTTGTGGCAGTTGGGATTTAACCCTGTTATTTTTTAACATTGCTGGGATCAAACCCTGTCATTACTGGTTAGAGGATTAAAAAGACTGGGAACTAGAGTGTGCGCCTGACCTTTTCTTTTCTTTTTTACTCATTACATATATGGTTGATGTACGTCTGACTATGCTTATTAAAATAAGTTATTTATGGCAACATTTCCTGATCCATCATTTCTAACATAATCTAACTGAGCAGGGTTTTCCTGCAGCATCTAGACTACAAAGGTGCTCCATGTTTAGCTCAGGTTTCGAAGTCAAATCAGAAAGAATATGCAATAGAAGATCAACATTTTGTGCGTTTTAGGACTTTGAACTTCTATAGAAAATACTCTGGGAATCATGCTACAACTCCTTTGCGGCATTGTTTAAACCTTTACCTTAAAACCAACAGTAAATCAAGGCACACGGGTGGAAGCAGGAGACAAAGGACAAAAACACGTCCGTTCAGGATAAGCAGGCAGTTTGGTTGGGAGCAAAAGAGATGTGGAAGAGACACCAGACACTTTCCTAGTGCTTCAATGTTGTACATTTGGCATTAAGAAGTAGTAAGAAGTATGCCAAGACCAGGTGCTTAGAGTTCAAGATCTTTATGTGGGATTGTAAATATAGGTGGGCTAACACAAAATGTTATCAACACAAAAGAGGTGATGGCTTGAAGGTTTAGAAATAATCTTAACCTCTGGCATATGTGAAAAACCTGAAGGTGTCTCCCTAGCTAGGCCCCGGGGATCTGTCATCCAGGTGGCCAGGACACGCCTTGGCTATTGGTACAGTTCCTAGGGGTGGACCAGTGAGGGAGGATCACCTGGATGGGGGGGTCCTTGGGGAGTGGGAGTGGGACACTGACGGGTGAGACACGGTATCCCCCTTCTTTCAACACCTCTTCCGCATCCTACCATGTAGGATTTTCCAAAACACTGCCCCCCCCTTTTTGACACAAAGGGCCTCATTACACGGTAGGCGGTAGGGGTTTACCGGTACCAGTAAACCCCTACCGCCTTACTACGAGTTCCCTTTGCAGGACCCGACTTTAACGGCTGTTTTTACCAGCCGTTAAAGTTGGGTGCCGCAAAGGGACCTCAGAGCTAATTACAGTACCGCAATTTGTGGTACCGTAATTAGCACCTTACCCATTCCCATTATGCCCTATGGGGGCAAAAATGGGAATGGGTAAGAGCCTTGGTGAATGGGGAATTACCGCCCCCGCTCACCTTGGAGTAGGGTGGTAATTCCGCCATCCACCAAGGCGGACACGGTAAAATACCAGCAGCAACCATGGCGCTAATAGCGCCATGGTTACAGCCTACCGTGTAATGAGGCCCAAACACTTTCGCACAACACGAAAGACAACGGACTAACAGTAGAGCCGTTTACCTGACATGTCCCAATACAAGGGTTAGGCAAAGTCGGGCAATTGACCACAATCACACACACCTGACGGCCCTTTGCCTTCCCCACAGGGATAAAAGGTGGAGCACGAGAGCACAGGATGAGCAAGGCAGACCGCACAACGTTAGAGCTAACTCAGCACGGAAGTTCAAGAGGAGGCAAAAGACAGCGCATACCAAGAGGGTGACAAGGAGAGAAGCAACCTTGCCCTTACCGACCAAGGCCCATGAAATATCCGCAGACGGAGACATGACACTTCGAATAGTTGTCAGCGTGTGTTGCAGCAGGTCTCAGCGGTACGCAAGACCCTCATCCGCTGATTACCAAGCCGGGGAGAGACGCTTGTCTCGGAGGTACCAACCGTGACTCCAAAGAGAAGAAAGCCAAGCGGTTCATCACAGCCCGTGAGTCGAGGAGAGAGTTGATAAGAAACCAAACTGTGTTGAATGAAAAGTAGCCAACGGCTAAATTGAACTTTGAAAGGTTAAAGAAACTATTGACGAAAGAGGGAAAAACCAGCAACAGTGGCGTCCAGCGCCACGTGGGTGCACACGCAGGAAACTCTGGGTGATTACCTGATGGTAGAGACTACCATAACCAGTAGGCCTTGGGAAGAGGCGGAGATAGATGAAAGTGGTCATACAGGGGTCTTGTAAAAACCTCTGTACCGTTGAAGGTCTTTGACTGACAGATGATTGTGAAATCTAAGGGAAATGAATTCTTCATGGTGAAATTAGTACAGTGAACTATCTGTAAAAGTTGGCGAGAGTGAACCCGGCAAAGGGAAGCCGACAACCAGGGGCAAAGCCCGAAGAACTGTTTAAAAAGACATTAAGATTCTTGAATGCAAGAAATATTGGAAAACCAGGAGAAGTGAGTTGTCCCCCTTGTCAGTTGGGTCCGAGCCTGGCTGAGGGAGATCCAGAGGTGAAAAGTCATCACCCAAAGTTCTTTGAGAAAAGGAATTGTTGAGTTGTTTTGTGGGATACGACTGGTGATGGGTCTGCGTCCGGAAGAGGGGGACCCAGGAGTGAAGCTCTCACACAAAGTATATTGGGAACAGAACTTTGTTTGTTGAATGCATCAGGCCCTCGAAGGCAAGAGACTTTTATTGAAAAGAGACTTAACCATCGAAGAACCTGATACCTAATACAGAACTGTTGACTTTTTCTGGGAAGGCTCGAGTGTGTGCTGTGCTCAGGAGATCCACCTTGTCCCATGCTCAAAACATGGGGAAGAGAGACCCCTTGCAATCACATGCTGATGTATTATTGTTATGTTATGTTACTTGCAATTTATATAGCGCTCTATATATTATTGGTATGACCTCAAAGCACTGGTAGGTTGAACGCCCTCGGGAGCAGCAGTTCAGGTCAGTAGAGATAGATGGTGTCATAGGGTGTGTGGGTGCACCAGTTATGTGTGCAGCTGGTGTAGATGTCGGATGGTAGCTGCATTCTAACGTTAGGTGTGGTGTTGAGGATAATAGTTGGATGTGTTTGCAGTCTGGTGGTTGGACATCCGGACTGGGTTTGGCTGTGTTAGGCCTGAGGGACACTTATGTGAGCAGCTAGGCCGGAGTGTCATGGGATAGCTGCATTTTATTAGGGTGATGAGGTGTTCATGGGTTAGTGTTCGTATGTAAACAGCTAGGCCGAATTTATCAGGGGTATAGCTGTGTTCTAGTTGTGTGATGGTGTATAGAAGAGAGTAGACGTAGTGATGTGATAAGAGTGATGGTTCATCTTTAAAGCGCCCGAGACCAGGCATGTGAACAGTATGGCAGGGAACACATCGACACACAGTGACAGTGGGTTGGTCTTATGGTGACAGGAGGGGGCATACGGATATATAACCACGTGGGGGACAAGAAAGCAGAGTACAACAGTGACACATGGGCATGGTGGGCACATATGGTGAAGAGAGGATACATTGGGATACATAGCGACATCACAGGAACAGGATGGCAGGGAGCCCAGTGACAAATGAACACAGTGATAAGGGGCTGGGATTATAGCAATAGGGTAGGACATAGGGATGTACAACAAGCGCATGGGGGATAGGAAAGCAGGGTACACAGACATGTGCGTGGGGCACATGGGAGTTAGGGGGTAGGGTAATTTTCATCCATTCAATCCATTCATCCACTCCATCACTGCATCCATCCATTTCCTCCACTTTTCATCAATTAATTCCAGCAACTATCCATTCCCTCCATGCATTAATCCATTCCTTCCTTTTCTTCTTTTATTTGTTCAATGTATCCATTCAGTCAGTGCATCCATCAGTTTCTTCCATTTCTTCATCCACTCATTCCATCCATTCGTTACATCCATCTGATGCCTTACGTCACTTCCATCAACTCCATCTCTTTCATTCCATCCATCTTGTGCACCCACTCCATCCATTCCGTTCACTCTGTCCTTTTCATCCATCAATTCCATATACATATACTTCAATCATTCCATCCACTTCATCAATCAGCTCTGTATACACACATTCAGTTAGTTCTGCATGCATCCATGCCCTCCATGTATTTCACATGCGTCCACCCATTCCATCCTCTATTGATTCCATCCATTTCGTCCATCCATTCCGTCCATCCATTCCATCCATCCATCCGTTCCATCCATCAATCCCATCCATTTCCTACATTCCATCCATTCCATCCATTCCAACCACTCCACCCATTTCTTCCATTTCAACCACTCCACCCATTTCTTCCATTCCATCCATTTCATCCATTCCATCCATCCATCTCCTCAACTCCACCCGTTTCTTCCACTCCATCAGTTTCCTCCTATCCCTCCCATCCATCCACTCTACCCGTTTCCTCCACTCAATCCGACACCACTCCATCCGTTGCATCCATTCCATCCGTTTCCCCCACTCCATCCATCTCCTCCATTTTATCTGTTACATCCATTCCATCCGTTTCATCCATTCCATCCGTTTCATTCATTCCATCCGTTTTGTCCATCCATTCCATCCAATCCACTCCGTCTACATCACCCGTTTCATCCACTCCATCCAATCCACTCCGTCTACTCCACCCGTTTCATCCATTTCATCCGTTTCATACATACATTCTATCCATTCAATCCACTCTGTCCACCCCATCCATTTCACCCATCCATTCAATCCACTCCGTCCACTCCATCTGTTTCATCCATTCCATCCGTTTCACCCATCCACTCCATCCATTCAGTCCACTCCATCCATCCACCCCATCCACTCAATCCATTCCGTCTACTCCATCCGTTTCATCCATTCTATCCTTCCATTCCATCCGTTTCATCTCATTTCTCATCCGATTCATCCATCCGTTCCATCCATTCAATCCACTCCGTCCACTCCATCCGTCCCATCTACTCCATCCGTCCCATCTATTCTATCTGTTTCATCCATTCATTCCACCCACTCAATCCATTCCGTCCACCCCATCCGTTCTATCCATTCAATCCATTCCGTCTACTCCATCCGTTTCATCCATCTGTTCCAGCCATTGCGTCTACTCCATCTGTTTCATCCATCTGTTCCATCCATTAAATCCATTCCGTCTACTCCATCCGTTTCATCCATCCATTCAATCCATTCCGTCTACTCCATCTGTTTCATCCATCTGTTCCATCCATTCAATACATTCCATCTACTCCATCCGCTTCATCCATCTGTTCAATCAGTTCAAGCCATTCAGTCTACTCCTTCTGTTTCATCCATTCATTCAATCCATTCCGTCTACTCCATCCGTTTCATCCATCTGTTCCATCCATTCAATCCATTCCATCTCCTTCTTCCGTTTCATCCATCCGTTCAATCCATTCCGTCTACTCCATCAGTTCCATCCATTCAGTCCACCCCGTCCATCCGTTTTATCCATCCAATTCCATCCATTCATTCCATCCACACCTATCTATAAATTCTGTGTACATAACTTCCAGTCATTCCACACGCATTAACGCCATCTATTCCATCCATTTGTTCCACATGTATCCATCCATTTCATCTATCCCTTCTATCCGTCCATTTTTTTATCTATTCCATCAATTCATTCCCTTCCATCTATTCCATCCATCCATTCATCTATCATTCTATTCACCCATTCCATCTATCCACTCCATCTACCCATCCATTTAATCACATCCGTTCTATTAATTTCATCTATTCTCTCTATTTCATCCATTCTATCCATTCCGTATACATACATACCATTCATTCTACATACTTCCGAGCCATACATTCGATCCATTCATTTAACATGCGTCCATCCGTTCCATCTATTCCATCCATTCCTTCCTTCCATCCATCCACACCATCCATTCCATCCATTTCATCAAACCGCTCCCTCCATCATTCCATCCATCCTATCCTGTGGGTAGGATCAGAGGTCATTGTTCAGTATTCATATACGGTTGTTTATAGCCGAATCAGAGGGTGAATTCATTGAAGACATGGTAGAGATTCCCGTTGTGTATTTAGTCATTGGGTCGTTGGGAGTTCAGACATATCTTTAAGGTTGTTGTTGGTGTTATGGAAAGAGACATGTTTTTAGTAATTTGCAGAATGTCATATAGTCTTGGGTGTGTCGGATGTGAGGTGGAAGCGAGTTCCACAGAGTCGGGGCCAATGCAGAGAAAGAGGATCCTCCGATCCTGACGGAGTTAGTGGTTGGGATAACTAAAAGGAGGGCAGAGCTTGATGTTAGGGTGCGGGAGGTAAGGTTTGAATGTATCTTGCAGGTATAGAGGGCCGGTCTTGTGCACTGCATGATGAGTGATGCACAGGGCCTTCAAAGTGGCCCTTTGTCCGACTGGGAACTAGTGGAGGGTTCTAAGAGCTGGAGAGGTGTGGTCTCTTGGACCCAGGGCTAGGAGCATTTTAGCAGCAGCCTGTTGCGCTCTTTGGAGTTTATTAAGGTGGTATGCCGGGACTCCTAGGTAAAGGGAGTTGGCATAGTCCAGTCTTGACATTACAATAGACATAACAGTGGCAAGTCTGTTTGGTAAGGATAGGTAGGGGAAAATGCGACTGAGAATTTTGAGATGGTAGTGACAAGATTTAGATACATTGTTGAAGCTCAGTGTTGCCACACACCATGATTTTGGTTTTAGCAGCGTTTAAAAGGAGGTGGTTTTTAGTCATCCAACAGTCGATATCTAGGAGGCAGGCTGCAAGGTCGGGCTGAGAGTTGGAGTCTGAGTTGTGGAGTTAAGGATGATTTGGGTATCGTCGGCATAGTTGTAGCACAAGATATTGTGCGGGCGGATGATTCCAGGGAGGGTGGACATATAGAGGTTGAATAGGAGAGCTGATAGACATGCGCCTTGCGGTACTCCAGTATTAACTGGGCGAGCATCCGAGGCAAAAGGGGAGAGGAGGGTTATTTGTTTCCTGTTGTTGAGGAAGGAGGCGATCCATTTGAGAGCGGTTCCACTGATTCCTAGGGAGTGGAGGCAGTCAAGGAGGATTGAGTGGTTAATCGTGTCGAAGGCTGCAGACAAGTCGAGCAGAATTAGTGCAGCGCACCCTGCAGAGTCTGCAGTGATCTTAAGATTGTTCCAGATTGAGGCCAGAGTGGTTTTGGTTCCATGTTGCGATCTGAAGCCTGATTGGGCAGGGTCAAGGAGGTTGTTGGATTCGACAAAGGCGTTTAGTTGGGAGTATGCTGTTCGGTTGATGAGTTTTGCAAGGAATCTTGTGTTTGAGATGGGACGGTAACTTTTGGGGTTAAGGGGGTCAAGGGATGTTTTTTTAAGAAGAGGCTTGACATGTGCAATTTTGAAGGCATCTGGAAAGTCATTTAGGATGGTTTTTGCATGCTCTCCTGCGGAGGTCGATGAGAACATTTCTTTGGAGGACTGAGGCATGGCAGAGGTCTAGTGGGTAACTAAAAGGTTTGCGAGCAGATAGAAGGTAAAGAAATTTTTCTCTGGATATAGGTTTGAAGGAGTCAAAGGTGGGTAATGTGGGGGTTGCGGCTGAGGGGGGGTGGTTGTTGGAGTGGTCGGTAAATGGGACGGGGAGAGGAGGGACAGTTTGTTGTTAAGGGAAGTCGTTCTGTCGAGAGCAGTGGTGTAGAAGTGGAGGGAGAGAGAGTCGCAGAGCGATTGCGATGGGGTAGATTGGGAAGAGGAACAAGTGGGTTTGACAAATTCAGATAGGATTTTGTGGAGTTCTTTGCTGCGGTTTCCACAGTTGAGAATCCGATTGTTGTAGTGGGCTTTTTTGGCTTTCCGGATTTCTGCTTTGTAGTTGCGATGGTGCAATGCAAAGGTGGATCTGGTGAGACTGTTTTTTTCTGTTCGCCATTTGCGTTCCGAGGAATTATTTAATTTTTGGCATTCCCCAGTTCCGGAGTAAACCATTTGGGAAATGGTCCGAGGCGTGAGGAAGAGGAGTAGGAGGGGGTGAGCGGAATTAGAGAATCATTGAGCCATGAGACGAAGGAGTCGAAGGTTAAAGATCTGTCGGGGGGTGTTGTGGGGGGCCTGAGAAGCAGGGCTTCGGCTAGGTCAGGGATGATCTTTAGTTTGTTCCAGCATTTGTGTTGAAGGGAGGAGACAGGTTGCGGGATGGGGGCAGGGGAGAGGATGGAGAAAGGGACAACAAAGTGGTCGGACCAGATGTAAGGGGGGGCTAGATGTATCACGTCATGGGAGCTGAAGATAGCATCTAGGGTGTGTCCTTTAGAATGGGTTGGACTGTTCATGTGAAGGGAGAGGTTGAGAGCATCAAGACTGTCTATCAGTGAATGGGTCATGGGGTTGGTGGGGATGTCTTACCAGATATTGACGTCTCCTAGGAGAGTCAGGCAGGGGTGATTTACTTGCATGGTGGCTACTGAGTCACAGAGGTTGGTTGTGAAATGTCTATCGTAACCAGGAGGTCTGTAAATGATTAGGGAACTGTGGGAGAAAGTCGAAGGTAGTGAGAGTTTAACAAGGAAGGATTCGCGTGATGGAATGCATGTCTGAGAATCAATGAGTGAGACGGAGAAGTGAGATTTGAAAAGGACTGCCACGCCACCTCCTCTTGAGGGTCTGTTGAGTGGGATGAGGGAATAGCCGGGGGGGGGAATGTCTCATGTGCTAGAGGGAAAAAGACGTCCGAGAACCAGGTTTTAGTGATAAAGACTAGGTCAGGTTTGTCAGAGGAGAGGAGGTCGAAGATGCTGTGTCTGTTTTTCGTTTTAGAGCAGGCATTAAAAAGGATGCACTTGACTTCGGAGTGTGGTGTGGGTGCTGGGGTGTGAATAAGAGGTGGGTGGGTGGTGGTGGGGGCAGGGAGTGGTGGTGTGCTCAAGGTCAGTGAGGCAGGGAGATGAGGGGTGGTGAGGAGGAAGAGTGACGAAGGGTGGAGGCAAGTCTGTGGGTCTGGGAAGAGTAGGTGGGCGGACGAGGATATGTGAGGGGTGTGGGAGGGGACATTTGGGGTGAGAGTCTCGGGTGAGTCTGCAAGGATTGGGGGGGTCCGGAGTGCAGGGTGAGAAGTCAAGAGAGATGGGGTGGAAGCAGGGCGAGGGCAGGGGTGAGTGCAGCGGGGAGGGAGAGATTGGGAGGCTGGGTAGAAGTGGTGAGGAGTAGATACTCATGGAGGCGGACCAGGGTTGTTTTCTACTTTTCACGGGTTTCTGAGCAGTAGGGATGTGAGAGAGGATGGGGGTGTTGGGGGTGAATGAGATGCAGCTTGCGAGAGCGAGACATGCAGCTTTTAGAGAGGGGAACTGATATGGTGGGGGGGATGTTGGCTGGTGTCGAGGAGAGGTTACCAGGAGGGCGGGTGAGGCTGGAGAGGGTTGTGGGCAGGGGGCTGCACATTTCTGTGATGGGATAGGGGATAGGGACTCTGAGGTATGGGGAGGGGAAAGGAAGGGAGGCATGATTGCTGTTGGGTCGGAGGTAGGGGTTGAGGAAGGTGAGGGTTGAGGTGTTTGAAGCGCCAGCATGCTCCTCTGTCTTGGGAGTTTGATAGGGGCCGGGGTGTCATGGCGAGGGGTATTAGGGAGTTCTCAATAGCAGTCAGGGGGCGGGTGGGGAGTGATGAGTTTGGGTGGGAGTGGAGGGGATGAATGGGGTTCAGAGGAGGGAGGTGGTTGGTGCGCCAGAGTGTGGCTCTTATTTTCGAGTTTGATAGGGGGCGGGGTGTCATGTCATGGTGTATTGGGGAGTTCTCAAAGGCTGTCAGAGGGAGGGTTGGGAGCGATGAGTTTGGGTAGGAAGGGAAGTCTTCTTTCTTTACTTGAGAACATTATCCCACACTTCTTTTTGTATTTAGAGTAAGGATTGGCAATAGGGTTTTCTTAGTATAGGCCCTTTTATTTTGACACGACACCACAGGACTACCTTATTTTCATTTGATGGTCGAAGCTTGCTCCCATTTTAGATTTAGGTTAGGTGTTTTCCCACCCTGCATTTACAGTTTTGTAAACACCCTTGAACTGTGATCACTTGTGTCTGTCCTTACTGTTGCCACCATGAGTTCCTTACACATAGCTCTGGGCAATTTTACAGATCATAATTCTTCAGACTGCCATGCCATTACAGAAAGAGGAAAGACCATTTGCAAATCAGGCTTGGTCCCACCCCAAAAGTGGGAGTCCAGCCTGAACTGCTAGGTCACATCCCTTCTACACGAGACCACAACCATCCCCAGGCATGTTTTGGCCTCATCAGTGAGGGACAGCTTCGGGCTCTAAGCCGAGCAGGCTCGGGAACCATGTATGGGCGTACATGTCCCTCTCTGGGAGCCTAAAGCAACACAAAAGAAGTGATGGCTGTTAGGCAGAATTTCATGTAATACTCTTTGGGAACACAACACACAATTAAGACTACAGGTGTAAGCACAATCTCACCTTTGGTATGAGTTTGTACTACACAGTTTTGTGGTAGCAGGGCTGAGCAGCCAGGCTTATCTCAAGAGGAATGTGAGCAGTACAAGGTGTCACACAAAGGACTTGCAATCACAGTGGTTCAAAGAAACACTTACTCAAGGATTCTTGGTAAAACAACATTAATTTATTTACACAGTTAGTTAGAAAACATTCCACTAGCAATAAGCAGCTCAATACCACACTGTAATACACTACAGTACTAAACCAATACGTTTCTCAAAAAGTTAGGCTCCCCTGAAGTGGGAGCAAAATGGCACTTCAGTAACGTTCAAAAGGGAGTAAAAAGACAAAGGTTATAAGAATCAAACACAATGGGCCTCATTACGAGTCCGGCGGTAACCACGGCGGTAACACCACCTGGTTACCGCCGGACTCGTATTACCATTCCACCTCTGTGATTCCCGGAATTACAACCCCGGTTTTCCGGGAATCACGGAGGCGGAATGGTGTTAATCCCCATTCCCATCGATCCTATCAGACTCGATGGGAATGGAGATCATGGAAACACCGGCAGCATCTCGTAATGCTGCCGGTGTTTCCTCGTCCGCCTACAGGCGGACGGTGTTAAACCCGCCAGGTCAGACCTGGCGGGAACATCACCTCCCGCAGGAGCCGGGATCAGGCGGTCCGGAAACAACGGTGGCGGCGGCTTTACCGCCATCGTTATTTCCGAACAGCCTGAATTGTAATGAGGCCCAATTACTTTCTTAGGCAGGGCAAATAATTTCAGTTCACTACAAGAGCCAGTTCAATTCAATAGGCCTGGGACAAAGTCAATGGATCAGTGTATTGGATAGGATAGCACAGTTCTGGTAGTAAACCGTTAAGCCTTTGCCAATGTTCTTAGAAGTAGTTTGCACGAAAAAGAGGTATTGGTTGGATTAGGAGCGAACAAGACTCCAAAGTTGGCAAAGTTTCACGAACTTTCACCGCGGCAGAGAGGAGTTCTCAACCGCATTTGCACAGTACCTTGGCAAAGAAGAAAAGCTGTAACTGAGGCAGTTGTTCCTGGCAGTTCCTGCAGATCTTGCTGTTCCTGGGCCTCAGTCGTGGGGACAAGACGGAGGACGTCGGGAGGTTCCTGCACTGCACACGGAAGGATCCACAAGCTTGGAAAAATGTCAGTTTAAGGTGTGAGGGCCTTAACGCCCACAAGCTGGTATCCTTCTCACTGGCTATCCGGTTTTCAACAGCACTCTGAAGCTCAAGGGAAGAAGTCGTCCTTGAAGGGGCTTCTCTGTCGAGGGAGTTTCAGGCAATTCGGACCTGCAGCAGATATTCACCGGGCAAACCAACGGTCCAATAGTTGCAGCAGTCGTCTTCCTACAGCTTGTCTTGGTTCTTTCATTCCAGTGGTCGACTCTGCCTTCCAAGTCCCAGAGACCTGCTTTTAAACAGTTTGCTCCCATTCATTCCAGCCTTACGGCCACTCACTCAGCAGGGTGGCTGACCTTGCCAGACAGTCAGCCAGCCAATCACGCCAGAGTGCATTTGGGTCTCATAGGAGACTAAGCACAGGGAGTTTCGGGCACCTCCCTCACATCTTGTCCACCCCAGAAACTCAGGAGCCAGAGGGGGGCTTTAGTACAGAAGCCAAGGGACCAAACCTGGTGTGGCGCGCAGAGACAAACACTAGAAGGACCTTTCGTAAAAGAAATGGCGAACAAAATCGATCGGAACCTGTTTTTACAAAGGGGGCTCAGGCGCCATCTTGAAAAATATGGCTCCGGTGGATTTCAGCTACCAGAGCATTTAAACGGGTCGCGGCCGGGGAAATCATGGTAATACCACTGCCACCAGCCATTCTGAAAGGGTAGCTTTTGAGGGCTACATGAGTTTTCTAGGCATAGGGAATACTAGGTATTTCCAGCACTCTGCTGTAAGGCAGTGTGTGCTGGGTCTAGCAATTTAAAAACACTAGCAAAGTCAATTTAACTTTACATTCACTGGGAGACAGTAGTCGGTCCCAGAGAAGGTATTTATCTGAAAGACAAGTCCTGTGCCACTGCACTGATGATGCTGTGTGACACACAAGAAAAAGATGATGCCTATGGAGTTGGTTAAAACTCCATAACCAAGGAAAATAAACACAGAAAACAAACAGAATTAAAAAGTACAGAGTCCCAAAGTTCAGCAAAAGAGCTGGAGGTCTCTAAGGTAGAGAGGAATTAGCACATTTTGAGAATTCTCCCTAACAATGGCGGGAAGGAGTAGCTTGGGTCTCTAGGCCTAGAAGGTTTGGGATCTACGTTTAGCCATACCCATGCCACTCGAGGTCACAAAGTTAATACAAGAGGTGCTGGCTGGAAGGTTTAGAATTAATCTTAACCTGTGGCATAGCTCTGGCCAACCTTCCAGACCTCCGTGATTCAGCCTGCCAAGGCATTACAGAAAGGGGAAGAGCATATACAAATCAGACTTGGTCCCAACCCAAAAGGGGCAGTCTAGGCCAAAGTGTTTCATCCCTTCTACACGAGACCACAAGCATCTCCAGACTTGATTCAGCCTCATTGGGCATGATCAGTGAGAAGTAGCTTGGTGTTCTAAGCCCAGCAGGCTCTGGACCCATGTCTGGGTGTACCTGTCCCTCTCTGGCTGCCTAAAGCAACACAAAAGAGGTAAATGCTGGAAGGTTTAGAATTAATCTTAACCTCGGGCATAACTTGGGGCAAACAACAAACCCTAGGATGACCATCTGCCATGCAAAGTATTTTCCATTCTCCGGGAAGTGTATAGGCTTTGAGGTCTCTGCCATCATGGTTGCAAAGATTCAGAGGAGTTACCCAACTTCTCTCTGATGAGACAGGCTCCAGCATGACCCAACCGTTCTTTCTGCTCCTTTGGGGCTAGTTGTGGGCTTTCTGGTTGCCATGCCCCAAGATTTATCCAGTCCTTGATGTTCTGTAGGACCATTGTGGTTATTTATTGAGCGTGGGCTTAGCTTCAGGAAAGAAGGGAGCACTATACAATCATAGTTGGGAGAACACTGTGAGAGAAGCAGACAAACAAGGAAGTCAGGAGCTAACAACAGGGCAGGCAATGTGGCAGAAAGGGATCTACAAGCAATCAGGGGGGAAACACTGGGGAGCCGATCACCCAGTCTCAGGTAGGGTGGGGTGTTGAGGATGTGAGGACCTAATTGTTAGGGAGGAGCCATTGCTTGAAGAGGGATACATGGTAGAATTACATTTTTTTGTCAGAATAGATCATCCATGGGAAAGGGGAGAGAATCTGGATTGGGATTCTGTATCAGAATTCAGCATTATCTAGTTGCATCGATCACTCAACTTCCATGATTCTCCCTCACAAACACGCACAAGTTATGATGTAGCACAGTAATGTATACCAATAATCCCATCTTGTATAAAACGAAGGTCTTTCAGACTAGACGGGTCCCATGGATTATGGTGGCTGGGCTTGGAGGGCCTTGGGAGGGCAGGAGGCTCAGCCAGAAAATACTCAAATCTAGAAGTGGGCAATCTGCATCATAGCAAGAATTATGTTGTTGTAAATCTCCCCTCGTCTCACCTGGGATGGCTTCTTGCTCTGTTCCGCGGGAGGATTCCTCTTGTGGACGGATCGGGTCTTGTATAGGCTTGCTCGAGTCTCGTCCGGCTCCAGAGCGCGTTCAGAGTTCCAGGAAGGTCGCAGTTCCAGGATGTCCAGGAAGAAAGTAACAGTCGCTAGGGTTGAGGATTCAGGGAGCAGATTTAGAGGGAAAAGGTGAAAGGAAGGAAGAAGGGACCAGGAAACTAGGAATAGTGGATTCGCCGAACAGCACACACACGTCTAGTCACTACCTAATGATAGCGTTGAGACGCGCGGGGCCGCGGGGGCGTGGCCAATTTATAGAACGTGCCGTGTCCGACGTAAAGGCTGGTGCGAGGTAAGTCACTTGGCACGGCCATGTTGGGAGTAACAAGGAATACAAGCCCTGTCGCGATAAGCACCAGGAAGTCCAGAAAGGGCAAGTTCTGTGGGTCATGACAGCATGCCTCCTCTGAAGACCTGTTCCACCAGGTTTGCCCGGGTTTATGAAATGGAATCTTCTAAGCAATCGAGGGGTATTTAGGTTAGAAACTGGTTCCCAGGTTCTCTCGCTAGGAGAATATCCTTTCCATTCAACCAGGTATTGAAGTTGACCCCGTTTATACCTGGAATTGCATATTCTGGACACTTCATATTCCAGTTGATTGTCCACAATCACAGGACTGGGTCTGCAGGTTTTCCAGGTGGATCGGATGTAGGGTTTTAATAGAGAAGTGTGAAAGACTGGGTGTATTCTCTTCCAGGAGTCTGGTAGCTTGAGCCGCAATGAAACAGGATTGATGATTTCCTTTATGGAAAATGGTCCATAGTACCGGGGAAAATTAACAAGGGGGGTCCTGGGAGTCCCTCTGCCAGACATTAGTCCTGGTTACGAGAGACTTACCCAGAGTCTTTAGCTCACTGTCTTTCACAGAGAAGAAATATCCCAAACATATCAGTCTTTGTCCTGCCCTGGGGCAGTCCAGCACCGAAATGCTAGGCAATTCTCCTCTTAACAAGAGTACCAACAGAAACCCCAGACACGTGTTTTTGGGTAATGTCTGGCAGAGAGACTCCCGGGACCCCCCTTGTTAATTTGCATATGCAAGTAACTTTGGGTCTCACCCTAAGTTACTAGGGGAATCCAGACGTGGACCCCTTGCTCACTATTCTTAGAGGGGCACAGCTCCTCCCTACTGTTGAGGTCCAACCAGACTGAAACACGTGTCTGGGGATGCTGTTGGAACTCTTGTTCAGAGGAGAATTGCCTAGCATTTCGGTGCTGGACTGCCCCAGGCAGGACAAAGACTGATATGTTTAGGATATTTCTTCTCTGTGAAAGATAGTGAGATAAAGACTCTACTTAAGTCTCTCGCAACCAGGACTAATGTCTGGCAGAGAGACTCCCAGGACCCACCTTGTTAATTTGCATATGCAAGTAACTTTGGGTCTCACCCTAAGTTACTAGGGGAATCCAGACGTGGACCCCTTGCTCACTATTCTTAGAGAGGCACAGCTCCTCCGTACTGATGAGGTCCAACCAGACCGAAACACTTGTCTGGGGATGCTGTTGGTACTCTTGTTCAGAGGAGAATTGCCTAGCATTTTGGTGCTGGACTGCCCCAGGGCAGGACAAAGACTGATATGTTTAGGATATTTCTTCTCTGTGAAAGGTAGTGAGCTAAAGACCGTGGGTAAGTCTCTCGCAACTAGGACTAATGTCTGGCAGAGAGACTCCCAGGACCCCCCATGTTAATTTGCATATGCAAGTAACTTTGGGTCTCACCCTAAGTTACTAGGGGAATCCAGACATGGACCCCTTGCTCACTATTCTTAGAGAGGCACAGCTCCTCCCTACTGATGAGGTCCAACTAGACCGAAACACGTGTCTGGGGATGCTGTTAGTACTCTTGTTCAGAGGAGAATTGCCTAGCATTTCGGTGCTGGACTGCCCCAGGGCAGGACAAAGACTGATATGTTTAGGATATTTCTTCTCTGTGAAAGATAGTGAGCTAAAGACTCTGGGTAAGTCTCTCGCAACCAGGACTAATGTCTGGCAGTTAGACTCCCAGGACCCCCCTTGTTAATTTGCATATGCAAGTAACTTTGGGTCTCACCCTAAGTTACTAGGGGAATCCAGGCGTGGACCCCTTGCTCACTATTCTGAAAGAGGCACAGCTCCTCCCTACTGATGAGGTCCAACCAGACCGAAACACGTGTCTGGGGATGCTGTTGGTACTCTTGTTCAGAGGAGAATTGCCTAGCATTTCGGTGCTGGACTGCCCCAGGGCAGGACAAAGACTAATATGTTTAGGATATTTCTTCTCTGTGAAAGATAGTGAGCTAAAGACTCTGGGTAAGTCTCTCGCAACCAGGACTTATGTCTGGCAGATAGACTCCCAGGACCCCCCTTGTTAATTTGCATATGCAAGTAACTTTGGGTCTCACCCTAAGTTACTAGGGGAATCCAGGCGTGGACCCCTTGCTCACTATTCTTAGAGAGGCACAGCTCCTCCCTACTAATGAGGTCCAACTAGACCGAAACACGTGTCTGGGGATGCTGTTGGTACTCTTGTTCAGAGGAGAATTGCCTAGCATTTCGGTGCTGGACTGCCCCAGGGCAGGACAAAGACTGATATGTTTAGGATATTTCTTCTCTGTGAAAGATAGTGAGCTAAAGACTCTGGGTAAGTCTCTCGCAACCAGGACTAATGTCTGGCAGATAGACTCCCAGGACCCCCCTTGTTAATTTGCATATGCAAGTAACTTTGGGTCTCACCCTAAGTTACTAGGGGAATCCAGGCGTGGACCCCTTGCTCACTATTCTGAAAGAGGCACAGCTCCTCCCTACTGATGAGGTCCAACCAGACCGAAACACGTGTCTGGGGATGCTGTTGGTACTCTTGTTCAGAGGAGAATTGCCTAGCATTTCGGTGCTGGACTGCCCCAGGGCAGGACAAAGACTAATATGTTTAGGATATTTCTTCTCTGTGAAAGATAGTGAGCTAAAGACTCTGGGTAAGTCTCTCGCAACCAGGACTAATGTCTGGCAGAGAGACTCCCAGGACCCCCCTTGTTAATTTCCATAGTACCGGGGGGCTAATTTGTTTGGACGTAGATGTCGTGGTAATAGTTTCGAGGATAACCAGACTTGATCACCAACAGAATAAGAAGGCGCTGGTCTTCTTTTGGAGTCCGCATAACGCTTAGTGCGTGTCTGGGCCTCTTCCAATTGTTCCTTGGCTTCCTTTTGTATGTTGATGAGAGTCTCAATCCATGAGTCGAGAGTCGGTACTGGTGTGGGATGTGGAAGAACAGAAGGTAAAACGGACGTGTGAAAACTTTGACTGCAATAGAAAGGGCTGACCTTGACTGCTGAGTGATCGGAATTGTTGTAGGCAAACTCGGCCAAGGGCATAAGGAGAGACCAGTCATCCTGAACCTTGGTGGCAAAACAACGAAGATATTGCTCTAGCGTCTGATTTACACGTTCTGTGGCTCCGTTGGTTTGTGGGTGATAACATGATGAGAGAGCGCGTTGGATCCCTAGAATACGACACAGATGTTTCCAGAATTGTGAGACGTATTGAGATCCTCGGTCCGATATGATCTTGGAAGGAAGTCCATGAAGACGGAAAATGTGTTCCAGCAAGATTCCAGCAAGTTCTGAGGAGGATGGTAGTTTATACAGAGGCGTAAAATGAGCCATATGAGTGAACAAGTCTATGGTTACCATGATGGTCGTGTATCCTCGGGAAAGTGGTAATTCCACAATGAAGTCTGTAGCAATGAATTCCCATGGTCTTGTTGGCAGCGATGGTTGCAGTAGAAGACCCGCCGGTCTCTTGCTATCATGTTTGTTTTGACTGCAGACAGCACAAGCTTTGATGTACTGTTGTACGTCGGTCTTCATTCCAGGCCACCAAAACTGTCTTTGTATAATACGGAGGGTGTTAGTTATACCACAATGTCCGGAGTGAAGGGTATCATGGCAGAGGTTTATCATTCTTTGTTGTAATTTCTGTGTAGGAATGACCAGTGCATTGTCCTTGAATAAATATCCTTCCTTAACTCTTAGGTTCCATGGATTCTTCCTTGAAATATCCTTCCAGAGGTCAGAGGACTGGGTTTGCACTCGGATTTCTTCCAGGAGGTTGACTGCTTGAGCTACAAAGATCGTGTGGGGAAACATCTTAGGATAGGCCTTGTCTTCAGTGGTTACATAGTCAGGACGTCGAGATAAGGCGTCAGCAATCATGTTTTGTGATCCGGGAACATGAGTGATTTGGTTTTGGTACTGGGCAAAGAAGTAGGCCCAAGGCGCCTGACGACTGTTCCTGCACTCCAACGACTGTAGAATTTGAAGATTCCGATGGTCTGTGCGGACCTGAACTGGATATCCAGCACCCATAAGTAGATGTCGCCATTCAGTGAAGGCTTGGCGGATGGCTAACAGTTCCTTTTCCAGGACGGAATAGTGTGTCTCACTGGGAGTCAGGGTTCGTGAGAGGTAAGCAATGGGGTGTTCCAGTTTATCCTCAAGTACCTGTTTCAAGACCGCTCCTCTGGCGTAGTTAGAGGCATCCGTTTCCACTAGGAATGGGCGATTTATGTCGGGTTGGGCCAGGATGGGGGCTTGCGTGAACTCTGTCTTCAATCGTTGGAATGCTTTATCTTGCGGTGTAGACCAGATAAAGGGGGTGTCTTTCTTCAAGAGAGCAACGATCGGCTGAACGATCTCGGAAAAGGTAGAAATGAACTTCCGGTAGAAGTTGGCAAGCCCCAGGAAGGATTTAACTTGTTTCACAGATGTGGGAGCGGGCCAAGCCAGTATGGCTTTTACCTTTGAAGGGTCTAGACCAATTCCTTCTGGGCTAAGGATGAAACCTAGGTAGTGAACAGAAGTAACGTGAAACAAGCATTTTTCGGGTTTGGCTAAAAGTTTGTGTTCAAAGAGTCGTTGTAATACTGCCTTTACATGTTCTACATGCTTTAGAGGATCCTTGGAAAAGATCAATATGTCATCCAGATAAGACAATGACGAAGAGGAATAACATGTCAGAAAACACCCTATCCATAAAACGTTGAAAGACTGAGGGAGCATTAGCTAGTCCAAAGGGCATGACTAGATATTCATAGTGACCAAAGGGTGTTCTAAAGGCTGTTTTCCATTCGTCTTCTTCCCGGACACGGATTAAATGGTAGGCACCCCGGAGATCCAACTTCGTGAATATTATGGCGCCTCTCACAGCTTCCAGGATATCCGAAATCAGGGGCAGTGGGTACCGATCTTTGAGGGTGCATTGATTTAAGCCACGATAGTCGAGGAAAGGTCTGAGTTCCTTGGTGTCCTTCTTGGGAACGAAGAACAACAAAGCACCCGCTGGAGATTTTGAGGGTCTTATGGTGCCGTTTTCAAGATTGGTGTTCAGGTATTCTCAGAGGGCCTTTTTCTCAGGTTCGGAAAGAATGCACATTCTGCCGAAGGGATCTGTATCTATGGCACAGTCTTCAGGTCTGTGAGGGAGTAAGGCATGGCCTATGGCAGTTGAAAATACATCAGCATATCCCTGATAGGCCTCTGGGACTTGTACAATATTGGAAACCATGAGTGGTGTTTTTTGTTCTCTTAGTGGTTCTTTAGGAGGTGTTGAGGAGGGATCCAGGGATAGACAGTGGGTCATACAAAACTCTGAGCCAAGGAATAGTGACCCTGCTGTCCAATTGATATACGGATTGTGCTTTTGTAACCAGGGCATACCCAATACCATGGGGTAATGGGCTGACTTAATGATGTTGAATGTAATCCGGTCTTGGTGATGGTTTATGGAAAGTTGAATCTCTTTTGTCTGCAGGTTTATGGGTCCTGAAGAGAGGGGCCTTCCGTCGATTGCTTCCACCGGCTGCATGGTGCTTTATGTCTCGTACGGAATATGATGACTAACAACCCAGTCTTGATCAATGAAAATTCCCATAGCTCCGCAGTCCATCAAGGCCAGAATGGGATAGGTCTTATTCTTGGAGGGCGACAGGAAGGCCTGTAGTATCACCAAATTGTTTTGTCCAGGAGAGTTCAAGGATGGAATTGATGTGGAGCAAACATCTCTCTCCCGAAACCTCGCTCCATCTAGGATCGGGAGCTGGCGTTTCCCGAACGCTGTGGAGGGTCTAGAGGACATTCTCTAACAAGGTGTTTATCCGAGGCACAATACATGCACAGGCCTGTGTGGATCCTTCTCATCCTTTCTTGTGGGGAAATAGGTCCACGGAAGGCTCCTATTTGCATGGGTTCCGGATCTATGTCAGGGGTTGGGGCAGGATCGTTTTTTACAGAAGTCTCAAGGGAGTTCTTTTGAAAGGGTATCTTGGTCTTTCTTCTTTCAGCCTTTCTTTCCTGGATTCGGAAGTCTATTTGCATGGCTAGATCCATAAGAGCCTGGAATGAGCTAGGACGAGCCACTCTGGCTAATTCATCCTTTATATCCTCATTTAGACCCCTGCGAAATAGAGTGAAACTTGCTTCTGAGGATCAATCTGCTTCCTTGGCCAGTTGTTTGAATCTAGTAACATACGTTAGCATATCCTGGGATCCCTGTCGGAAATCAAGTAAGCGTTCCTGAGCACTATAAACCTGTTCTGGTCGGTCGAACATAGTTTTGAGTGCCTGAATAAATCCATCATAATCATCCAGGAGGGCATCTCCAGAGCTGACTAGGGGAGTGGCACAGGTCAACGCGTTCCCTGTGAGGTGCGAGATTATGAAGCCCACCTTCGCCCTGGAAGTTGAAAAATAGTAGGGCTTAAAAGTAAAATGCACCAAGCAAGAATCCAGGAATCCACGTAAGGACTTTGCCGAGCCATCATATTTGTCTACCACTCCACCCAGTAACACACTCTCCTTGTTAGCGGAGTCGCGAGACAAAACAAGTTGCTTTAACGCAGCATTCTCCGCTTTTAAGTTCTGCACTTCAGTTGTTAGTTCTTGCATGCCACGTACAAGGTCCTGGACTGCTTTCTCCATAGCAGTATCAGTGTCGGTCGTTTGGCGTCTCAAACTGTCGTAAATCTCCCCCGTCTCACCTGGGATCGCTTCTTGCTCTGTTCCACGGGAGGATTCCTCTTGTGGACGGATCGGGTCTTGTATAGGCTCGCTCGAGTCTCGTCCGGCTCCAGAGCGCGTTCAGAGTTCCAGGAAGGTCGCAGTTCCAGGATGTCCAGGAAGAAAGTAGCGGTCGCTAGGGTTGAGGATTCCGGGAGCAGATTTAGAGGGAAAAGGTGAAAGGAAGGAAGAAGGGACCAGGAAACTAGGAATAGTGTATTCGCCGAACAGCACACACACGTCTAGTCACTACCTAATGATAGCGTTGAGACGCGCGGGGCCGCAGGGGGGTGGCCAATTTATAGAACGCGCCGTGTCCAACGTAAAGGCTGGTGCGAGGCAAGTCACTTGGCACAGCCATGTTGGGAGTAACAAGGAATACAAGCCCCGTCGCGATAAGGACCAGGAAGTCCAGAAAGGGCAAGTTCTATGGCTCATGACAGATGTGGGATAATATTTAATGGGGGGGTACTTTTCTGGCATGACAAGCCGTTTTCTCTGAGGACTCCATTTGATAATATTTATGAAGTACATTTACCATTGAATAAAGACCAGTAGACTTCAGTCACAAAGTAAAATAAACAATGTCCTCCTTGTTTCTAGCCACAAAGACGTTTCAGTGTCGGCTTTGGTTCATTTTGTTTGGTACAGTGTGTGCTGCCTTTCACTTTTCTGGGGTGACACCCAGCTTTACATGGCACATCCTTGTGAGTTTTTTTTTACCTGCTTAAAGAGACAAGTGACACTGTCACTGTGAGGGCTTGGAGGGCCTTTCGAGTTCCGGCACCCACTCATACTTCTCAGTACAAGCTAATTTCATAATCAAAAGATCATGAATGTGTACAGTTAGTCGACAACCACCATGTTTCCTTTTTCAAAACTTATTTTATTTATTTATAATGCGCCTATACAGCCAAATAGGAGCATGAAGGCGCACTGCAAACATACATTCTGGCAGGCATCCCATTGCAAGCAATGCTAATATGATTCTTCAGGAACCCAGGAACAATACATTGGAATCTGTGGGAAGGTTCGAGAGAAGGGTGTGCATCAATAACATTTTAACGCACAGCTGTAAGCCTATTCCATGCTCAGTAAATATTGATTTTCGATAAAAATTATATTGAAGCCGTCCCTAGAGGTTTAAAGGCAGTAGAGGTTGAACAACATTTCCTGGCTAACACATCCACCCGAAATTAACATATTCTATTTTGTTGCATCTTCTTTATGCTGCTCGTGCTGGACATCTTTGGGGCTAAGCTCTCCCTCATCTTCATCATCCCAGATCAACCTGATTGCCAGATGCTTCAGATCCTTCATTCTCTCTTGAAACACCCTGTCGAACCTTTCATTCTGAGCCACTGTCATGATGTTTTTCCAGTCTCCAATTTTACCTACAGACAAATTGAGAAATAGCACTTTAGACACAGACTCCCAAATGCAGAGCTGCTATATAGGATCAAACAGGGTACACGTGATTACAAACTTGAATGAAGAACAAAAAGCTCAGTTATGGCTAGAAGACACGAAAGGCACCACTTAAATGTAAGGTTGTTTAATAAAATACCTGGAGAAAAGTTTACACCTTTTGGGACATGAATTCACGTTTCAGAATGGCATTTTGCAAGTTTGAGATACGCCCTATTTGGAGTCAGACCTCACAATTAGATATTAGTTTGTTTTTCAAGCATGGGGTAGCTCAGCTGGTTAGGACCAGGAAACGTAGGCATCAAACTGCTAGAGCTGAAAACATGCAATGCTTGCAACTCATCTGTTCAAGGTCTGTAGCAATGTTTAACAGGTAATAATGCTTGTGCCTACTGTCACATAGGGAGGAATACTGGATGGGAGTAATGTGAACCTGGTGGCCAGGGACCACTACCTGCTCTGTGATCCTGCCCAGACAGTGTTATACTGGGATCCCTAACGCTCCCCATCACATCCTTACCCTTGTTTGTAGAAGGTATTCTATCACCACAATAACCATGTTGTGGCTCGAGAAGCATATGCTAGATTCTGAAAGGCGAAACTGGTGAGGAAAGAGCTGCTCATTGACCCTCATAAACAGGACCTCATGAATCTAGTGTTAACCATAGTCCGTCTTGTCTGTTAGAAGGACACATGCTTGCAAGCACTGCTTCGAGATAGTGCCATGGAACAGCCTAACTTAAACCGCAAAGACTCATGGTTGCCAGGAAGGAGACAGAGTCCCTTTCATGGACATAATTCAGTCAATGGGCTCTGCAGTCACCTCAAGGACAGAGACGACTAAGAGATGCAAAAAGATTAATTCTAAAGAGGCAGCCAGGCGCACCTCAGCATGTGGAGCTGTGAGGAAGTTTGCCATGCACATCAGGGCACCTGGGGAATTCGTAAGTCACCCTGGATTTACCAAATCATCAAGTCTGCTTTCAATTCACACACAGCTGGTACATGTCTTACATTCACAAAGTGCGTCCCCAGCCCTGCTAGCCTATATAAGGGGAGTAAAGTAGCTTAGAGGGGGTGGGAATTAAGAGTTGGAGTGCCAAGGCAAAGGAGAGACGGAGAGTAGCGCATGGCGGCAAAGAGAAAAGGAAGTCGTGGTGAGAAAGAGACAGTGAAGAAGAAGTGCAGGAAAGAGAAGACGAGGGAGGTGAGAAGGAGAATGAACGGGAGGAGGTAGAGGAAAGGTGAAGGAGAGGGGGGGAGGATGTTAGAAATAGGCAGAGAGGAGAGAACAAAGAGAGAGACTGGAGTGCAGGAGGTGGAAAGATGAATGAGAGAGCTTAGCCAAAAGGGAGGAGGAAGAGAAAACGAGGAAGTGATTTTCTATAAAATGTGGGCCATGGTGAGATTCCTGTCATTGCGGTGGAGGAGGGGATGAATAACAACCAACGAGTGTAGCCCAGGCCTAGTTTAGAGGCGACTCTGCTTAATTTACCAGGAGGCAAAAGCTGATAGCACACTGGGGTTTAATTGGCTTTGAATTGTTCAACACCGACCCCACTTCAGAAGGTCTAAGGGCACCAAGTTGGATAATCTTGTAGGAAAACCCAGGAAGGTCAACACATGACCTTGACCACTTTGGCTACAATCCAGAAAGGTGCAGACACAGAAAGAAGTGTTTAGGACACTGTTGGAATGCACGTTCAGCTCTTAAGTCCGCCCAAATGATTCAGCCCTAGGAAGATTTATTAGTGCACAAGAAAGTGAACGTGCGCGGCTGCAGGTGGGTGAAGATCGTATCTAGGAATAGCAAATGCATTTGTTTTATAGTACTCATAGAAGTTCAGGAAAGCCCAAGTATAGGGCCTGGGTGACATCGTGGAATAGTGTAATATGCTGTGTAACACTGACAATGCAAACAATGCAGATACAGAGCCTGGGTACAGGAAATACTGAATCACCGCCATATTAGAAGTGAGGCCTAGCACTGTATATTCTCTGATGCAAGTGTAGCAGCATAGCAATGATGAGTCTGAATCATTTTTTTCTTTCGCAATGCCCAGCAGTAGAACCGAGAATTGAGGCCTTCAGGCTGATTAGATAGTTTAATTGCATTGAGTTGTAGGTCTGCGAAACCAGAAAGGAATATGAATAGCCAAGCATGAGCAGGGCTACCTCTGTCCTGATGGATAAACCCATGGGAGCCCGGGAAGAGGTCTTGAGCTGCCAAAATGCCCAGTTTAGAGTTAGGGCACTAGCGCCACCCAGAAAAATTGGCATTTCATTCGAACTGCCAGACGACCGTAAAACAGAGTAACTAAATCCATCAGAACTCGGTTTATTAATGTGGTCCTCAAGAGGCCGAGAAGAAACTCCAGGGAGGGACAGCTGATAAGGGGGAGTGAGGAGTGAAACATCCCATGATTTGTGATACGAGGAGCAAGAGATGACAGCAATGGGGAGTCATGGTGTGGGATCACGCATGTCTGGTATCAAGAGAAGCATACCTTTGTTCAAAGAGCCAATTTGACTTCAGAGGTAGCCACTGAGATTTGACCAGTTTTAATATTTTATGCAAATGTTTTAGGCTAAGGCCTTTAATTCATGCTTTTCAAGCTATGGTGGGGTTCCCTGTCTTGTCTGGAGCTTTGGGGCTTTTTTTAAAAACCTGAATTGATTAAAGACATTGAAAGGCCATATTGCAAGAAGCACTTTGTGGCTTCCTTAGGCATTGCATTTGAGTTTAAATCATCAGAAGCGGTATGTTATCTCTGGGCTCATTAGATACACACTATTATGGGACAATTTTTTCTAAACAAGAATGTTCATGTTCTCAATTCTTAAGGATGAAAAACATAGATGTAGTTAGCGATGGGCTGAATTGAGGGAAAGAGTGCAGAGTTTGTTTGGCTCGTCTTGATCTTAACATAGATCACATTAATGATATAAGTGAATTCAAGAATGAGATAAAAGCTCACATCAATATTTGAGAACATAAAAAGAATTTCACATACCTAAGGGATACAATCAACTTGGTAGAATATCTTAATTATTTCCTGATCCCCTTACTAGATTAGTGTGCATTGATGATTTTGCATCTGACATTTTTGGTAGAATGTCTATTTTTTTAGACTTATGAAATTATATTTTGTTGATTACAAATTCCCAGAGATTAAAGATATTGGCCTCATTACGAGTATGGCGATATGAATACAAATGGTGGTAAAATGGGCAAAAAGGGAATAATTAACATTTTACCCCCATTTTTCCATGACTTACTATGGGTTTTGGAGGTGAAGTGGAAGATTTACTTGTAGAATGTAGCTGGAGGTACACCCTCCACTTGGCCTCCAAAAATTGGTGGTTTTACTGTAGAAGAATTACTGCTCACACTAAATCCCCAAAAATTCCCATGGAGTTCTAAGGATTACACAATGGGGGATCAACTCTGCTTTACCACCACTCATAATCCTCTAGTCATTTTTCTTGGACTGAGTAGCAGTAATGGTAAATGATTTTGATGGTTATGCTGCTGATTGATTCACTGCTAAATGACTGCAAAATATGTAATGAGTATCATTGTTTTGCTGCCATGACACGTGTGCATTTATCCCCAGCAAATATATATGAGCTGAGTGTGTCTTGTGCACAAAAATGGTGGCTTATGAAAGAGGAGATTGCTGCAGAGGAATTACACTGTCTTGCCGCTCTGGGAACCATCCGAAAACAGGGTTATGTCCCCATGTCGGATGTTTTGTCCATTGTGCATGGATACCAAACCTTCGGTACTCCACCAGCCTAGTCTGGGAAGGCCCAAGGAGGGATCACCAGCAAGCGAAAGAACATCTCTTTTTCAGTAACGCATACATGGTGGTGGTAGAGGGCCAATGGTGGTAATCTATCGACTATGAAGGGGAGAGGGCTTATGCACCTTGGACTTTCAAGGAGCACCCTATGCTGCAAACTGCCAGTAACAATGTCTCCTTCTTCTTGCTGTTTTTTCTGTGAGTCTGAAGCTCAACCTCTGGCACGGTACTACCATTATACTGTTCTATTAGTGCTCTCCTCCTAGGTTGGGGTTTATCCTTAATACGTTATTTCTAGAGGCAAACATGCTAGCTACCCTACTGCCAACAAATGTACTCCAAAAGACATTGACAGATAAAACAACATGCAAACAGTAAAACGTCCTGGAACAGTCTGTCAATACTCTAGTACCTTGGTAACTCCTCTAGTAACAATGCAGACAATGGGCCTCATCACGACCCTGGCGGTAAGTTACCGCCAGGGCCGTGACTTTACCGCCATGGCGCTAACTACGTTTACGCCATGGCGGTAAGGGGATTTACCGCCCCATTCCGACCTTGGCGGGGCGGTAAATCCCCAATCCCCATTTACCCTTCCCCATTCCCATTTTTGCCCCATAGGGCATAATGGGAGTGGGGAAGGCGTTAATTACGCCACTGTAAATTACGGTGGCGTAATTAACACCAAGTTCCCTTACCGCCATGGTTTTTTACACCCGCTAAAAGCAGGTGTAAAAACCGCCATGGCGGAAAGGGAACTCGTAATTGGCGGAAAGGGGTTGGCGCAGCTAACGCTGCCGCAAACCCCTTTCCGCCAGGGTCGTAATGAGGCCCAATGATGGCTTTAAGCAAGCAAAGGGGGTGTCAGGGCAGAAGGGAGAAATGAAGCCTTATTCTCATCAAAGTATGAATAATCTAAGATGAATGGTATCAGACCGCACTTTGCAATGCCTGATTTTATTACAAGTGATAACTTAAGATAAAGGAGGAAACAAGAGTTATTAAGTAAGGCAGTCCCTTATGGAAATCCTGAAGGGGTATATACACCAGCTGGTCCTACTGTTGAGAAAATTCCAATCCTTCATCGAGCGAGTAAAGCAGCACTGGCATACCAACATAAGGGAATAAAAGAGTGAATACTAGGCTTGGAAGCACATCAAATTAGATATAATCCAAGCAAGCAAAGGCTTTTATTTATAGATTCTTTTCATTTGTATCCGCACACAAAGCCCAGCGGCATCTGGGCACTGGTTACAGACGTATTAAGTACAGTTGCACAGAAGTAGTTGAAAAATTGGGTCTTTAAGCATTTCCGGAAACAAAGATAGAATGGCTCGGAGCGTAAAGGCAGGGGTAGGTTGTTCTAGAGGTTGGATGCCACAGTCGGGAAGCTGGAGCCGCCAGCTTTATTGTGTCTGAATCTAGGTTTGACCAGGCAGTGGTTCTGGGCGGATCTCAAGGGTCTAAATGACATATGAGGGATCATTTTCTGGGTTAGGTAAGGTGGGGCATTGTTAGATAAACATGTAAGCTTAATTAAGAGGATTTTTCATTTAATCCTTTCTCGGACTAGGAGCCAATGAGCAGATTTCATGGCTTCAGAAATGTGGTCAAATTTACAGTTCAGTGCTGGCCAGAGGACATTGTTTGTATGACCTGGAGCCTGTTTACGTTTTTGTCAGATGAGTCACAGAGCAAGGCATTGCAATAACCCAGCTTTGAGCCGACAAGGGCCCAGCCGATGGTGAGGCGGTTACCAGATGAGACTAATGGTTTGCTGGCTCTCATCAATTTGGTGGCATATGATGCAGAGAAGGTGATATGTCTGATTTGTCGTGACATGCTTAGCGAGGCATCAAGGTAGACCCCCAGGGTCTTTACAGCTGGTGAGCTTGGGATTTTATGGCCATTAATGGTAAAGAACCGGGAGGCTGTGTCAAGATGTGCAAGGCTGGATGGTGTCCAAACTATGAGGAGCTCTGTCTTCTCGCCGATCAGACATAGACTGTGTTCGGCCATTCATTGTTGAATTATGTAGTAGATTTTGTTTACGTTTTCAGAGTCCTGGTTGTGGTCACCCTAAAGGGGGATGAGGATCTGGCTGTCGTTGCATAGTTTGTGAAGGTGATGCCCAAAGCATTCAGGTGGTAAAATAGAGGTTTGTTATAAATGTTGTACAGGGCGGGTGAGACACGGGAACATTGGGAACACCACAAGACATAGGGGTATGGTTGGCTGACGCTTTATCAGAAAATACTCTGGAGCTTCTGTTGTCTAGGATGGATGCAACCAAGTGGGCTGCTTCGGGGAGAAGCCTGCAAACTTAGTGAGGTGACCACAGAGAGTTTGGTGGTTGACTAAGTCGAAGGGTGCTGATAGGCCCAGGAAGAGAAGGAAAGATAGTTTTCCTGCATCGTTGGCCCCATCAAACTGATTCTTCAAGTTAAGGAGTGCTGTTTCACTCCCATGGTGGGAGCGGAAGCCCGACTGGCGGGGGCTAAGGATGTTGTAAGTATCCAGGAAGGCTTGGATTTGGGTGTAAGCTACTCTATCAATGATGTTCAGGAGGAAGGGCGCTATAGTGGTGGTTCTATAGTTGGTGTGGATAGTAGGGACCAGAGAGGGTTTTCTAAGGAGGGGGGTAATCCACGCCTCTTTAAGGCAGTTCGGGATGGTAGAGGATTTGAATGAAGAGTTGATAATGGTGGTGTTGAGAGGGATAAGTGGGTCTGCACATTCCTGTACAAGAGCGGCTGGGTTGATATCACCCTTGCAGCGGGATACTTTGAGGCCTTCGATGATGGTAGCCAAGTCAGACTCTGAGATAGGTTTAAATTCAAATGGTTGGGCGGTGGAGGTTGCATTGATCTGGGCATGACTTGACCAGTTTAAAGAATAGATGGGGACTTTGGCTTTGATTTTATCCTAAAGTTGTGTGACTTATTTTGTTAGAACCTCTTGGATTTTGTTGCACCAAATGGTGTCTTTTGTGACATTAGAGAGAGGAGTGATGGGGGAATCTAATTCTCTTAAGATGGAGAATAGTTCTCTGGTGTTTGAAGCGGCTTCTGTAATCCTCATGTTATGAGTTGTGGCTTTAGATTTGTGGATAGTTTTTTTTGTAAACTTCTGCTGCCTCTGTGAATCGTGCTTTGTTTTTGCTTGTGGGGCCTTTCTGCCAGGCTGCTTCTGCTGCCTGTTCTATAGCACATAGAGATTCTATTTCGGCTGTGAACCAAGAGTTCCTGTGCTTAGAGTTCTTAGATTTCCATAGTTTAAGTGGGGCAAGAGCCTCAAACGCTTTGCTAAGCATAGTGTTGTAGTGAGCAACTATTTCCTTGGTATCCAGGTTTGTAGGTATGTCGGGGCATATCAAGGGGAGTATGCGCTCTTTAGTCAGATTGCGGGAGCTGCGTGCTATAGTAGGGGGCAGTGACATGGGCCTATTTGGGTGGCTGAAGGGAATAGGGATAGCAAAACCAATGCAGTGGCGGTCAGTCCAAGGGCAAGGCGTGTTAGAAAGACTAGAGATGTTACAATTATGGTTGAGGATCCAATCAAGTGCCATGTACGTGGGTTGGGTCATGGACAAGTTGGGTGCAACCAAAAGTGGTCAAGGTTTTAGTAAGGAATGCTGCTTCTGAGTCTATAGGGTCATTGTAGTCTAGATTGAGATCATCTGGGACGATCAGCTGGGTGGAGCATTTTAAGTTAGTTCAAAGGAGCTGGGTGAGGTCTTCTTCAAATTAAACTAGGGGGCCTGGTGCTCTGTAGATGAGGTGAAATACGATGGTAGAGTTAGGTGAGCAGGCTAGTTTGACTGAGATGAGTACACAGTGTAGTACAGGAAGGGGGTTGTGGGTCAGAGGGCAAGGGTGCTTTTGTAAATGAAGGTGACTCCTCTTCCTCCTTTACCAATGGGTCTGTCATCTCAGATATTGGCATATCTGGGAGGTACTGCGATAGATAGTGTTGGGCCACGTAGGAGTGAACCAGGTTTCAGTGATAGCGAGGATGTCAGTGTTGTTGGATGTGATGAGGTCATGGATGTCCACAGCGTGGGCAACAATTGATCTAGCTTTAATCAGCATGCAAGAGTGTCAGGGAAGGTGGACAGGCAGTGGATGGAGCGAGGTTAGTGGCTATTTGCATGGTCTGTGGTGGAGTGAGATCTGGAAGGTGGCACTGGGCTATGGTGTGATAGCGGAGGAAGGAGTTGCAAGTCTGAAGGTCCCAGGGGTAGGATAGGTGAGCAGTGGTGGGGGGTGAGTCTGACTTGCGAGGTGAGAATGTCGGTCTGCGTCTATGCGTGATGTGGTGAGTGTGGGCATTTGTGTTGTATTGAAACATACGCTGGTTGTGACTTCAATGGCTGGTTGTCTCTGTATAAGGGAGGGAACTTTGACATTAATTCTCCGAAGCCCCGGCTAGCAGCCTACTAGAGCAAGGAAGCATGTGTTTTTTTGGTGTGTTTTTGACAGCAGGTGGTGCTTGCACTGGGGCATGGCGGTTGGGCATTGTAGCATAGACATGAGTGGCCGTGATCCTGGGGACCGTCCATCTGGCGCCACCAGGAAGGAAGTGAGTTGGAGGGGGGATTGCTGGGCTACATGCTACTTGTGTGGTGGTGAATGTGGTTCCGCAAGGCAGAGAGGACCTCTGGGGCTGGGGGATGCACCACCAGATGCCATATGGGGGATGTATTTGGTGTCCTCTGATGGTTTTAGTGGGCATTGTGAGGGAGCAGTGGCTGTAATGTCAGGTGAGGCCATGTTGTGGTTGTTAGAATGCCGTGAGGAGGCTCTGGGGAGAGTTTGAGGCTGCAGGTTCAGGGTATTAGGATGGATGTGGGTGCTGTGTGTGGGTTGGTGCGTGCTGTTTTTAGGCATGAAGTTCAGGCTGCCTTGTGGGTTGAGTGGTGTATCCTCCCATGCCTTCATTTGTCTGGTTGCTCATAGGTCATCACATTTTGAAGTAAGCAGTTGCCCCATGTGATCAAGGGAGCTGCCAAACAGTGAATTCTGTTCTAGCTGAGGCAATTGGCCTCATAAGTGAACTGGCCTGGAAATAAAGGAGGCGGTAACAAGTTACCTGCACATTTTCCGGACCGGCTCATTCGAGTCTGCTGGTAGGGGCACTGAACAACCAGCAGGCCTGACCTGCTGGAAGTTCAGGCCCCATTCGGCAGGGTTTTCACTGAAGCACCGGCACCTTTAACAACAGGGCCGGTGCTTCAGGGTTCCCATCCCCATGGAATCTGATGAGACACCATGGCAGGTGGAGGCAACATAGACAAACCTGAGTACGGGGTAAAAAAGAGCATAAGCAAAGAGCCTATTCCAAAGATACTGACAACTATTTAGAAAGCAATTGAAACTTATAGCACACAACTGAAGCATGTCTAATCAGCCTACATCGTCTAACTTTCAAGAGAAGGCAAGAGACCTTCAGAACATCCAGCCATGACACCACAATTAAAACTTTGTAGTCTGCAATGTATTCATTGATGATTGATATTGCTCATCTTTCACCGCTTTATGGGCAAGAGGTGCTGTATGTTGAGCTGGTGGAAACAGAGGCCTGCAGAAACAATGTCAGCTGATTATCATCTGTTCCTGGTAGTAGCAGTGTATGGTTGCATTGTATGGTGGTGGAGGAACGCAATTCTGCTTTCTACTGTTCTGTGTCGGACAACTCTTGTGAAGCACACACTGGTCTAAACCTGCGAGGCTCTGTGGGGTGTCAGCTGAGTATAAACAGTTCCTGACAGTTAGCGCCAAGTTCCGGGTCCATACAGTGATTTTGGTGAGTTTTACACTTTTCATCACTTGTACTGTTTTTCTCTATTCCTAATTATAACCTGCATGTATAACATGTATGACTTTCGCAGTAAATCCAATATCCGGGACAAGACTTCCCTCGATTTTATGACAGCTGAACATAACACAGGCCCCCAAACAATGGTAGGGGGAGTTGTTAGACCCCCCAGAGTTGCTGACAGAGGATACTAACACTGAGTTAAATGTGCTTCCTCAAACCGAGAGGTTAATAAACTCTTCTCTGGCAGAGTTGGCGTTTACTGCGGAGGGTGCATCGGGCTATCCCTCAAATGCGGTTTTGTTGCCTAATGCTCTGCTTGAACCTAGAAAGGTCATGGTGGGACCATCAACAGGACTGGAACAAAATCGGGGGCCTAATATTCAAAAAGTGATACCCCCTCCTTTGCCCATAGTTATTAGCCCTGTTCCGGGTGATGTGTCTATAGCCCCTAAGAAACAAACCAGGAAAAGGAATAATGTTAAGGTTTCTGCAAAAGTCATAGATTTCTTCCCACCCCCATGTTCAAGCACTGAACCAAGAAAAGCAAAGAGAACTCAGCAACCAGGAACTGCCAAGGTGCGTCAGCAATCCGACTCTAATTATTTAAACAATGACAGTCTTTTATTTTACTCCAAATGGAAAATGACCATCAAATATCCTATTTAATGGATGATCTCTTGTCCCTTTTGGATGAAAGGGAATCTCTGGTAAAGGGCATCAGAGATTACTCTATGTCAACTAGCCCTAGTTCATTTTGCTTGACCTATACCCTTCTCGAACTGGACGACAAAGATAGACTTACTGCACCCTCAATATCGGCCATGAAAATGGTCCCCAGTTCGTTTGTAAAACTGCGTGAAAACATGGACATGGAGTTAAAGGCCCATACTAGGACGCTTAGTGAAATTAAATGAAAGCTGGACATGATGGAAGTGTATCAACAACAAAGATCTCAGGTGGCTCCCAGTGCCA
The DNA here is from genome assembly GCF_040938575.1 of Ambystoma mexicanum. Taxonomy (NCBI): domain Eukaryota; kingdom Metazoa; phylum Chordata; class Amphibia; order Caudata; family Ambystomatidae; genus Ambystoma; species Ambystoma mexicanum. The sequence goes on from NC_090927.1 coordinate 1,065,377,595, forward strand.
CAAATTCGAACTGGAAAAACAATAAGCCTTATCTCTACTTCCATTACAAAGGATCATATATTACGAGCTGTACCTGTGTCTGTAAATCCTGTTCTAGACGATTCTGCGGGCAACACTATAGTGAATTCTTCAAAAAGACAAGGCGCTATACTATCCTCAAAGAAATATAGAAAGAAGAAGATGAAACAGAATAAAAACAGAATAAAAAAGCTCCAGAAAATACATACAGAACTTCCACCTCACAAAGGAGGCTGCAGCTGTGGCCTCCAAGCCTAGCTCCAGCTCACTAAATCCTGTGGCAAACATGGTCACATATAATGCCCCTAAACCCCACTTGACGGTGGATTCTTCAAGGCAATTTCCTCAAATGGCTATGCATGTTAATAATCATGAGGATATGGAATTCGTTTTAACTGGGTCGAAGTTTGATAAAGGTGGCTCGAGGATAAGAGAAATGTTTTTCTGTCTGTTGCTGATTGTAACCCTTTGTCAATATCGCTACCAGGTTCTGCTGATCTTATAATGGGCCGCAAAGTACAAGTGGCATCTCAGATAGCCAGTGGCTCAGCTCTTCTGAGCAGTTCAAATCAATTTCAGCAAGTATGCATTAATAACCCACCCCCTCTTATTTTTCATAGAGTCTCCATTGCCTCCTTCCAATTCTTACCCTCCTGTGTTTCCCCATATTGACACACTCATTTTAGAATTTCTGCTTAAACCAACAATTGTCATTATCTTGAAGCCCTCCAATGTGTTGAAATTATTTGACGAAAATCCATGCGTACGCCTACTCAACTCTAAAGCTTTTGAGCTGGTTTATTTCTTTGACCCATTATTACCATATATTAGTACCTGGCAAGGGACAAACATATTGTTTCAAACTATCTGATTGGCGTTTACAGGGTCGTTACCTGGCCGATAAAGACTCATCTTCTGTTGGTCCGAGCTCCGTGTCCCACATAGTTCCTTTTCTTTCTTCGTCAGGATGCAATGGAACAACAGGAGAAGGAACTATGTGTAGTCCCTTCTGTTCGTTCCACAGTGGCCATTTTGTTTGTTTACTCCCCCCTTATCTTTTTAATGGCCGCCATGGAAAGGGCGAAGGGACTACGTGTAATCCCTTCTCCCCAATCCCTGGTGGTCATTTTATTGGATTTTTGTTCCAGTTGGGGAACTGCTGCAACACTGTGCTTCAACTCGAGTGAAAATTGCTATTGGTACCCTGGTACAATGTGCTGGCCTACTAATAGCACTAGAACCCTCAGAGGGAGGGGCATTAAAGCCATGCTTCATTCCGGCTTATAACTCTAGCCCCAGAGGTATTACCATCTTTAACCAACGTATTGGCCAATCATTTGATAAGTAAACTCTTGAGTAAAAAATGAACATGTTTACTTCAAATCTTTATATGGGATTCATTTGTAACCATCAACCCTCAAATGAAGAGTCAATGAAACCTTAACTCTAAAACTAATTTTTATGATCAGGACATCCAAGTGAAAAAGAGGGAGTGCGATCAATGGTGCGATTGACCCACAGATCATTAGCTACAGAAGCTGTAAGATCAGAAAAGATGTGGCTCCTCCAACAACAATACAAAAACTGTCACCGATTTCTTCTTATACAGAGTGACAGGAAGCTTATGTTGTAAGCTATTACAACTAAGCATTCGCGTAACTTCTGGACCTTGGTATATTCCTTAAATTCACAGGTCAGTGATTCTCAGTGCAACCTGATCCCTGAGGTAGCTTGGGGGGGCTCATTTTTCTAACTTGTACAAAGATTCAAATGTGTTTAATGGGAAGTGTGGTATTTCCCAATCAGTCAGTGATATAACTTTGTTTCAACCCAACAGATCATAAAAGTTGCATCCAAAATTCATTACATGAATCAATCAACAATAAAACACATAGGTAACAATAGTATAAAACCAGGAAGTTAAACACTGATAAATGCTTAAAATATTAACAAAATATAAGCAATTCATGTTCCATGACTAAAACATCATTCATCAGACATCTGATATACTTGAATCTCTTCCTCCATTCCTGATATACATAATTCCCCATGCAGTGAGTCGCAAGTTCACTCCCCCCGCCAGGCACAGATGGAAGGCCTCACTTAATCTTCTTATACAGGTCTGTTTAAATAGAGCTATCAAATATTTCTTTCTAATATGAAAATATTCCAGACAAAAGAATATAAAGAGCACTGTGCTTTCAACAACTTTTGGGCAGAAAGGACAAGCTACTGAGTTACTCGCGCTCCATTTATGCTTCAAACTGGCTAAGGGCAGAATTCTGATAAGCAACTTTGTATAAAGTGTTCTCATGAGTTTCGGTTGATTCCTGTCTAAATAATATCCAAAGCCAGGAGTTATCATAGATGACACATAAAAGGCTAAGCTAGTTGAGTTTACTAATGTTACACACAAAATCTAACTCAACCATCTTCTCTCATAAGCCTTTTTTAATTGTGTCTTAGCATTTTTGGGAATTGATTTGGGATGGAGCCAGTAACTTCTCACCCCATAGAAAACAGCAAATCTTTAATAGCCGCCAGCCAATGTAAGTTTAAACTTCCAGACTCAGATAGACATTTTTTACTGTTTTTCTATAATTATCCAAATTCCAATTGGTTCATATATAAACACATAAAAACATAGGCCGTGCTCAACACATGAAACCGATACTCTACAGGTCCATATCACAGAAAACTGGGCCATTGGGAGCGTTTACGGGCAGCCCCCAAAATGGTTTTTAAGAATTTGTGTTCCACAGCCTGCAACTAACTGGTCTTGCACATGTTCCAGAGCTCAGCCCCATATAGGGCCGCCTGTCTAGCTTGACTCTTGTAAATCTACAAGGTTGCCCTTACCGTGCCCACCCCATAATCCTGGATAAATCTTGACACGGCCCCACAATACCTTGCCAACTTAAGTGCTGCCCTGTTTGCCTGATCGCTCCATGCACAGTTGGCCTTGACCCGTACACCTAAATAAACAAACTGAGGGACCTGCTCAATTGGAACATCTCCAAGTCTTACTGTAAGAAACAGTTTACTCTTAGCCCAGATTTTGGTAAACACCGGTGACTGCGTTTTCCCTATCATGGCAGCTGAATCTTACTCTACAAGATGTATATTAAAAAAGCATCTAAATCTAGGGCGACAGTGTGACAAACCTGAAGGTGTCTCACCCGCCAGTCCCTGGGGATCTGTCATCCAGGTGGCCAGGACACGGCCATCGCTTTTGGATCCAGTTCCTGGGGTGGACTAGTGCGGGAGGATCACCTGTATGAGGGGTCCTCAGGGAGTCGAAGTGGGACACCGAACAGTGAGACACAGTATCCCCTTCACAATAACACCTTTTCCCCCATCGTCCCTTTTACGACACAAACACTTTATCAGAGACAGTTTACTGTGAGCGACAGTGGACTAACACCAGCGCCCTATACTTGACATGTCCCAACACAAGGGTCAGGCAGAGTCAGGCAATTACAGATAATTACACACACCTGACGTCCATCACACTTCCGCACAAGGATAAAAGGGGGAACACGAAAGCACACTCTGAGCGACGCAAAACACACGAGGAAGCAGCAGTTCTGAGATGGCAGTTTAATACGTGGAGAAAGACGGCAAGACCAGAAAGGGTTGCAAGGAAGGAATTGCCCTTGGCCTTTTCAGAGGAAGGAAACTGCTACTTTCATGAGCCCTCGAGAATAAGAAACATAAGACTGGGAATTAAAGCTGGAGAAAGGTGCATTGTGTATCGAAAGTACCCAGGGCTTTCCTGCATCGATAGCAGAGGAGGGGAGGAGCAATTGCCGCTGTGGTACTGTCCTTGGCACCTACAACAAAGCTGCTCCAGTAAAGTCAGCACAGCCGGTGAGTCAGAGTGATGGATAGCAGAGCAGGCTGTGTTAAAACCAAGGTTGCAAGTGGCAACATTGTATGGAGAAAATTGCAAAGAACAGAGTGTAAGGCGTATCTGATGAGCGACTCGAATATAATTGAAAATCCCAGGAGTGACTGAACTTTTGAAACCCAAGATACCATATACAGAGTGGTGTGGCACCACATGGGTGATTATTCGAAGGCTTCTGTTAGGTATCCAACTGAGAGTGTAAAATTGTGAACTGTGACATCGAAGTGGTCCTGCAACGGGTCAAGCTAAAACATGTGCACATTTGAAAGTCTTCAATAGATATATGAACTGTAATTGTTCCAATCCCAACTGAGGGAGACTAATTGTGTAAAGGGGATCTGAACCCGCTTGAGGTGCTTCCGCTGTGAATCGTGAGTCATCAGAGAAAAGATATACAAACTGTAATTAGTCCGTGCCCGGCTGAGGGAGACTAATTGGGAAAAGGAGATCTGAGCCCGACAGAGGGGCATCCGGGGTAAACCGTGATTTATCTGAGAAAAGATTGTGGTACAAAAGGGATCTGAGCCCAGCTGAGGGGGTTCCAGGTTGAAGAGTGAATCGCCCTACATGAATACTTGGAAAGAAACGTTTCATTTGTTTGATACATCAGGCCCTCTGGATCAAAAGAGACTTTTTGATAACTTAAGGGACTTGGGCATAGAAGGCCCTCATGCTTGTAATAGAACTATGTCTTCATGCCGAAGAAGCCCAAGAGTGTGCTATGCTTGAATGAACCGCCTTGACCCGTGCTGAAAACGTACGGAAGGGAGGCCAACGGCCTAAACATCCTGACTTATCATTTTGTGAACACTTCTATCTTTTTCATGAACATTTCTGCACACTATTTGTAACTTAGCGTTAAGGATTGGCAATAGTTTTTTCAGTATAGGCACTTTTTATGTTGACAAGACTTCACTAGGACGGCATTGTTTATTATTTGATGGTTGTAGCTTGCTCCCATCTTAGATTTAGGTTAAGATGAGTGTTTACCACACCCTTGATGAAGTTCAATAACAATCCGTGAACCGTGGTCACTTGTGTCTGTCTTACTTTGATATCATTCCTTCCTTACAGCAGGTCCCAATAGTCTAACTACATTTTTAAAAAGAAATTTGAATTCTGTTTTTATTATTTTTTAATATGATCTTTTGATCATATTAAAAAATAATAAAAGTCATGGAAATGTTTGATAATCATCCCAATCTACAAAAGAGGAGAGAGTTTTAGTCCATTAAACAATTGGCATATTGCTCTTCTCGACGCAGAGAGTTAAATATTTGCTTCATTAGTATTACGAGAACTAGGACAATGAGCTGATTGAATGGGACGATGTAAATGGATTTGTTATAGACGCTCTTCAACCCCCATTTAAACTATATGCATTGATTTTTCACTTGCATTTGACACAGTCAATGGAGAACTATTATGGGATAAATTGGATAAATGGAACATCCCTAAACCTCTGCTTTCTTTACTTGAATATTTACACTCTGAAACAAATCTGCAGGTAAGGCTAAATCAACAGGAGTTCTCTCTAAGGAAATTCTAAACCATAGTGGTTTAAGACAAGGCGTTCTCTTAGCTCCATGTTTTTTTAATCTGTATATTTCCGACATCGGTTCATTTTTAGATTCAGCATCTTTCATGGCACCAAAAATAAATGGTGTAAAAATGTTTTGGCTTGCATACGCCAACGACCTGATCCTGTTGGATCATACACAGAGGCATATCAGTGCTATTGGCCCTATGCAGCAATTAATGACCTTGCCATCAATATGAATAAAACAAAAATGTTGCGATTTAGTTCAAATGTCAATTAGCCTTGTAAATTTATATGGAGATTAAGTGGCTCTTGTTTCAAACCAGTGACAATGATTAAATATTTGGGATTTGATGTAGAGTACCATATGAATAGATGTAATCTTCAGCAGAGGCTCACACAAAAAAACAGCATAATTAATTTTGCAAATAAAGCGCGTGAGCAAAAGATATTGCAGATTCTCTGTGGTTCCCGTGATAAAATTGTATACCTCAAAAATAATCCCATCGCTTCTCTATGACTTGGAAATGAATCACTTAGTGTATCTATTATTGTAAAGCTTGCGAGCAAAGTTTTGAAAAGAGGTTTGGGTCTCCTAAACTGTGTACCAATCGTTTGTATGATATTTGTATTGGGTTTATCTTCTCTCTTTGCTAGGCTTCAATGGAACATTTGAACGTCTTATAGATCATTTTTAATACCTCCCAAACATTCTTTGTTTGAAGATTTTTACAGAATTGTTTTGAACTTGAAAATTGGTCCTATTTATGATTGTAAGCTAAAGTGTGAACACATTTTAGCTAACATATCAGAATCTGCGGCAAGCTTAATTAGTAACCCATTGAGGGACAAGAAAAATTGTTATCTTTGACATTGGTGCGAGACAATGGACAAAATAGGTTGGTAAAAAACGTATTATAGTATGCCTAAATTAGATAAGCCGCTAGGAGTGATTGCAAAAGAGTCACATTTCCGAATGCATTTTTGAGGTCGCTGTTTCTAAGATTTCGGCTTAATTTTTCACCAATAGAAGAAATTATTGTACTCTGCAAGCAATTAGCAGGCTCGGATCTTGTGTCATGTGGTTGTGGGATTTTAGCTGTTTCTTAGTCCTTGAAACATCTGATTATAGAATGTCCTTTGCTGCACAATGAATGTATTTCATTCTTGGGAAACTCCGTGAATTTGAAGGATTGGTTGTAGCACAATGACCTTTGTTTGCGTATGATAAGTGGAAATGAAACATCTCTCATTATTGCTGTTTTAAAGTTTTGCACAAAATACATGCAATTGAATCTCTAAAAAAATGTATGCTGGCTGTTACATGGGGCTTTTATGGGTGCTTTTTGGAACTTTGCGATGACTTGCTCACTTTTTTTATGTAAAGGTTGAATTGTTTGTTTTAATTAAGGATCTACTCTTAGTTGTAAATAATGTGCACCTTTTATTTGCATGCAATTCATGTATTTAAATTACATGTACTGATCACTTTTTTATGTGTACGGTTTACTTGTTAAAACCAATATCACAATTAAATAAATGTATCTTTGGAGTCCCAAAAGGGAATGAAGTTCTAGCTACCTGTTTAAAATGGTTTGTCCTACGTATCTTCCTTAAACAATGGAAGGGATCTACTTTGTGTGAACCTTATCGAGGATACACACACTCACTATGAACTTTTGACCTATTTGGTCTGTGAAAAGTTTTAAGAGACTTGTAGGGTTTGGTCTAATACTGTTTTTGGATCCTTTTCTTTCTTCTGTTTGCAAGGTGCAAGCCCCCATACCACTCAGAGGAGATGGCAACTGAAGTATTGATCAATGATTTTATAAGTAAGGGTTATGAGAAGAGTAATACGAGAAGACAGTTAGGCTTAAGTGATTTAATGCAACAAAACATTGTCTACTAAGGTCAAATGGGAGGTCTCCCTCATGAATTTGTAAGATTGTGCAGCCGTGGCTGATGACTATGTTCACACGTAAGTACTTTATTGATTGCACATTACAATTTCAAAATTTTTGGGCATGTTAGTGAGGTTTCTCCGATTGGACTTAATGCTTATGGGCTTTGCTCAGCAATGCATTACATTGACAGCATTGTGCTCTGCATGCTACTCTAGCTTTGTACACTTATGCTTTACCAGGAACGTTAGGTTTCATTGTTACATGTTAGGATTGTGTACTTTACTTGTAACCTTTTCTTAGACAGACAGTAGAGGGTAGATCTATTGTCTTTGGAAGCCACTTTCCCCTTGCAGAGAGATAAAGCACGCTCACACTGCCTACGAGTGGAGGCGAAGCTCCGTTCTTGACTGCATTGCCCCAGCAGCCCTAGTACTGCATTAACTGAAATGTCAGGTGCTTCAGGGACTAGTGTCATGCCCACGCCGCTGGCTCACACATTGGCAACCATCATGGACTACTTGGTACTCATTGATCCTTCTAAAACTCTTTGAACAACTCCTATTCACGCCTTGGTCTTTTATTTCCATTTTCTCAACTTTGGTTCTTTCTTATTTTATTCAATTAACTACATTTACCATAATGCACCTGGCTACAGTCCTCGATTCCTGGCTATTCTCATTCATCATTATTGGGACCACAATCCCCAGAAGCCCTAGCGGCCAGTGCTGCTTCCACCTGCTCAGGACCAGAGAGGGAGGAGGCAGATTGTCTTCAGATGTGCTGCTCCAGGTGCTGTCAATTAGCCTGCCTCAGAACAGGGCAGGGCTGTATATAAGCAGCTGCCTGCAGGAGCACAGTGTCTTGCATCTTGAGATCTCCCCGCTCCGGTTTGCCTTGACCCGCTACTTTGTATGCTGTTCCTATTGCTGCATTATCCTGTTTTGATCCAGTGCCCTTTCCGGGCTCCCTGCCTTGCGGCCGATCTCGCTCCGCTGCCTTCTACCTACAGCCCTTGTCCTCTAGGCTCCCAGCCCTGCAGCCTGCCTCACTCCGGCTACCTACAGTCCTTGTCCTCTGGGCCCCCTGCAGCCTGCCTCACTCCGGCTGCCTACAGTCCTTCTCCTCTGGGCTCCCTGCTTACAGCCTGCCTCACTCCGGCTGCCTACAGCCCTTGTCCTCTGGGCTCCCTACCTTGCAGCTTGCAACCCTCTGCTGTCTCCAAGCCCTTGTCCTCTGGGCTCCCTACCTTGCAGCCTGTACCTCTTTGCTGCCTACAGCCCTTGTCCTCTGGGCTCCTTCCTTGCAGCCTGCTCCCTCCGCTGCCTACAGCCCGTGTCCTCTGGGCTCCTTCCTTGCAGCCTCTCTCCCTCCACTGCCTACAGCCCTTTTCCTCTGGGCTCCCTGCTTTGTGGCTTGCTACACTCCTCTGCCTTACAGCCTGTTTTACACTTAGCTACCTACGGCCCTGCTCCTCTGGGCTCCCTACCTCGCGGCCCTATTCTTTTGGGCTCTCTGTCTGTCGCCTACTACTAATCTCTCTCTGTACTGTTATTCTGGACTCCCTGCCTTGCAGCCTACTACAGTCCTCCGCAGTCCACTACAGTTTGCCTGCACCTAGTGCCACTCTTGACTGCAGACCTGCTTCCTACTTTGCAGCCCTTCTGTTTTCCTGACTGCTGCTCCCTTGTTCTCTTCCTTGAGTCCTCTGTACTCCACCTTAGGTTATCTACTTCAGTCTAACTGCCTTTCCTTCATTTCCTTCTGCTAGATTGCTCCTTGACTTCCTTTTCGCTGGATATATCTGTTCTTGTCTTCTCATGTGTCTTATGTAATCCCTTTGTACAGAGCTTGCCTGTTGGTTTCCGGCAGGCAACCTCTGCCCCTTCCCTTGTCCCGTTTTCAGTGTTACAGACACCCACTGCTGTTGTTCCCATCCATGAGCATACAGCGTGGGCCTCTGTTATAGCAATCTGTGCAGAAGGCTGGAGTTTCCTAAGGTTCGTGGAACACTCTTTCCCATTTCAGCATACACCCCAAGAGGGAATCCAGTTTGTTTGTACCTTTGTATCTTTTGCCCCTTTTGGCTCACAGCTACAGTTTCCTACTCTTCTTTCTTGTTGAACTTCCTGCTGTGTGTGCTTATCTGCTACCTTACTTTAGCACAGCCACCCAAAACCTACCTGGGTACCCTGTGTCACTCTTGACAGAGTGCCATTCTTGACAACTAGCTGGTCTGCGCCAGAGCAGTGCGTGGTGCTCTTGACCAGTAGGTTGCTTCTAATTACTTCTTGACTCTGCCACTATCATGGGTCTCCATACAGACTTAGTGTTAAGTTTGGCTACACAAAAAATTAGGTTGGAACGCCGGGTGGAAGCCTTTCTGAAACAAATATCTGCCAACACGGACCAATTGTGTCAAATTTTGCGCCCTTCTCTTGGCCTGCATACACACACACGTTGACCAGCTGTTCGTTACCTCCAACTTTCCCCCTGACCCTCTTTGTAATGGACTTGCTCCGTTACCCTTGTTGGAGGGGGAGCAACTAACGGACAATAACTCCTATGTGTCCACACCATGCCCAAAAGATAACTTACATCTTGTCAAGCATGCTAACTCATCAGACTCCAACTGTTAGTTGACATACGCACACTCCCAGCCAATCAAGATGTGTTGCATTTTATCCTTGCTGGTGGTGAGCATTTGAGTTCGTAACAGACTTTTTACTGAAAAATTCCATGATACTGTGACCTTACACATAGTTCTGGACAATATCTCGCTCTGCAGCTAACATGCTTTAGGTGCTGACATAATTAACTCTCCTGTTTCTGTCCCTGCTCGCAAGGACTTATAGTTGAATTTATTGGGGGGGAGCAGTTAGGGGATGGCAACATACACGTGTCTGAGTTATGTCCAGAAAATGATAACCTGCATCCTGTTGAGCACATTAACCTACCTACCTTCAGTGACTGCAATGTAGGTATACACATGCCATCAACCAACCAAGACCCGTTGCACTTTATTTCTGGACAATGGATCATCTCCCTTGCCATAGGCCATAATTAATCCTGACAGGGCAGATTTCTTGCCACCCTCCACTCCATCGAGCTATGTTGTCAAATTAGGATTATTAATCACCCGTTCATTGCCCAATCACGCAGTGGACATACACACCTTACCCTAGACCACGATCTAGACATTATGTGCCTTACATAGACCTTGTCAGTGAATCAAGTGGACCGAAAATAAGCCTGGCAGTTCCTCTAGGCTTCTAGCTCTTAAACAAAAACAGAGAACAAGGCTGCAGCGGGGGGAGTCACTTGCCTTGTTAAATCTAGCTGGAAAATTCAGGTGGTCCCCATTTCCTGCTCTGGATGTGAAATTATGTATCTTAAACCTTTGCCCAATGCTAACTGGTGCATTAACATCCTTCTCCTATACTGTTGGGCTACCCTTACAGTGGTGATGACCCGACATGACCTCAGTTTCGCCCCCGTACTTTGCGAAGCCCCAGGCCAGTCGCCAGGAAAGAGCCATGTCCAGGTATAGCAATTGGTCCCCTAAATTAAAAAAACACGGGTTTCCTGAAAACGGTTTTAGTAAGAGCCATTTTAATAGAAATCCTCTGTGCTCACTAAAGTCGGCCGTGACTCCAGAAAAACAGGCCGCATTGGGACTTCTAACTGAGGAAACTCGAGTGAACAACAGCCATTTAAGTATACTTTTGCAAGTGAATCACAGAGTGGATGGGTGCGCAGAGCGGATGGGTGCACAGAGCTGATGGGTGCGCAGAGCGTGATGGGTGCGCAGAGCGGAAGAGTGCGCAGAGCGGAAGAGTGTGCAGAGCACGCAGAACGGACGAGTGCGCAGTGCGGAGGAGTGTGTAAGAACGGAGGAGTGTATATAACGGACTGATGGGTAGAGCGGAGGAATGTATAGAGCAGACGAGTGCGTAGAGCGGATGAGTGCGTAGAGCGAGTGCGTGGAATGGTTCGGAGTGCATGGAATGGGTTGGAGTGCGTGGAATGGTTTGGAGTGCGTGGAATAGTTTTGGAGTGCGTGGAATATTTTCGGAGTGCGTGTAATGGTTCTGAGTGCGTGGAATGGTTCTGAGTGCGTGGAATGGTTCGGAGTGTGTGGAATGGTTTGGAGTGCGTGGAATGGTTTGGAGTGCGTGGAATGGTTTGGAGTGCGTGGAACGGTCCGGAGTGCATGGAACGGTTCGGAGTGTGTGGATCGGACTGGAGTGCACGGAGCGGACTGGAATGCACGGAGCGGACTGGAGCACACAGAACGCATGTAACGTTTGAAAGAGCATTTAAACCATCTTATCACATCACCATGCTTACTCTCCTCTTTACACCAACATTCAACTAGAACACAGAGATACTATGACACCATTCGGTATAGCTGTTCTCATAACAACATCTGCCTCATACCCCACATCACCCTAACTAATCACTGCTGGTTTCACACTCCCCAGCCAGGCGTTCTCCTCAGGCCTAATGCAGCCAGAACCGGTCTGGATAAAACCTGCAAGAATTAACACATACCCCTGATCTCTCAACCATCACACCTACCGCTATGAAGCAGCTATTAGACGAATGCCACACCAGCTGCACACATATCCGGTGCTCACAAGCACCTTTGACTCTCTCTACTCTCTCTACTGACTTGAACTTCGGTTCCCGAGGGCGTTCAACCTACCAGCGCCTTCAGACCATACCAATGGTACATAAGGCGCTATATAAATGCAAAGTAACATAACATAACATAATAGGTTGAGAAGGTAGTACCACGCATTATTCTTTTAGGTTGATAAAAGCAATGGGATCCTCAGTATATTAAAAAAGGCTGAGAAGGTGGTATTACGAGGATATAAGGAAAAAAGTAGTGGCTCAGCATAAGGAATGTGCCTGGATTTTAGTCAATTATTTTTGTATATTTTCTCTTTTTGTCTTTTGTGGTAAAAAAGGAAGGAAGGTGGATGAGTCGCGGTGCGTGTGTGTGTGTGTGAAATCAAAGTGGAAAAGAATCAAAACGGGATGTGGGAAAAAGAGGGTTGATCAGTATTTTTGTGTAACGCGCAGCAACGTGCGCCGCAAAGCAGTAAGGTCTAAGTAAAGCATTAGGGACGTGCACTACATTATGGGGGAAGAAACTCCAATGAAACACATGCATACGGTCCTGCCACTGTATTGTGGCAGGATAGGTAAGTATCAGAAACAACAGATAGTGGAAACAAAGGAAAGGGGATGTCCTGCTCCTGGCCAGAGCAGGGCCCCCATAACAAAAACATGCTAGAAAAAATTTCCATCTTTTTAGCAGTAAAATATAAAGGTAACAAATTCCAAAAAAGAAAAGAGATTCTAGATCCCTGCCGATTATTTGAGGATATGGAAAATCAGGAAGGTGAAAAAGAGATCAAATGTAAGGGGATGTACCCTGTAATGCCTAAACCTGCAGTAGGGTATACAAACCCAGTCTATAAGCCTACAGTGGTAGAGAGAGTGTCAACAGGATTATCAGGATTAGCAACTGGGGGGAGGGAAACTCAAGATCCATTTTTGTGAATGGGTCCATATAAGCCACCCACAAGCGCTGATATGCCTGTAGCATCAGTGTACCGAGAGGGTTCACAAGTAGATATAGACAAGTTAAGAGCATTGCGAGAAAGGTTAGTCAGGTTGCAAGAACCTGAAGTAGTATCACCAGAAATAAGGGTACCGGTGCAGAAAATAGGGGATTGAAAGTCAGGAGATTTTTTGTTTAGATTCAACCCTGAGGCAATAAGAAATGTTTGTGTTGAAAAAGATGATGGGAGAGGGTATGGACTGTACTGGGACAAGAAGTAGAACAAGCAAGGGAAAATGAATGGGAAGATCAAGGTGGTAGGAATAATGAAGAGGCAGGGCAAGAAGATCAAGGAGAAGAGGCGGCGAGAAATCCGTCCCCATCACAAGAGGCAATGAGGAGGGATAGACCAGGAAATAGACCAGATTTAATAATGGTAGTACAAGATCAGAATACTTAAAAAGGGGTAGAAGACAAAATAGAAATGCAGATGCTGCTTGTACATAAAGGAGTAGGGATAATGCAGTATGTGCCATGGCCTCAAATGGACAAAAAAAAAGTTGATTACAGCTCTCCCCAGCTTATAGCTGGAGCTAGTAAATGGATCTATGAATTTGAAAAACAAACAGCAGGGGTAACCTTAGTACTAGGAGACCTAAAGAGTTTACTGGTCACCATGGTTGGGGACCAGGCTAGGGACATATGGGCAAGGGCTGGGTACCCTGGGATAAGACTTGCAAAAGCTGAACATGACAGAGCAGCTATTAATGAGGTAAGGGCAAAGGTATGGGATGCCCTACAAAGGATGTACCCAGATACTCCTGACTTACATTCTTTAATGTAATGCACAGTGGGTTATGACGAGGACCCGGTCAGGTTTAATCTTAAGTTACAGGAAATGTGGTGAGTTGAGACAGGAGGGCAATGGGACTATTCTGTACCATTTTTCTATTTTATCGTAAAGAGGGGATTACCAAAAAGGGTCCAGAAGGCACTAGATAAAATTGTGGGCATTGAAGCCAAAGGGTGGGTGGAGATACAAAACATATTAGTCCACCATTGTAAGAGAATCAAGGAGTGAGACAGGGAGACAGCCCAGAAGCGGCAAACGGATGAGGCAAAACTAGTGGAAATGAAGCTAAATAAGGTTGTCATCCAAGCACCAATGTCAGCACCAGCTCAGGAGGAAAGGACAGGAAACACTCAACAAATTGTGAATGCCACAATTGCAGCACTGTGGGGCGAAGGAGGACAGGGACAATGGGGTGGGGGGACAGTACCCCAACCCACAGTAGCAGTATAAAGGAGCACCAAGGGGAAGAGGAGGATTTTCAAGGAGCAAGAGCAGGAGGCTTTGGGTGGATAGGGCCCGGGGGGAGGGCGATTGGGAACATCACAGTGCTGGTATTGCGGAAGATGGTTGCATTTCACAAGGGAATGCAGGATCAGGCCTGGGATGGGATTTAATTTTGGCCCATCGCCTCCAGGACAGAGTTTCCAAGGGTCCCAAGGAATGGGACAACAGCAATTTGGGTGAGAGGGTCAAAATCAGTTCCCTTATGGGGTTGACAGGCAAGGGCAATGTGCCCAAAAACCACAGCAGGGTGAGGGAACACAGTTCAAGAGGATGGTAGAGGGAACCGGTGCCCCATTCCAAGGAGCTACAAAGGCGGGATGCGGCCCTTTTTCATTCCCCGGGACAAAAACATATTCTGATTAGGATAGCCCACATAGAGCACTTGCGTGTCCAATCCTATTGAAAACCACACACACTGAAGACGAGCCCTTGGTAGAGGTGGAAATAGGAAACAAGCAATTTATATTTATGGTAGATTCAACTGCAACTAAATCGTGCATTATGGGGGGGAACTTTTCATTATCAGATAAAACTCTTGACACACAGGGATTTTCTGGGGCTATTTCTACGGTTCCATACACTGAGGCGCTGGATATAAAAGTGGGAGGGAAGGTTGTATAAGCCCCCTTGTTATATTCAGAGAGTTCCCCTGTTAACTTGTTGTGTAGGGATCTGCTCAATAAACTAAATATAACTATATCATTCACATATTAAGGGGTAGTGTGTTCCACTCCAGGGATGTGTGTAGCTCGAGCAATGGTAATAATAAATGCAATGGCAAGGGAGGCAGTAGTCCGTGGGGTTCCTGTGGTTCCAAACATATTTGTCTATGGTATTAAGGTATTAGCAAAAGAAGTGCCTCAAATTGCGACAAAATGTTGGCGAGTGCTTACAGATTTTATTTTCCGAACCATCGTGCCACCCGAGATGGTGGCAGAGACAATACTGTCATTAGATTTGCAAGGACTAGTAGTGTCAGACAAAAGAGTAGACCAGGATGGGTGCGTGTCGCACACAGTACTATGTTTAGACCAGACAGTACAATTGAAGGAAATGACTGATGAGTTATTTGAGGACAGTGGGCAAAATGGGGAGATTATTTTGGAAATCTGCATCCCCTGTGATATCAACGTGCAGTATAGGAATGTATGGTGCACCTTGATGGCAGTGGTGACCCTGTCCTAATTTTTTTGAGGAGGACATGCAATATGTGCCAGCACAATTATGGACTGTTAATCCACATGATGTTGGGTTACTGAGAGATTTGACTCCTGTACAGGTAACATTGAAGTCAGGAGCAGTACTCCCGCTGGTGCAGCATTACACATTTTCAAGGGAAGCAGAGGAAGGGATAAAAAGCACTATTCAGGCTCTATTAGAGCAAGGGATCATTGTGCCATCCACGTCCCCGTGGAATACGGCCATATACCCAGTCAAGAAAGCAACAGAGGTAGTTGGAGGATGATCCAATATCTACGTCCTCTTAATGACGTGGTGCAGAAGGAGTTTCCGGTAGTCCCAAATCTGGCAGCAATCTCATGTAGCATTCTCAACACAGCGACATATTTCACAGTGGTGGATCTGAAAAATGTGTTCTTCTCAATCCCACTTCAACCGGATTCATGTTATCTCACTGCATTTACGCATGGTCATAAGCAGTTTGAGCACACAAGATTGCCTCAAGGCTACTGTGAAAGTCCAAGTATTTTCGATAGAGTACTGCATGTCGACTTGGGAAATATTCAGATGCCTAGCACAATAGCACAATCATCCATTATGTGGATGATCTGCTGGTATGTAGTGAAAATGAACAACAGTGCAGGAGGGATTCTGTTGTATTATTGCAATTGCTGGCTCACAAAGGGTAAAAGGCAAATACAAAGAAGCTGCAATACTACCTGGGGCAAGTTATTTCTGCAAATGGGGAAAAAATATTGCCACTAGGGCGGCGGCAGCATGCTCTACCCCTAGGCCCAGTACTGTGAAGGAAAATGCAGGAATTTTTTGTTTGGGCTTATGTAATTATTGTTCGGCATGGATCCTAGACTGCACAGCATACACAAGGCCGCTGTTACAAAGTCTCAGAGAAAAACAGAAGACAAAAAATTGTAAATTGGAATGGACTGAAGAAATGACTAGACGATTTGAGGACTTGAACAAAGCTATTTGCACGGCCCCTGTTTTAGCAACTCCGGACTATACATAGGAGTTTTATTTATTTTCCCACTCTTATGCATTGACGGAAGGAGACATACTATATGTTGATGGGTCATCAATTGACCAGGAGACAGGATGGAGGCACACAGGGGCGGTAGTGGTGGTCAGTAAACGGGGGGGAGAAATAGTGACCACCCTTGTAGAAAGTGAGACCACAGTTCCATACATAGCATTGCCCATATTACAACTCAACCATTATTACCTGGGGAACTGATCAGCCCCAGGTTTCAAGGTCCTTATGAGGTGGTGTTCCCCTCTTGGAGGAGGAGGAGGTGGTGGTCCCCTCTTGCCGGCCATGTGAAGGAATTAAGATATTCCTCTTGTGTCGGCAAGAGGAAGAGCAGGCTTCACCTGAAGGACGTAACTCGCCGCAAGTTACTTTGGAGGACTTCAAATTTGATTGTTGGCTACGCCCCCTTGGCCGTAGGTGACGTGTGCTTGCTCCCATATAACACCTTTTGTACGCGCACCTGTGCATGCACCCAGGAAGTGACAGCAAGTGACTGTTTGGCTGGCCGTGCTGTGGGAAGTGGAAGCCGTTGAAGCTGTGTGGATGCAGTGACTGCCTGTAATTGCCCCAAGACCAAAGGAGTGTTGTGTTGGCAAGAGAAAGAGCAGGCTTCACCTGAAGGACGTAACTCGCCGCGAGTTACTTTGGAGGACTTCAAGTAATTATTTCACTTCTCCTTACGGCTGTGTGGACCCGCGCTCATTCAATTATTTGTTTTGTGCCAATGCGCGTCTTTAAATTTACTAAGGCACTGCTTTGTCTTGTCTCCCCAGATTTGAATGTTGGCCATGCCTCCTGGGTCGTAGGTGACGTGTGCTTGCTCCCATATGCCACCCGGTGCACGCGCACCCGCGCGCACATCCAGGAAGTGACAGCAAGTGACTGCTTGGCTGTTCGGGTGGGCGGGTGAGGCAAAGGGTGCGCTGAGTATCTTGCGCCTGCAAATTCATGTCAAAACTGCAACCGTGTTTGGAAATATTCTGCATGTTTGTATAGTTCTGGCCTGTGGGTAATATTGAACAACAAGAGGTTGTTTTGTTTGATTTGCCCGCGTGTATACCGTCACCGCAGAGAGGGAGGTATCAAACGGGGACGGGAACATACTAGGGATCTCCCATAGACCCAACCCACGTCTCGTGACTTTAGTGGGATCTAGATTTCAACAGTCGTTTAGCAGTGCTAACTGTCGTGAGCCGCTTAAGCATGGTGAAAAACTTGAGAAGCGATAAGCGCCTCTTAAACGGCTCATCTGGCAGTGTGCTTGTTGCTGCTTCAGCTGAACCAGCGTCAAATCAGGACCAACTTGTCAAGGACCAATTAGGGGATGGGGAGGTAAGCAAGCCTTCTGGCACTGCTCCAATAACCAAAGCTATAGCACTGCACAGTATCCATTAAGTGCACTCTCTTCAGGCGTCTGCTACGAGCCTGCGTGTAGCAACAAACGGAATACACAAATGTTGCTCGCCATCTATGGGAGATATGTATTGCCTGAATCTGGTGTGTAATGTTCCAATCAATTATAATTTGCTTCTTGGTTTAATGGGTGATGTTTCGTATATACCTCCATCTGACACATCCTTAGTGGCTCCTGCGGTGTTGGCGGAACTACACCATCGGGCACGTTTGTCCAATGGACCATCAACATCCGCTGCAAGCTCTAACGGGGTGCAGGAACAAGTCCACATTCATGCGGCCATAGCTGTTAATCTTAAACAATTTATGGCTAAGCGGGAAGAAGGTGTTGAAGCTCAAGTAAGTTGTAATCAAATCAAGGCTAGTTCTCCAGCTTTTGATGTGATTGCTAACCCAAGTGAGCCAATTTACCTACAGTCGCCTGTGTCAATGTTTGGCCACCAGCAGCCTAAGGCATCTGTGGACCAAAGGCGACCACCAAATTCCTTCCTTCCCTTATATCCATTGGAATATACCCTCATCGATTTAAATCAACAAGAGCTTCAAAATGTTCCTGTCCTCTCGGGATTATTAAACTTTCTAGACAAAGGACACGAATATACCCACACTGCCATTAACTCCTTGACTCTAGCAACTACTGACATCTCGATCAGAAAGAGAATAATAGAGGGGTTTTTGATGGCCCAGGATAAATGCCACTCTTTCTGTGCCTCGCAGTCGTCTACTGGTGGTTCCAAATTACAAAAAACTCAATCCTCGCCAATTATCATAACCCAGGAACAATGTACACAAACCTACACTCTAGGTGATATCAGGCCCCTCCAGTGAAAACATTTGCCCAAATTACACAACAACAAAACCAGAAGTCTGACACCCGAATGCCACCTTCTATGCCCGACTACATGGAGATTGCAAAACTCCAGCATGATCGTATTCTGACCTTAGAAAAGATTCTGGTGAAGGTGAAATTAGTATCAATGGATGTACTGACGGATGATCTTGTTGTGGGTACCCTGCCAATTGGTGAAGGGGGCATGGACACCCCTGACAGTCCGTCGGCCCTCATCGACCTCATTGACTTTAATGTCGGCTTGACTAACTCCCTCCCTTGCTCACCTCAAGTACAATGCGCACCTAATATTTCCCCCTGTCCACAGGAAGCACAATGTGCACCCAACGCTCCCCCTGGTTCATCTGAACTACAATGTTCACAGAATGCTGAAAAACATACCAATATGTTCATGTCACGAAAAGCGAAATAATCGCAGGCAAGAGCACAAAAAGGCATATTCAAGCTAGCCTGACTAATGCAAAGTCCTCTAATTCTATCATGCCTAACACTAAATCTAAGAACTTACCAAATTCAAAACCTAGAGGTCACAATACTGCTATTGAAAAGATAGCACAAATATCCTCAGAGGATTCAGTTATTGACCTCAACCAATTAGACGCTGAAAGTCAATCACTTTTGAATCTGAATAAGGTGAAGCAAAATGAAAACAGCAACCAATTAATCCATGCTCAGGAAGCCGTCCTACCATCAGTGACAATAGTCGATGTACACGCGGTTGAAAATAACTCCTTGGCTTTTGGGTCCCTCCCACCCAAGATGTCGAGTCCGTTGCTGATCCAGACACAACTACAAAGATTTTTCGAAAAAATTGATAAATAAATGATGACGATGTCCTTGCAAATGACAAATCTATCTAATCCTATCGAGAACTTAGTCCTTCCAGGGGGCTTGTTGTGTCTTTCAGACTCCACCAATAACAATGAGAGAATGAAGGGTGATTTCAAGATTGCAATCATGGGACATACTCCATCTTTAGACCCTGTGGCCCAAGTTGAGCAGCCTGCAAATCATGATCAGGCATGCATGGGTATAACTCCAGTGAACTCTAAAATAATATCCAATGATACATCTCCTGAGCCTACCACAAACCAAGTGGCAACTCCGGTGACAGCTCATGAGATTCCATTAGAGATGAAATTGGTCATGGGATGGGGGGCCAATTTAGCAAAGATTCCTAAACCGAACCTAAATCGAGCAGCCCTCATGAAAATCTTTTACAAGATCCCCGCATTACGCAATCTGACTTCAGATGATGTCGACTGGATCAGATTGCCTAACTCACCAAACCATCAAATGATATGTAATTTGCAGACTCCAATAATTGAAACGCTAATATGGAACTATCAAAACAAATTTGATATGCTGGGTTATAATCTGTTTGCCTTTTACTCAATGGAATAGGCAACTAATTTCATTGATTTTCAGCCACCAGGAATAAGCCCAGTTAGTAATTCAGGGGCAATTGACCAAAAGTTAGCGGCATTGAATGAAAAAAAAAGGGCCCAATACGACTCGGTGGCACAAATCCTAAATGGTCTTGCCTGGTTGCAACCTTTGATAAAATCCATAGTCAATGTAAATCCTGCGAGCGAAAAATCATAAAACAACTCTCTCATTTTAAACTCATGGAACTGTTGCGGTTTTAATAATTTCTTTGCCTGGTTCTTCACGTTACCCCTCGAGGAGCATCCTGCCTTCCTTTTATTACAAGAAACTATGGCAGTGAAAGACATACCAATCGATGACTATACCGCATTCTCCCAACGCGCTGAAAGGGGAATGACAGGACGTCCTAGTGGTGGCTTGGCGATTCTTGTCAAAAACCATCTCCGATTGAAAATAGTTTTAATTCACTCTGCCCCTGAATTGCTAGCAATTGAAGTTTCATTGGGTGCTCCATTGCTTTGGACGCTTGTGATTGTACCCCTGTATTAGAACCCAAGAGCGTCACAATTGGAGGTGTTACTGCAAAAGCTAAATCTATTCCTTATGGAAGCATTTATTAAGACCCCAAATGTACAATTTATAATAAGTGAGGATTTTAACTCAACCTTAGTTGGCTGCAATACACAACAGGCTGCTACTCAGATTCCCCAACACGTGACACTTTCACATGAGAGCGGAGTAACTTGGACAAAATTCTTGGCTGCTTGGGATATACAAGAAATTCCCTTTAGCCCTAACTCATTATTTGTAATCTGGAATCACGGGGTGCGTTCATCTTGCATAGATTATATCGCTCTCTCTGGTGGGTTTGGTGGGAATTCTAGCCCATGTACCATCATTCGTTCTAACACGAGTGATCATTGAATATTAAAATGCTCCATTGACCTCTGCTGTTGCCTATACAAACCCCTCCCGCCATTGGTGTTACCGGAGATTGATAGATCTATGATATCAATAAGGTGGGTACCTGCACTCTGCAGGCAATTGTCCTTTTTAGTAAGCCATGATGTTCGATTTACTGATGAGTTTAACATGTCAGTGACAGAATCTATAGCCACTGACATGTGGAATGAACAGATGATCCGCAATCATGTTATTCAGCTCGCATCATCAAAAAGGGGTTGGCATTACTCTGACAAGCATGGTCCTTTTAATGTTGCTATTGCAAAGATTAAAAGGCTAAAACATTTAGCAATCCGCGATCTGAAGAAAAAGGTGAGCAATTACGCGGTTTACAAAATTGCAAATAAAGTAATCATGCTAAAATTCAAAAAATGATCTCAAAACTATTAAGTTTGAATCCTACTATCAAAATATGATTAGCCTGTTAAGCAAAAAGAAAATGTGCGAAATTTGGGTCCTCTTGAGAGACCCTTCAGAGAATCCACCGGGTGGGTTGCAATCGGCAGTTAGTGGCCAGTATTGGTCAGATTATTTCCAAAACAAATATTCCTTGCCGCGCAGATTTGAAGGTTCACAGTCGCAAAATCTATCTGTTTATTTGCCCTTGAATTGCCCATGGGGTGTGGGAGATATATTTGCAGTTGTGAAGAATTTGAAATTCTCCAAGGCAGCAGGCCCCGGATGGCATCCCACCCTGCATCCTAAAGGAAGAGCCGAAATTTTGGGCAGGATATCTGAAGCAGCGCTTTGACCACATCTTCCTTCAAAAGATGTTTCCAGCCTCGTGGGCAACAGCAATAATTATTCCTCTTCACAAAAAGGGCCCATTTGACAACCCGTTGAATTTTCGACCCATTGCCCTACTAGATGTGGCAGCAAAGGTTTTTGCATCCTTGATTCTCAAGGACTTGAACCAGGTAATTTCTCTGCAACAAATCCTTTCGCGCTTTCAAACAGGGTTCAGGAAGGCAATGGGCACGCAGTTAAACGCCACAATATTAGCACATTGGCTGACATCTGACCACCAATCAAAAAATTGACCCATCTACATGGCACTAATTGATTTATCGAGTGCTTTTGACAGTGTCATCAGTGGGCTGTTGTGGCAAAAAATGCAAAGCTTCGAGATTCCGGCAAATATCATTGCTATGATTACAGCACTGCACCTCAACACAAAGTACAGAGTGAGAATTGATCACACTGGGTTACTAACCGACCCCATTTCCACGCACATAGGAGTCAAACAGGGGTGCAATTTGGCAACCATATTGTTTAATTTATATCTTGCCGACATTGATAAACTCTGGTCAAACGTGACACATTTCCGGTTAAGCTTGGTGCTTTGCGAGTCAGTTGGCTCGCCTTTGCCGACGATGTGATATTGTTTGACCGCACCCCGTTTGAGTTACAAAAAAAACTCCACTACTTTTCAGACTTTTGCGACAAACACAATCTTACTCCTAACCCAGCTAAATCAAACATATTGGTCCTCACGAACAAGAGGAAAATTACATCCTAAAATGGGTTTTAGACACCATCCTGTTTCAGCGATCATTGGCAACGACATACCTAGGTTAGAACTTGACCAACGAATTCCATCATGAAATGGCAAACTGCAATTACTATTAAAATTCTGCCTTTGATTGCACAGATGAAGGTGATTGCACACAAGCTATGTAGGTTTTCATTATTGCCCCTTATTGATTTTTACCGGCTTAAGTTGGAGTCAATTATTTTATACGGTCTAGACCTATGTATACTATCGATAGGACCAGTCCTTAACTCCATCCAAGGAATGATTTGGAAGAAGGTTTCACATCAACCCAATAGTCTTCCAAATGCGATAATCATTCATGAACTTGGCCTGTCCTCGCTGGCATCAAGTCTAGTCTGGAGAAGGATGATGAAACTGGCAAAAATGCTACACCCTCCTCGGAATTCGCTATATGAGGATTTAGCAGCAATATATCGCAAATGGTAACCTGAATTCCTTAACATCATTCTATAATCAATTCAAATTGTTCTTGAATGCAATTACCATCCACCCGGGTGATCTGGTAACGTGTCCGCAAATTGTGAGAAAAAAAAATGATTTCAATGGGATTGGTCTATGACTTCTGACTTGATTGGCACCTATAGTTTGTATGTGGAATATGCAAACTTTAGACATAGTCAAAATCTGCATCTTCTCTACATCATAGAGGTGCCTTCTGATAAAGTCAGGATAATGTTCATGCGATTCAGACTTAATCTGTTCGCAACCAATGTACGGATGAAAAATTGGAAACAAAAACACCAGCCAAACTAACGACATTAGGTGCAGATTTTGTCTGAGATTGAACCTGAAACATTGAAGAATTTGACCATCAATTGTGTCTTCTTTGCCCAACATAGGGCCTCATTACAACCTTGGTGCTAAGTGCACCAACTTTACCACCATGGTGTAAACTCTGTTTACACCATGGTGGATGGCGGATTTACCGCCCCATTCCAAGGTGAGTGGGGCGGTAAATCCCCATTTCCCATTTTCCCTTCCCCATTCCCATTTTTGCCCCATAGGGCATAATGGGAGTGGGGAAGGCGCTAATTACGGCACCGTAAATTACGGTGCCGTAATTAGCACCAAGGTGCCTTAGCACCATGGAACTTAACGCCTGCAAAAAGCAGGCGTTAAGGTGGGAATCAGGCGTTAAGGGTTAACGGTGGCGTTAACCCTTAACGCCTGAGTTGTAATGAGGCCCATAGGCTTAAATATTTGGGGCCGTATAACAATAAGGACACCTTATATTCATCTGACATGCTCTGGTGCCAATGGATGTGGGGTTACAGAAACGCTTTGGTGTTGGCTTTATTCCAATTGTTGAAAATCATTTAAAATAACCTTGGTCTATGGGAAAGTTGTTAAAACCTAGACTTATAAGAACAAGTTAATCAAAAGGATATTATTTCAATAATTCATAGCCCAATGGTTACTGCCAGTGACTTCAACAGTGGTCATTAGGTACAGTGCTGGCTTCCATCAGAAACCAGTTTGTCATAAATGTAATGGCGTAGCTGAGATAAATGATGTAAATATTGCACTGTGCCAAATGAATATGGTTTGAGAATTGATGAATTTTTTAATTTGCTTTAAGTTGTTGGATAAATTGTGCTTGATTATACCAAATGATCTGGTAAAAGTTAGATCCTAGTAATCATCAATGTTAACATGAAAGTAAGTAATTGGAACTGAAATGTTTACTTGTAAGGGGTTGTCGAAGTTCATCCTTTTTTCTGATGTAATGTTATTTTACTTATATGATTCAATTTCGTTGTAAAGGTGCTTGCATCAAAAACAATAAAAAAAAAATATATAGACATATATATATATATATATGTTTATATATATATATGTTGATGGGTCATCAATTGACCAGGAGACAGGATGGAGGCACACAGAGGCGATAGTGGCGCGCAGTAAAGGGGGGGGAAGAAACAGTGACCACCACTGTAGAAAGCGAGACCACTGTTCCATACACATCATTGCCCATATTACAACTCGACCATTATTACCTGGGGAACTGATCAGCCCCAGGTTTCAAGGTCCTTATGAGGTGGTGTTCTGTACGCCTCTTGCCGGCCATGTGAAGGAATTAAGATATTGGGTGCATCTCTCGGATGTCCGAAGAGCACCTGAGACAAGCCAAAACTCAAAAAGGACCCAGCAAAAGAAGAAGACATTTTAAAAGGATCCATGCCAAGGTGGTGTGCAGTGGCACACGCCTGATTTTTATTTTTCATTTTGTAAATTTTGTATTGTTCTTTTATTTTGTATGTTTTTTCAATTTTATTATTTTTTGAAAGTCCGTAACCTGGTCGGCCCTGGTGGGAAAAGGGGTCTTTCTCTCCCTCTCTCTCCCTCCCTTTCTTTCTTTCTTTTTCTCTCGCTCTCTTTCTAAACTTTTTTCTCCTCTCCAGGAATAAGCAAGGATCCCTGACCAACGTGTTCAAACCTCTCTGTTATGTAGGGATAAGGTTAAGATAAATGTCACTTGTTCTAGGAATTATGCAGTATATATTTTTAGTATTATATTGTTTTGTGTGACACTTGTCATGGTTGTTGGAGTGGATGAAGGTATGTCTGTTATATGTGGTGGCCATATAAAGGGGGGGGGGTGGTTGGACAGTTGGAAAATAATGCTAGTATGAATGTGTGTATGAAACAAAATGATAATCACAAAATGTCTCAATTTTTTCCGGCCACCCCTACACGTTTTCTTAGACTAATGAAACAGGAAGTGTGACTGACGTATGATTTATATAAGGCAACCCCTTATATAAATCATACGTCAGTCGCACTTTGACGCCATTTCTGATATTGAGTACCCAGAATCCTCCAATAGCTGTTACTCCGATATGCGCACTGCAGAAGAAATGTAATACATGAAAACGGTTACATGTGTGCACTTTTCCCGCACGCATCACGGGTCCCTAAGGTTTTAGTTCCACATCCAGTCCCAATTACAGAGGCACAATGCCTGGTACATCTTGCACTATGCAGGATAAAGGACACATTCCAGGCACACAACGTGCAGTTGAGGAGCGTTGATCTAGACCCAGCGCTATGCAATGGCAATACGAAATACTGCAAGTGTCTACAAGTACCATATTTTTCCTTGGGAGCTTACTCACATGTCAACAACAAATGGCAGGGCACCATAGTGATGTGCCCGGGAGATGGACTGATCGGGCACAGCAAAGATAAAATAGCCTGAGTGGAGACTATGGGCCTCATTATAAGTTTGCTGGTCTGGGAACTACAGTACCGGTAAGAATGCCGGTACCGTAGTTCCTGTTTCGGCAAACTACGTGTTGTGCTCGTAGTTGCCTTTCTGCCCGCCAGGTCGGACCTGGCGGGCAGAAAGGCACCTGCGAGCACAGCATGTCGGATGCACCGGCACCGTTATAAACAGGTTGGCATCCAACCTCCCCATTACCATTCGGCCCTATGGGGCCGAATGGTAATGGGGAGCATCTTTTTGCCGAAAAAATTGCAAGTTTGGTGGCAGCCTGCCGGTTTTACCAGCAAGGCTACCGCCATACTTATAATGAGGCATTATGTGTGCGCAAATATGGTTCCAATACATCACAAGGCTGACATGGATTGCAACAATGGAGAAGCCAGTGCGAATACATAAAGACATAGACTATGGGGGTCATTACGCCAACTTTACCACCATGGTGTAAACTACATTTACACCATGGTGGATGGCGGATTTACCGCCCCATTCCAAGGTGAGTGGGGCGGTAAATCCCCATTTCCCATTTTACCCTTCCCCATTCCCATTTTTGCCCCATAGGGCATAATGGGAGTGGGGAAGGCGCTAATTACGCCACCGTAAATTACGGTGGCGTAATTAGCACCAAGGCGGCTTAGCGCCATGGATTTTAACGGCTGCTAAAAGCAGCCGTTAAAATCGGAATCAGGCGTTAAGTGTTAACGACGGCGTTAACCCTTAACGCCTGAGTTGTAATGAGGCCCTATGAACTTTGTTTTAGCAATGAAAGAACAGTTCCTGTTGGTGTAAACCCACAGTGCAGTCACATTCTTGTGATCTCTGATATGACAAAAGGTATGGCAGCAGTGATGGATTATTACTGGCTTTGTGGTCGACAAGCCTACTTTCATCTCCTACCCTCCTGGAGGGGCAAGTGTTCACTGGCCACCCTGCTCTCAGTGCTACTAGTTATCTCGGAAGAACACTTGAAAGGAGAAGAAATGCCTGTCAAGGTGCCAACAGCCACTCCAGCACCTAGAGAAGCAGAAAACAACTTACAGATCACACAAGAATTTGGTATGGTGCCAGAAAAAATATGTTTTCAACAGCGGGGAAGAAAGAAGAGATCAAACTATGTCTCAAAAGACTCTTCCGCATGGTATAACGTCCTTTCATCGCAGGATAACCCTCGCTGTGCTTTTCTCCACTGAAATTCTATCGAAAAAAAACTCATCGAATTTTCGGGGGGGTGTGATGTTCTACAAGTGTTGTGTTTTAAAAAAAGAAACGAGACCTTAGCCAATAAGTAGTTTGTTTGGACTAAAAGAGAGCCCAATTATTTTATTGTTCATAAATATGGGTTTTTCGTTTCTTTAGGTAACATGAAAAAGGATACGTCTTCTTCAGCTTCCCCGGACTTCAGGACATAACTCGTGTCAGCGTGGTATCAAGCTTGCTGCAAACAGATAAGTTCCTAGGGTAAGATTGTTCCTTCAAATTGTGCTCTCTCTCTTTTTGACTCTTTTGCCGTATTTCTTCTCAATAAATAGTTCTAGTTCTTCCCTTCCTTGGTGTTTGGTTCTCAGCTGTCTTTAAAGTACTTTTGGTACTTCACTTGTCTTTATCTTTCTTAATAAGGAACTCTACTCGTTCTACTCTTTCCTACTGTGACAAAGAAAATGTTCAGCTTTGAGGAGTTTGGTCGCTCTTATCCTTATCATTTAGTTGATATTGTTTATTTCTAAACTTTCTTCTTAGTTAGCAGGATATCTGGGACCACCTCTTTGGCTTGGCACTCTTCCTGTCAAGTCCTTTTTATCTTTCACTCCTTTAGTATTACTTCTCACTTTCACTTTTCTCTAAAACGTCTCTCTCTGGCTGTGCGCTCAGCGTTTCTCTCCACAGGTGCTAAATTCAGTATATCTCTTCAGCCACGTACCTACATTCCGCCAGGGCTCACTCAGCGATCTCTCTTTCGCCGCTATGTAGCATCGGAAGGGAAATACTTTACTGTTCTCTGCGGCGCGGCAGCTGGCTCATTTTCCCTCTTACGTCCGACGACTGCCGATGACTCCGCCCGCATCTCCTGAGATCGCGTTTTCCCTCTTTGAAGTTACGGGGTTTTAGCGCACCCCGTTCTTAGTTCGGGTGTCGCCTCCGCTCCCCGGTTTCACTCGCTCACCTCGATACAGCCTCCGTGCGAGTCGGGTGCATCTCTCCCTCCCCTTCGGGACTCGCGACAACGGTCGCCTTTTCCTCACCACCTCACGGAGCGCAACGGCGCTGTTCACTTCGTTTCTTTCAGCAGCCTCCCCCGACTGCTAATATTAACTTTTTAAACGTGAACTACATAGTTAACGTATGTGCAACGGCACAACAACAGCCCAACAGCGGCCTCCTTTTCTCAGCTGCTCAATATGCCCAGCTGAAACCGTTGGGTTCCCCGTCCTCGTCATCACCCTTTGTTTCCTAGGGAACCAAAACAGAGACCTCGTTAGAGGAAAGTACATACACAAACTACTTCCTGGTTTCATCTGAGATTTGCTGGTGCTTCCCTATCATACATTAAAGGTATGATTTAGATGTATAATCAACCCAGCATTGTCACACCCCCTCTACTAAGCCCTTACGTTTAGGAAGGGTTTCTGCTCGAGACAGGTAATCCGCTTGGGTTAATAACTTCCCAGGTTTATGTATGGTTTTAAAAGAGAAGGGCTGGAGAGAAAGAAACCACCTAAGTATTCTCTGATTTGAATCTTTGTTGCGAGCCAGCCAAACTAACGGAGCATGGTCGGTCACTAATGTGAATTCTCGCCCCAACAGATAATATCTTAAAGCGTCAATGGCCCATTTTACTGCCAAACATTCCTTCTCTATTGTTGGATAACTCAGCTCGTGGGGTAGTAATTTCCGACTGATGAATAGTATTGGTCTCTCCTCCTCTCCTTGATTCTGGAATAGCACTGCTGGTATTCCTGTACCTGAGGCATCCGTGTGAAGGTAAAATGGAGCGCTAAAGTCAGGGCAGTGTAACACGGCCCTCTCGGTTAACGCCTCTTTTAGAGATTCGAAGGCCTGCAATGTTTCTGTAGTCTCCCAAATTTTCTTCACTGATGAACTCTTTCTTAACAGATCCGTTAATGGAGCCACTAATGTGGAAAAATGTGGTATAAATCTTCTATAATATCCGACGAATCCCAAAAAAGCTCTTACTTGTTTTGGTGTTTCTGGGAACTTTAACTGTCCGATTGCTTTGACCTTCTCCTCCTGGGGTCTGATGATCCCTTGTCCGACATAGTACCCCAAATACTTCGTATGAAAGGTTGCCACATGAGTTTTCTTGGGATTTATATGTAATCCTGCCTCTTCCAAGGTTTCCAGTATTTTACCAATATGTTGTAGGTGTTCTGTCCAGGTATTGCTATAGATTATGATGTCATCAAGGTATGCGCCTACATACTGTTCATGACCCTTTATAACATGGTTCATTAGTCGCTGAAAGGTTGCAGGCACCCCATGTAACCCAAAGGGTAGCACGGTAAACTGATACAAACCAGGAGGTGTGGCAAACGCTGTCTTCTCCTTATCTGAGAGTCGCAAGGGAATCTGCTAGTAACCTTTAGTTAAGTCAATGGTGGTCAAAAATCTTGCCTTCCCTAGATTATTTAGTAGATCCTCGATTCTTGGCATGGGGTACGCGTCGAACTTAGAAACTTTGTTCAGCTTCCGAAAATCCATGCAGAACCTTGCACTTCCATCCGGTTTCGGCACCAGGACCACAGGAGAACACCATTCACTGTGTGATGGTTCTATAATTCCCAGATCCAGCATCTCCTGTACCTCTTGGTTGAAGGCCTTGATTTTTGACACAGGAATCTGATAAGGTCGTAGTCTTACAGTTGTTCCAGGTGTGGTGACTATACGATGGTCAGTCAAGTCAGTTTTCCCTGGTAAGGAGGAGAATATATGTGAGAACTTTTGTAATAACTTTGACAACTCATTCAATTGGAGAGGCGTCAAATTTGAGTTGATGTTTAGGCCTTCTAGACCCGATTTCTCCTTTAACTGTGGAAAATGTTCTTCTGAAGTTGTACCTAGGCTTATCATGGCCACAGTTCGGTCTGACGGTACCCACTTTTTAAGTAAATTGACATGATATGTTTTAAAAGGAACTTTACTGCCTGTCTGTTTTACTCTGTATGTTAATGGACCCAATACTTCTTGAATCTCATACGGGCCTTTCCAGGTAGCTAACATTTTATTTTCCGATGTAGGAACCAGAACTAACACTTGATCCCCTTTCTCAAAAGTTCGTAACTGAGCTTTCTGATTGTAGTATCTTTCTTGTCTTATTTGAGCTTGGAGGAGATTATTCTGAGCAACACTTTGTAGTTTTTCCACTCTTTCTCGTAGCTGAGAGGCATACTCTGTTAAGATTACTTCATGATCTGGTTGCTCCTCCCAATTTTCTTTTAAAATGTCTAACAGAGTACGAACGGGTCGTCCAAACAATAGCTCAAAGGGTGAAAATCCTGTTGACGACTGAGGAGTGTTCCTGAGGGTCAATAAGATCCATGGCAAGATTCTATCCCAATCTTTATTCTCTGGGGAAGTTGTTTTCTTCAACATTTGCTTGATGGTTTGATTATAGCGTTCTACCAACCCATCGGTTTGTGGGTGGTATACAGCTGTTTTTAGATGTTATATTTTTAACATTTCACAAACATGTTGGAGAACTTTGGACATGAAATTTGACCCACGATCAGTGACAATCTCTCTGGGTATCCCAACTCGTCCAATAAACGGTATCAGAGTGTCACAAATCTGTTGTGTATTTGTTGCTTTTAATGGAAAGGCCTCGGGGTATCTAGTGGCATAGTCTACCACGACAAGAATGTACTTGTGACCCCTCCTGGTTGGTTCCAACGGCCCGACCATATCAACTCCTATTCTGCTAAACGGTTCCAAGACCAGAGGCATAGGCTGAAGGGGTGCTTTCCTTACATTGGCTTGGTTCTTTAACTGACAGTCCTCACATGATTGACAGAATAGCACCACTTGCTGGTAGACTCCTGGCCAGTAGAACCTGTCTAGAATCTTTTTAGTTGTCTTCTCGGTTCCCAAGTGACCTTCACCTACTTGAAGGTGAGCAATTTCCAATACAGTCTTATAGTATTTCTTGGGTATCAGTAATTGTCTCAGATCTTCTCCACTCCTGGACTTGCTTATTCTGTAGTATAATCCATTCTCTTTTACGAAGCGTGGTCCCTGTCCTGTCGTCTGTTCTAAGGCACGATCTCTGGCATATTGCAGCAAGGGATCTAATTCTTGAGCCATCTAAAGCTATCTCCGCCTTCCTCCAACCTCCAATCGACTGCTACAGGGAAAACATTTTTAGCTCTCCATTCTTTCTTCAGTGCTCGCTTGAACTTTCTACTTTTCTGTGTCCTAGGGATCGGGCTTTGTATTTCTTCTCTATGAAAAGGAGCCGTTTCTAACCAGCTCTTCTCAATTTTATGAACTACTTCAGAGAATTTTGGTATGTCTGACCCAATTAGAAGTGGTTTAGGTAAATGGGGTAACACTGCTGCTGTCACTCTCATTGTCTCCCCGACTATCTTAATTTGTACTTCCTTCGAGGGATAAACCCTTTCATCCCCATGGACACATCGGATAGGAATTTCCCCTAGAGAATCATAATCTTCACCTACCAGCTCCGATGTCACTGCCGTCTGTAGGCTTCCTGAGTCTATCAATGCAGTAGTGGGTTTCCCATCCACCTCTGCCTCACACGTATATAGGTATTGCGACGGTCTCCCAGATATTTGTTCCGGGATCTCAATTTCTTTAGGGGATTTGAAAATTCCCACATCCATTGGTTCAGCTTTTGGTTTCTTCGGACAGAACCTCGCGAGATGGCCCCAATCTCCACAGTCGAAACATTGCAGACCTCTCATCGCTGGTGACGTTTGTCGGTAATTCATAGGACCCTCACTGTTGGGTCTGGAACGTACGTTTTCCCCTTCTGTCTTCCTTAACATTGAGTGTGGCCATCTAGACTGATTTGTCGACTTGTTCAACAAGAGAGGTGGCTTATAACTCATAGAATAGTTCAACACCTTGCCTTGTCCAGCTTTCTGATAAGCTGATGCTACTTCGATAGCCTCGCTCAGAGACAGTTTGGGATGTTGTTTGACCCATCTCTGTATGGGCCCAGGGAGAGCTTCGATGAATTGTTCCAAAATGACCTTTTCCGTTATCTCTGCAGGGTTGGACGTACTAGGTTGTAATCATTTCTCCACCAACTCCTTTACTCTATAAAATAACTGCCTCGGTGTCTCTTCTCCCTTCAATTTGACTTCTCTAAACTTGACTCGGTATGTTTCCTCGTCGTGTCCCATTCTCTCCAACACTACCTTTTTCATGTCCCCATAGTTGGTATCGCCTGCCGGGTTTGCAGCCTGATATGCACATTGCATTTCACCGGTCATCAATGGTGCGATGTAATGACACCATCTCTCGGCGGGCCACTGTGTATTCCGAGCGACTCTTTCGAAAAATTCACGAAAAAGTGTCCTGGGTCCTCGCCGGCTGAATACTTTTGTAACACCGAGGTAGGTACCTGAGGACTATTCCGCACATTCGTCACTTCAAGTAATTGAGCCTGCTGCATTTGTAAAGCCTGTTGAAAGGCTAACCTGTCAGCTTGAGCTTGTTGTGACTGCATTTGCAAAGCTTGTTGTAGAAGTTGTTGTCCTTCGCTCAGGGTCTTAATAAGGTCCTCCATGGTGTTCTCATGATCCCACTTCTGACACCAAACTGTGATGTTCTACAAGTGTTGTGCTTTAAAAAAAAGAAACAAGACCTTAGCCAATAAGTAGTTTGTTTGGACTAAAAGAGAGCCCAATTATTTTATTGTTCATAAATATGGGTTTTTCGTTTCTTTAGGTAACATGAAAAA
The DNA here is from genome assembly GCF_040938575.1 of Ambystoma mexicanum. Lineage (NCBI taxonomy): Eukaryota > Metazoa > Chordata > Amphibia > Caudata > Ambystomatidae > Ambystoma > Ambystoma mexicanum. The sequence continues at coordinate 1,065,410,456 of NC_090927.1, forward strand.
GGATACGTCTTCTTCAGCTTCCCTGGACTTCAGGACATAACTTGTGTCAGCGTGGTATCAAGCTTGATGCAAACAGTTAAGTTCCTAGGGTAAGATTGTTCCTTCAAATTGTGCTCTCTCTCTTTTTGACTCTTTTGTCGTATTTCTTCTCAATAAATAGTTCTAGTTCTTCCCTTCCTTGGTGTTTGGTTCTCAGCTGTCTTTAAAGTACATTTGGTACTTCACTTGTCTTTATCTTTCTTACTTCTCTTTATCTTTCTTAATAAGGAACTCTACTCGTTCTACTCTTTCCTACTGTGACAAAGAAAATGTTCAGGCTTTAAGGAGTTTGGTCGCTCTTATCCTCATCATTTAGATGATATTGTTTATTTCTAAACTTTCTTCTTAGTTTGCAGGATATCTGGGACCACCTCTTTGGCTTGGCACTCTTCCTATCAAGTCCTTTTTATCTTTCACTCCTTTAGTATTACTTCTCACTTTCACTTTTCTCAAAAACGTGTCTCTCTGGCTCTGCGCTCAGCGTTTCTCTCCACAGGTGCTAAATTTGGTATATCTCTTCAGCCACGGACCTACATTCCGCCAGGGCTCACTCAGAAATCTCTCTTTCGCCTCTATGTAGCATCGGAAGGGAAATACTTTACTGTTCTCGTTTTCCCTCTTACGTCCGACGACTGCCGATGACTCCGCCCGCCTGAACTGAGATCGCGTTTTCCCTCTTTGAAGCTACAGGGTTTTAGCGCACCCCGTTCTTAGTTCGGGTGTCGCCTCCGCTCCCCGGTTTCACTTGCTCACCTCGATACAGCCTCCGTGCGAGTCGGGTGCGTCTCTCCCTCCCCTTCGGGACTCGCGACAACGGTCGCCTTCTCCTCACCACCTCCCGGAGCGCAACGGTGCTGTTCACTTCGTTTCTTTCCGCAGCCTCCCCGACTGCTAATATTAACTTTTTAAACTTGAACTTCAGAGTTAACGTATGTGCAACGGCACAACAACAGCGGCCTCCGTTTCTCAGCTGCTCAATATGCCCAGCTTAAACCGTTGGGTTCCCCGTCATCGGCATCACCCTTCGTTTCCTAGGGAACCAAAACAGAGACCTCGTTAGAGGAAAGTACATACACAAACTACTTCCTGGTTTCATCTGAGATTTGCTGGTGCTTCCCTATCATACATTAAAGGTATGATTTAGATATATAATCAACCCAGCATTGTCACAGGGGGCTACAAATATATATATATATATATGCGGTGTGGGTATTCGGGTATATAAAAAAATTAAAGGGGCTGCGGGTCCAGGGGGGAAGCCCCCAAAAATAAAAAAAATAAAAACTTTGTTGGAATTTCCACAGAGATAAACCCAGTGATGGTTAATCCCACGATTAAATGACATGGAACCTTCCGCACTGCTCAGAGAAATACACACCCCGTTCTTAGTTCGGGTGTCGCCTCCGCTCCCCGGTTTCACTCGCTCACCTCGATACAGCCTCCGTGCGAGTCGGGTGCATCTCTCCCTCCCCTTCGGGACTCGCGACAACGGTCGCCTTGTCCTCACCACCTCACGGAGCGCAACGGCGATGTTCGCTTCGTTTCTTTCCGCAGCCTCCCCCGACTGCTAATATTAACTTTTTAAACTTGAACTTCAGAGTTAACGTATGTGCAACGGCACAACAACAGCCCAACAGCGGCCTCCGTTTCTCAGCTGCTCAATATGCCCAGCTGAAACCGTTGGGATCCCCGTCATCGGCATCACCCTTCGTTTCCTAGGGAACCAAAACAGAGACCTCGTTAGAGGAAAGTACATACACGAACTACTTCCTGGTTTCATCTGAGATTTGCTGGTGCTTCCCTATCATACATTAAAGGTATGATTTAGATGTATAATCAACCCAGCATTGTCACAGGGGGCTACAAATATATATATATGGGGTGTGGGTATTTGGGTATATAAAAACATTAAAGGGGCTGGGGGTTCAGGGGGGAACCCCCCAAAAATAAAAAAAATAAAAACTTTGATGGAATTTCCACAGAGAAAAACCCAGCGATGGTTAATCCCACGATTAAATGACATGGAACCTTCCGCACTGCTCAGAGAAATACCTGATGAGTATCGACTTTTTAGCTCAGCAGAGACTTTCTTTTAATCTTTTTTGGCTACTGGGGTACAAGCAGCTTCTGTATTTTCCCACGTCATCAAGGTGGTGCACAATCTAGGTGTTCAAATTAAGAAACAAGGTGGAGTTCAGAAAACGGATTTGCTATTGCTTGCCTTTGATTGGGTCCCGACATGGCTGGGGGCAGCAGTAAAAATACTGGGGCTGGTTATCATATTCTTCTTGGTTCTCTTCTGCATATGCCAATTGGGTCTCCGATGTTGTGTCAATATAGTCCTTAATAGTGCAGAGATGATGGTATCAATTGGGGGATCTAAAATACCTTGCCATACAATAAACAGCAAAACTCAAACTAATATTTCCTGGGTTGTAGATATGTCGAGTGGGGTTGAGTTTTTACAGTAGAAGTAACAAAAAGGGGGAAGGTTGGGAAGGAGCTAGCGCCTTCCTCCACCCCCAAGCGCTTTAGAATTAGGCAAGACCTCTTTAGACTTCTTCTAGGTACTACAAAGCACCACAGGGTAAGGGGGGGGGGACACTGGGAATGCTCTCTTATGCAAATATATTCACACAGACAGACATGGGCCAACACTAAAAGAAGGCAGTTATCATTTAAATATAAGGTGCAAATAACCATTAGCTGAATACATTTGTAAATGTTAAATCCTATGTAGTTCTAAAATCTCAAAGCACAGTACAGGCAAGTACTCTGCTGGGAAGAATGCAGCCTGTGCTAAAAATGGATGACAGGGCTCATGCGGTGTTGTGTCACTTAGGCTAGCACTGGCAGAGAAGCACGAAGAAACTCAGCAGCTGTTTGCTGTCTGTCAAAAGCCCACGCATGCTAAAAGGAGATTTTAACATATTCATGCACAATTTACAGAATTATGGAAGACCAGGTTTAAAAGAAATTATAAGACCAGATCAAAATATGAGTAGGGTGAGTGGAGAATGAATGCAATTTAGTTATAGAAATGTTTCGTTTTTCCTGGGACTAGGCCTCAAGTCTGCAGCGCTGCAGTGTGTATCTATGTAAGGTATTAATATGTTAAGAAGAATGGCTGATAGAAATCGCTGATGATGAAGAAAGGAAGACTCTGCAGCACCCCTTGTAGCGAAGAAGAACGGTTTTGGATGGAGCCATGCCCATATACAGTGACCAAGCTAAGAGTATATAATCTCCTGCCTGGCACCAGCTTGCAGGAGAAAGGAACGGATGAGGGGCAGAAGAGACCGTTCAAGCATCAGAGTTCTTTGCTCCCATCCTCATTTCTGTAAAGATTAAATTTGTCATCCTTGCAAGATAGACTCTTGGCCTTACTTTCCTAGAGGGGTGTATTTACTCTGGTGTGTGCGTGATTTAAGGGCACCCTTATAATTAGGGAGACCCCTGTAAATTGGGCTACCCTTACAATACTTCCCTCACTTACTAGACCCTATAGCTTTGCTATCGTACAAGGGGATGTAAATCACTGGTTGGGGGTTGAAAGTGACAAAGATGCTTCAGAGCTGGAAAAACCTTTTTGTACAGCTGACATTGGCATACTCAACACTAAACCAACCCATATTAAGGGAAACATTCAGGACTGGGTTTTTGTTAGAAACATCAGTGCTGATATCACTCTTAACAAACCATGTCCATGCTCTGATCACTTTACCATTCTGGTTTGAATATCAAAAAATTAAAAAACAAAACTTCAAACGAGTTGACCAAACATCCCTCGATACATGCCTAAAGCATATCATGGATTTTACCTAAGACCACAACTTACCTGGCGTACTCGTGAATAGTTACAACTCAGAACTGATCCAACTCTTGGACAATATTGTTCCGCTAAAGTGGAAAATAGTGAGGGACAACCCAAACAGACAAAAGGAACAAGTTACTTACCTGTAATTGTTGTTCTCCAGCATTGGTCTGGCATGGATTCACATGCTCATGAATATTCCCCGTCGTCAGGCTGGGAATACTCGGTAAAGAAAAAATCAGTATCAGTTTCGTTTCCGATCTGTCTTTCTTAGTAGTAACCAATCACTGGTCTCTGGGTCATACTGCCCCCAGCCAATGACTGCCCTTTCCCTAAGCCCCGCCCCCGGCAGCCATCCTCATATTTGGTAACACGTGAAGTGGCAGTATGACCAAGTGAAGAGCCGCAGGGGGGTAGGAGGGAGGGTTCGCATGTGAATCCATGCCAGACCCATGCTGGAGAACAACAGTTACAGGTAAGTAACTTGTTCCTTCTCCAGCATGGGGTCTGGCATGGATTCACATGCTCATGAATACAAGAATACATAGCAGTACACACATGCACAACCACGAGAGGTGGCAAGACTTAACATTAGGCATTACATAAACTCAACATTTAGCATCCCTTACCTCCTCACCAGGCTCACCTTAAGCAAACAGGTTGCGTAGCACTGCCTGGCTGACTCTGGACTCCTCCCTGGAATCCCGGTCGACGCAGTAGAATTTCGTGAAGGTGTGTGTCGACCTCCACGTAGCAGCCCTGCAGATGTCCAGCAGGGGCACACCTGACAAGAACGCCGTGGTAGCAGCGATCACTCTGGTCGAATGGGCTCTCGGACGGCCGGGCAACGGTCGGTTTGCCAACCGATGACAGTGCATGATGCAGCCGGAGAGCCATCTGGAAATGGAAGCCTTCGAGAGAGCCTTCCCTTGGTTCACAGGTCCAAAGTTCACAAACAGCTGTGATGTCTTCCGAAAACTCTTTGTTCGGTCCACATAGAAGTTCAGCGCTCCAGCTACATCCAGCGAGTGCAAAGTCCTCTCGGCCGGCGACAAAGGCGACGGGAAGAAAACTGGTAACACCAAGGGCTCGTTGAGATGGAAGTCCGACGGCACCTTGGGCATGAAGGAGGGGTGTGTCCTCAGCACCACCCTCGTCTCGTGGAAAGTCAAGTATGGAGGCTTGCAGGATAGGGCCTCAATCTCTCCCACGCGTCGTGCAGAGGTGATGGCCACAAGGAACGCTGTCTTCCACGACAGGAACTTTAACGGAGCCGAATGCAAAGGCTCGAATGGCGGGCCCATGAGCCTGGTCAGCACCACGTTGAGCTCCCACGCCGGGGCCGGAGCCTTAAACCGGCGGGAATGATCACAACAGTCCTTTCATAAACTCCTTCACCAGGCGATGAGACCACAGGGACGACCGTCCTGCAGTTCTGATGTATCGGGAAATCGCTGCCAGATGTATCTTGATAGAAGCATGAGCTAGTCCAGCTTTGGCCAGCCCCATAAAGTACGGTAGCACTTTATGGGCTGTAATCCGTAGAGGGTTAATCTTCTGTGCACGGCACCAGACAGAGAACCTCTTCCACTTGTGTCCGTAGCACTTGAGAGTTGAGGATGCCCTGGCCTTTGCAAGAACCTCTCTGCAGTCAGCCGGGATATCGTACCCTCCAAACTCTAGTGCTGCAGGAGCCAGGCCTGCAAGTTCAGTGACTCTGGGTCGTGATGAAGAATGGCGCCTCCTTCTCTGGAGAGAAGATCTGCGTCCGTCGACAGTATGACTGGTGGGGACGCTGACAAGTCAAGAATGGTCCGGGAACCATATCTGTCTCGGCCACGCCGGTACGACGAGGATCATCCTGCACCGGGACCTCTTGAGTTGGTTGATGAGTCTGAGCAGCAATGGCAACAGAGGGAACATACAGGAACAGGCCGTCCCAGGGGAACGAGAAAGCATCGCCCATGCTCCTCGGCTGGGGGAACCTGCTGGTGAACCTCTAGCACTTGGAGTTCGTCGCCGTCACAAACAGGTCAAAATGGGTTTGCCCCATTGCTGGAAGAGTCGATACACTTGATTCTGGCGCAGTTCCCACTCGTGGCACGAGCGCATCTCCCTGCTGAGTGAGTCGACGATGGTGTTTTTTATCCCTGCTAGATGAAAAGGTATCAGAAACATCCCCTGGGAAATGGCCCAGTGCCACAGATCCTGGGCTTCCTTGGACAGAGCTGGGGATCTGGTTCCTCCCTGCTTCCGGATGTAGAACATAGTGGTGGTGTTGTCGGTGAAGATCCTCACCACCTTGCCCTTGAGGGACGGGAGGAATGACCGAAGGGCCCAGAACACCGCTCGGAGCTCCAGTATGTTGATGTGGAGCGGCCTCTCCTCTGGGAGCCAAAGGCCTCTCGCATGAAGATCTCCGGTGTGCGCTCCCCACCCCTCCAGGGAGGCATCCGTCGTCACCGTCACCTGGTATGCTGGGGTCTGAAAGTCCATGCCTGCCGCGAGATGCGCGCGGGTGTCCCACCATCGAATTGCTTGGCGGAATACCTCGTTGAACGAGATCTTGTCCTCAAAGCTGTCCATCGGTTGCTTCCAACGGGCGTCGAGGACGCATCCGAAGCCTGTACAGGCGCACCAGATAGATGCAAGTGGACATCATCCCGAGAAGGGACTTGATGGACCTCACCCTAGCCACGTCTGTGCTGTACCTTGCCCAGGATGGCCTGTGTCCTTTCCTCCGATGGCGAGGCCAACTGCGCTACTGTGTCGAGTTTGGCTCCCAGAAACAGCGCAACCTGCGACTGAACCAGGTGGGATTTGGGGAAGGTGATGTAGAATCCCAGGTCCGTGAGCAGCCGGACGGTCATCGCTGCGTGTTCGACGACGAGTTCCCTTGTCCCTGCTCGGATGAGCCAGTCGTCCAGGTAGGGGTAGACGTGCCTCCCCTGCAGGCGCAGCCGTGCTGCCACTGGTGCTAGGCACTTGGTGAACACCCTGGGCGCCGACTTCAATCCGAATGGGAGGGCCTTGAACTGGTAGTGCCGTTCTTGGACTACGAACCTGAGAAACTTTCGGTGTCCTTTTAGGATGGGGATGTGAAAGTATGCATCCTCCAAATCCAACGACGATAGGAAGTCGCTTTCCTCCAGCTGGCCCAGCACGTGCTGGAGGGTGACCATCGGGAACTTTTGTGCCTTGATGTATTTGTTTAGCCGACGCAAGTCCAGAATGGGACGCCAACCTCATGTCTTCTTTCTGACGAGGAATTATCTTGAGTATACTCCGGAGCTCCGGAGTCTCTTTTGGCTCCTTTCTTGAGCATCGCCCTTACCTCTAACAGCAGTTGAGGGACGTGGTTTTCCTTCCTGGCCACGGGAGGAATTCAGGGGCACTTCTTTAGAAATTCCAGAGTGTGCCCGTGAGCCAGGGCATCCAGAACCCAACGGTCGGTGGAGATGGACTCCCACACGCTGATGAACTTCGTCAGCCGGCCTCCCAACATGGTGCTTCGGTGGGGGCCCGACCTGACGGCCGGTTCAGTCTTGCTCGGAAGCGGCCTTACCTCCTTGGCCGCCTTGGCGACGACGACGAGATACACCTGACTTGCCTCGTCCCCTGTAAGCATCTTGCGACGAGGAGCGGGCCGCCTGACGGTACGTCGAGGAGCCGCCGCCGAATCTGCTTGCCTCCGGAGTTCCGAAAGGGCAGCCGCTGTTGCTGCAGAACTCCCAAGGCCCGAGCCATCTCTGTGTCGGTCTTGATGGCCTGCAGCGACTCATCCACTGTCTTTCCAAACAGATTGTTCCCGTCGAAGGGCATGTCCAAAACCTTGGCTTGCACGTCTTGGCGGAAATCCGTCGCCTTGAGCCACCCCTGCCGTCGAAGGCAAACGCCGTTGCCCAACTGGGGGAAACCGGTGTCGGTAATGTCCGTGGCCAATGTTATGGCTTGGCCTGACGCCACCTCACCCTCCTGTAGGATCGCCAGGGCCTCTGCCCTCTTGTCGTCCGGGAGGAAGTCCAACAGGGGGGTGATCTTGTACCACAACTCCCTGTCGTAGCGGGCCACAATCGCTAGGGCGTTGGCCGCCTTAATCATCGTCGCCGCAGACGAGATGACTCGTTGTCCCATGGCATCTAGTTTCTTTCCCTCGCCGTCCGGTGGGGAAGTTGAAGTTGAAGCCGAGGCCTCACCCGCTTTCTTCTTGGCCGCTGCCGAGAGGACCGAATCCGGGGTCGGTTGTGCTCTAAGGCACAAAGGGGTGCCATCGGGGACCCGGTACTTCTTCTCGTACCGGTCCCTTTTGGCAGGCGTCGTGGACAGGTTCTTCAGTAGAGCAAGTCCCTCGTCCCAGATGTCATCCAGCAACGACACTGCAAGGACCGTCTTCCTCTTGGCCTCGCAATGTTGGTAGAGGAAGCCTTCCTTCTTTTTTTCGGGGCAGAGCTCAAAGAGCTCGGATGCCCTGGCAATCATGGCGTGGAAGGAGCCAATTTCGTCGGGTTGGGACGCCCGAGGAATCGGAGACGGGAGGTCAGTCCCGTCGTCGCCGCCGTCGTCATCCGTCCTCGTCGTGGCCGTGTCTGTTCCCGTGTCATCCCTCGGGACCGGGGAAGGGGACAAAAGGCTGAGAAGGCTGTGAGGGCTGAAGGGGAGCCGTATGAATTCTCCTCCTCTTGTTTGGAGGGCTTCCCGATGGACTCGGTTCAGCTGGGTCGTCCATCGGGGGTAGGGGCAGTCTCATCCTTATCTCCGTGCATAAGGCTTGGATTGCCATCAAAATGGCCGCCGAGTTGTCTTGCGGCTCGGGCTGTGACGGGCGTACCGGGAGCGACGGTTGTTCCTCCTCCACGGGAACCTCATCGTCGCCACCCTCGCTCTCGTCATCGTTCCCCTCGTCGGGATTCCTCCCGTGGGACCGGGCCTCTTCCAAATTCTCGGTCAGTTCCTCCTCGGATGGTCTTCTCGATGGGCTTAAAAGAGGATTCCCTCATCGGAGGCAGGGAAACTCTGGGCCCCGGGGTCGCCTCCACTGGTGTAGCCTCCACAGGCTTCGCCAGGTGCAGCAGCGACTCCCTCAATCGAGGCCTTGGCCAGGATCAAGGCCTTCACCACCTTGGGCGCACTTGAGGCCTTCACCTTAGGGGGAGGGTCAACGCTTCGCTCCCCTTCGGCCTGCTCCTTCAAGATCGACCGGGGCCTCTCCAGAAGCTTAGCCAGGTTCTTGGATTTTCTCTTCCCCGAGCCAGAGCGTTGGCTCGCGGTTGATGGCGGCAGTGAAGGTGCGCCCTGCCTGGCAGCTGAGGAGCCCGACCGTTCGGCGCTCCCGGTGCCCACGGACTCGCAGTGCTTTGCCTTCTGTTGGGCCCCTGTCACCGGGGCGCCTTCACAGGACTTAGAAGACCGCTCTGACTTCTTCTTCTCACCTGCTGGGCTCTTGCCTTCCAGCCAGTTGGAGAGACGGGTCCGACGATCCCTCATAGTCCGATCCAACATGTTCATGCAAAACGCACAGTCCTTCTCCACGTGCGTTTTGTCCTCATGGAGGCAATAAAGGCATTTCGAATGCTCGTCCTCCTTGAACACATTCTGTAGGTTGCATCAATGGGCAGATCCTGAACAGTTTGCCGGGAGTCGAGCTTCCCTTCTCCTGGGCAATGTTCCTCTCGTCCGCGAGGTAGGCCTCAGAAACTTCTGGAATCCTCCAAGAAGCGTAACTCGGTGAAAACTTCACCCTTGAGGGGGGTAGATAAATCCGAAACGGGTCCCCGTTGATCGGAAGTAGAAACGGTGGAGCTTGAGGCTCGATTAAACCAAAAAATGAGATAAATCTCTTTGAAAAAGCGCCAAACGCAGTAAAAGCTCGAGAGCTATAGCACGAGGACTCCCAACACTTGAACGTGCGGTAAAAATCTGAGGATGGCTGCCAGGGGCGGGGCTTAGGGAGAGGGCAGTCATTGGCTGGGGGCAGAATGACCCAGAGACCAGTGATTGGTTACTAGTAAGAAAGACAGATCAGAAACGAAACTGATACTGATTTTTTCTTTACCGAGGATTCCCAGCCTGACGACGGGGAATATTTATGAGCATATGAATCCATGCCAGACCCCATGCTGGAGAACTGGTTTACCACAATGCTAGTACAAACTAGACAAAAGAAGAGACGTCTGGAAAGGGCCTGGGTAAAAAAAAACGTATGCAGGCTAATAAAGCGGCATGGAAGAACATTTATTTATTATTATTTATTTATTTGCATTTTTAAAGCGCTCACACAGCCCGCAGGCATCAAGGCGCTGTTACAGGAATTATTTATTTGTTTTAGTTGCGTAATTGTTTTTGTTGCGTATTTATAACACACTTAAATACCCAGAGGTTTCTAAGCACGGACCCAGGGATCGAACCTGTGTTTCTTCTTGTCATCTTACTTCCAAGGGGAACACGTTGCTGCTGAGCTATCCTCCCGGGACGAATATCTGCTATAAACAGCACATTTTCAAGGCAAAAAAGGACCATTTCAATAGGGAAATCGTGTTTTCTGTCAACCAACCAAGGAATCTCTGACATATACCGCAGCCTCGAGAAGCCGACATTACAATCGTTGTCATATACACCTACTGACGAGGATTGTAGTACCATCTAGCAAGCATTTTCAGATAAAATAGAGGCACTCGTGTGAAGCTAACATCCCTCACCCTCTATCACTTCACTCCCATAAACATTCAGGATATCCTCAAAGCACTGAAGCAAATGCGTCCAAATTCCTGTGAATGTGCCACTCTATCATTCAAATTCATTCTGAACAACACCAACATCTTTGCACCTTTTCTGGTTCATTTCAGTAATTCTTCTTTTCGATGTAGTTCGGTTCCTGACTGTCTTAAGTCAGTCGTGGTTACCCCCTTGTTGAAAATACCAGGCCAGACCCTCACTACCCTTCTAACTTGCGACTTATTACCAACACTTTTTTCTTGTTAAAGGTGATTGACAAGGTCACCACCATCCAACTTCAAGCACACTTGGAATCAAGAGACGTCCTCCATCCCTATGAATCGGGTTTTCGGGCAGCGCACAGCACTGAGACCGCCATGATAGATCTTCAGAACAAGATGCTCATCACTGTTGAGAAGAGTAAAGCTGGACTGCTGGTACTTTTGGACCTGTCAGCCGCTTTTGATTTATTAGCTCATACCTGCCTCCTAAAATGTGTGGAACAGCATGGTCTCTGCTCCAGGGACGCAGTCGCCTGGATATCCTCTTTCCTTGGTAACTGGACATCTAGAGTGTGTTGGGGCAAAGCTTCCTCGGGTGTTAAACCAATCCAATATGAAGTTCCCCGGGGGCATGCTTATCACCCGCATTGTTTAATTTGTTCAGGGAACCTTTATGTGACATACTCACCATCTTCAAAGTCAAGTTCTGCAATTATGCTGATGACATTTGTACTGAGTGGTAACTATGAACAAGATACGGAACAGCTGCAACATGTGTATAGCATAGTTAATGACTGGATGAACCTAATGCCCTATGCCTAAACCCGTCAAAAACCGAACTAATTATCTTCGGTTACAAGCAGGCTAATAGCAAATTGACGGATAAATCAATGTCCATCAATCAGAGCCCTATGTATATCCAAAACAAAGTCAAAACCCTGGAAATGTCTTCAGCCCAAGTTGATGGAATTATTCACTGAGCACAGTATCACTTGACAGTGCTAAGGCCGTTCCTAACTAAAAAGAACGGTGTTACTCATGCAAGGGCATTTATTTTGCCCCGGCTAGATTATTGTAACGTGTTGCTGCTTGGAGCCTCATTGCACTGCATAAACCTCTTGTAAACCATTCAAAACAATGCGGTTTACTCTTTCTGCGATCTAACGAAAAGAGATCACGTGTCAGGTGCGCAGAATGACCTGCACTGGCTTCCAGTTCAGGCAAGGGTGCAGTTCAAGGCTCTCTCACTTGTCCACAAATGTGTCTTTGGGCAAGCACCAGTCTACTTGAAGAACCACATCAAACCATGTACCCCTCCAAGGTCACTATGCTTAATCTGCTCCCACCTGTTGGGAGTCCCTTGAGTAAGGAAAAGTCGAGGTCTCAGGAACACTTCCTGCTCTGTTGCTGTTCAATTATGGAACCCTCTTCCTCTGGCACTGCGGTTGGAAACAAACCAAAGCTCTTTAGAAATTGTCTCAAGATGCACTTATTTACTTAGGAGGTCTTGTTCCTTATTTTTCCTGCATTTTGTGTTGTCCCGTCTTGCTGACCGTCTGCGTGTGGCGACCCGAGGCATAGGAGCTTTTGTTGCATAATAAATAAATAAATTAAATGAATGTATTTAGATCTCATGGTCTCAGTTATTATTAACTGATTAATGGCATCCCCCCACTTACCTTTACTGTGGCGCACCTCTGTGTGCGCCGCCGACTGCCCTGCACCGTTACGGTGTTGGTTCCTCCAAACTTACATGGGCCGATGCTGACGCTCTGGGTCCTTATTTTTTAATTTCTTATGCACTGCTTATCATAATGGTAAGCGGTGGACACCCCCATTAACCCCTAACCCTCATTGCACCGACTAAGGGGAATGAGGGATACCCATGCAGTCCCCGCTCACCTTAGTCAGTGTAATGGAGGGTGGGGGGATTTTTATACTGTGCTCAGGTGCAGTATTAATAATGTCACCACAACTGTGGTATGATTCCAAACTTGATCCCCGTCAGTCAGGATAGAATGACTTTTGGCCATGAAAATTTAGTTTACAAAATGCTTTGATGGAATTAGTAATGAATGCCCTAAAAATAAATTCCATCATTATAGATATTGGCCAACAGTTTCACCTAAAATAAAATGTGCCTTCTGGCATCCTTGCTTGGTAAGAACTATGAACATTTTTTTTAGCCTGCATTTTCTGATCAAAAAGATTGATTATTTGATAACTGGGGAAAAGGCGACTTAAATGTTGAGGGATCAAGAACAATCAATCCTCATTCTCCATCCTAGACGTGAAACAGATGTTAACAACAATATACTGAGAGAGTCCCATGCAATTATCTTTCCCATATTGAGTTAAACAATGTAGATAGGCATAATTTAATTTTGGGGATTTTTTTATATCCCATCAATTATCTTTCCCATATTGAGTTAAACAATGTAGATAGGCTTAATTTAATTTTGGGGATTTTTTTATATCCCATCAATTATCTTTCCCATATTGAGTTAAACAATGTAGATAGGCTTAATTTAATTTTGGGGATTTTTTTGTATCCCATCAATTATCTTTCCCATATTCAGTTAAACAATGTAGATAGGCTTAATTTAATTTTGGGGATTTTTTTGTACAGCAGCTGTGGCAGAGGCAGCATTTGGTGCCACGAAGGTTGAGAAAACCTAAAGTATCACCTTCCACCTTCCACCATTAATGATTCAAGGTCAATAGAGGTCAGTACTTGTTTCCATTGAGGCTCTGTTAAAATGTCCCTGAAAGGATGGAGGCGGTGCTTCGTCGCCAATGAAAGGATGGAGGCGGCACGGTAAGTATTTGGTTCTTTATTATGGAGCTCCCCGGAGCCCTTGCCAACGCTTCTCCTTCTCACTTTTCAACCACCTCGCTTTGGTCGCGCAGCTCTCCCGTCTCAACAATAACAAGAGAGTGCGCGCGACCTCAGCAAGGCTCCAGCAATACAAGAAATGTAAATCTCTACAGTCCCCTGATGTGAGTACGAGCAACCAAGCATAGTGACGGACCTCAAAACAATGTACAGAGGTCCTAGAGGTGTTTCCTGCCCAGATTGTTTTTTAAAACCCAGGAGTTGAAATGGTGCATTTCACAGCAAAACCTTTTAGACAAACTGGGCAAATGGCCATTCCGAGTGCTTTACAGCATTTTAATGTCACTGCTCAAACCTTATGCCAGCATTGCCCCTGTAAAACACGTTCATGATCATGCCCACAATATATGCTAGCATGCCATGTTAAACTACATGTTACTGATGCTTTTGTCCACAGTATACAAGAGCATGGTCCCTATGATAAATTTGCTTGTGTTGATATACCCAAATATACGTCAGTATTTCCAATGCAAAACATTTTCATGAGGGTGCCCACAATATAAGCCAGCATGCTGCTTTAAGGCACTTCTCCATGATGTCGTTGTCTAAAATATATGCCAGCGTTGCCCTACAAAACATCTGCAAATGCTGGCAATGCCTAAATAAACACAAGTATTACCACTATAAAGCACATTCATGATGGTCCCCACAATATGCACTAGCAGGACACCAAAACATGTTCATGACTTTGTCTACAGTATATGCCAGTATGATCATGTAAAATACTTTCTCATATTGGCAAATCCCAAACATTTGCCAGTTTGGTCACTTTCATGATTGTGCCCACAATATACGTCACCACACCACTGTACGATGCATGTTTACAGTGCCTCTATCCATAATGTATACACGCCTGGCCCTGTAAAACAATTAAACATGCTGACTGGGCCGAAATATATGCCAGATAGTATGACCACTGTCAAAAACGTTAAAGAAGGTGCCCACAATATATGCTGGCATGTCACTGAAAAAGAACATTCATGTTGTCGGGGAGGTCCTCCGTTCCTCACCCACTGACACATCAGATTAGCACAATCTTCTGTCCCACACACAAACACTAAATCAGTGAATCACTTTCTCTCTCACATACACACACACAATCGCACATGCCCACAGACACACCTTCACATGAGTGCCAGCACATTCAAACTCTTGTATGCATAGAAACCCCCACTCTTATAACAGAACTTTGAAAACGCACACAAACACCTTCATTCACACCTTGCTTTCATTCTGATCATCTTGCCTTCACTCTCATGTCAGTTGGGGCCTTCTGGAAGCTTAGGGCAAGCGGATGGAGGGGATAAACGGCTGGCAATGATAGCCATGTACACATGTGCAGCCAAGAGCTTAGTTGAAAGGCATACTTTAGGCTGGAATGTAGCTGTGCCTCCTTGGTGCCACTAATCTGACCTCCTGCAGAGCTTGGTGGCGATGGTGGTAATTATTTTGAAAAGCATGTTGGCTAGGCACGTGGCCATCGAGGTACACCTGGACATGGAGGAGTTGCCCAAAGTGTGTGGGTGCTCCCTTGGTTCCTCTGGCATCACAACTGACATTAACACTTAACCAAACTTAAAACAAGGAAGCACTGCGACATTAGAATTATAACTTTGTTTAGATGCAGTTCAGAACATCACAAAATAATTTTCTACGTCGGTTGTCATATTTATAC
The DNA here is from genome assembly GCF_040938575.1 of Ambystoma mexicanum. Classification (NCBI taxonomy): domain Eukaryota; kingdom Metazoa; phylum Chordata; class Amphibia; order Caudata; family Ambystomatidae; genus Ambystoma; species Ambystoma mexicanum. Next base: position 1,065,425,593 of record NC_090927.1, read on the forward strand.
TTCACCTGAAGCATAACTCAAAGACTTTTAAACTTCAATTTACTTCTTCCAAAACAAAGCCTTTCTTTCCTTGTGCATGAGAAGCTCGGTTTCATCACAAACAAGTAAAGGCATTTGTAAAAATGATGGAAATGTCCTCCAGTTGACAAAGCTGTAGGCCAAGTGTGACTCTGTGTTGGGTCCCCATCTTTCAGAATGTAGACAATTTATAATCTGTGATATACACATGAGCATGAAACCTCTGATGCTTAAACGCCTACGTGAAAAGGGATAGTTCTGTCAGCATGAGTCTGTAAGACTGCACCCTGCATTAGAGCAAATGCCGTTCAGAGGCTCTCATTACAAGTTAGGCGGTAATTCCTGTTGACAGACTTAGGGCCTCATTACATGGATGGCGGTAGGGATTTACCGTTACCGGTAATGGAATACCGGTAACGTTAAATCCCCATGCGGATCACGACCCGGCACACCGCTATTAGCGGCATCGCGAATTACGGTGCCACTAATAGCGGCCAGGCCGTGTGCGCGCGACCCTCCATCCCGTAAATTACGCCATGCCGCTATTAGCACAGCATCACAAGGCCAGTGGACATGCTAATAGCGGCATGGTAAATCCACCCAAACCCCTTACCGCCTTGGTGCTAATACCGGCATCGCGGACCACCCGTTAAGAGGAATGAGCAGTGTTCCCACCTGCCACAGGTGGACACAATCAGCACAGGTGGAGGCAATGGAGACTGTGGCAGCTCAAAAGGAGCACACCACACCCCTTCCCACACAAAGATGGTTCCAATACTGGCAGCAGTACATGGCCTGGGGGAGCTCATTGCAGCACAGCTGCTACTACAACAGGCAGCACAAAGGAGACGCAAGAGGAGGAGGAGGAGGAGGAGGAGGGCAAGACAGGCACAGCAAGCACCACAACGGCACCTATTCATACCACAGAGGCACCCACCAATCCCCAGGATCAGAGCCAGTCCATTCAACCTAACCCCTGAGCAGATGCACACCCTGTACCGTCTGGACAGGGTTACCATCACCAGCATCGTGGACATGATCCACGACGACATTGTGAGCCTCATAGACATCAGAACTGCCATCCCCCCGCTACTGAAGGTGGCGAGTGTGCTCCACTTTCTGGCCACAGGCACCTACCAGCATACAGTGGGACAGATGCATGGCATCTCACAACCAGTATTCTCACGCACGCTGAACCAGGTACTCGATGCACTCCTGAAGCATGCACCTGAACACATATCCATGCCACGGACTGCCCAGGAGATTGCAAACACAAAAGTTGGCTTCTATTCACTGGCAGGCATCCCAAGTTGCATTGGGGCCATCGACTGTACACATGTGGAATTGGTGGTCCCACATCACAATGAAGTAGTGTACCGAAACAGGAAGCAATTCCACTCTATCAATGTCCAAATGGTATGTGACGCCAACAAGATAATCACACATTGCTGTGCCAGATTTCCAGGATCAACACATGATTCCATGGTCCTGCGGAACTCAACTATCCCACGCTACATGGAGCGACACCCCGGACAACGTTTGTGGCTACTCGGTGAGTAGCAGGGCAAGCACATGGCAACGTGATTGGGGGGGGGAGAGAAACATACTGCAACTGGGAGTGATTGGGGGGGGAGATCCATACTGCAACTGGGAGTGATTGGGGGGGGGGAGAGATACATACTGCAACTGGGAGTGATTGGGGGGGAGATACATACTGCAACTGGGAGTGATTGGGGGGGAGAGATACATACTGCAACTGGGAGTGATTGGGGGGGGAGATACATACTGCAACTGGGAGTGATTGGGGGGGGAGATACATACTGCAACCGGGTGTTGACTGTCGTCCGTAGGAGAAATGGACATACAGATGTACACCAATGTGCATCCGGGAAGGCCACGATGTACTTGGAATGAACCCACATGCAATTTGAAGCTGCACAACATCGACAACAATGCAGGTTGCAAAATATCACACATCCATCCACATTGAACATCCCACCACGCCACATTTCACAAGAATCTGCAACATGGCGTCAAGATAGTAATACACAATCAGCGCAGCACAACATCAATCCAGCAATGCGCACTTGAATGCATGCAAAGGGATCACCCCTAGACATAGCACTGAACCACACACCTATAGCACCACTGAAGTGATGCCTCACAGCATGGCCACATTGGTGTCAGAATGTCAGTACACTCGCAGTGTGGTACCAAATTTGCCTGGGACAGGGACACCTAAGACCTGGCCTCACCCAGGACATGTCAAATACTGTTGGAGGCATTAATGTTGCATTACTACTTGCAGGGTCAACCTCCCCCTTGCACGTTGCTGCCACACAGACCATCTGCATGTATGCTGTCAATTCAGTACTTGAATCACAATGCAATGTCAATTAGTGTGATGTGAACAGGCCGCTCTTGAGGTGAACAGTAACAGGACCCTGTTCATTCCCCCATACAGGTGATGCGGGCTATCCCCTGAAGACCTGGCTCCTCACACCTGTACGGAACCCACAGAACAGGCACGAGGAGGAATACAATCGTGCACATACCCGTACCCGCATCGTGATCGAGCAGACTTTTGGACTTTTGAAGTCACGTTTTAGGTGCATTAGCAGGTCTGGTGGTGCTCTCCTGTATGGACATGAGAAGGTGGCCAAGATCACCATGGCATGTGTCATGCTGCACAATATGTGTATCAGACGGAATGTGCCACTGCCCCCTGACGTTGAAATAGAAGCACCTGATGAGGACGATGATGGTGATGAGGACGGAGGTGAAGGGGATGCAGGTCTTGCAAGAGGGGATGGGCAGGAGGGACGTGCTGTGAGACTGCATCTGATCAACCAAATATTCTGAGGAACATGTTTTCGTACTGTCACATGGTAATGGGGAGTAATGCACTGGTGTATGTTTACGAGCACGCAATGGACCCTGTCCCCAATAAAGTACACACACACAATGAAGTTGTCCAAGCCAGTGTTTAGATCAGAAACCAGTGTATTGAGTAACATTAAGGTGTGAAAGTGCAAGTCCAAAAACATCCCACCACCCTTCCCCCCACCCCCACAACAGACCCATAACACCCTTCCCCCCACCCCCACAACAGACCCATAACACCCTTCCCACCACCCCCCACAACAGACCCATAACACCCTTCCCCCCACCCCCCCCAACAGACCCATAACACCCTTCACCCCACCCCCACAACAGACCCATAACACCCTTCCCACCACCCCCCACAACAGTCCCTCATGTGTTTGCCAAGTTTGCCCTGGCCTATGCACACATAGGGATCCCTATCGACCCCCTATTTTCAATAGTCCTCAGGGGGATTCAGAGGGTTGGCAGATGTGCGCCTGGTGGTGCGCGTTGAGCGCCGGAGGGGGCTTGTTTGTCTCGACCCAGAAGATGAGGATGGGGCAGACTGGCCTTGTTGGGAAATGTGGCGGTCCATAGTGTCAGCCATGCGTACCAGGACCTCCCTGAGCCTCCCTATCTCATCGCACAGCCTGTTGGTGTTGGCGTCCATCCGCTCTGTGGAGTGCCTCAACGCCTCCACGATGTTCTCACTGCGATTGGCAGCCTCCTCAACATGCTGCCCAACCAGCACAGACAGCTCTTGTTGGCGCTGCAGGATGGTGGTCAATTGGTGGGCAGTGCTGGGTGACTGTGCACTTGAGGCTGTGCCCTCGGATGCATCCACTACAGCAGGTGATGGCAACATGGGGGACATGATTGCAGGGACGGTGTCCTCAACTGTGGAATCAGACGCAGGGGTCTGGAATGGCACTGGCTCTGGTGATCCAGGGGGGCTTGGGGTGTGCATCTCCATGGCCTGGTCTAGGGTGTCCTCCAGATCGGATAGGGGGGCAGTGGCGGCTGCCTCACCAGTGGAGCTTGCCGCAGCTGATGGTGGGCCCTCGGTGGCTGGCATCGGTGCGGGTGGGTTCACCACCGGTGGTGGGGCCGCAGTTGGTGGTGCAGCTAGTACTGCCGTGGCAGTGGCACTCCGACGAAGTTTGGCACTCGTCTGGTGCGGCCTGCCCCCCTTGCCCCTTGATGTTGTTGGGGTATCCGCCGGCTCCTGTGCCCTTGGCCTCTTGCATGTAGCTGTTGCCTGTGTTGCATCAGCGGCATCCTCCCCATCTGTATGTGAGCCTGTCAGGGACGAGACGGGGGATGGCATTGGTTGCGTTTCAAAATACTTAATGCAGATTACATTAATGATGCAGTTGTGGCAATTGGGACTTAGTGGTTGTGGATGCAGGTGATGTGCCAGTTCAGTGCCTCATCCATGCATGGTTGTGTTTGGGACTTGTCTGTGGTGTTGTGTGCATGTGTGTGTGTGTGTGGGTCTGACACAGGCATGGTGAGGGATGGATGCATGTGTGGATGTGTGTCCATGCATGAGAGGAGTCTGTGCTCACATATGGGGGGTACAGTACATTCACATCGCATCCTGTCATGTGTACACTCACCTCCATCAGAAGTGGTACCCACGCCGAGCTCCATGCTGCCTACTCTCTCTATTGACTCGACGGCAATCATGTTAGCGCACGTCTCCTCCCATTCCTTCATCAGGATTGGGGATCCATCTCCACCAGCACTGGCAATGCAGTGGTTCTCCGCCAGGATGCCCCTCACCCGCAGCCTGAGGTCGTCCCACCTCTTCCTGCATTCGCGCACAGTGCGCGTGCTGGTGCCCACTGCACTGACTTTGGCTGCGACCTCCTCCCAGATGGCTTTCTTCCTCAACAGGGTTGGCCGGCGCATGTCATTCGCGAAGACCACCTCAGCATTCTCCGCAAGGGTCTGTGTCAACATCACCAATTCCTCATTGGTGTATTTTTCTTTGCACAGCCTGTCAGTCGATTTCTTGAGTGCCTTGGGCATGATGCAGGTGTCCACAATTGTTTGGCACGGCTCACGAATCAATACAGGTCCAGGGGGCAGAGGATGGCAATGGATTGTGTTTTTAAAGATGGCCGCCGGGCTCTTTCCCGTTCCGGCGCGATGACGCTATTTCCGCTTCCGCTATTTTGCGGTCACCGCTAATAGCGGTGACCGCTAGTAGCGGTGACCGCAATTTGCATGTAGCGTGAGGGCGGAGGTGCTATCTGCACTTTCGTCAAAGCCGGTAAGGGACTTTTTTGGGACTTTTGCGGCATGGCGGTAGGGTCATTACCGGCATGGCGCTATGCTCGTGTCCGCGTACTCGTAATGGTGCGTAATTAGCGCCCTCTTACGAGGGCGGACACGTTAATAGCGCCATGCCGCTAATATGCGGTTTTTAGCGCACTGCGTGTAATGAGGCCCTTACTGTTACCGCTGTGGTGTCTGGTGAAATTACCACCACATTACAGCCTAACGTGAGCGCGCACAATCCATTGCCGTTAACAGTATTTCTTTCAGCGGGATTACAACCTAAAATCAACTTCGAACAGTAAAACCTCCAAGTTTCAGTGGAATTATTGTTACCACCAGGAAATTGGAGGAATAACAGAATGGTAATTCAGCTGGTGGCTTTACTGAGTGGTAATTCTTCCGGTTTAATTACCACTGAGCGGAAATAGCGTAATTTCACAAACGGGCAGCTCATTGGCAGCCATCTTTAAAAACGTAATTTATTTTTATATTTATAAAGCGCTCACACAGCCCGCAGGCATCGAGGCGCTGTTACAGGAATTGTTTTTTTTTGGCTTAGTTACGTATATATACGCGCTTAAACACCCAGAGGTTTCTAAGCGCGGACCCGATGATCGAACCTGTTGTTGCTTCATGTCCTCTTGCTTCTAAGACGCGCACGCTGCCGCTGAGCCATCTTCCCGGGACTCATCTCCCATTTCATGTAGGCATCCAAAATGTCCCAGTAGCAAGCCAAATCCAATGTACTTAAAATGCGCCTCTGCAAACAAAAATGCAGTGATGAACAGCCGCAGGTTTTCACTGACGGGGAAGTGGTCCATGCTGAGGAGCTTTTCAGGGGAGGGCAGAGGAAGACAGCCCAGAGGATGAATGCCATCTGGTCCACAATATGGGACAAAGGTGGTGGCAGTGGGCCGAGTACCATTTGAGAAGGAGGGCTGCTGGAAGAGGTGGAATGACCTCCAGGGTAAGGTCCAAACTACCGGTGGGAGACAGGTGCCACAGGAGGCAGCACTGTAGAGCCACTTGCCCTCACGCCTTGGCAGGAAAAAGCCAACAGCATCCTCCACGTGGAAGGCATTGAGGGTTTAGGATGGGCTGACGTCCAAGCCAGCAGTCAACTGATGCTGGTGACTATGAATGTGAAGTCTGCATTGACAATGCACTGCCAAAATCTCTATCGTATAATGTGTGTCCCAGCATAGAAGACCGCAATGCTCAGACGAATGCCCTACCAATTGGCAATGTGGACAATGCCATTGCAGCAACATGCATCTGTAAGTGAAGGTGCGACACTGTGCAAATAGATATCTATAATTGTGTAAATGTCCATCTGACCCCATGCAATCATGTGATGCCCCAAAGAGAACAGGTCAAGGCCAAGTGCCAAAGTGAACTCACATCCATCACTGAGACACCCAAAAAGCAATAAAACAACATAGGGAACACTCCAATGACTGCCCAAATACACACAAGCCACATGTGCCAGCCATCTGCCAATGAGGCCAAGAATATTTTACAATAAAATAAAAATATTAGGTGGTGACTGTCTACTGACCCTACTACCACCTTGTAGGAGCAGTGTCTTTTACCCGACAACCTACTCCTGCCATGTCCCCTGGCCATCCCATTGCTCAATTCACAGATGACACGTATCACCTAACACCATGTCACATGAGATACAGCCCTCATATCCTGTCAGGTATGTGTGCCACATAGACCTTATCTGGTGAAAATATTTAACCCATCCTGCAGTTTGTTAAACCTCTGTGAAACCACATGTGACTAGGATCATTATCCATCATAGTGAATGAGTATCCTGCTTTACCCTGTACAAGCATCCATGATGACTGACTGGATATCATTCACCACCCAACAGGTTCACAGTCGACTCAGGGATGCAATGCCGGCCCAACCACATCCCAGGGTTCATCCACCGCCCCAAGCATCTCTACCTCCACCCTTTGGCCGCACAGCCATGTACAGAGCAGGAAGTCAAGCAGGAGTGAGACAGCTGTCATAAGCAGCACCAGCATTTCAGCTGCAGGAAGCAGACACACAGCAACCATTGAAACAAGTGTGACAACTTATCCCTATATCAGCATTTCATGTGCCAAAGCTGGCACACCACCATAGAACAATGTCAGGAGCAGATTGAAAATAGAACTGAACTGCAGCTACAACAATTGCAGGCAATCTGTGATTCTGTGCAGGGCTCACCCTATAGGATTTCCAGGCCCACAGACCAGCAGTGCAAGCACCTGTCAGTGGCAACTACTACCAATACTCTTGTAGGCCTCAGGGTCAGGGAGCTGACTCTGCATTTGCAGAGAACATGTAAAGCACTATGCTCCTGGTCCGCCTGACAAGGAGTCAGAAGAAGTCTGTCACCCGTAAGGAGGGATCACTCCATGACAGCCCATGTCAGCGCTCCCAGAGGAATGTGGCCCTCTCACAGCCCGAACAGGTTGCCATGCCGAAGAGGGTACTGAAATGACACTTATTCAGATTTGACATTCATACCAGGCACAAGGGAGTGTGACGTCCCAGTCAGTTGTAGTGCATGCGCGAGCCTCGTTTGGGACCCGTGCATGCGCAGGTTAATAAACCGCGCTCGTGCGGACAGTTGCCGCTGGGACGTGTAGCAGGCAGCATTGCGCCCCGTGTCTTTCTGAGTGTGTGCGTGTGCGCATGTATGCATGTGAGCGACCCGAGGCACGGGTGGCTATACAACAACTGGCGACGAGGCGTGATACCATCGCAACGTTCGCTTGATGAACACAGCGTGTTTTACATCGGCGACGCTACACGGTGGTGAGTCACGGACCCGGCGGGAACAAATCCATGGTGCCCTTGCGTCTGGTATGCAGCAGTAGCGGCCTGAAAAGGTGCTCGTGCGCTGCTCATACCAAATTCACAGAATTTGTGGAACTCTGGCAGTCCTCTACAACCCAGAGGACAGCCAACATCGCAGAGCTACCGGACAAAAGGTGGCTGGACAGCACAAATGGCACCAAGGAAGACACACAAAGCTGGGGGGGAGCAATGGCATGCTGAATTCCACCGTACAGTAACGGGAGGTACGTGCGCTGCCCACCAAGTCAGGTTTGCGGCCTCTGAGCCATAAGGAGGTGCCTGTGCGACCTGTAGACATGGCGGAAAGTGATGGAGAGGCGGAAGCGGCGACTGTGGTGGTGAAAGCACAACAGGGGTCGTTGTTACCCATGCAGGAGTTTGATGTGTCCGGTCCCCCTTCGAAGTTGGGGCCAAGATGGTTGCTATGGATAAAAAAACTTGATATGTACTTTACAGCGACTGGGATAACCAATGACGACGCGAAGAGGGCCACTGTTTTGTACTCGGCAGGCCTGGATGTCATACGCATATATGAATCCCTGAACCTCCAGGTAGTGACCTATGATGCCATCAAAACTGCTCTGGAAAATCACTTTATACCACTCTCTAAAGTAGACTACGAGAGGTTTCTCTTCTGTGGCGAAAAACAGCGGGAGGAAGAGTCACTGGATCAGTTTTGCACTCGACTGCGGCTCATGGCCACCACGTGCCGATGGGACAATGAGGAGTCGATGATTAGGAATCAAGTACTTCAAGGGTGTAGCTCGGGAAAACTACAAAGGCAAGTGTTGAGGGAACCGGGTTGGACTCTGCAACAAATCCTAGACAGTGGCAGAACTTATGAACTGGCGGAGTAGAGAGGTGCCAAGATGGACGCAGCAGTACGCCCTGGGAAATCGGAAGAGGCATTTGCTATCAGTAATCAGACTGCGTCGAAAGACAAGTGGGGTCAGAAACGACAGGAAACTCGTCCCCCGACAGGGTCTGGATCTATCTGCCAGTATTGCGGATAAGATTTGCCCCACTCTGAGGAGTGTCCAGCCAAATCGAGGTCATGTGGCCGGTGCAACGGACCAGGACATTACGCCCGTGTGTGTCGTGCCCCAGCTCCCGTGTCAATACAGAGGGGCCCGGCCAGGGTACGAGGAGGTGGTTCGAGAAGGCAGAGAAGCATTGCGGCTTTGGAGCAAGAAATGCAGAGACTTCATCTAGCTGAGGAGGAAGAGGAGGAGGAAGACGAAGTATTTTTCATCTCGAGCATCGCTACTGGGGCGAAGAGCAAAAGACAGCCCAAATGTGTCGTGAACATTCAAGGGGTGCCGACACAAGTGCTAATTGACACAGGGGCCTCAGTATGCGTGCTGGCCTCGGAACATTACCAGAAGATTCCTGGCCCTCCCGCGCTGGACCTTTCGACGGCAAGGATTATCACGTTTGGGGGAGACACTCCGCTCCCTATCAAGGGTGTGTTCGTAGCGCCTGTATCCAGGCGCGGAAAGACCATAAAGGCCTGATTCTTCGTTACAGATGTGAGTCCACACTCCCTACTCAGCTGTGCGGCGTCCGAAGCCCTGAACCTGGTTCACTTTGCACTAGAGGTCTATCAGGTGGATATCGAGACACTGCTGGACAGGTTTGCGGGCATTTTCGAAGGAGTTGGGAAGTTGAAGGCGCCCCCAGTCCGTCTGCACATTGACGACATGATCAGACCAACAGCTCTCAAGCACAGGCGTATTCCGTTTCATCTTCGAGAGAAAGTGGAAGAAGAGCTCCGGTCGCTTGTCAGTATGGACATTATCGAGAGGGTGGAAGGACCGACGCCTGGGTCTCGCCCATTGTGGTGGCGCCCAAACCGAAACAGCCTGGGGCAGTGAGAATTTGTGTAGATATGCGTCTCCCCAACGCCGCAATTAATAGAGAGAGACACTTAACGCCGACCTTTGATGATATCATTGGGGAGTTGCAGGGGGCGAAAGTTTTTTCAAAATTGGATCTACGGGCGGGCTATCACCAGCTTGGGCTCCACCCAGACCCTAGATTCATCACGACCTTCACCACACACGAAGGCCTTTATCAATTCAAGCGCCTGAGCTTCGGCATTTCATCGGCCGCCGAAGTCTTCCAGAACACTATTAGGGGGGCACTGGCAGGCCTCAAAGGCATCTTGAATATGAGTGACGACATTTTGGTGTTTGCCGACTCGGAAGCCGAACACATGAAGAAGCTCGAGAGCACGCTGAAAAGGTTGAGTGATCTGGAACTTACCCTACACCGTCAAAAATGTGAATTCTTTAAAGACCGGATAGGGTTCTTTGGATTTATTTTTCACGCCACTGGAGTGTCAGCTAAGATCAGAGACATTCGAGAAGCCGCGGCACCATCATCCCCCACGGAGGTAAGGAGCTTCTTGGGGATGGTGAATTACTGTGGGCGCTTCATCAAGGGTTTGGCTTGGTTGTCTGAACCCCTCAGAGCGCTGAGCAGGAACGTCGTGTGGAGGTGGGAAAGCAAGGATCAGGAGGCATTTCAGGCTCTCAAGAATGCTCTGTCCGATGGGGACACCATGGCGTACTTTAACCCTTCCGTGGAATCGGAAATTGTTGTGGATGCCAGTCCCATGGGTGTTGGGGCAGTACTATTGCAGCCTGACGAAAAGGGGGGACATGCGTCCCATCGCGTACGCGAGTAAGGCTCTCTCCAACACCGAAATGCGATATTCGCAAATTGAAAGGGGGGCGCTAGCAATTCTGTGGGGCTGTCACCATTTTCGACTGTACATCCTGGGCAAGCCTGTCGTAGTGGTGACGGACCACAAGCCGCTGCTGCCCATATTGGCGGGGGTGTCTTCGAAGCCGCCGCCCAGGATCGAGAGGTGGATGTTAGCCCTGATGGAGTATGGGGTTCGACTAATATACAGACCGGGAACCAACAACCCGGCGGACTATCTCTCACGACACCCCAACACAGAGAATATGGACAAGGACAGTGGCGTGTCCGACTGCCAAGGTTTGCTCTGTCACGTGGTGGATGGAGCGCTACAGGTGGCACTGTCGAGGCTGGCTATAGCGACGGAGTCATCCAAGGATGAGGTGTTCGGCATCATCAAGGCGGCCGTGAGAAGTGGCGACTGGAGAGAGGTGCTGCGTAACAATTCAAGGCGACAGTCCGATGCCCAAAAGGACCTGCAGACACTCTGGAAGGTGCGGGACAAACTGTCGGTCTCAGATGATGGTTTGATCCTAAGAGGGAGGCAGATCGTGATCCCGCAGGCGTTAAGGGGGCGCGTGTTAGAGCTGGCGCATATCGGGCATCAAGGGGTCGTCAAGACCAAGGCGAGACTTCGGCCCAAGGTCTGGTTTCCTGATTTGGAGGGGATGGTGGAGAGCTTCGTGAGAAAGTGCTTGTAGTGTCAGGCAGCCAACCCAGGAGACAAGGCCCCACCTATCAGTTCTATGGAACGGAGTGAGAAGCCGTGGGGAACCGTCCACGTGGACTTTGGCTCAACTGGTCGAGGCACGTATCTTCTGGTGGCGGTGGATCAGTGGTCGAGGTATACGGAGGTGGAGGTAGCGGAGTCCACAGCGACGGAGTTTACCACGAGGGCCCTAGACAAAATGTTTGCGACACATGGATTCCCAGAGATACTTTGCTCAGACAATGGACCGCCATTTACCGGCAGCCAGTTTGCCCAGTTTCTCCAACGGAGGGGGATCCGTCACCGCAGGGTATCCCTGCTGTGGCCTCGAGCGAACCGAGAGGCTGAAAGGATGATGCGTACCTTGAATAAGGTACTGAGGATTTCCGCCAGTGGGGGTGAAGACCTTCTGAAAAAGCTCGTGGAGTTTCTGCGAGAATACCGCACCACGCCTCACCAATCGACGGGGGTTGCCCCTGCAGAGGTGCTGTTCGGGCGTTGCCCTCGGGGAATGATACCAGAAGTGGAGGGCAGAAGACCAGGTGTCATAGACAATGACAAAGTTCGAAAGGAGCGCGCCGTGCGCAATCAGAAGGAGAGCGAGAGACGAGGACTGCACGACACCGAGGTGTGTGTCGGTGACTCTGTGTTGGTTCGGAACCGACACCCCGAGGGCAAACTGTCTCTACCATACGAGCCTCGCTCATGGAAGGTCACCCTCGTGAACGAAACTATGGTGACAGCGGTCTGTGACCGCGGCACTGTCACCCGCAATAGGTCTTTTTTCAAAAAAGTGGACACCTCACCAGGGGCCACAGGTCTAGAGGAAAGGCCACACCAGGACACTATCCCCGAGGCCCTTGAGGATCCCACCAGGGACTTCGCCCCCGCGGACGTCAGTAACAGTGGGATTTTGCCAGGTACCTCGAGGTACCCCGTGCGGAGAGACCGGAGACTACCGGCTCACCTTAAGGATTATGTCCTGGACTCAGGGGAATGAGCAGATGTCTCCAAGGGTGGTCCCCAGTGATGGAAGTATCCAGTTTGTATTTTTCCGGTTTTGCGTTGTTAGAGCATCATGTTGTTGAACTGTTTTGTTGATGGAAAAAATAAGGGATGTGACGTCCCAGTCAGTTGTAGCGCATGCGCGAGCCTCGTTTGGGACCCGCGCATGCGCAGGTTTATAAACCGCGCTTGTGAGGGCAGTTGCCGCCGGGACGCGTAGCAGGCAGCATCACGTCCCGTGTCTCTCTGAGTATGTGCGTGTGCGCATGTATGCATGTGAGCCCCCCGAGGAACGGGTGGCTATACAACAGGGAGCTGGGAGGGCATGGGTGTTGTGGATTGCAGGAGGTGGGAGGGCTTAGGTGTTTTGCACATTTACTAATTACATCACATTTAAACTGAAACACATGCAAGGTCAATACTCTTTTTGAGTGAGAGTGAACTATCTTATACATGGCTATGTACAAACGAGTGCCGTTGGTTCAAAGAAATGTGTCTAAAATAAATTGTTTATGAGTTCTCGCCTCACAAGATGGTCGTCCCTGCCTTTTTCACATTCACTGAGTTGCCGCACTTCATCAACAGCAAGTTTTGTCGTTGTCCTCTGGGGGAGGCGTGTCAACATTAGGGGACAGGGAAACACGTAGCCTGACGCACATGTTGTGGGAATGGCACAGACTTCAACAATTTTCCCAACCTTTTCTGGCCTATAAATCAGGGCCCTTCCAGTCAGGTGGAGACATCGTAAATACCCCTTAAGCACAGCCTGGTCCTGATGTGTGCCTCATTGTATGGCACCTCTTGTGGTGTAGGTGGATTACGCACAGCTGTCATCATCTGCGGAAGCTGTGGGTATTCAGAGTCACTTGCAAAGGCAAAGGCCACAGGTGTCATTAACAGAAACATGAGGATGTGAGGCATTTTTAATGGCATGTTGATGAACACTCTCTTGATGACGTTCAGGGCATGTTGTTGAAATGTTTGCACATTCATCAATTGATTTGTGTGTCATATACTACAGGGGGACATATGCATTGTCACTTTAGGATACCCCGTTCATAATCCTCTCAACCACTAGACGTAACAGTCATGCATTGTGACATGATTGACAATGAACATGTCTGTGGTGGCTCTATGCTGTGCCGTTATGCAGGTGCTCTGAGGAGCCTTTGGTTGCCATTTTGCATTTTTATGGTTTCTGCGTTCCTGCTTTTATGGAATGACATGAGTGTGCATTCCATTACTGTCTGTAACTGTTGCATTATCATTGTATAGTGGTAAACCTTGCTATTTTCTCTGTAGGTTTGGATTCCCTATGCATTGTGGTACCCGTCGTCCTCTCTTAGTGAATTACTTGCTAGTGCAATATGCATTGCTGTTAGCCTACTGCATTGTCCTGCAGGGCCCAGACCTGTGGGTTGGAGGCTGTAATGTGTGGGTTGAAAGGACAGGCCCTGCATTGCACCACAAGACTTAGACAGGCCATGCATTTGCTAGTCATTGTAATGCCCCCCATCCTCTTTCAGGAGACATTTTACTTGTGGTGTAAGTTTGTAATGTGTGATGGCACTTGTACTTCCATGTCCATTGCCCTCTGTGGCTCTCCAAGTGAGCAGATAGTGTGCTGTTCCGCAGGACCTTGGCATTGTGGGTAGTACTAGGACAGCCGGTGCAGCAGTGTGTGATAGTGAGGTCAGCATCACAGGTCACCGGTACATTCAGTGAAAGTCTGCTTCCGGTTGCGGTATACATCTTCTGCTGCGTGGGGGGGGGGCACCAACACCACATGGGTGCAGTTTAGGGCTGCAATAACATTGGGCAGGTGGGCTGCCAGGTAAAATCTTTCTGGCATTTATCTGTGCAGGGTTAGTGGGCAGGGAGATGTGCTGGGGTGCATGCCCCAAGACTGCATCCAGCACCTGACTGGGCACCAATGAAAATGTGGGCTGCAACATGCCATTCAGCATGCCCACAGTGTGCTCGTAGGTGCAGTGGCTAGGAAATGCAGCACCGATACGAGCTTGAGTGGCAGCGCTAGGGCGGTTTGAATATTGCTTTTGCTCTGGATGTCATCCTGGATTGGGGAGAGGAGCTCAGCTATGGTCTCCCTGTTGAGCTGGTACAGAGTTAAGAGCTGCCCATATGCTAATGCCCTGTGTGATGGCCTAATTCAGGGAATGGGCACTCCCCTTGCATGGCGTCTCCTGTGCCTTTCTGCTCCATGTAGTCTGTGGTTCTATTCATGCTTCTGCACCTCAATGTACAGCAGGAGTTGCTAGATTTCCAGGTTAGCAACTGCTAGTGGCAATGTGGTGTGTGTAAGTATTTTTGGAGAAAGTGCAGGCTTTATGTACCCTTTCTAAATCTATTGTGTGCACCTGTGGCTTCATTTCCTTCACCTGTATGCATTTGGTAACTGTACTGTGTTTTTTGGAGGAACTTCCGCTCATTTTCTGAAGTGTTTTGGTGGTAATTCCATTAGTAATACTGTGGAATTACCATTTTGATTCCTGTTCTTAATTCTGTCAGCAGAATAAACACTGGGGATTAAGTCTGACAGATATCAGCAGTATTTATGCTGGTTAGCACCCATTTTCTGGAATGCTTAATCAGTGGAGTGGTAAAAGTGCAGTTACTCCGTTACTGCCACTTTTTCCACTTCCCGCCGTACTGGTAGTGAGGCCTGAGACAGGCTAGCCACAAATTGAGACTCTCAAACTACTACACGAATACATGACGAATTCACACATTGCATTCATGTTTGAAATGTGGTCCGACATGTTGCTGCATGAATAGCACTGATTTCTGCTTGCTTGAATTGTTTCCAAAAAGCAGAACAAACAATACAGACAACTTGCTTTGAACAGCGAAACCATGGTCAGAATAAAATTCTGTGGAAACAAAATGTAAAATTGTATGACAGACAACCCACACACAAATGTGTGGTAACCAAATGGCGATGAATGTAGCACATACACAGAAACCTTTTAAAACGGAGGTTTTCTACACAATTTGTGTTCAAATTACTGTAGCGAACCATGAAAGGTCCAAGCATGTCCACATCATTGCTCGTTTTTTTGGTTGCACTTGCACATTCGTTTAGCAGATCAGGTCAGATTTTTGTATCTATATTTTTTATATTCTGATTATATTGTTGGAGGTCTGTTATTGTTTTAATACAGACGGTGTGTGAAATTTCCAACGACTTATCTGTGGAGTCTTCAAAAAACCCCATATTGTTATTTGCTAACGTTCTTCAAACACTGCGGCCTTCATACACTAATTTGTGATTTCTCTATTACATTCTTGGCGCAAATTAATCTCTACTGCCAAAGCTGAACGAGGGCCTGCCAAATTTGCAAACCAATGCAGAAACGCAAAATCCTGTAAATGAGAGAAATCGGGCATAACTCCGCTTATGAGTTTCTAATATGTGGGCCATGAACAGTGAGTGCTACCATGTGCAGTTTCATATCGCGACCCGACATGAGGTTCTAAATCCAACACACTTCCAACTGAGCTACACCTACTGTATTGCCTGTAACCTTATCCAGTGACAACAAGCAGCAAATGCCGAACCCGTCCTAAATCATTATAATGATGTGTTATTTATATAGCGCTTTCGCCAAAGCACTTTACATAGAACATATTTGCATAACATCCCACTCAACCAAAGTTGGTACTCCTTTATCGACTTCAAAATGATAAAAGGCTAAGTTGGTCTGCGACATGCAGCTCACACACAGATCACAGCAGCGAGCGCTCAACCTGCTGAACTATCAGACCAGCAGATATAGTGCATTGGAAGCAGACGTCTCCCAAAATATATACATATATCAGCCCCCACCATTCCCTAGCAAGCACACAGTCACTGGTAAGAGCTGCTGATTGGGTTTGAGGGTCATATAAATGATAAAAGAGGAGCTCTTCAGATGCATGGCAGCTAATAGGCTGCATGGATTTAGGGTAAGACATCCTTTCATCGTGGGATGTTTTTTCGCAGATTTTTTTACCGCAATTCTTTTTTTAAAACACATCTAATTCTTTAGAAAATCCGGGCCTGGGTGGGGGGAACACCCCCATAAATAATTTTTAAAAAATGCGTTTTTTTTTGTAAAAAAAAATCGCGGTAAAAAACCCTGCGAAAAAACATCCCGCGATGAGATTACATGGAACCGGATTTAGAGCTCATCATGTTCTTCTCAAGCACAATCTGCACTGTCACGCCTTATGCTGTGAAAGTTATCTTTTGAAAGAGCTTGGCCTGGCTCTGACCAGGGCAAGCTCTATACCTGTATTTTTTATGATAGATGCTGGAATTGGCTTTTCGTGAGGCAACATGACTTGGCAATGCTGTTTGCTCTCTCCTGTTGTATAAATGCTGTATCTGTATGAGATGGAATGTTGCACTAGCCCTGGCCATGCAGTATGTGTGCCAGGTTGTTAGAGAAGCTTGTAATGACCCTTCACGTGCTGTACCTGGTGTAGAAAGTGTCCACTATCCCTGCTCATGCATTTCTTGATGTATTTTGAGGAAAGCTTGCAATAAACTTGTCTAAGTTGTACCTGTATGAGGAACGCCTGCATTGGTCCAGCCTTTAATGTGTCTGTACCTGTTGTGTTTGTGGAGGAAGCCTGTACTGGTCCTATGCATAAAGTAATTGTATGGGCTGTATTTGCGAGGAAATCCTGTACTTTTGGAAACCTTGCCGCACTGCTGCTTAGACTGTGACCTATGGATGCCTGTGAGGGAATTTGGACCCGCTGCTTCCCATGCTGTACCAGTTTAGTGTGTTATAGTAACTTGTAGTGGTGCTGACCATGATGTATCTGTTTAGGGTGTGAAGGAATCTTTCAATTAGATCCTTATGTAGTTCCTGTTTTCGTGTAAGGGTAACTTGCTCTGATACCCATATTTTACCTTTCCTGTATGTCTGGGAAGTTTCAACATCTGCTGCATGTGATGTTTTGTCTTTCCTGTGTTTGAACATGTGCACCCTTTGTGCCAGTACTATACATGCTAGTGAGTTGAATAAGCGGCGTAGCACACATTCATGAAACACAATTTATAACTTCAAGCAGCATAACTGAGTAGTACCAGGAGGACTGGTTTGTGAGACATTGGACATTTTAAAGAAAATGGTGCAGTAAAATGTTTAAAACTCCCAACTGCACAGGGCACTTAAGTTTCTGTTCTATTAGCTTTCACCAGTTCTTCACTCCATCTCATGGCGGCCTGACCGAGAGGCAGATTCACTGTCCGATTTTCATATGTGGACCTAATGGCAGCCCATTGTGTGTCATCAGCCTGGCCAAAGAATTTTCACCAGGTGCATTTCCTGCAACACCAGATGGTGCTTCCCACCTGCTTGGGGACGCCTCACTCCTGTTCTCCTCTCTGTCTCCGAGACACCCAAGGAATTCCCTCCACTCGCATGCAAATGCAGTCGAGCGAAGGTTATATTTCTGCAATCCCTTATATCTGGAAAGAGGATATGAGGGAGCTACCAAACAGAGCTAGAACTCGCGGTATCAAAACTGACAGCCACTAACACCCTTTCACTTTCAGTGACTTGAGAGGTGGTGTCTGCCCCTCTCTTTAATGGAGGCTTACTAGATGCAGGGCAGAGGCAGGGCAGAGGCAGACATATGGCAAGCATCGCCAGTGGTAGCTCCATATCAGGGGTGCTCCCAGAGAGCTAGATGGGTTGGTGGGAGGAAGCAATAGCATCCTTCCAACAACCTTTAAATAGATGCCTAGTGTATGTATATAAAGTGGCTCACAGAAGCCTGTGTGCATGTGTGTGGAGGGTTTGGCAGATGTGGGAAGGGGATGACTGAAGGTCATTATTTTCAATTCTACTGATATCATAGGTTTTTTGTGCTTCTGCCCATTTGTAGTTCTAATCCTTCCTGATCTAGCCTTGGCTGGATTTCCCATTGTGGATGTATTTGCAGACCTTTGTCTGCAGACCACATGGAGCAGCCTAATCAGATCACAGCATGGGCCTTCCATCATGGCCGCCTTGATCGGGTCAATGCACAGCTGATCCTCTATCCCGGAGCTGTGTCCGCCTTATTGGCTGCACCACGTTACACCCCCCAGCAGACCCGGGAGCTAGCAGGTGAATACTGGCCCCCTCAAAGGGTTGCCTCTAAGGATAGTGTCTTGCACTCTCTGGGCCTGTCCGGGTCCAGAGGGACACCAACCCTGCATCCTGACGACTCCGACCTCAGATCCACCAGCGCACACTAAGCTGGTTAGCCATTCCTCCCTCTGTGCCACTTGTGAGCCACCCACTTGGCCCCGCAACACCTTGCAACCTCCTAAAGAGAGGCCTTCCTGGTGCAAGCGCCCCTGGGTACTTTACTAACTTGCCACCCTCCCCTTTTTGATTCCTCTCCCTCATTCCTGGTTGTCTTCTTCTATTGCCTTACATGCTACTCCTCACTGTCCTGCCGACCTCCTTTGCACGAGCATATGGGCCTGAATCACCGCCCCCCCCAATGTCTTCCTGCACCACAGTGCGGGATGGATTATATACTGACTTCCACACAGGCCATTATCTTGCTCCTCGCCTTCACTCACAGTGCATTTCTCCTTCCTCAGTGCGGCATTGCCTTTGACTTCTCACCATGTACTTGTCCACCCTTCCACTGCCCTCATTACCAAATTGTTTTTCACTCACTTAAATGGAATTGCGAATCTGTCTACCTACATATTGCTGTTTTACATGTAGAAAGAGCGTATTTTACTCACTTGTTAGGGAACCCACACCCCTACCCTGCTTATGCTAATGCCTGAACAGTATGCTTTGAACTTACTTGCTAAGATTTGAACCTGCCTTCTTACATATTGCTCTTATTGAAAGTATGCTCCTTCCTCTCTTATAGGAGTGCCGAATCTGCACACGTATACACTTTCCTATGGCTGTTTAGCTCCTTGCCCCACCCCAACCCTCTCCCAACTCGCTTCCTGCTCTCCCTTTCATCTCGAGTAATTTTATTTGTCTGTGTGATTTCAAAATCTGACTGTATTGAAATGTTCTGTTGCCAGTGCTGTATTCATTGCTTCTTCCTTCCAAACCTGCGTGAACTTACAACCTGCTGCCCTCTAAAGGCTGGCATTTCACATGTTTCGTTTAACTCAAATCGTATTTCATAATCTCCCTTCCTTGTTTGAATCTTGCATAAAATATCTGCTTCATGTGTACCTGCTTGGCTGCTAGGCCACTGGGTGAGTGCTTTGTGTACTGTTGTGGCTCTCCATCTGTCTCCCACCCCTGGGTATCCCACTGTCCCCACTCCCATGGGCGCTCTCCATCTCCTCTATCTATTCTAACTGCTACTCTATTACATATCCTTCCTCTCTTTCGAAGCCTGGAAAGAAAAAGCTTAAGAAGGGACTCCTTGTTTCAAACTCAGGTTGGCCCATTGCCAACAACTATGTCAATGCTCTCTCCAGGCAGACTATTACTGACATTCTCTCTGTTGTTCCCTCCCCTGACTTATGGACGCCCCATATGGTTTCTGTCCTTTTCCCTTTCTCCTCTTCATCCATTAATGGTGCAACCAGAGGGGAAGTGCTCTTGGCACACTGCCCATCATCTAGGTGCATCATCAATGTCTACCTGAATGGCACTATCATGGCCTAGGGCTCTCAGCCCAACCTCCTCCTTCTTGATAGGTGTCGTCTGTCTCTAATTAACTACCTCTCCTGCCCTGCCACCACTCCTTCCCCCACCCTCCTTCCTTCTCATCTGCTTGGGTGGTGGCACCTCCTCCCTGTACCCTCCTTGGAAAACCTTTAAAGGTGGCAACCAGCTTTACTTAGCTACTGCTGTCAAACACTCCTCTGACATCTGTAACATCCTTGAAGACTTTGACCTTGACGTCCTAACACTCACCAATGCCAGCTCTGTCAATGCTTTTGACACCCTTCTTCCTGAGGGCTACAAGATCCTCTCGAAGACCAGGCCCAACCGGCCTGGAGGCAGAGTGGCCTTTGTCTTCCCTAAATGGATCCCTGCCTCTATAATACCCTTTCAATCCTACTCCTCCTCTGAATGTCGATCACTCTCGCTACCATCTACAGGATGCCTGGGCTGATTGCCCTCTTCATATCAGAGTGTGCCGACCTCACCTCTTCTCTCCTGACTACTACCTCTAAGTTCATCCCCCTTGGAGACTTCAATATCTATCTTGACTCTCCTGATGCAGCCTTACCTTTAACCTCTGTCACTCTGTCTCTGCCATCATTCTTCCCTTTGGTCCTACTCATTCAGCCAGGCAAACTCTTGATCTGATCATCTCAGCTGCCCCCCCCCTCTCTCTCTCTCTCTAACCCTCTCAGCACCCCTCTCCTCTTGATCTGATCATACTCTCCTCTCACCTTGAGCTCCCCAGCTAAGCCCCTGCCTGCACTGCCAGCCTCCTGCTCTGTCATCTGGCCGATGAAAGGAGTAAGTAGCTGCCTTTGCCGCCTCTTTTATTCCCCCCTCCTTCCCTGCTATTGACTGTCACACTGAATCTGTCCTTGCCAACCTCCACCTCTCCATTTCCAACACCATTGACATCCTTGCCCCTGCCACGAGGATCCCCATGAAGCCTGCCTCCAAGTGCAACAGTTGGTATGATTCTGACCTAGATTTTCTGAAAAGCAAGTGCAGATTTGCGGAACGGAACCGGTTGTCATCTTGCACATCCTCTGACAAACTGGCCTGCAACCTGCTCCAAAGGGATTACAGACTCTCCATCTGGTCCAAGAACAGACCCATATTCAAGCTTGCATCTCTGGGGCCACTAACAACATGGCAGAACGTTTCGAAATATGCAGAGAACTTGCCAATCCTACTGAAGTCTCTACTTCTCCTCTCTTCCTTCCCAAGCCCTCTGCGTAGCTTTGGCCTCCTGCTTCACAACCAAAATTCAAGACATCCTGTCTTCCCTCTCCTCTTCTCCCCTCGCTGCTCCACCTGCACTTAGGCCTCCCTTCGCACCTCTCTCTCCTTCCCTCCTTCTCAACTATAGCATCGGATGAGGTCACCAAGATGTTTGCTGTATGAAAGTCTCTGCCCTGCTGTTCCACAACTATTAAGAACAATATTGCTGCCCTTGCTCCCTCTTTGGCTGAGTTCTGCAATCACTCTTTTGCCACTGACTCATTCCCTTTACCTCCCAAGCACTCCCCTGTGCACCTCCTCCTAAAAAAAAACATATGTGGACCCGTCCTCCAAGGCTAACTACCACCTTATCTTCTCCACCACCCACTTCTTGAGCAAACCTTTGGAGAGGTTGGTCATCTCCCAATTGATTCATCACACTGAATCTGTTGGCTGTCTCCACGACCACCAGTTTGGCTTTAGAGCAACCAGAGCCATGGAAACTGCTCTCCTTACTCCTTAACACCCGTTTTCCAACTCTCCTTCTGTTTTCATCCTCCTTGATCTGTCCTCTGCCTTCAACACAGTCATTCATGCCACCCTCTTAAATAGACTCCATGATACACTGGGCATCACGGATTAGGCGCTGGCGTGGTGATCTCTTTCCTTTAGAACCAACATTCCCAGGTTCAGATGGGCCCTTTTCTCTCATCTACCTCACTATCCCCCTGCAGTGTCCCTCAGGCTTCTGTCCTCTTAGTGACTGTATAACATTTACCTTGCCCTCTTGCCCACCTGATCTCCACCTTCTCGCCTCCCTTCCAGTGTTATGGGCCTGACACTCGGCTCTCCTTTAAGCCTCCTTCATCTCCTTCCTCTCTCATTCCCGATTGTCTAACTGCTATTCGGGCATGGTGTGCTGCTAATGATCTCTGTCTTAACACCAGTAAGACTGAGATCTTTCCCATTGGAACTCCCCCTACTCCCTCCCCCCAATCTCTTTTGAGGCAAAAAACCAGGGCGTCACCTTCGACTCCTCTCTCTCATTCTCACCTCATATCACTGACCTTGCCAAGAAGGCTCACTTTCAGATTCTCCTCCTCAGAGGA
This sequence comes from Ambystoma mexicanum, assembly GCF_040938575.1. NCBI lineage: Eukaryota > Metazoa > Chordata > Amphibia > Caudata > Ambystomatidae > Ambystoma > Ambystoma mexicanum. The sequence goes on from NC_090927.1 coordinate 1,065,448,029, forward strand.
ATTCTCCCTTTCTTCACCTTCCCCCAGAAATTCAACCTCTCAAGAGCTCTGTTTCTCTCCTGGGTGAACTACTGCAACAGCCTCTTCCTCAATCTGCCTCTTTACTCCCTCCGCCCGCTTCAACTAATCCAGACTATGACTGAAGACTTATCCTTGGCCTCAAGCCCAGGGATCACATCTCTCCAGCCCTCAAATCTCTCCACTTGCTCCCGGTGGCTACAAGGATCAAATTGAAGACCCTCTGCATCATCCACAAGGCTTTCTGTGGCCTGGGACCCAGCTTTATCCAGCTTTCTCCCCTAAACACCTCCCTGATAGAGCTCTTTGGTCCTCTAGCTCAAACTCTCTGCAGGTCAGACATTTTTCTAAGCATAGAGTGGGGAGGGGGTCGATCTCTTTCCTCAGCAGGAGCCTCCCTCTCGAACAGCCTCCCCACCCCCCTCAGAGCCGAATCTCCTTAAGTCCAAGAAGCCTCTCAAGATCTTCCTCTTCTCCCCCTTCCCTCTCCCACTTCCCTGCTAATCTCCCCCTGCTGCTGCAACTTGCTACCTGGTCCCTTCTGAGTCATACAGGTGCCAGGCACCCCTTCGACCAGTCTACCTCAGCACCTCCTTACTAGCACTAGCACTTGCCTTTGTGCACCCTTCCCTGACTAGACTACTTAGTCTGCCCCCCATCTCACACTAGCTGACCCTTAACCCTTCCCCCAACGCACTTGCCCTCCTGGCTATCCTTAGCACTTAGCCAGCCCTTGGAGCCCAGACCCCCTTCTCTTCACTCTAATCTGCCCCTCCCCCCGCACTTCATGTTTGCTGCACTTGCACAATCTGAATGCCACAAGGCCTAGTAGTACTCTATCTTTTTTATCCTCTGTACCTGTTAGGGAGAATTCTCCAGAATGGCTAATTTGCCTTACCTACTGAGTCCCTCAGCAGCTTTGCTGGATTTCTAGGATATATTTTTTCACCTGGTAAGAGTGTGAGCCTTTTTCGTCCACTCTTACATGTGTTTTGCTATGTGTATGTAACATTTTCTTGTGTTCATGGATTCTGGAGCCTCACCTACTCCATAGGCATCATCCTTTTACTGTGTGTTACACAGCACCTTCAGTGCAGTTACACAGGGTTGTCTTTTAGACTTCCCAACTCAGACTCCATTTTCTGAGACTGACTACTGTCTCTCATGTAAAGTTGCCATTGACTTTATTAGTCTTTTAAATCCACAGACCCAGGACAAACTATCTTACATAGAGTACTGGAAATGGTTAATACTTATCCCGTTGTGTCTGTTTCTCTTGGAGCATTGTTTCGCTCCCTTTTCATTAAGATTTGGCTGGTGGCAGTGGTAACTACCCTATTTTTCCTACTGCAGTTATCTTAAATAACCTTGGTATTGTTTAGGCTATCTGGGTAGCCTCGAACTTAAACCCGCTAGATCATATAGGTTTTTATACAGTTCCGGCTGGGTTTATTCGCCATTTCTTTTTGTAAAAGTCTTTCTCGTGTTTTTCTCTGTGCGCCAAACCAGGTTTGGTTCCTTTGTTCACTGTCCTTTCGCGGGCTTCTGCACAGAAGCCCTCTTTAGGTGCCTGAATGTCTGGTGGAAACAGGATGTGAGGGAGGGGTTTAGGACTACCTGCACAGGGTCTCATTGGACACCCATGTCACACTCTGATCTGATTGGCTGTGTCCCAGCAGGACAGCCACCCCACTGTGTGATTGACAGCCAGGCTGTGTGAATGGGGGAAAACTGCCTAAAAGCAGTTCTCTAGGTCTGGAAAGGCAGAGTCGCCACTGGAACGAAAGAATCAATGAGGAGCTGACAGAAGAGGACCACTACAAAGACTGAACCGCCCGGTGAAGCCATCCTGCAGGTCCAAATCGTCAGACTCCAACGACAGAGAAGATCTAACTGGAATCTTCTTCCCCTGAGCTGGTGGGACCAACCAGTTCGCCCAAACTGCAAGGCAGGACTTCCACCTCTGGTTGAATTTGCTGTAGAGGGCTACAGTGAACCGGATAGCCAGGAAGGTCAGACCCTGCTTGGGTTTTAAGGAGCGCGCCTTTTATTTGTTGCTTTGCTCTGCTGCTGGTTTCTTCCCTGGGCAGTGCAGGACCCTCCAGTCTTCCTACTGCCCTGGGCCTGCAGGACCTGCCAGGAACGTTCGCCTCAGCTACAGCTTCTTCTCTATTAAAAGGTACTGTGCAAATCTGGTTGTTCGTTTTGTCCAGCCGCGGTGAAGGTGTGTGAAACCTTTCACCAATCCGAGGGCTCGTCCTGCTCTACTCTTTAAACTAACTTTTTTAAAAAACATTTTTTTTATTTACTTGTGTTTAATCAGGTGTGATTTTTACAAGATTGATTTCGTATCAGATCGAAGGCAGAACAAAACATCAATTCATCAAAACATCAAAAGCAAAACAAGCAAAACTGAACTGAAGACCTCAGTATTTTGCAGAAGGTAAAATCAAAAGAGAAAGGTCTAGGTGTGGACCTCCTCTCATGGAGGAGCAATCGGGTAGGGACAGTTCTGTGCAGACTAAACTTGCTTTTTTGTTTCCACTCAGTCTTTTGTCAATTAATATTTTTCAATGCCAAGTCCTGCATTTTTACGGTTGCCAAAGTCCATCTTGTCGTTTCCCCTGAAATCAATCGCTTCCAAACCGTGTCTTCATCTACAGTTGTTGATCCTGTAAGTAAGGGCCGGAGGTACACTGATCTATATTGCCTTATTTTTGGGCAAGACATTACCAGGTGTCTTAATGTTTCAGGCTGCTCCAAATTTTTGCAGAGTCGGCATTCGTTTGTCCCGGAAGTCGATCTTATGGCCAATATTTTGTGTGTCATTAAGAGGTTCAGTCTTGCTTTCATGAATGTTTTTCGTACCAGTTTATTTGGAAATTTGATACAATAGTTCAGGGGGGGTTTTACTTTGTTGAATGTAGGTGGGAGATGCGCTAAGAGTTTTTTCTCAATTGCTTTCTCGTTAGTGTCAATCCAGTCTTTGTATTCCATTTTTATTTTTACCCTTTGCGGGTTGTTTTTCAAGTCTTCTTCTGTACATTTTTTGCTTTTTGGAGGGTGACCCATTTATTGAGTGTTTTACATTTCTTGCCTTTAATTTCTTCTGCTATCACTTTGTCGATTGTTAATGAATCTGATAGCAGTGTTTTTCTGTAGAATTGCATGGATCTTTGGTCTACGGAAGCGGCTAAGGATAGAAGGCCTAACTCGCACCTAGTTGCTATCATAGATGTTGATTTGGGAAGGCCCAACACTGGCTTCCATAGCATGCCTTCTAGCTTTGTCCATATTGAAGTGGGCATAGTAAGGGTTGCGTCCATTCAGTAGATGAGCGAAGGGACTACTTTCGTTTTGTAAAATTGAATTGTTGGCAGCAGCGAGAATCTTCCAAATTTGATATTGATCGATATTGTTTGGGCTGTTAACTGCTTAGCTTTTTCCCATAACGTCTTCTGCATCATGTTTTCTTGTGTGGAGCCGTCGATGGTCACTCCCAGGTGTTTGTAATGGAACACTATTTCAAGTTCGGATTTTTCAAGGAACCAATTCTGTTTCTTGCTACTCAAGGTCTTTACGTTTGTTTTATCCAAAACCAAAACTTTTGTTTTGGTTTAGTTGATTTCCAAGTTGTTTTCTTTGATGTAGCGTGCCAGGTTGGTTAGTTTGCGCTGTAGATCGATTTGGGTGTGATCTATTAGAATCAGGTCGTCAGCGTATAGAATTCTTGAAATTGCTGTTTTTCCGATTTTCGTGGGGGAAAGCTCTAATCTTAGCTTCAGAATATTGATAATCTCCTAAGAAGGCGGTAAAAAGAGCCGGGGCTAGAGGGCAGCCTTGTTTGATTCCTCTGTTTGTTGAAGTTTCTTCTGACAGAGTCCCTTGGCGGTTCAGTCGTACACATATCTTTGTGTTTAAATGCAGAGCGATAACCGGGTCTAAGATTGAATTTGGACAGGCCCAGGCTTCCAGTTTGGACCATAGTGTTTTTACGGTCGACTTTGTCGAAAGCTTTGGATAAGTCGACAAATGCCAGGTAGACTTTAGGAGACCCGGCCTTGACTTTTGATTTTAGAATATTCAGCAGCATGATGTTCACGGATGTGCTGCCTTTTTTCTTAAAACCCATTTGGAAGTCGTCTGCGCATGGCGCATTTTTTGCCCATTGCCGGAATGTTGTCAGCAAAAGGGTTGCATAGATCTTCCCGATAATATCTAGGAGCGCTATCGGTATGTAGCTCTCTGGATCTTCTCTACTTCCTTTTTTGTAGATCGGGACGATTGTTGCTTGCTGCCAGGACTCAAGGATCATTTTTACTTTTCCACAATGTTTAAAGATTTTACTTATTACAGCTGCCCATTCACCAGATGATTGCTTCAAGTCAATATTAGTCAAGCCGTCCGGGCCCGGGGCTCTAGAAGTTTTTAGTTTGACTATCACATTTTCGATCGCCTCAGGGTCTCTCACATCTGCTCATGTTGTTGCCATTTCCCGTTGCGAGGTTTGAATGGTAGATGGCCGGAAGTCGAAGAGGGATGCAAAATGAGTTATCCACTTCTCTTCTGATACTGAGTTCGAGATGTTGTTAGAGGTCTGTGTCTTTTTAATTAAAGCCCAGAAGTCACAAGATTCTTTTTGTAATTAGTGCTCTTAACATTTCCTCCGAATCCTGTTGGTACAATGCCAGTCTGTGAAGTTTTATCCATCTTGTATTTACCTTTGATTCTATTTCGAAGGTCGACCATAATTCGGCTGTATTTGCTTTTTTTGCAGTTCTTTTCAGTTTCCGTATCCATCTTCTTTTTTCGACCACGGCCTTGTCATAGGCATGTTTGAATTGCTCACAGTTGTTTTTGTGGCCGGCCGGCTTTACTTTGTAAGCCAATAGAAATGGTAGGTAGTTTGGTCTCGATTGTTTTTGCATCAGGGTCTTCTTTATTGCTAATGGGTTGCATTTAGCATTTATCTCGCTCACATCTGTTGTTGTCAAGCAGAGTGCTGTTTGTTGCTTATTTACTGACACATTATAGTTGTACGTCTGTTTTACCGGGCGATTTCCCCACCATGAAAACTGGAGCAGGTTATGGTCACTGTGGTTGGTCCTTTGCACCTGGAAAGTCAGTATGTTGGGTAGGAGTCCCTGACTTACAAAAATGTAGTCAAGTGTCGCTTTGGTGTTTTGTCATTCCCAGGTTGCTCCATTTTGTGATTGGGAAAGAGACTTGCAATGTTATGCAGGTTTCTAGAGGTAGTTAGGCTCATCCATGCCTTGCCTCTTTCTTCCAATGCTGTGTGAAGGCATTGCCCGTCGATGCTCTTCCATTGTTCCTCGCATTTGGCGTTCAGACCGCTGCATATGATGATGTCTGTATTTTCATATTCAATGTATATTTTGTCGATCATGTCCATCGCCTTCGCGCAGAAGGCTTTATTTGTTGTTCGTTGGGGATTCCAATATGTGTTGATGATCATTAGACGTGAAAATATTTCTCTGTCTGAGCTTGGTGGTTTATGAGCCCATGATGTTAGGATAGCCAGCATTTCATAGGATTCTTCCAGTTTTTCAATTGATGTTATTCCCGATCCTATTTGAATTGCTGTCAACAGCCCCGATAATGGGCGACCCAGTAATCCTTTCACGGCAGAAGATATTTCTACTGTGAAACCATCCAGAGATGGCTTTTCTACCAGCCATGTTTCCTGTAGGCACAAAATGTCATATTCTCCTAAATCAACCTCTGCTACACTTGTTAAGTGTGTGTGTCCTCTCGTGTTCCAGGAGCCAAAGGTGAATACTTCTCTAATATGTGCATCCAAAGTTTGTTGGGCTCCTGCGACTAGAGGTACTGAGAACGCCACTCATTGCTATTTGTCACTTTTACTGCTAAGAGCTGTTTTAAACCATGTCCACGGACCTGTTGGGATTTTCTCATCTGCGCATCTCTTTTGCTTCTCCCTGCTTAATTTGCGATTTCTTTCTTCTAAGGCCACTTGCGGAAGTCTGGTTGCCTGCTGAGTTTGCAGTCCATCTTGTTTCGATCTTGTTATACTCGAGCGAGGGGAGGTCTTATATCTCTTAGGCGTCTCGTTGGCCCTGTGACTACGGTTCTCGTTCTTGAACCTGTATCGTTGATGTCGTCTGTCATCCTGTTCCATGTTTGGTTTGTGATTGTAGATGTCTTTGCGTCCTGCGCTGTTGCCTGTCTGCTTGTTTCTGTATAGATCATCTGTTCTTGATATGTATCGATGTTTAAATTGCTCATCTTCTTTGTTTCTTTGTAGGTTAACACTGTTGGTTGCTGTGTCTTGCAGTTCAGTCAACGTGAAGCCTAGGTGTTTGATTTCGATGTAGGCCTCTGGGGTGATTTCTCGGGGGGCGTACGGCTTAACATGGATATAGGCTTTTGCTATATTCTCTCTGTGGTAAGGTTCAACGAGTGCCAGGTCTACAGTCTTCATTTTTTTCATTGTGTGGGTTTTGCTCATTATTTTTAGTACTGTTTTTCTATTCAGGACCATATAATCCTCCCTATTTGCCGCTTGCTCTAGTTTGAAGATCGTAATGGCCTTTCTGGTCTCTCCTCTTTCTTTGCCCGCAGCTTGGAGTCCTAAGTGGGTTTTTGGACTTTTTGAGCTGGAGGGATGTCCACCTGATCCCCCTCTCGATTCTCTCGAGTATCACTTTGGTTACCTTTCTTGTTTTGCTCATATGGAGATTTTGGATCTTTAGGCATGCGCCTTCTAGCTGTTTCATTATTTGCTGGCGGCCTGTTTTGCATTGTAGTCTGGTGACACTGGTATACAGATTCTAGTGTCACTGTTTTCTTTTCTTCCTCTGCTGTCGAGCCCTCACTCTCGGTTTCTCCAGCTCTGGAATCCCAGTGTTGGGTCGTGTTCATCAATTCCGAAGATGCCAAAAATTCTTCTACAGATCTGGAAGATCTGGTCAGGTCTACCACGTTGATGGGCCTCTGTGGGTCCCCACTAGCTTCTTCTTCGTTTGGTCTACCCTTTTCATTTGAAGCATTGGAGCCTGCTTGGTCCCTCCCTTGGGTACTTGTGATTTTAAGTGTGGCCCCTGAATCTGCTAATTTGAATGTAGTTGGTTGTTTTTTTGCCGGTTCTTGTTTATATAGTTGGTTGTTTTTTTGCCGGTTCTTGTTTCCGTGCTATTTCTAAATGTCCTGCGACTCCTGATAAATTGAACAGTATCAGTTTTTCTTTTGCTTTTGGTACCCCAGCATGAGTATCGCATGAGTATCGATCACTTCACTGTCTGTCGTTAGTTTCGATGTTTGTGTTTTTTTTCCCACACTCTTCAGTTTTTTGGTTGCGGCTTGCAGGGTCTCCAATGCTTCTTCTAGGGCTGCCACTTTTGTTTCCCACATTTTCAAGTGGTTAGAATATCTTGCTTCCATCGCGGTTATGTAACTCTCTACAAACATCAGTTTGGTGTCTATGTCACCGATTAAAGATGTATTGTCTTGCAGAGAGTTGTTGATCGATTCGTATAATTTACAAAATGGCGCAAAGGCGATGGTGATGGCCGACATGATTGTTAACATATGTTTTCTTTGTTGGAGAATCTTTTTGGGGCGCTGTGGATATTTCCCTCAATCTTCTATTTTTTGGCAAAGAAAGGATGGAGGCTGGCCGTCTGTTCGGCCATGGCGAGTCGAAGGTCAGTTTATCGTCAGAGTGATTAGGTTTTTTTTCAGCTTCTGCTACCACAACAACTGATGGTTTCCTAGTTCTCGTGTGCTCTAAACTGTTGGTACCCTTTTTCTCCGGTACTTTGGGTTCTTTGCCCGCGGTCAAGTGCGCTTTTGTCCAAGCATACCGATCGTTCTTCACCCAGTGGTCCCTTACGGGATCGGCTTATCTTATTAGGGACGTCCCATCCGCTACTATGGGCATTTTTTGTAGATCAGGGCTGTTGTTGGGTTGATCCAAGAAATTGCGATGGCCGGCCCGGGGGGTCCTTTTTTGGTCTTCTGTTCGAATGTATAGATTGACTGTGTCAGGTGACTTTTGGTCGAGCCCGGCTGTGGTTTTTTGCCCTAATAACTAACAGGCTTTTGTCAATTGCTCTGCTTGTGCCTGCCAGACATGAAGTTACTCCTGTTGGTGGGCAGGGCAGCTAACGGAGAGTTCAGATTTATTTGCGGGAAGTATGTCTTGTATGGCCTCCAGCATTTCACCATCGGATAATTCTATGTCTGTGTCCAATTTGCATTTCTGGTGTTTAGTGAAGAAATCTTTTAGTGGGCACAACATCAGTGGGTTAGGCAGAAATTTGGAGGATGCCACCCTCTTTCTCTGCACTCTTAATGGTTTTTTAGTTGAGGGCTTCCGTATGCTTGTTTTAAGTTCCTGTGTTTCATGATTAGATCTGTTGCCTTTAGTCTTTAATTTATTGCGATTGTTTTTTGCTATTTGCAAGCTTTTTTTCCCAGTAATGTGGGTCTTGTCTCTCATTGGGGACTGAGCTTCTTCCACGACCCCGTCCACACTGCTTTTGTCCAGGTCGCTTTGCCCCCCATCCTCTGAGTCTTGTGGAGAGACTGTTCGGGAAATGGAGCTGTCCTTGTTGTTGGCATGAGTAGGAGTAAAAATGTTTGCTTCTTTTAGGTGGTCCAGAGGTTTCACTCTTGTAGAAGGAGCATGTACTGAGGCTGTTATGTTCTTTTGATTTATAGCCGTTGTAACCATTGGAACCCTCAGAGTTCCGGCTCCATTATTAGTTCCCAGATTGGACTCTTCTGGGCCGAGAGACTTGGTAAGAGAGTGCCTTGTTCTTTCTGCACGAGTCTGATGGGAATTGCTTCTTTGAGCTTGTAAGCCTTGTCTGCCCCGTCTTCGCGTTTTTTTTTTTTTGGGGGATCCCGGCCCAAGCCCTCGTATGGAGGAGGCAATGAGTTTCGTCCACTCACTTCGTTGTGGTCCTGCTGCCGCAGAGAGTCTTGCTGTGGCCGCCCTCCGGTAGCCTCCGCCGGAACTTCGCTCTCCTCAGCGGTCTGCAGAGAGCTGGACGCTCCAAAGGAGGGAGATGAGCCCCGTGTTGTAGATGTGTCGGATGCTGTAATGCAGAAATATGAGGGAGCTGGACCTATGGCGTTGCAGGTCGGGCCGATCGGGGCAACAGGTTCCGATTCAGGTATTAAGTTCTTACCTCCGATACATGTTGGAGAGACTGCTGCGGCTTTGGGGGGCTGCTTACGGCTTCTTAGGTGCCGTTTGGAGGAATCTGCGTCGACATCGGCGTCCGTGGTGGCGATCTTCCCTGTCCTCCGGTCTATCTTCGGCATTTCTGCCTTTTCTGGCTTTTCTTTCAGTTGGTGCACTTCCATCCGGGTCCATGGCTTCCCGGATGCAGCGGACTGCTGCAGACTGTCACACACCTCGTCTCACAGCTCCGCTCACCGCTCCGCTCTGGACAGAGGTTATGTGGGTCCTCCCACAGGGGTAAACACAGATGAAAGACTGTAGGGCTGCTAGACTGTTGCAGGCTGTCACACACCTCGTCTCACAGCTCAAAACTAACTTTTCTACCAACCAACTTCATCTGGAACTCTTGGCAAAGACCTAACCGCAAACTATCCTAACCTGTGTGATCTTGAGCAAAAGACTTTTGTCCTATTGACCTTGGCCCTAAGCCTTTTTGATTCCATCACTGTAGTTCCTCTTTCTAGATTTCCCTGCTTACTTAACTGTTGGTGCTGCTCTATTTTTGCCTAACTTTGTCTTTCCCTCCCTTTTAAATTGCTGGAGTACCATTTTGCTCATACTTCATTTTGAGCCTAACTTGTCCAGAATCCATTGGGTGTGGTGTACCGTATTAAGAGTGTGATTTTTCAACTGCTTTACTTTAGTGAAATGTTTTATAACTGATGTGTAAATAAATGTATATTCTTTTACTCAGAAACCTTGAGTCAGTGTTTGTTTGAATCATAATAACTGCTGTCCTTTGTGTAACTATTGATACTGCTCACTTGCTCTTGAGATAAGTCTGGCTGCTCAGCCATTGCTACCACTTTACTGTGTAGTGCAGGCTTGCAGCAAAGGTGAATTTGTACTGTCACTTGTAGTCTTAATTGTGTGTGGTGTTCCCAAAGGGTACTGCATATAATTCTGCCTAACAGTACCCCTATCCCCTTAGTGTAGTGGCACCTGGAAACACTTTATACTCTATAGGCGCCATGCAAATGTTCAGTAAATAAAATAAATCAATGTAGACATAGTTTCTAATCCAGCCTGTTTATTATTTATGGTGTATAATTTATTTTTTACCTTGTTATGAAAAGGTCTAAAACATAATGGAGAAATTGAAATGTGTGAACATGGTTGTCAAGACATGCATGTGAAGTGGTGAGGACAAATCTGGGAGGTGGGTATTGTATAGTCGGGACACATAGGGTTGGTAGTGGTTGCAGCAAAATGGGCTTTTGCCTAGTGTGCCAAAAATCCTGGTGGTAATGAGCTTAATGGCTCAGGGTTTTGCTCTACCTGAAACCACAACCTTGAACAGAGCAAAAAACATCTGCGTGCCCTACATCAAATAACTAAAAGAAGAAGTATAACTCAAGGGAAATGGGTAAGGCATATCCATTCTCTGTGCCAGATTCGATCAGGCAGCTGTGCAGATCCGTAATCTACATGCCAAAACACCACTTTATATGTCCTGTTCAGGCAGCCTGTAACAGTGGTACAGCCCCATTCACTAAACCAAAGGAGAGTTAAAACTTGAAAACAAGACATCAACCTCAAACAAATACTTTGAATACATGCACTCCCTAATACCAAAAGAATGGGGAGGAGGAGAGGGGCAAAGCAATGTATTCCTTCCCAATGTAAGCGCAAACCCTATTTACTCAGTGGTGTGCTCTACAGTTACATGTACAGTACTTGAGAGCAGCATTTGGACATATTGCCCTTTATTGCCCCAAACCTCCATCTCAGCGACACATCTTGTCACTATTTTGGCTCTGAAATATCGTGGCTATATAGACGATACAGGCTTGGGTGTCGCTCTCTATACTTTCGCCACTAGGTATCAACCCATCATTCAAGGAGCTACCTTTTCATTCAACAGGCCCTCCATGTGAATGTTCTGCCCACAATGTAGACCCACATCTTAGGCTAAAAGTAGGAACATCTCCCCGTGGGATAAGAAAGTTTCAGTGTCTTTGTTGGTAATTCAGTGGTAAATCTGGCAAATTATCACCAAAATCAGTTACCACCACTTAGTCCCCTGGGTTTACCAGTATTACAAGTGGTGGTATGGTGGTGTTGGTCCCCATTTTCTTAGTTCATTGGACTACATGGGGATTTTGGCGGAATTGCCATGAGTGGTAATTCCGCCACAGTAATTACACAGACTGTTGGTGTTAAAAGTGAGGATTTACCTAATCCTCCACTTAAATGTCAAACTCGGGATTTGGCAGAGCGATAAAAATGGCAGTTATTCCATTACCGCCCAAAACAATTGGCAGTATGTCATTATACATTTGTACTGCTCTGCCAAATTCAGAATGACCCCCAAAGTACTCTTGACCATTTAGGATTAGTTACTGTACAGTATTCTGTTTCTTTCTGGTCTCTTTTTCTGTTACAAATCAGTGAATTTTCAATTAGAATTGGAAGAGTTTGATATTGGGGTACAGTACTGTGTGTTGTGTTGGTCAAGGGTATCATCTGCTTTTTTTTGTTACCTCTTTACCAGAAGAACTGTATCCACCGCCAAAGAAATGTTCATCTGAAACTGTGAAAAAGCATCCATGACATTAACATGTCTGAGAGCTACCATTATGGCAGTGAGTGGCAAAGGCATATGCCATGCCAACACCAAAGACAAACTTGTTGGCTTTGCCAATGCTAGTTTATGTATTGCCACAGAGCAAAGATCACAACATTGTCAGTTATACTGCATCACACAGCATAAATGTACAACACTGCATCACAATATCCATGTACAAAATAGGGCACCACACTATCCAGCTATTCTGCATTGTTTGGATTACCCTGAATCATGCTGCACATGTATCCATTATGTCTTCAGCAGCTTAACTATTAAACCCCATTCATACCGGGAAATGTGTATGTTGGAATGATATTGGTGGTATAAAAACAGAAAGCTCCTAAAGATATGGACACTTTTCAATATTTATGGAAAAAACTCCCAAGTGACACTCTTAGCACTGTACAAGCAGATGAACACAAATGATTGATTATAAATGCACAGAGCAGTAACACTTTGGATAACCGAAGAGAGGCAAAGCAAGCAGAGGGCTCCCACAAACTGACATCCAACTATACAAGCCGCTTTGAAGAACTGCCCCCACCAAAGTTCATCTGGGGGTGGGTGGAGTAGTGCCCGTGGCCACTTTGTCCTGAGGGCCCAGGCTATGGCCCTGCTGATCCTGTCCCACCTCATTCAGGTACTGGTGTTCTGAGCTAACCCCTTGTTCAAAAGATTGCATGCTGTTACAGCACTTGAAAGGGTTTGCGCTAGATGCTGGGAAAGTTGCAATTAGTGGAAATTAAGCAGCCCAACTCCTATCGTGAGGGTTATGGGATTATATTCTTGTATAGAAGAAAGGGGGTACACAAGCATTGGAGACAGGTGAGTAATATGGTTCAAACCACATGTTAGGAGGGGTTCACATGTTTAACATTTTCAATGTGATTCAGAAAACAGTCATATTAGCCTCTAGAGAATTACCAGGCAAAGGATTATAAGCATTACATTCTATCCTAACCCTACATACCAAGCAAACCCATCCAGCACCCAGCACAGCTCCCCCTATACCTCTCTAGATGCATGATGTAAGGATGTAAGGATGGCATGGTATCAAAGTAAGACAGACACAAAAGATCACAGTTCAAGGGGGTTTAGTAAACTGTAAAATTGGTCAGATAAACGCCTATTCTAAACCTAATTCTAAGATGGGAGCAAGCTACGACCATCAAATAATAATACAGTCCTAGTGGAGTCTAGTCAAATAAAAAGGGCCTATACTACAAAACCTATTGCCAATCCTCTCCACAATGCTACAAAAATGTGTGGGATAATGTTCACAAGAAAAGAAGGAATTATTCACAAAATAATAAGTCAGGATCTTATGGCCGGGGTCTCCCATCCCCACGTTTTTAGCACAGGACAAGGCGGGACTCTCGAGTACAGCACACTCCTGCAACAAGTATGTATCCAATTTACAAACCTCATAAGAAGGTGACACTATTTACAAGTCATCCACATATTGAACTAACCATTTCTTATCTGCTAACCTTATGGTTACCACATCTATTTTCAGTGGCTGAGAAAAAGGATGGGGTTTTGGTGGACCCCTGGGGTAATCTTGGCCATGTATACTTTGTTCAAAAATGTGAATAAATACTGACTATCTAGGTGTATGGGGACTGGGGAGAATGCTGGGTGAGGGTCCATGGCCACAAAATGAGTGGCATCTGGATGGATGCATGAAAGGAGAGTAGAATGGTATCGCACCACTGTGAATGAGGGAACCACTACTGCATTCACAGCTCTCAAATCTTGCACAAAATCATAAGTGGATTTTCTAGGTCTTTTTCACAGTGTTACATTGGCTCGTCTTAGGGATGATAATCTCCTACCTTAGAAGTGATTCAATCACAGGAGTGATTGAATCACTTCTAATTCCGCTTCTGGTTTTAAGGGGCATTGTGGAATAGGGGGCAATCTTTTAAATGGGTCTACTTTGACTCTGACAGGCTCAGCTGTGTGTATATACCCTAACACATTTTCGTATGTTGGCCATAGGGAGACAGTGTCATGCCCTCCTGGAAGGTTTGGGACGGGTGGAGACGCCATTACAAAGTTCCAACATATGCTAGCCATTCTGCATCGAACTGACTCGTTTATTTCAAGATGGCCGTCTCCCAGCATATCCAGCCCCCAGGGACAGAGTGCAGTGCGTTGCATCTTAGCTCTTGGTCCGTGCATAATGCTGGTTTCCCTCTCGCATGCTCTGGAGCCTTTGCTCCTGTGTGTGTTTCTCCTACTCAGTGGCTCTCTTACTTATTGGCACAGCGCTTCTTTCTGCAGAATTTCCTCTCTTCCTATTCAGCTCTGCCTGCTACATTCCGCCTCGTGGGAGTTTACTTTCTCCTTTCTTCTATCTTCCTTTATTCCGGGGTCCTGCCCAGAGTCGTAGCTCCTTCTTTCTTACCTTTCTTCTTTCTGCCCTTTGCAGCGCTTGCCGTATTTCACTGCTCACCTACCTGGGACTAGCGGCTCTCCGCTCCTCGTCTGCAGCCTGGTGTTCCGAGCCTTCCATCCCTCTTCCAGGGTGCCGCGCTGCTCCGTTCTTGCTTGCTTTAGGAGGAGCTCTCCTTCATGGAATACACCATAATTTCTTCTGACGATTTCCCCATCAAGGAAGTTATCGTCCGCTTCCATCACAGGACAAGATGGGAGAAGAATCACGTAAGACTTGAAGGTGCAGGAAGAAAGATCCTGAGGCAAGCTCCACTGAAGATCAAGGTGAGGAGGAAGGGAGGGAAGAGTCCTCAGATGCTGATAGCCAGGTATTCAATATTGCTTTAGATCATCCAACCAACTTCCATCCTTTTCAGCTAACTCTTCCCACAGTTCTCCCTGGAGTGTGGTAAGGACAGCTTCAGTATTGATAGAAGGCACACTCAAAAATACTCCATCTGAGGTGCAATATGTAGTGCACTAAAGTTTACACAAAAGATCCCTTCCTAACAAACTCACTTGTGCAGTGGGGATCAAGAGGAATGCATGCTTATTTGTGATAGGTCCTATTGTAACAGTAAGGGCTTAGTGACTGGGTGTATGATTCTAGAATTAAAGATAACGACCGCCTTCACAGTTTCTTTAGACATAGTTACATAATCGAAGGCATCCATTTGTAAGGCTGCTAAATTAGCTCTATTGCAACAAGGCACGATAAAGGCAATCTCTCCAATTTGCACCAAACATATGGCCATTCTGGTCAATCATAAATAAAGGTGTTTCCAGAATCTCAACCATAACCTGCACTGAGAAAGGTTCTTGACATATCTGGGGAATCATCTGCTACTCAGGAGCAAAAGTAATGGGCTTTCAGGTTAGGGAAAGGAGTAGGGGCTCTTTGGCCCATATCTGAAAACGGGGGTTGCACTCCCTGTTGGAGGGGCTTCAGGGTAATTCTATCGTGGATTTCCCAGAAAGTACCGTCTCTGGGGTCTGTGAGGACACTTGTTCTTCCAATGCCCCATATGGTTGGGTTTGTTGTGTGACCTTACAGCCCCTGGTGGATGGGCTAATTTCTTTGCCTCATCTGGTCTCCCTGGCCCCATTGTCTCATTTGATCTGGCAGACCCCACTGCCATTGATGCTCTGGTGGACTCCACTGTCCAGAATAGCTGTCTACTTGCCCCCTTGCATGGCTTGCCCAATTGGTGGACCCGCTGCCCTCTATTCTGGGGTTTTCCTCCACTTTGGGTTAGACCATGCCCAGTTTGCATCTGTGCCTGCAAACTCTGCTTATATAAAGTCACCAATTTAGTCTCAAACCTTTCCTTTTTCTGCTCTTGGCATTCAATGCAGTGATACGCCACTGCCAAAAGCTCTTCTGTCTTTTCCTCTGTTATCTAAGGTCACAGGTGCATGCTTCTATCTGAGGCCGCATTCGATCTTAGGTATTTTATTTGTCCCCTCTGCCTGTCCTTAACATCCTTCAATCCCCTATTCATACATTCATTGCATCTCGCAGTCGCTTTTTCTAACCACATTGAAAATTCTCCCCACTGTTTTTGAAGTTATCTTTGTTTTTGTTTTTCTAGCACCAGTCTGCATGCTCCCAATTAGTCTAAATGAATGGTCCCTTCAATCGAAACTGGGTCTGCTTGTTCTGTTGTGTTAAAATATGCCAACAGTCTAAAAATCACACATAGCACAATAAAAATGTGCTTTGATTAGTCTTTGTCAAATTCAGTCCCTCACTTTTATCACTCTCCCAGTTTCCAATTACCCCATTAAGCAGGTGCACTGTGCACCATCACTCTTTTACTCCACTTATTTGATACCCTGAGAGAGGAGTCGATCGATAACCAGACACACAGTGGAGTGGTTCTGACAGGGTGATGGAGCACTCTGCCTTCAGACATCCATTTGACCATATTTAATTGGACTGCAGCCTTTTTGAATTTCCAAAAATCCCCATGTTTATTCCGTGACAAATCCAGGGAATTCTCTACCCACGTTGGGACTAGGGAGGTGAACCTGCAAAGCGTAACGTCCCCTAGGGGACAGGGCAGGCGAGATCCAAATCAGGGTGACCTGGCCTTTAGAAATACAATTACTAAATAGAGATATGTGTTAGCCTCTCTTGTTGCAGGAATCCGGAGCCAAACTGGGCCATGATTGCAGCAGCTATTATCAACTCAAAATTAGACTCCTTCAACAGTCTGCTTATTGGCTCTTCTCAGGCCAACATAAAAAGTCTTCAGGTGTTGCAAAACGGAGCAGTCCGGGCCGTTTGCGGCCTCGACCGACGCACTCACGTCACTGAGGTTTGAAGGAAATTACATTGGCTTCCTGCCAAACAAAGAATTAGATTCAAAGGCACTATGCTGGTCCATAATTGCCTATCAGGCAAAGCCCCAAAATATCTGTCAGCAAGAATTTTTAGAGTACCCTATCGACGAATTCTCCATTCCAACAAAGATATCCTTCTGAAGCAACCTCAAATCCTATTGAAGAGGATTGCTAGCTCAGGTTTTCAAGCCTGGGCTCCAGATCTTTGGAACCAGCTTCTGTCTTCTCTCAAGGGCTGCAAGTCTACCATCTTGTTTAAGAAATTGCTAAAATCACACCTATTCAAGCTAAGCTAATGCAACCTTTTTTCCTTCATTTGACTCCCCCTTTTTCTGATATTGATTTCTTTGTTTTCTGTTTTGTCTCTGTCATGTGAGCGCAGTGAGGCCTATGGGTGAATGGCGCTATTTAAGAACATCATAGATAGATAGATAGATAGATAGATAGATAGATAGATAGATAGATAGATAGATAGATAGATAGGATAGAATCTAATCACTGCATTAGTTATATAGAAGTTAGCTTGTATAATATCTTACCACTTCCTATATAAATGATTGGTATGTGTCTGTCCCTCGTCAGGCACCGTCCTTAACTTGGATCAGAGAATCGGAGATAGGTCCACCTCTTTGTTGCATGATGTATGGAGATCCAATCAGCAATGGACCTAAGAAGGAGTAAAGCCAGAGGAGCTGCACAGGAGGGGAACCCTTCTGCTGGGAGGTGTGGCAGAGAGAGGCGAGCACACGCCTAGCCTGGCGGATCGACCCTTGGGCAAGCCTGTGGAACACTCTGGAATCTTGTTCTACACCTGACCGGAGAAGCACACACACACAGTGGAGGAGGTTGGAACAGCAAAGGATCGACAAAACGCGGGCCCAATGCCCAAGCCCCACAGGAAGACGGCGAGAAGGTATTGCCACCTCCATCAGAAATGGAACCCCTGAAGGAAGCCGGAACGGAGGAAACCATGTCATGTTATGTGAACGCCCACCTGGAAGAGCACCGCCCAGAGTCAGCAGGTACTTTGTTGCTCCAGGGAGTCAGGGAGAGGGTGGAAAGGCCAAACAGACCCTAAGGTGGGGTTGTTCAATCAGAACCCAAGGCATTGTGAGAGCACTCAGACCCCAAAAAGGGGTAGGTGCAACCAGACTATGAGATATGTGTGGGAGCAAGCCTTCCCAAGGCAGATTGAGAGTAACAGGACCTCAAGGTGGGGTGAATGAAACTGGGCCCCAAGGAAGGCTGAGAGGAACCAGGTCCAAGACAGGCTGTGAGACATGACACCTCAGGGAGGGAATAAACCAGGAGGTAGCAGAGTGGAGATAACACCATGAGGTTCTGTGGTTGGAAACCCAAGATGAATATCTGGTGTGGACTTACAAACCAGGGTAGAGATCAACCAGATCAAAAGGCGGAGTGCGAGCAACCAGACCCCAAGATGGGATGAGAGCAAAAAGACCCCAAGATGGGATGAGAGCAACAAGACCCCAAATTGGGATGAGAGCAACCGGACCCCAAGGTGGGGTGAGAGCAACCAGACCCCAAGGAGCCGTGAGAGGAACCAGACCCCAAGGAGGCGTGAGAGGAATCAGACCCCAAGGTGGGGTGAGAGGAACCAGACCCCAAGTTGGAGTGAGAGCAAACAGACCCCAAGTTGGAGTGAGAGCAAACAGACCCCAAGGTGGGGTGAGAGCAACCAGACCCCAAGGTGGGGTGAGAGCCACCAAACCCCTATGCGGGTGTGAGACACAAGACTCAAGGAAGGGGTATAAACCAGAAGGTAGCGAGTGGAGAAAACACAAGGTTCTGTGTTGGAAAGCCCAAGAAGAATATCTGGCGTGGACTTACGAGCAAAAGGAGGTTCCCAAGGGGGGAGACGACCAGAGAATGAGACAAAGTCCCTGGCAACCCAGGGAGAGACAAGGAGCGAGAGAGACTGGCCAAAGACTGATACGCAACCACAGGATGGCAAGCTGGAAGAGAAATGTTTTGGGTGCCTTTACTTGAGCTGTGCAATGGGGCGAGACACCCCTTTCTGCTACAGAGACATTACGTGGGGTCAGGAACCATCCACTATTCTATCATTTGGGAAAAAGAAACTTATTGTACCTTTGTTAAGTTAGATTCTTTTTTAGTTTGCAGTGGTAGGTGCAGAAATCAAGCTAGGATAGGTTTCTGGACAGCGGACTTGCATTGCTTTGTAGGACATCCGGATAAGCACTCTTTTAGACTCCTCCTTTTTCTTTAAGAGTAGGGTCAATAAACAAAGGGATAGCATAGGTTTTTGGTGTTTAAATTAGTTTTTTACCCTACATGCCATCTTGTCTGTCTCCTTATTCTGACTTACCACAGTTCCTTATTCTAAACCAGCGATACAAATATAGATAATATAGAGAGGGTTGCTACGGTACCCTCTTTTTCCAGGACCTGAATGCATTTGGTCAAACATCAAACATGTATTTACTTATTCTAATAGATGCCCTTAATAATTCATAGAAACGGGGTGATTGTTCAAGGGTTTTTATTAAACAACTGTCACTTGATGTTTTGGTGTGAGGTGGTCACTCCAAGTGCCGTCCCTCTCATCTGCCGTGGTCTCCCTCCACCCTAGCTCAGGCTTCCATAATTCCCAGGCTGATTTGTTCAAGAGATTGCTAACCCCTGTTATCTTAAAAACTGGACCACAGTCTTTCTATCCCTTTTTCTACAGGGTCCTTAACCTAGAGGTCTCTCCGGTTTTCTTCCAAGCACGGATATTTTTCCTTTGCCATTAACAGACACCATAGTCTGACCTCACACTCACCCACTTCTCTCCTTTCCCTTTGTCTAACTAATTTCTCTCCTCCCTCTTGTCCTCTACTCAAACGTCAGCTCTCCTCCCTCCATGTTTCACCCCTTCGCTCCTTTCATCCCTCACTTCTGTCCTTGCAATGCCCCACACTCTCATTCTATATCTGGCTAACTCTTCTCCCCACTCCTCCTCGCTTCGCTAATTTCACCTCACCTCTCTAAGCTACTCTGACTGCACCTCACTACATTACTCTCAACCTTCATTCCCTCTAACATTGCTTATCCTGTTCACTCTCACATGCACGCTCATATTCCACAGCTTCAATCTTACAAAATGGCACCTCTCTCTCTCACAACCAATACCTCACCTGTACTTCTGCACCAACTTCCACCACCAACCTCTCAGCACTCCACTTTGCCATCCATCCTCTGCCTGATCTCCCAGTCCACCTCCACACCTTCTGACCTCACCCTTATAACCCACACTTTGTACTCCATTCATTCCCCTTTTATACTTCTCTATTAATGATTCTAGCTCCCCCTTCCAATGGTTACAGTGCTCACTAGGCTCTGTGGACCAATCTGTGCAAGGGTGGGGGACTTGAGAGTGCACCTTTGCCTCGGAATATTGCATCCAAAAAGGTACTGTGTGTGAGGTTCACATTGCTAACGATATCCTGTGCCATCTGCATTCCCACTATTGAGGCAATCTGCCCAGATGTTGTGGAAGCACAGCTGTCAGCGCTTAGAGCTTGGAGGAAAAGTCTATGGGTTAAGAGGTCCAATCCATCAGTTTTTATTTCAGATTTCTCCATTTACAAAAACTAAAATGACATTAAAACATATTGCAAACCTATCTATAAATCATGCAAAATAAATCCATTTAAAACTCTCTGATACCCAATACACTTTCCATGTATAACCAAAAACAGTACTAAAATTATCATTGATTAAACGATTAGTTATTATCAAAAATTCCACAAAATTACAAAAAGAATCTTTGTTGCAATTCATAATATACCTTTGCAGCTTTGCATGTCCTTATTCCATTGGCTTGAAAACACAGAGATAGAAATCTTCTTTGTAGTTCTAAAAATTGTGGACATATGAACAAAAAGTGTACCATGTCTTCCTCTCACTGCACTGCACATTTGCTGCTCACATCTGCATCTTTCCATTTAGCTTGTTACCTTAATGAGAGCGGGTTAAGCCTAACCAGCAATACCCATCTTCTCCAGAGTGGGGATGCTGCCTTCACAATCTCGCCTGTGTTACTTACTCTATTCTTCAAATACAGTGTGAGAGAGGGAAGGTTTCCCATTTCTTGCTTTTCAGACTCCTTTCCCCATTCGTACGCTCTTTCCCAACATATTTCGAGTCATTGGTTGTGGTCCCTCACAATCAGTTTCAACAGACCATTGTCTACACAGTTTTAGAACTCCTTGATGCCATCTTTATTTCGATAGCGCTGTTGCCCTTTCAGACATGGCTAGATTTACAATGGTATTAACCGAAGGCCACCACAGCATCCAGCAGGTTTAAATCTTATCGGGGTCCATTCCACCTTTCACCCATGCATGGTCGATACATAAGTGAGGAATATTTGCATTAACACTTTATCATGTGAAGCAAATGAAAGCTGCAGAGCTGTGTCGGTTAGAGATATATGCATATTCATTTGTAAAGCGAGCGGGACAAATGATGGTGGGGTGTTACTGTGGATTAAAGGGGATACTAAACAGAGTTGTAAAACATTCCAGATACAATCTATGCATTCCTTATTTCGAAAAAAATCACTGTTTTCAAAGGAGGAAATAACCTCCTTTTATGCTCTCGGTTATTAAAAAAAATCAGTGTGCGCATTTTCGCACCTTCCCCCTGCAAGAATTGAAGCGTCTTTTGTAAAGTGTTGGCATCCCCGCTCCAAGGAAATGCCAGGAATTTCAATATGTGTGCATTATAATGCAACACAGAGTAATTTAATGACATGAGAAGGCAGACAAGCACTGTCAAAGTCAACAAGCAGGTGCAAAGTCAATACGCTTGTCTTTTGTGTAGGCAAGTTATATGATTTTACCAGGCACTGGCTTGATAGTACTACTTGGCCATGAGATGCCAAAGGCTGGCAAATGATGTATCTGGGCGTATGATGTCTGTGATTGAAAAATGCAATGGTGAGGGATGATGTGAGTGTAGGCCACATCTTCTGGTGTGCTGAAGGCCACCGACTTCCGTTGCCTAAAATCTCTGCTAACTGTGGCAGAATGAGTCTCCCTACATTACTGTCCATTGTAAGGTATTGGGAGATCATTTTTATTGGATCAAGTTGGTTCCGGTGTGCTTTGTTCTGTGTGATAAGTAAGAGTATTGAATGACTGACTAAAAACGTACTAATCTTAATCTTATATTTCCTATCTATTTTTTTTATTAGGTATAGCATGTGAGAATAATGACATTTTCGTAGTTCAGATACATTCATAGGGATATAGGCCTACATGCTCATCACTGCCCCATTCCATTCAATCATCACTGGAAGGATCTTTTTCACTTGCAAATGGTTATGCTGTAAATATCCTAGGAAAATACCTTTATTCAAAACTGATGCCATCCAACAGCTCATCCTTGTTCATGGATTTATGAACACATTTCAAATATCCTATGAGTGGCACCCTGATTATTTCAATTGGATTTAAATCCAGAGATTAAGGAGGAGTCCAGAGCCAAAAAAGGCCCAGTCTTCATTAACACCACAGCTGGGCAATGTTTTGGGTGTCCGCACAGCAGTGATTCACAGAAAATTCCACTTGAATAAAACTTCTCCAATATCATTCCTGAGCCACAGAATGTTACCAGATGTTTTGGGTGTGGTCTGGCCTCTGCTATTCAGTGTTCTTTTTTTTAAACTTTTTTTTAAAACGTTATTTAAACACTTGGCAGAACAGTTTAGGCACAATTTCAGCAGAATATTTCATGCAAATCACAACGGTGCTCATGGGTGTCCATACATCAAAATGTGCAGCTCATGCTGTCATACTTAAACAAGAAATGCGACCCCACTTATCACAACCATGTAGACATCCCCCTCACTATCTGCCTCCCCCTTTCCTCGGATAATATGCTAGAAAAACACATCCAAATATCTTGGGATGGCTGTCTCTACGCAGAAGCGTAAACATCCTCCTTATCATTTGCTCACATTAGGGCATGTAGCCAGAGGTCTAGCGAGGGCGGTGCTCCACTCTTCCATTTCCATAAGAAACATTTTTTTACCAGGAGAAACGCGATATTTTGAAATGTTCATTTGGTCAGTTCCATTTTGCCATAGATCCCAAATATGCTCCAGCATAGGATTTACGGGTACCTCCAGCCCCAGCATAGATGGCAACTCAATTAATACCCCTGCCCAAAACACCACCAGTGCAGTGCCAGACCAAAACAGGTGTATGTGTCCCGTTTGACACATACACCTGTGTCCCGTATGTGTCTCAGGCAACTGCCACCAGTGTTTTGAAATTTCTCAAGTGTTCTAGGAGTATAATGAAGTCTGTGCAGAATCTTAACGTGTTTTTGCAGAACTTGGAATTGACAGACACACTTGTGTGCGCATGCACGCCCTGTCCGTTATCCTGTCATTGATTGATCACTAGCACACCCGTTCCCTTGTCTTGGGCCCTTGCTCCCTAGTCTTTTCTTGGACTAGGTTACAGAATATGAAGATAAATCGACGGCATGCTAATGAGAAAAACATAAACTCAACACACTTATGTACCTCAAGCTCCCTGGGGAAGCATGGCCATTTGGAGCGCAAGGCCGATCTGAGGCGCAAGTGTTGAAACGCTGTTGCAGGAGTAGGCCTTAATCTCTCATGTAGCATTGGCAATGACAGCAATGTCCCTCAGTGAAAAGGTCACCCATACACTGAAGGTCTCTCCTCCCCAAGTTTTCTTAATTCCACCATCCAGGGTAAGTTCCATATCAATTATGCCCCAGCCTGGCGCTTTCTGGCTATATTGGCTTTGTACGTTGAGCCTCTTCAGAATTCTCTGCCAGGTTCTAAAGGTGGCATTCAACAGATCAAAGGGACACGCATCAGTGTATCCCACGCTCAGTATGGTGGCATATCCCTGGTGCTCTTTCCTCGATTTTTACATGCGGTTACGCGACTTCGCTATGTGCCCAATAGGACATAAAACGGACTTCAGCCATCAGATAATCGAGTTCAAAAGTCGGGAACCTGAATCGCACCCCTAGCATAAGGTCTACACATATCGTTAAGTTCTTTGAAAAAGGTTTTGTTGAGGACAATGGGGATATTGAGGATGTAATATAACAGCTTTGGTAAAACCATCATCTTGATTAGCACTATTTTACCCGTTAGGGATATAGGCAATTGCTTCCACCTCTCCACTTTAAGCCTTAGGGAATCCATACAGGTCCCTGTATTTCGGGCATACAGCTGTGCCCGGTTCTTAGAGACTACCGCCCCCAGATACTTCATCGGCTGTGGTGACAATCGCAGATTAAGAGAAGGTGCGGGGCATCTTGTGCCTTGTGTAAAGGGAAGGGTGTTGAATTTGGACCAGTTTTTAATTAGTCCTGAATGATTCCAGAATTTCATTACATCTGACATAACCAGATGCAGGTTTCCCACAGGGTCCCTGATGAATATTAACATGTTATCCACATTTAATGAAACCATCTCCGGGTCTCCCTTCAGCCTGATCCCGCAGTGCTTGTGATTATATCTTAGTAGATCAGCCAGTGGTTCCACAAGGAGTGAAAACAGTAGGGGGGGAGAGGGCACCCCTACCTGATGCCCCTACCGAGTGGAAACGGTCACACGTATCCATGTCCTATTTTGATTTTAGCTAATTGGAGAGTGTATAACAATTTAGGAAGTTATATATGTGCCAAATCCAAAATGTTGTAGGACATCTAAGCAGAATTCCAAGGACACAGAATAAAAGGCTTTTTCGGCGTCAAGGGATACCCCACCGCCAAGACAGCCGCGTCATCTTGTGATATTGTATTATAAAGGTGCTGGAGATGTAATAACGCTGAGCATGCTGGTATGAAACCCAATTGGTTGGGTGTATCAAATGTGACAAATAGTGCTGCACCCTCGAGGTGAGCAACCATGCAAAAATGTTGGTGTCAACACTCAGTAGAGACTGGGGGCGTTAAGAGCTTCGTTCCTCAGGGGCTTGCCTGGCTTCAATAGGAGTGTGATCACCAACACCCTCAGGGTCTCCGGCAGAACACACATTCCAATGGATTACTCCCACAGTTGTAATTTCTGTGAGGCAGTAGCTGCTTATAGTGTTTATAAAACTCGGACTCAAGTCCATCCGCATACAATGCTTTGTTCTTGGGAAGAGTGTCAATGCCAGACTATTCTCTGCCAGCATGAGTGCTGCATCCACTGTGAGCTCCAACCAAGGTAAAGCTTCAAAAACTCACCTGTTTCCACCAGAGTCGCTCCCCTTCTATCAGCGTTTAATACTGTATAGAATTGAAAGACTGCATCAAGAAACAGCTTCATTTCCCGGGCACTTCTCCCCCAAATCATGTTTCATGGTCATGACTTCTTCAGGCATGATCTCACTCCTCAGGATCCTCCCCAGGAGCCTACTGAGCTGATCCACCTCCCCATATCTCTGGGCCATCGCTGGACCAGAGAAGTATTTAGCTTCCCTATCAGCAAGTGTCCAAATTGCGTCGAATTCTCCCTTACTCTCAGTCAATACAGTGGCGTCTTGTGTCCGACTGTATTTGCACCTCAGTTTCTCCTCAGATCCCCCAATTTCCCTACGGATAATTTTCAGCACCCAAACTTAATGCTCATGGCCAAGCCTCAGATGTAGGCTTTAGAGGCCTGCCATATGGTCCCTATTGTTGACACTGAGCCCTGATTTTTTCAAAATAAATATGGAGGTGTTTGTGAAGATCACACTAAAATGCTGTATCTAAAAGTGCTAGCGGCTTACATCTCCAAGCTGGCCTGCCACTCGCCCTATGATCCAGGGCAATGCCCATATTGGGAGGGGAATGATCAGAGAATGCAAGAGAAAGAATAGATCACAACCCCACCCAGCCCAGTATATGCTGGGCTAATACACAGTAATCTATACACGATGACATGTTATGTACTGAGGAGTAGTACGTGTATTACCTCTCCATGGGGTGAATTTTTCTCCAGGCATTCACCCATCCACAATCAGCCATCAACTAATACCCAGGCAGACTTTGTGAGAGTTCTATGGGTTGTACTACTAGACCGGTCCAAGTGGACGTTCAGGATAGTGTTGAAGTCCCAACCCCAAATCACAGGAGTCCCTCGGTTGTCGTCACATAAGCGAGGGATAACATGTAAAAAATCAGGGATGTCTATATTAGGCCCATACGTATTCAATATCAAAATCCTCATCCCCCAACCCCCCATTGAACCATATAGAATCATTTATCTACCTAGGGATCACTCCTCGATGAGATGAGGCGGTAACCCATTAATTTGTGTATCAACGAGAGCACCCCCTGGAAAGAGTGGAATAGCCAGTGTTGAAATCTATGTGACCCCCACCTCTTGGCAAGCGATTCATCTACTAGTTTCTGGGCATTTGTCTCTTTCAGGAGCAAAATTCTAGCTTAATGCCGTTCAATGTAAGTCAGAAGCTTGTGTGTCTTAAAAAGATGATGTAATCCTCAAACATTCCAGCTCATGCGTGTTACATCTGGGGAGGATTTTGTTCCCTTAACAGACGTTCCAGACAGGCATCCTTATTTCTACCAGCACAATTCGCCCATTCATTTCCAGCATTGGTAAGCAGTACCGCAAGTTGTCCACCAAGATTTAACATATAAAACCCCCAACCCTGAAACACCCCAAACCCTCACCACTTTCGGAACATATGTAGTGTTTCCCCTCCCTTAGTATAAGACAATAACAACCTTCTGCGGTCTCGCAGAGGGGCGCTAATGAGGCCAAACACATACACCGTTGCAAGAAGGATTGACAGACTAGTCACTGATTAAAACTTAATTAAAGTCTCACAAACCCACATTACAGCAAACTGACTTCAATCTTAGACAGCCGAGAGGCAATTATATCCCATTAACCATTTTCCAGCACAGTGATATTGCTGTCAATTCATTTAAACGCCTCTTCTGCCACTGTAAAGAAATACGTTTTCCACTTGAATTGCAATTGCAGCCTTGCCGGGAAAGTTGAACAAGTTACTCTCTTACCTGGTAACGTTCTTTCGATGGGATGGTCCGACGACGTATTCCATATCTATGACAGTAATCACCACAACTGTGCTGCTTCGGAAAATCTTTCGGCGCCTGCGTCCTGCGTCAATGACATCAATGCGCTGTACTCGAGGGCCTGCGTCGAGCCAACGTCACCGGATGTTATAAGTAGGACACACGACGCCCGTAGTCTCAGTTGTAGTTTTCTCCCCAGAATGTGTGGCACCAATCTACTGCCATTAGGACCAGAGAAAGCCTTGCGGAAACGTAAGCTGCAATTGCATAAGAAATTCTGTAGCGGGGAAGCCAGGGAGGGAGCGATATGGAATACGTCATCAGACCATCCCATCAAAAGAACGTTACCAGGTAAGAGAGTAACTTGTTCTTTCGAGGGGATTGGGTCCTCCGACATATTCCATATCTATAACAGACTCCCAAAGCAGTACCAACGTAAGGAGGTGGGAAAAGAATTTAAAATACACAAATTTAGAATGCCCAATCAAATTGCAGAGTAAAGGACCGCCTTGCCAAAGGCCAGATCCTGTCCATGGATAGAATCTAGGGAGTAGTGACGTACAAAAGTATGGACCGAAGCCCAAGTGGCTGCATCACAGATGTTACAAATAGGAACATCCCTCTGCAGGGCAGTAGAGGCAGCCATACCCCTAGTCGAATGGGCCCGTAAGCCTACTGGAGGGTCCTTACCCGCCAGGCGGTAACATTCAGAAATTGCCAAGATAATCCATCTAGACAAAGTCTGCTTAGTCACAGCTTGTCCCAAACGCCTTCCAGCGTAACCAATAAAGAGCTGATCGTCCACTCTGACCCGGGACATGCGTGAAATGTAGAAACTTAAAGCTCTCCTACGATCTAACCTATGGAGCCTCTCCTCGTCCTTACCAGGATGTGGAGGAGGATAGAATGCCAGAAGAACAACCTTCTGGCTCAAATAAAATTCCGACACCACCTTCGGAAGAAAGGAAGGACGAACTCTAAGGACAACCCTGTCCTTATGAAACGCAGTGAAGGGTGGCTTAACTGAAAGTGCCTGTAACTCACTCACTCTGCGAGCGGAAGTGACAGCAACTAAAAATACAGTTTTAAGGGTTAACAGTCTCAAAGGACAAGAATGTAAAGGCTCAAATGGAGCACCAATTAGAAACTTGAGAACAAGGTTCAAATCCCAACCGGGCACCTGGAAAGGTGACGGAGGGAACACATTAGTGAGCCCTTTCAGAAACTGAGAAATTAAAGGATTTTTAAAATAAGAACACTCCTCAGACGAGCACTTAAATATGGCTAGCGCCGCCAGGTAACCTTTAACGGTACCCTCTTGCAAGCCCCTGTGGGCTAAAGAAAGCAAAAAAGACAGAACTACAGGAACGTCACATGAAAAAGGATCCACATTCTGAACCCTGCACCAGTCGCAGAACTTTCTCCAATGGCAACGGTACAGAGACTTTGTTGCCGGTCGTCTGGCCAAAAGCAACACCTCCATCATGTCTTCAGGGAGGTCCCAATCCTTATACCTGAACCTTTCAGAAGCCAAGCGTGAAGGTTGAGGGATCTGACCTCTGGATGGAGAACCTGACCCCCCTCCCGTGAGAGCAGATCGTCTTGGTAGGGAAGACGACATGGAGGGCAGATGGACAAGTCGAGAAGGTCCGGGAACCACGTCCTCCTGGCCCATGCCGGAGCAATGAGGATCATCCGGGAACCGAACCTCCGTAACCTCTGCAGCACTTGCGGGATGACGAGGACTGGAGGAAACGCGTACAGCAGTGGGAATGACCACTCCACCAAAGGCTCCTCTTGGAGGAAATTCCCGCAAGCAGAACCTTTTGCAAGTCTGGTTGACACTGGAGGCAAAGAGATCCACTTGAGGAGTTCCCCAAAGGGCAAAGATCTCCAGGAGAATCTCCTGAGCCAACTCCCACTCGTGAGAGATTGCGCTCTGCCTGCTCAGAGCGTACGCCGTCTCGTTTTCGTCTCCGGCCAGATGAACTGCCGAGATCGAAATTTCCTGCTGGATTGCCCAGAACCAAAGCTGCATCGCCTCCCTGCACAGAGGAAGTGACAGTGCATGGCCACTGTGTTGTCCGTCAGAATCAGGACATTCTTTCCTCGCACAGTCGGCAGAAAAGCCTTCAGGGCAAGCCTGACAGCCCTCAGCTCCAACAGATTGATATGGAGTCTGGACTGCGACGGAGACCAACAACCGCTCACTGTCAGCTCGTTGGCATGAGCTCCCCGTCCCGTGAGGGACGCGTTCGTCACGATCGTTACCTTCGGCCAGGGTAGCCAAAACGGAGCCCCCTTCATCAGATTGCCTTTGACGGCCCACCACAGAAGGTCCTGGGCGACCGAGGGCGGCACCTGAACGGGGTCCGACATCCTGCCGGAGGACTGCGACCACTGAAGCTTGAGCGCCCATTGCAAAGATCTCATCCGCAACCTGGCCTCGGGCACCAGAAGAATGCAGGATGCCATGAGGCCGAGCAATCTCAAGAACTTGAACGCAGGGAGACTCTGGGCATGTTGAAACTTGTGCACTATCTGCTGAATGTGATGAGCCCTCACCTGGGGAGGAAAACACTGCCCCAGGGACGTGTTGAGCACTGCTCCGATGTACTGGAGCCTCTGAGTTGGTGTCAAATGGGACTTCCTTAAGTTGAGGGAGAAGCCCAGCTTGTGAAGGGAGTGGCAGGTGACGGACAGATGATCCAGGACTTGCTCGGGAGAGCACGCCCTGATCAACCAATCATCCAGGTAGGGGTAGACGTGAATCCCCCCTTTCCTGAGATACGCTGCCACCAACACCATGAGCTTGGTGAAGACCCTCGGGGCAGAGGTCAATCCGAACGGCAGGACACAAAGCTGAAAGTGCGAGTCGCCAACCGCGAACCTTAGGTACTTCTTGTGCTTGGGATGGATCAGCACATGAAAATAAGCGTCCTTGAGGTCGAGAGACACCAACCAGTCCTGAAGTTGGAGGGCCTGGAGGACTTGAGAAAGAATAACCATCTTGAACTTGTTCCTCCTGAAGAGTTTGTTCAAACCGTGCAAGTCCATGATGGGTCTCAATCCCCCGTCTTTCTTCTAAATCAAAAAATAAGGGGAATACCATCCCTTGTTCCTCTCTGCCAGAGGCACCAGTTCTATGGCACCTTTCTCCAGCAGGGATTACATTTCCTGCGCAAGGAGCGGATCCAGACTCTTCAAAGAGAGATTACCTGGTGGAATGTCGTGAGGCTTCTGCCAGAAAGGAAGACAGTAGCCTTGGGCTATGATCTCCAGAACCCACACATCTGAAGTAATGGCACGCCACTCTACAAGATGCTGCGCCAGCCTTCCCCCGACCAGCGAAGCATGGGCCTCATGACTGAGCTGAAGCGGCTGCAGCAGTGCCTGAGGGCAAAGAGGCAACTGCTTGCGCGGCCTTGGCACCTCGAGTACCTTGTTTTCCACCTCTGGCACTCCTACGGTTGCCCCTTTGACTAGCAGCTCCTCTCGATTTACTAAAGGACGAGTAATATCGAAAGGAACTTCCCCTCCATTGCTGTCCCCTAGGATGAAAAGGAGGAGGTTGGCGGACTGCAGCGCCCAATGACTTCGCTGCAGCTTTTGAGGTCTGCAACCTCTTAGGACTCTCGTCAGCCTTGCTGCCAAAAAGATGCATTTGTATTTTGTATTTTATTGAATTTATATAGCCCTTTAATCCAAATTGCATGTTGGCATGTTGAGGAGACGTTCCTGCACATCAGGGCAAAACCCGACTTCCTCAACCACGCAAACCTGCGCATTACGGTGCTTGCCGCCATGGACCGGCTGACGCAATCAATCATGTCCAGCCCCGACTGAACGGATTCACACATGGCGTCCTTGCCATCCTGCACGATAGCAAGGAAACCCTCCCGTTCCTCCCCAGCCGCTAAAGAAATGCAGTTCCACAGAGTGTGCATGAAACGAGACAAGGCACAAACGGAGTTGGCAGGCTGAAGCGCCATACCCCCAGAAGAAAACACCTTCTTCGCCCCGCCGTCAAAACGTTTGTCGTCCCTATCTGGAGGGATGGTAGGATACAACGCCTGCTTTGCGGGGGCCGTAGCTGCCTGCACCACCAAACTCTCCCGAGTGGGGTGTGTGGTCAAGTAGCAGGGGTCACCACTGGCTGGACGATATTTCTTCGGCAAGGACTTGCTCACTGCCGGGAGACTCTCTGGAGAAGTCCAAGCCGCAGCCACCCTTCACTGCAAGGCCATATGGAATGGCAGCACCGGGTCAGTTGGAGGACCTTGGTCCAAGATATCAGTCAGGTCATCCTGCTGAAAATCCCCAGGCGGAGCAGGCCAACCCAGGTACTCTGTGACCCTCGACATGAGGCGCCGGTATGAGGATTCAGCATGCCTGTCAGGCTCCGGTCTACCAAACTCCACCTCCGGAGAGGTGTCAAGACCACTGGCGTCGTGCAGCGACTGACGCAGGTCCTCAAGTTTACTGTGACCAGAAACAATGTCATCAGGAACCACTGCAGGAACCTCAACTTCCTCAGAACTCTCATCCACCTCAGAATATATAATCCATAGCTTGGAAAGAGGGTACAGAGAAAGGCATGTTTAGCCTTGGCCAGCGACTTTCTGGGGGGTGCCACGGGGTACCTCCGACAAGGCCGCCTCGAAAGGCGTCAAGGGCGTCGACAGAATCGATGTCGAGCGCGGCACCAACAGCTTCGCCGGTGTCGACACAGGCCTCGAGGGCAGAGCCCTGAGCGTTTCTCTCGACAGCCTGGGCGCCGATGGCATCAACAACTTCCTCAGAGGCGGGGCCTCGAGAGAGTCCGTCGACGATCTCGCCGCCGCCGCCGTCGATGACTTCCTCGAAGACTTCACACAGAATCTCGCGGTCTCGATGGCGTCGAGTACCGGGACCTGGAACGGGCATGCCTAGAGCGACCATCCTTGTCCGACCGGGACCTCAAAGGCACCCGGTGGTCGCGACGACTGCTCGAGCCAGAAGGCGGACGAGTGGTGTCTCTAGAACGGCCACGACCGGCGGTCCTCAGGCGGCGTGGCCGGCCCGGAGCCTGTGATTGAAAAATCGCCAACATCTCCTTTCGGAAGGAATCCAATTCCTCTGGAGTACAAAGCTTGGTGGGACAAGCAACCCGCCGACGGGCAGAGTCCTCGGAAGAGGACGGGGAAGGCGACCTGTGACGGCGCTTCCTGGATGCCAACACAAGGCAGAGGAATGGCGGGACCGACTCCCAGACCAAGAACCCCCGTACTCACGACAACAATGCGGAGAGTCACCCCTCGAATCGCCCGTCAAAGACTAGGGCTTGGCCACCTTACCGACCGACAGCTTCTTCTTACGCTCCCGCAGGTCCTTCGAAGTGAGCGATTAGAAGTCGACACAGTCGTCCGTATCATAGTCCTCCCCGAGGCACCAGAGGCAAGCATCGTGCGTATCCGTCAGCAACATCTTGGACCCGCACTCTTAAACCCGGACCTTGGGGTGGAAGAAGCCGAAGACATCATACCGATGTAGCAATGAAGAAACAGGTTCGAAGAACCAGAAGAACAGGATTCAGTAGAAATCGAGACGCGCCGGGATCTCCGAAGTGAACACGTTCATGGAAAAAACTGAACTGAGGCTACGGGCGTCGTGCGTCCTACTTATAACATCCGGTAATGTCGGCTCGACGGAGGCCCTCGAGGACAGCGTATCGACGTCATCGACGCAGACGCCAAAAGATTTTCCGAAGCAGCACAGCTGTGGTGATTACTGTCATAGATATGGAATACGTCGGAGGACCCAATCCCCTCGAATAGCATATTTAGGACGGCGTTCCTGCAAACGTTTCTTCATTCCCAAAATGTTTGTGCACTCATTTTGTACAGACAGTGAGAAGTTAGGTGTCACTACCCTCGCCCAAAACCCCTGCTGGCAAACCCATTGGCCAGGTGAGACAGGACTCGGGCCTCTAGAGCCTGGCATCCTCTTCAAAAGCCCTCATGGGGCCAGTCCTGGCGCCTATTGCGCCAGGCTCATACACCATGAACAACAATGTGCTTGGGAACTACTTTATAGTATTGTCAGCCAACATGGAGGCATCCACATAGCTTGGTTCCCTAAGAACCAAGCTATGCGGTCTAGTGTTTTGGGTGTGGCAGGCCTGGAACAACTTTCCCTGGTACTACTTTACCTGGGCTATATAAACCACACCCTGACTGCAGAACATGCTTCGTGTTACTTTGCAGCTTGCAACGTGCCGCTCACCGTGTTCAGCTATTCCCTCAAACCTCGGAGAAGCAGAACCTGCAAGGAGACAAAAGGAACATCATTAGCAGCAGCATCTTACCTTCAGTCTTCATCTTTAAACACTCGCAGCTACTGAGAACAGCTTCCTCGAATCTGCACGCCTCCCAGACAGAACGACCTGAAAGAAGAAGATAGAGACAACATTAAAGAAAGCTGTAGAGACATTTACAAATTACGAACTGCTCAAAAGGCTTACCTGGCTGGTCGCCTCTCGGCTGGCAGCACTCCGGACATTCCACTCACGCTGAAGAACACTGCGACCTACAAGGAAGTAAAACACAGGTTAGCAAAGGCAAGACTTTGCAGCGCTGCGCATATCGCTTACTTACCGCATCATAGCGCTCTTAATGCACCATCATTTACCAGCAGGGCTCAACCAAGCCAGTTCGCCGCG
This sequence comes from Ambystoma mexicanum, assembly GCF_040938575.1. Classification (NCBI taxonomy): domain Eukaryota; kingdom Metazoa; phylum Chordata; class Amphibia; order Caudata; family Ambystomatidae; genus Ambystoma; species Ambystoma mexicanum. The sequence continues at coordinate 1,065,481,389 of NC_090927.1, forward strand.
CTGTAGCTCTGCATACCTAAGGGAGAAAAAAGAGACATTTTAAACAAAGAAAGGCATGCAGGATAGCAACAAAACTAAATAACAGCAATAAAACCTACCTGAACAATATCAAACGGGCCGGCGTCAGTGAAGTAACTGGACCGCACTCGCCCATGAAAGACAACGCGCCCCTGCAAAGAAGGCAGGACGGAGAGCACACCTAATTCTACCACAAGGTGAGGAGAGGGTGCCAGAGGGACTGAAAGCATACGGGGTTGGAGGGAGGATACTTACCCCAGTCGGTCAGTCTTGAACACAGTCCTCCTGTATTTTCAGGCAGAACCTTCCCCACAAACCACATCAGGGCAAAGCTGAGAAGCATACGAGCGAGTAACCCGGCTGGGTGGTGTCCCTGTGGATACCAAGTGAGCGTAACATTAGGGTATAGAAACATCCTGCTGGATTCAAAGTACAACTCTAATTTCTCTCTGCCACTTTTGAGAAGCACGTTTGCGGTCCCTATAGTTCATGATTTGCAGAATTTTTGGGCTTCGTGGTTCAACTAGCTTAGAACTGGGCACCAGAGACCTATGGGCATGCTCCACCTTAAAGTACAGCGATAAAGCGGGGCCATGCAAGATCTTTAAGAGGAGCTCCTCCACAAAGCACTTCATGCTTCCCTGTTGAAAAGTCTCTGGTAACCGCCGGGACCCAACCGACTCCAGATCCTCACTCTTGGCTTGAGCATATTTCAGATCTTTGGCCAGCCCCGGATGTCAGATCTCATGTCTGTAATGTCATCCTCAGCTCTCCCAAACCTCGTCTCAGCTTCCGCGATGTGAGCACTTTCTTTCTCGAGTTCGGTCTTGAGGAAGTTCATGCTGGCATTGATGTCTTCAAGTTTGGTATTGGCAGAAGCAAATCCCTCCTGCATGCTACAGTAGATTTGCTGTTGATCAGAGCTTCCACCTCGGGCCACCAAGACTGTCCCTCATGCTCCACCACACGCACCTGGGTGCCAGACGTCTCCTGGGAGGCTACCCTCCCAAAGGCATCCAGGCTTATGTGCTTCTTCTTCCAGCTTTTCCCAATGCTGCGGCACAATATTGGCGGGAGAGTATGGTGGGACACAGAAGAACAAGCAGCATGTACCAACAATAAAGCGTTCTGCCAGGTAGCCACTCAGAGTTCCCTAGTAGAATACTTGTAGGGGGTGGTGCAGCAAATAAACTTCTGTGGGATTCACAATGTTTGCAGAAATATGCACCAGTACACTTCTAAGTGCCTCTGTTGAGCTGCAATGTGTGAGGGGACTCTGATGTATGCCGGTCCCAAGCAGCCCAAGTGGCCTAACAGCTGGGCAACGACTAATCCCGGTCAGGCACAGAGAATGAGTAATCCGGCAGTGCAATCGGGAGAGCATCCCCGACTCTGGAGGCCTCCACAGGCAAAGCCGCTTCTCTGCAGTCCACAGGGTAGCAGACCACCCACAGCCATTCCGGTAGCTAGAGGCACTGGCCCCGTCCCCCATGCCACCAAGGCCAGGTGCTGAGGCACAGCCACTCACCCCAGCACCAGGATTGCTCCGATTGGGGAACAAGCAAAAAACATTAGGGGGACTCCAGGCAAAAATATATATACATCCACGGCCGTGCCTGGAAAGAACACGTATGTAAAGAGCAACTAGAAGGCCGGGATATATAAACTTGTATAGGTCGCAGACAAAATAGAGACAGTGCCTATAATTAGCCTATTCTCTTACAATACATGAAAACATTTGTGAAACATAGGAAAGTGAAAGGATTCAATTCACTGCCATAACATGTATGAAAAATAAATATCTTTTAATTAATTGAAAAAATTATTATCACAATATTATATAATGTATCATTCATAAAACCACAAGAAAAAATAGAAAAATGAGAACGAGAAAAATGTAAAGTTCAAAATTATACAAGAGTGATAGCTAAGCAACAATATTGTAAACAATTAAACCAGACCCATTCGCATCTCCAAATACTCCATCCATACTACAATCATGCATACCTAAAATATATTAATCAGCAATGTCAAAATACATAGACATGACAAACAATAAACATGAGAACGCATTTCAACACAACAAGAAAATATATAAAAATATAGCGTTAAACACAGTTTGAAATAACTAGTCAGTAATTTAACTGTACTGCTAGAAATAAAGCGTTCTGCCAGGTAGCCACTCAGAGTTCCCTAGTAGAATACTAGTAGGGGGTGGTGCAGCAAATAAACTAATGTGGGATTAACAATGTTTGCAGAAATATGCACCACATGGGCAGTGCAGCACCGAAATGCTATGGCAATTCCTCTCTGAACAAGAGTATCAACAGCAACCCCATACACGTGTTTCAGCCTTGTTGGGCCTCACTGTCCCTTCTTATCTGGGATTCTAGTCTGGAAATGGTCTAGTGCTTCCACAGTGCTGCCGTGAGTGATCCTGCCTGATAGATGGGCAGTGTGGCAAAATACCCCTTGACTGGGTCTTGCTACAGAACAAAATAGACCCTCCGAGGAAGAACTTATCCTAGAACCACAAAGCAGCTGACGCCCACATTTAACATGGTACCAGTCCAGTGCAAGCACTGTGCGGGTGGCAGGAGAGCCCCTACAGAGGGAAGGATGGGTGAAGAGAGGAGAGGGACAGGATGAAACACAAGGCATGGAAGAGTTGATGCCCATAGGGGACACGGAGCAGAGAAAAGAAAAGGCAAGGACAGAAGACCAATGCAAAAGCAGAACACAGAGACCAAGAAGATCAGGCTCCAGGACAGGATTGTTTCCCTGCAACGCCTGTGTTGTCATGGCCCCAGTGTGGGAACAAGACCCTGCCTTGGTTCCCTTATTGCCAATGGCAACAGCCCAAGCGTACTGAGACGCCGGTCCCCACCCATGCACATTGTACCTGTTATGGCGGCCCGATCCGGACAGGGTTCTGGATGGGAGAACACTGCCTTGCTCACGTAATTCATTGCAGGGCTCAGGTGTGGCCCAAGTGCCACCGCGGGTAACACCACCATCCATGGTGAAGGGGTCAACAACTCAGGTAAATTGGCTCCATACCAATCTCCAAGGGCTCAATTGGAGACTAATAAGGCATTTTGGGCCGCCTAGATTGTCATTGCCCCAGTGAAGGTTCTGGCCACCTGCCTCCTGAGTAATTTTGAGATATCCTACCCCAGGGCCCGCTCTCCATTCCTCACATTGGACCTCCCATTAGCACTCAAGGTCATGTTGTCCTTCGCTTTTGAGCTTCCAAAGGAGGTTCTCATGATTTTTTTTTTTACATTCAACTGCCTGATTCTATAGGCCAGGCGTTCAGCGTGTGGGTTGGAACTTGGGGCACTCCTACAACACTTGTGCTTTGCTCTAGAGGTCTTAACCCTCTAACCTCTACGCCCCTTATCAGACAAAAGTCTGGTCCTTCCCATCTTGGATTGGGGGAAGGATGCTTAGAAATATATATTCCCCATCCTCTGGACATGGAGAGGGTACCTAGCATGTTTTGCTGCTTTAAGACGATGTGAGACAATGTTTGCAACATTTTGCAAGGGTCGCTTGAGCCAGAAATGTACCACTGCCTCCCTTAGTCGGTAATCAAGTGTTCCATTTCCCTGGCATATGAGATGTCTGGCTCCACTGGACATAGAGATGTGCATGAACTATCACACATGGCATGTCATCCGTGTAGAACACTTTCAAGAGGGCAACCATGCGTTTCACCAGACATATTTAGCAATCACTACCAACTGTATGTGGGACTCCCTGGCTGAAATTGTGTGTCTGGGAAGAAGGACACGGTGGTCATGACTCGATTGTGTACTGTAAAGCACATTATTATGAGTCAGTCTTACTCAGCCCAATCCTATGCCCCTCGCCCTCCCCTGCACCCTAGATTTCTATTGCCTGGGATGGTACTTTGGATGCATTGACAGCGGCGATCTTTGTGATCCGGGCTCTTATAGTCTTCTCTAAACCAAGGGAAGGGGTCAGACCTCAGTGTAAACCTTTGCGTATGTTAGCAGCAGGGTGCCTGACTCAGAAGGCAGTATGCCTCAATGAGTTAGAACTGGGAAGAAGAAAAGGAGGACTAAGAGAAATAAATTACTTGGAAGCAATCTAGTCATATGCATATTGAGTTCTCCTTGCTCTCAGATGACGTACCAGGGGGTTCATATATATAAGCGCGGTTCAAAATAACATATGAAATAGACTGTGAGTGAATTTACTGGAGCAATACCTTTTCGAAGGAAACATACTCGGTCCTGCTGTAGAATATCGCTGGGTAAAGAGTCACAGTTTGCCATCGGATCAGAAATCATATTCTTGAAAGTGGCACGCTCCACAACCATGTTCACCTCTGCATCCTCAAGCGGTTTGCCCAAAAACTCACACAGCCTCAGTACATTGCTTTTAAGATCCTGAAAATATTAAACATATTTAGGTGGACTCTGGAAAGAAAGAAAAAATGGAAAACATGCAAAAACATCTCTAGTACCTAGTTTTTGAGATGTTGTCAAAGATGCGATATGGCATTCATGTCGTTTTTGATTGATGTAATCAAGTTCCTGTTCACACCCCCACGGTTGAAAGTATTTCTTTATATGATGAATCCCTCTATCAATTTTCAAAATATGCACGTGCATGTGGGGATTCTTATTCAAACAATGTAACTGACCAGTTTGAGAACGAGCTGACGTTCTTCGGATGCATAAAAGTATTTGTTAACACGAATCAATGAACCATTTTAAAAAAGTAATTAAACAATTGGGATATTTGATTTTCCTTACCAAAAAAAAACAATGTTACATAATTCATCTGCCCCTTAAACACCCTCTTTCAGATGAGGGAATATCCCCCTGAATGTGATTGCAATTAGCCAAACCACAATCTGGACTAAAACCTTTAATTGTTGCCATATTGTGTAACACCTGCTGTAATTTAGCCCTTCTGCCCTGCCAGTGGGAGCAGTGTGAATGGTTTAAAAAGCTGTTCACATAGCCTGCAAGCACATATTTATCTGAAGGCTCACTGTGCCACGCATGCCCCTAATCCCTTGCAAATGTTTAGAAGTTGAAGGTAAATTGAAGAGCCCTTTGTAAAAATGGAATTAATTTCTATAGCAGCGTCCCTGTAACCTTTTTCTGATTTAATTATTTTTCCCTGATGAGTCCCAATATAAGGACTCATCAGAGATGCAAACAACTGTTTTTACAGCCTAAGAGACCCTTAATATCGAAGTGCCATGGTACATCACAAATCATTTATCCCAGCGCAAGTAACCTTGTCTCAGGAGGATAGCTCAGGGGCAACGTGCTTGCCTTGAAAGCAAGATGACATGGAGCACCACACGTTCGATCCTCGGGTCTGCGCTAAGAAACCTCTGAGTATTAAGGCGTTATAAATAACCTATCATATTCATATCATATAACCTTGCACATCTGGCTATGAGGACTCCTCAAAAGGGCACAGCCTCACTGTACTGTGAGAAGCCTACTGGATCTTCCTGTGTAAAATCCAGTGAAGGGTCTTGCAATCTGCTATTGCTCGTATTTGAGAGTAAAAAACCATTCTCGAACCTACAAGATTCCATGGCCCACGCGACAGTGAAACTCTACCCAAAACCTGTGGTAGCAGATGGCAAGCTGCCATGGCGAGACCAAGACAGTGGTAACATTTCCTTTAATCAGCTTAATCACCTTGGTTTCCCGGCTTGAACACTGTGCTCTGTGGAAACTCTACTGGGCCTGGGCCCCTGTACGGACCAATTCATGAGGAAGCGAGAGCTGCAGCAGCTGACAGAGTCCGAACACCCGAAATTCTTTGAAACAGTGAAACACAAACACATCACCTTCCTGTGATGTCTGCATTCTGGGAAGCTTCCACTTACTTAAAGTGTTGCCACTGTTGCACTCCAGCACCCATTTGCCACCAGAGCTTACCCAGTTTAGGATTGGGCCAATGTTCACCATACCTAACCTACATCACCCTGGGCTGTGTGACTTACAGCTGCTCATTTATCCAGAGGACCCCCCTGCAGATGCACCCCAAGGTCATAGGCAACATTTCTGCAGCCCTTGACCCTAACACGAAACTAGCATCAGACATCTCCAGTCAAAAACGCACCAAATATCGAATAAAAGTTCCCAACTGCATCAGATGATTGTTAGACAGAATTTCATTGTTGGGGTTCCCTTTCTAATTCGGTGAGCCCCCTAAACATTTTGCTGGTTTTCTTTGATGTTCGACTTTTTGTGGTCTGAGAGACTTCTACTGAACTGCCCTTGTCATTCTAATTCATTTCTTAGACACCAGGGCAAGGGTACTTTCTGAGCAGTTCATTTGGCCCCTCATTGAGTTTCCTGAACCAGAAAGTGTGTGGGGGAGTAGACTGACGGCCACTGTGCATTTGTTTTTGGGGTCCAGGAGGTCTGTAACTACTTTAACACGTAAGTAGCAAAATGCCCCTCAAAGGGGGCCCTTTCAGCAGTAAGACATTTTTTTAAGAACAACCGCAGGCAATTTTGCTTTGTGGCTTTCTTTTTTTATGTAGACCATGTGGGATAGTCAAAATGGCTGTTCTGCTAACAGACACTTTTGAATCTCACAAAAGCAGCCATATTACGGGTTTATTCAGTTACAACTGAGTGTTGGTCCTCCAGGCACCTCGTGCCTGTGTGTTTGTAAGCTCGGCACCAACACTTTGAATGTTGCACATTCGTGGATTGGGGCACAGGTTTCTCTTCCATTGGTGAGTGTGCATGTTTGCATAGAATCTGTGCATTACAGAGATAACTTCCCTGAACTAACTTGGAGGATTGTTTGGAGGTGGCCTGCTGCTGAGGATCCTGGCATGGCCATACTGGCTGTGCGCCTGATTCTTTATCCTTTCAACCCTGACTTTCTGTGCTGGTTGAATACTTTGCTGGGCTACTCCTTACTTTTCATCTGGTCTTAATTGCTGTATCAACTGGCCTCAATTGTAAGAGTCCTCTAAGACTGAAACTCCTGATGCTACCCGAGATTGCTTCTGGTTCTGGTTCCTACAGCGTAAGACCCTAGCTACTGTGCCAGTCTGGAACCTGAGCAGCTGACTTTGCCTCTGTTTTTTATGGGACTGGTTGGATTTCACCATTTTGCTGCCTTCTTCGTGGGACCTGATGCTTTCTGACCAGATCACTGGTTCTACCAAGAGCCACCTTGACCTCTTCAGCCCTCTTGTGATGCTAACCTGCTGTGTGGCACTGTGCCAAACAGAGAGCTTCAACTGCCAACCTGCCAAACCCAATCCTGGTCCAAAAACCTACCTGTGCTCCCGTACCTTCGGAAAAGTTTCGCTTACAGCCTGCACCGTGTGTGGCTGCCACTGCGCCCCTTAAACACGATTTCATTGTTGGTCCCGACCTCCAGAGTCTCCTGACCCTGGGTGCACAATGGCTTATGTACCACCTACAATGATTGTGAGACTGATCGTGATCTTGTGCCTCATTTTGCACACAGCTCTGCCTGGACCTTTGGTGGTGTAAGGTGTCCCTCAGTATCCTTGGACTGCTGGTTCTATGATTTCCAGTACCTATGGACAATAATCCATACTTACCTTACGTTTCCCTTTGTATGTAACCATGCATTGGATTTATAAAGTGTGAAGGACTGAATAAGAGGGGGGAGGAGGGTTGAGTGGAGCTAACAGCGATGAAGTGGTCCTTCCTGAAGTGTAGGATGGGCAGTGCCAGTCTTACCTGAGCTGGCAACCTGGTTGAGAGACATGGTACATAGTAGGAAAAGGCCTGCTTCCTTTTTTCTTCCTCCTGCAGTTCCTGGTTTCCGTTCTGGTGATGTCATGGCTTCTAGTGTTGTACTGGCCTCTGGAGATGTTAAGTTTCCTGGCCAGATAGAGCGCTTTGTTGTGATTGCTTTGTTCCTTTTAGGTGATGCAGGCTGTATTGAACATCTGTGTTTGAAGGGGTAGGCAGTGCAGCTCCTTGAGGATTTCACTAGAACCATGAAAGAACAAATGGGTTTATGGCAGTAAACCCAATGGAAACACTTTCTAAAAGTTTGAGAACTCCCCTAAAATTACTAAGGCTTACTGGCCTGCAGTCTGCCATTGTATGTGTGTGCCCCTAAGGATCCTCAAACTCTGATGATTCCTGTAGTATTGAAATTCTACTGTGATTATATGTCATGTCAGTATATCATTTGGTATAAAAATTACACAACTGATAGCATTGCATCTGGTACTGCAGTTGGTGCAGGACATTGTGGATGCATTGGAGGTAGGTGCCCTTGAAGCCCCAAAAATTAGATCACAAAAAGGGCCCACCCTATTTTTCGCAGATGACACAGCCATTCTTTCCACTACTCCAGCTGGGCTGAGAGTGGCCTTTAACATCTTCTCTGTGAAATGCAAGGAGCTTAGTCTTGAGCTCAACATCACCAAAACTAAAGTTATGGTCTTCAAACCCCCAAGTCCCATCAGCCGAAGATCAAGGTTGATGGCCTCATATTGGATCAAGTTAGGCACTTCGATTACCTAGGGATTAGGTACGAGGGGCAGGGGTGGTCAGACCAACTTGTTAAATCCAAGATAAATCTAAGTAAATATAGCGTGCCATTTGTTCTTTTTTTACAGGCCATGGTAGAGGAGCAATCTCACCGGCACATGAGCTATTTGATAAACAAGCATTGCCTGCAGCACTTTATGGTGCACAGATTTGGGGCTGCATAAATGCAAACATGAGATCTCCTGTCCAGAAGAATTTCTTAAAGAAGTGATTGCTCTTGCCTAAGAATGCTCCATCCTCGTTCATCCATTTGGAACTCCAAATTTTGCCTCTAGCTGACTCGATTGCCCTAAAGCCAGCCCTGTATTTGGTGAGACTTTGGTCTACCCCGAGTCTAGCCCCCTATAAAGATGCTCAGAGGGATTTCCTGCAATTGGAATGTGCAAAAAACCAGGGCTGGGTTCTCCATGGGAAAAAAAATGTTGTGTGGGTTAGGTGCTAGACACTTTTGGGAAAAGCCTAGTGAGTGTCGTCCTTCACTTAAGGTCGACTTTAAGACAACTGCCAAACGCAACGCTTTCTGGAATCTAGAGATTCAAAGGTATTCCTTGGAAAATGGCCCAGTGTTTCTCCTACCCAACTCATTGGGGATTTGCAAACCTTTTCTAGATGCAATAAATCCCCCTTATGAGCGCTCTTTATACGTTTGATTTAGGAAGGGCTTTTATACGGCTTTGTATACTCGTGAATGGTCTCTGCACAACTCTGGTGTATGTCCAGTCTGAACACAAGCAGATGAAACGTTAACTCTTTTCATGTACATATGTCCAAGCCTAATGGAGCTTGGGCGCAGGTACTTTAGACCCCTTCTAGTTGATATGGAGCTAAGAAACACAAGTGAAGCAATGCATCAGTATGTTGGAGCGGACAGTAGTACTTGCTTCAGCTAGGTATGTCCACCGCGCTTGGCTCCTAAGAAGTTGATGGGCTCAGAGCCATTGCTTCCGTAGATCATCCCAGAGGCTGCGAGCATGCTCTCCTCTTGGGGCCGAATTTGATTTTATTGAAGTTCTTTTAATTAGCATTATGTGTTTTAAGAATTTTGTGCATTTACTCTTGAATTACTGTTTTGCGATTTTTATTGAATTTTTGAATGAATGTAGTTACTGTGATTGTAATGTTTTGTGCTAAAGGACCATTCCGAATAAAGCTATCAAACAAACAAGTTGGTGCATTTAATCCAATTCTGTGATTCCTATGACTTTAGGTCAAGTGACTCAGTCAGTCATAACATGTTATTGCAGATAAAATATCCTTCATCATTAGCACCCTGGTGGGGGGTACCAGCCAATCAGGTGGCAAAGAACGTGGGCTTCAACCGCTGATGAAAGCCCACTTTCCATGCAACCTGACAGCTGGCTCTCCCCACCGCCATCTTCCTCACACCCTCTGTCCCTTTTGTTTTCTTTTTGACTCCCACCCACCCCCCTACTTAAATTCATCCACTCCTGCCCCTTGCCTCCTGCAGGCCACCATGGAAAGAGAAGAGGGGCTTCGTACGGAGCTCTGCCTTCCCTCTCCATGGTGGCCATCTTTCTAAAGGATTTTCCTTTATACAACGGGAAGCCTCACGCAGCCTGTTGAAAAACGGAAAATCCTTTTTTTTAGCACCCCAGAATACCGCTTTAGTAGCCCAGGGTGCTAATGGCCTTAAGCCTGCATTCCAAGTGATGGAACAAGGGGTAATGGCCCGTAGCCCTCGTTAATGGCCCTTGCTTCGCTCGTGCCAGTAATTTGGGCTGCCGGCCCGTTATCCCTGTTCAAGCCCTTAGAACGGGGGCCTAACGCCACAAAGTATTCAAATCAACAGCAATATATATACAATATCAAATACAGACCACATTGCAACAGTAGAGATCAAAAATTCAGTTAAAAAACTTGATTTAAATAGTGGCTCACTCAACTTCAGAGCACTTCTTAAATTAGTAAACTATGTCCAGGCTGCTAGTGGGGTATTAGCCAACAATATAAAAGACAAGGCCTAACGTGCATTTCATGCAGTCACAGTTTAATAGTTCTCTTCCTAATGTGAGTGTGCACAGGGCAAACAAATATAAAATGCATCATATCTTCTAGGGCCCTGTTACAAGTTGAATCATTCACAGTACCAACAGTGTTTGTAGCTCTTTTACCAGTGATGCTCTAACGGTTAATAAGTTAAACCTTGCCTGCTGTTTCAATTTTATACAAAACTAATATTCTGATATCTTATTAGTAGTCAGATTTATATGTGCTCGATTTGATTCTTTGACCTCTTCCTTATCTTCTTGCTCCATGTTCAATAGTAAATCTAGGTTCTGCAGTACCATCTTGCTGCTTGCCGAGACAGTAATGGATGGATTGGTGAAACAATTTACTGCATTGCAATACATAGGAGATCCATGGACTAGACGAATAATTAGCCTGCGACGAAAGACACGATTCAAAAGCAAACATGATAGACTAGACTGATTTGTCCAGACAGAGCCAAAGTTTCACTGGTTCCAACCATATCTCATCTTCTAGGTGTGGCATAGAAAGCTCTCTATGGACGAAAAACATAGGGACAGAGTTGGGTAAGCCAAGTTACAATTTCAAAAAAGTGTTTCTCTTCAATTTGAAGACAATTTACATCTGCAGTTGCCCATAGACCTATGCCAGTGACTCACTTCTACTCACTTCATAGGAGTGTTGCACGCGTATATAATATTTTCTGTTGGGTGACTGTGTATTGCACTAGTTCTAGGAGTAAAATGGGTCATTTCCAAAACCCTTTACTGTTAGCCCTAGGAAGGAGTTTGATCTCTTCCAGAGTCCTTTACTGTTTTTATACATAGATACTATGGTTCTCTTTTAACTTGAAGTACTTATCTGAACGGTAGTTAATTTGATGCAATACTTATATTAAAAAGTTTATATATGTTTCAGGATATCTGTAGAGTGTATTTTCCTGAGGTATTCTGTGAGACTAGCTTTATCCTTCTGCCATCCCTTGTGTAAAGCAAGCTGCTCTGCTCTCCCAACATCTGCTTTAGAGGTGTAAGGTTTTCTTTTTAAATGACAGAGCATGTTTTGACAGTTTTAAACGCAAGTGGCTGTGTAGGTGTTCTGTGTAATGTGCCATCTGTGCTAAGGCTTTGTGAGGAAAGCTTTTGCCTTGTTAGGTTGCGGTATGTTTCGGTTCATAACGGCTTCTTTCCTCACAAAGTCCTGTTTTTGAGTGGGAATATGCACTCTTAGTGTTTTTCGCAATTCAGATGGTGATTCACAGATTAAACATTGTTCCATGTGTAGAGAAATTGTTATATTTGTATAGTATGTTTTATGTAGATAAAGAGATAAAATGATGATCCATGTTTAGCGAAATGGCTGTTTCAATGAAATGTAAACAACAAATATATTCACTTGCATGTATTTTTGTAAATATGTCATTGTTTCATTTGTGTTTTAGGGGCAGTGTACCTGATCATTCTCTCTAATGGAACATTGTCTATGGAGTTTATAGTTGTTGGATGCAGATGTTAGTGGACTTGTAGTAGCCCTATTTATGAGCCGTGGATGTTGGACATGTGGGATACATCAATCATCATGTCCCAGTCAAAGCAAAAATTGGCAAAAAAATTACAATTGCTTAATATTTCTTTGATAAAGGATAGTTGCTGAACAATGGTATAGGAAGCAATTCTCATGTGGTTTGTATTTTTTAATGTCAAATTGTGCCCCCGCCCATTCTTTCCCAAGACATTTTTTAGCCACAGCAATGGTATTCATCCATTGCTATGTATGTTTGTTTCGAACTGTGAATTCGTATGGGGTATGTCTCACCAATGCGGGGTGGAATAATGTGAATGATGTTACATGTTTGTACTTTCTGGGAGTTCTTGTAGAATGGTCTGGCATATAGAGCAAAAGGCTGCTGTTACCGTAACTGATAGGGGAGTTTTCCTAAAATCCACTTGAGATAAGACTTACTAAAACTATCCGAATGGTATACAGGTCCCCAACTCTTAGTATCAGTCTGTACTACATGGAACTTTGGTAAAGTGTCAGAGCAGTCAGCAGGGCTGAAGTTGAGGGTACACGTGGGTGGACGCAGTCATTCCACTTTTTTCCGAAGGCACCTTCATATGCTAATTTCTGCTGACGCCTCATTCAATTGGTATGTTAATGATTCCCCCAACTTTTTTTTTAGAACTTGACGCCTGGCAGTCAGGATTATCATAAGAGGAAGATGTGAGCTGTAGCTAAGTACGCTGAAGCCAGTTAGTACAGTAGTACAAAGAAACATTTACACTAATACAGTTATATATTTATTATATTTACATACTAGATATACTTAGATCACTTAATCAACATACAAAGGAATACTTACTTAGTTGGTCGTGGTACAATTGTTACAGAGTTTCACACTAATTGCAGTTCTACCGTATTATCCGTATTATCAGTATGGCCGCACACTCACGCAAAGATATACAGCAATGTATTTAGTTAGCAAAACCACATAAGATAAAGCCTTTTAGGAAGGACAAGTGTTGGTTAGTCAAACAGTAGCAGAGTTTCATATTCTAGAGACAGTTTCTGAGCAAACTAACGCTTTTAAAGTCTGATCCCTAACTCTATGTAAAAGTCAGTTTGGAGAGGGCTCCAAGTCTTAGGAAGCAGCAGAACAGCAACGGTTCCTGATGATACTTTCATTCTCTAGGACAAGTGTTAGGGAGAATTGTCAGATATGTGCTAATTCCCTTTTACCTTACAGACCCCCAGCTCTTTTGCTGGACTTTAAGACTTTTTAATTTCTAACCTGGAGAGAGTACGGCCCTTTTCTCACCCTCTCATGTATTTTTATTGTGATTTGTACTCTGCGTTTCTTTTGACTTTGGAGTCTGACAAGCTCCATAGGCACCATCTTTACATTGTGACACACATCACCTTCAGTGCAGTGACACAGGGAAGTCTCGTAGATTTCCCAAAGGTTTCAATACCTTCTCTTGGTGAAACTACTGTTTCCAAGAGCAATGAAGTGAAATTGACTTTACTTAAATTTTGCACACACTATCTTACAATAGGATGCTTGAGGGGTTACTTAGTATCCCCTTTGTCTAGTTCCTCATGTAACATTTTTATGTTACCATTTCTACAATTGATGGCTGGTGGCAGGGTTTACTTTTTACTACCATTGTGTGTTTTTACTGCGGGCTGCGTTCACAGCTGCAGTAAGGCACCCATTGGTGCCCGTTTCGTCAAAATGGCCCTGGTCTTCTTTTTTTTTTACCATTTATTGTTGGAAAGGTCCTTCTTGAGATTTACTCCGCGCGCCAAACCAGGCTTGGTCCCTTTGTCCGTTTTGTTTTTAGCGGGATTCACAAGTGAAGCCCTCCTCTGGCTCCAGTATGTCTGGCAGGGGCAGAAAGTGAGGGAGGTGCCTGAAACTCCCTGTGCTTAATCCCCTTGGTTACAAGAATGCACCCAAAGGTGATTAGCTGGCTGGGTGTCCGGCAAGGACAGCCACCCTGCTGTGTGATTGACAGCTAGGCTGGAATGAATGGGAGAAACCTGCATAAAAGGCAAGGCTTTTGGCTTGGAAGGCAGAGTCGACCACTGGATGAAGGAATCTGAAGAAGAACTTGGAAGAGACGCGTGCTGCAACTCCTGGACCGTTGGTTTGCCTGGTGAAGCCCTTCTGCTATGCTGAAGCTCCAAATTCGCCTTGACTAGAGAAGCCCTGCAAGAAGCCCTGCAAGGACGACTTCTCCACTTGGGTTGCTGGGACCAATCAACTCCAAAGTAAGCCCGTCTGGACATCCTCTCTGAGCTGGCTGTGTTTCCACTGTTGCTGCTGCTGGAACCGAAGTGCCAGGGAGAGGAACACGAGATTGTGTGAGTTGCTTTTAGGTTGGACCCAAGCGCTAGGAAGATCCTCTGGACTTCCCTGATGCAGGGCTGACCAAGTCTGAGGCACCTCAGAGTGCTTGACCCCAGAAGCAAGGAAAGTCTGATGTGGTATCCAAGAAACACAGTGTTGCTATTTGCTGTCAGACATGAGGAGCTGAAACACAGAAGGACCGCTGAATTGAAGCTTGCCCATTGCTGCTGCTGACCTTCCCATTGCAGAGCAGGAGTCCCCAGGCTCAGGAACAACAGGACCTTTAGAGCTTTACAGAAACAGAAGCTAGCTGGAACAATTTCTTCTAACCAGAGGTACTGTAGAGTCTAAGAGACCTTACCTCTTGTTGTGTAGCCTTACTTGTTCTCAAATGAGACCTGCCTTGGTTACCTTGCAAAGTTGCTATAGCTTTCAGTACCTCACAAGCCTACCATCTTGTGTCCCTTCAAGTGTTCTATTTTCTACAAACATTTCAAAAAACATTGTGCAATACTTATTACCTACCTACAAAGAAGATATTCAGCTCCCCTATGACATTGTGCAATTAACATTGGCTGTCTTGGCTTCCTGAGTGACTCTTCTTACCTCTGACTCTGTGCTTTATCTTTTCCCCAGGAAAGGGTTAATCTACTGAACATTGGAAGGTTTCAAAAAGTACTTACATGTTTATGAATGATTTGTTAAGCTTTGTTTTATTCCCCTAGCTAACCTTTGCACCAAACTCAGTATTGCTCTAAATGTACCAGTGATAAATAAATGCCCACAGTGTCCTAGCTATTTAAGTCACCTGAGGGCGTAGGACGTGTCTGTGTGCCATCCCCAATGGGTATCATCTGATTTAGAGAAACTAAGAGTGTGTTTTGAAGTGTATTATAAGTGTTACATATATTGCTCCTTTCTGAAGAAGGCTTATACAACTGACTGCAAAATAAATTAATAATTGTTTTATCAAAAATCCTTGAGTGTGTTTATTTGAATAACTGTACTGTTAAACTCTGTGTCACAACATTACTGCTCACATTGAGATAAGCCTGGTGGCTCAGCCACACTACCAACCTGTGTAGTTCACACTTATACCAAAGGTTGGGTCCCTATTGCCAGGAGGCCACGGTTATTGTAGTGCACCCAAAGGGTATTGCATACAATCTTGCCTAACAACAAGATTCTAGAAGAGTTACCACAACATTAGAGATCCTGTTAAAGGACCCGCAAAAGAGGCACAAGCCGACAGCTTGGGTCAGAGGTTAGAGTGGACACCCTGGACACCTCTTCGTGCACTTCAACACTCTGGAGCGACTTCTTGGTTGAAGGTAAGCAATACCTTGTCGCCCCACAGTACCTTAGGTTACAATAAATGTTCGTGGCTGGATTCACCTCTGTGTAGCATCCACAGACTTTTTCTCCGCATTCCTTGGTCTGGTGATGAGAGGACAGTCTCTGACGGTGAGGTCTCAGCAGCAGTCTTGAGACAGGACCCATAGCACGGATTTCTTCAGCTTCTCTGGTCAGTCTGCAGCTTTGGTGCCTTTTTCTCAGCATCAACAAAGGACAGTATTCACCTGGTAAATCTTCTTCAATTCCTGTAGTCCTACACTCTGGTGAGGGGACCTGTATGAGTTAGATTGTGTCTCTGGAGGTTAACCTCGAGCCCAGCAAAGACTTGGACAGATTCAGCCTCTCAAAAACGATGCACTGCAATTGGGTCAGAGGTCTCCTGCTATTCGCGGTCTGCAGCTCTGGAAAGACACAGCACCTTGGGAGATGGCTCAGATTGTAATTCGTCTCAGGGCTGGTTGGTCCCACCAGCCAAAGGGAAGGATTAATTCTCTTTGGAGCTCCTCTGTTGAGTAGAAATTGGGGTCAGGACAGCAGTGGTTGCTTCACAATGATGCAAAGGGTCTTCAGGCGTCTCTGGACGTCGTCTTCTTCAGTTACTCCAGTTTCCAGTGGTCGACTTGCCTTTCACCTCAGGAACCTCACCTTTTATTCAGTTTCAGCACACACTCATCTGCAATCTCTCTCAGCAGTTTACAGAAAGGGGTGGGTGGCTGTCCAGGGGTGGGTGGCTGTCCAATCAGGACAGCCAGCCACCCAGTGGGCTCTGATTCCATTCAGGCACTTTGGCAGACAAAGGACAAGGGATTGAAAAACTCCTCCCTCACTTCCTGCCTGCCCAGACACTCTGGAGCCTATGCGGGGAACCCAAGGGCAAAACACACACACACACAGACCTCCCCTCCCAGAATGGTCAAAGAAGGGCTAACAAAGGACAACCATGCTAGAAATGGCGTAAAATTAAATGAGCCACCATGTTAGAACATAGGGGACCCTATTGTGCACAACCGAGACTGTGAATACAGTCTGCTGTAAAAATGAACACAATAGTTGATAGAATACGTCCACTGCCACCAGCCATAACTAGAAGGTTGTCTATGTGACTAAAAAGTCACGGGAGTAGAGAGAAGGGGCATACTAGGTATCCCCTTAGCACTCCACATAAGGTGGGGTGTGCTAATCTCTCATAGTATAATGTTTTAGGAGGGATACAAAGTATCCCTCTATCCTCAAGAACTGTAGTTACTCAAGGATAAAGAAAGAAGGAGAATCCGACAGGTTCCCAGCAACACTCTCCATAAGAAGCTGTGGGCTGCAAAGAATAAACAAAGATGCCTTTAAAGAGATAAGGAGGAAAGTAGACTGCATAGTAAAGGAAGCTGGCCCCTCCAACCAAGGCCCCGTAAGTGAGGCCCTGTCTGTGCCTGATCCTGCCGTTGCATCGACTGGAGGCAGTGCAGAAGCCTCGTTCATTACATCTTCCCCATTTCCATCGGAGGACACTGCAGGAGAAGTGTATCCACAGCTCCCAGACCTGACAAAGGTAAGCGCTGTTGGGCTATATGATGCAGAACTTAAGAAACAAATTTAGAAGGAAAATTGAAAAACTTGGCGGTAAGCGTTCAACACAAGCTTTTGTGCTGGAGATTTTCTTCTTTACATCTCCATGAAAAGCACTTGCTTAGAGGGCATTATTGAATGTGTAAAACTGGAGCAGAAGCCACTTGGCTATTTTAATATTCATGGCAAATCTCCTCTCCACAATGGCTTCCACATCCTCGGGTAGAGGAGCTACCCACAGCCAAGGCTGCTGCCATTACGTGATTGGGTAGGTATTCCTTGTAGAGCCAATCCCCGGCGCCAGCAGGCCGAAGCCAGCCCCTCCAACCAAGCAAATAAGGCCCCTGCCTGTGCTTGTGAGTTGCATTTTGTGTCTCTTTAGACAAATTTGAAAACTGTGTGCATTTATTAACATCTTTGCACCCCATTTTGAGTTGCATTTTGTGTCTCTTTAGACAAACTTGAAACCTGGTGTGTGTTTTTAACATCTTTGCACCCCATTTTTCATTGCATTTTGTGTCACTTTTGGCAAATTTGAAACCTGGTTTGTGTTTTTAACATCTTTGCAGCCATCTGAGGCACTAAAGTATTCCCGGTGCACCTGTCTTGTGTTTAAACTGGCTGCTAGGCCGCATGGTGAGTTCTACTCAGACTGTACTGTGCAGCCCCTCCTCTTTCTTCCTACTTATCCTCTGCCGCCCCAATGACACTCACCATCTCTCCTATCTTCTCTAACTGCTACACTATCACCTATCCTCCCTCTCTCACCACGTCTGGAAGAAAAAAGCTTAAAAAAAAGATATCCTGACCACTAACCCTGGACTACCTATCGCAGACACCTATGTCAACGCAACTTTACAGATCTTTACTCACATCCTCTTTTCTATCCCCTGTCCAGATCTATGAACTCCTCACCTCATCTCTACTCTCTCCCCTCTCTCCTCCTCACCCATTAATGGTGTAACTAAACGGGAAGTCCTCTTGGCGGGCTTCGCATCATCCAGGTGTATCATTGATGTCTTTCATACTGGCACTATCTTGGTTCAGGGTCCTCAACCCAACCTCCTCCTCCTTTTTGACCGGCCCATGCCATCCCTCATTAACTTCCTTCCAACTCCTGCTACCGCTTACTCCACTCTCTCTGTCCCCCCTCCTACTGGTGTACCACGCCCCTCTACCCCTCTTCAGAAAACATTCAAAGGATGTAACCTCTTGCAACTGGCCATGCTTAATGCTTGTTCTGCCATCAAACACACTGCCAACATCTGCCTACTTCTTGAAGACCTTGACCTCGATATCCTTGCTCTTTCTGAGACATGGTTCAATGCCAGCTCAGTCACTGCTTTTGACTCCCTTCTCCCTAATGGTTCTAAGATCATCTCCAAGCCTTGCGCCAACCGTGGCAGTGGTGGGGTTGCTCTGATCTTCCCTGGGTGGGGCCCTTCTTCCCTCATACTCATGCAGCCTTACTCTTACTTTGAGTGCCAGGTTTGCAAGCTGGTCATCTCTCCCACCTCCTTTCTGACCATTTCCACCATCTACAGGCCACCTGGTTCTAACACCATGTTCCTTTCTGAAAGGGCTGATAAAGAGAGGAAGAGAGAACCTCTAAACTACTTCTTGTGGGCGATTTCAAAATCCATCTTGACCCCTCAATCATGGCATCCACTCACTTGCGTGACCTCTGCAACTCGCTCTCCCTCTCTATTCTCCCCCTCTCCATTCTCCCTTCTGGTCCTACCCACTCGACTGGACACACTCTTGATGTCTTCATCCACACTGATCTTTCGCTCTACTCCCCACTGACCTCTTCACTCTCCTGGTCAGACCACTCTCTCCTCTCCTATGGCTCCACTGGTCAGGCCCTGGCATGGCTGACTTCTTTCCTCTCTGACCGAACCTCCCAAGTCCAACTTCGGTCCTTCCTCTCTGCTATCTTTTTCTCTACCTGTGGTGTCCCCCAGGGGTCTAACCTTTCTCCCTGGATTTTCCACCAATACCTGGCACTCCTTGCCCACCGCATTGCCGCTCTCTGCCCCAACTTCCAGTGCTATGCGGATGACACCCAGCTAATTTTCAGGCTACCTTCGGCCACCTCTTCCCCCTCCCTCATCTCTGACTGTGTCTGTCTGCTATCCAGGAGTGGTGTTCTGCCAATGACCTCTGCCTTAATGACAGTAAGACTGAGATTCTCCTCATAGGCACACCCGCTCCCTCCTTTCCTGTAGCTCTCTGGCCGGCCTCCCTTGGCCCTCTTCCTGCTCCCACCTGCAAGGCTAAAAACTTTGGGTTCATCTTCGACTCCACACTCTCCTTCTCTCCTCACATCTCTGACGTCTCTAAGAAGTCACACTTCCAGCTGCACCTCCTTAGAGGTGTTCTTCCTTTCCTCTCCTTCCCCCAGAAGCTCACTGTCTCCAGAGCTCTGGTTCTCTCTAGGCTGGATTATTGCAACAGCCTCTTTCTAAATCTTCCTGCCTCTACTCTCCGCCCCTTGCAACTCATCCAGAACAGGACTGCGAGACTTGTCCTTAGTCTCTAGCCCAGGGATCGTATCTCCCCAGGACTGAAATCTCTGCACTGGCTCCCAGTGGCTGCGAGGATTAAGTTCAAAACCCTATGCATTGTCCACAAGGCCTTCTGGGGCATGGGCCCCTAATACCTTCAACTCTCTCTTCCTAAATATCTTCCTTCTCAAGCTCTCCGCTCATCCGCCTCCAACTCTCTCAGGGTCAGTCGCTTCTCCAAGCAAAGAGATGGTGGTAGATCTCTTTCTTCGGCTGGGGCCTCACTCTGGAACAGCCTCCCTTAAACTTGAGGAGAACCATCTCCGGTTCCGGCAGCACCTCAAAACCTTTCTCTTTGCTTCTGCTTTTTCTCCTCCTCTCCCCTGCTGACCTCCTAGCTGTAACCTGAAATGCACTGGTTACCTGGACACCCTCTGACCTCGGGCCCAGGTCTCTCCCCCGCCAGTCTCACACACTTCCACTGCCTGCCGGCAACCCCCACACTTGGGGACTGTTTCTGTATCCCTGCAGTCCCCCTTACCTGCGCTTGTCACCTGATGCCTGCACTTACCCCTGCACTTGCCACTTCTGGCCGTTACTTTTACTTATTGTTAATATCTATTACCTTGTACTTCTCCCCTTCCCATGCAATTGCGTGATCTGAATGATACCTGGCCTATTAGGATCGTTGTCTGTCCTCCATTTGTTCTCCCTCCCTTCCTCGTCGCACCTTGAAACACCTGTGTATAGGCGCATTATAAATACCATATCATATCATATCCTCTCACCTGGGTCCTCTCTCTGCCCTCTGACTGCACCTCTCCCAGCCCTGCCAATCTCGTTCACGAACATCCGTCCGATGAAACAAGTGTCATCTGCTGCCTTTGCATCTACCTTAACTCCCCTCTCCTCCTACTGTGGACTCTACCTCTGACTCTGCTCTCAGCAACCTCCATCTTGCCATTATTAATACCCTTGACAATCTTGACCCAGTCATGAGGATCCACCTGAAACATGCCTCCAAGCGTAACACCTGGCATGACTCTGAACTTGCAGCCCTGAAACGCAAGTGCAGAGCGGTGGAACGGAAGTGGCAGAAATCAGACTCACCCTCTGACAAACTGGCCTGTCGCCTGCTCCAAAGGCAATACAGACTCTCCATCCCCGCCAAGAAAAGGGCCCACATCCAGGCTCATGTCTCTGGTGCATCCAACAACACAGCTGAATTCTTTAAAATCTGCAGGGAACTAGACAACCCTTCCGCAGTCTCCTCCTCACCTCTTCCCTCCCAGGACCTCTACAACGCATTGGCCACACACATCAATGCAAAAACTCAGGACATCCGGAGCATCCTTGTGTCCCTCTCAAACTCTCCTTCCCCCATGACCCTACCTCCATTGGCACCAACACTGTGTGTGGCAAGCGCTTCACTAAAAAGCAAGCTGGTGGGCCAGCTGTTTCCTCAGCAGGCTCCCTCCTATGGAACAGCCTCCCCCTTCCTCTTCGTATTGAGCCGGATCTCCTAAAATTCTGGAAAATCCTCAAGATTTTCCTATTCACGTCCTCCTTCCCTTCCTCACTCCTCTGCTAATCCCCACTGTTGCTGTGATTGGTGACCAGGGACCTTATATGTCCTGACCTCCCACACCCAATCGCCTTCAGCCTCTGCCTGCTTCCAGCACTTGCCTTGGCACCCACTGGCCTATCCACCACATGCCTGCACTTACATATTTATTGACAACTGACCTCTCCCACCTAAGCACTTTCAGCTGCTCACTCATTAGCACTTCCCTCCGGGTTCAACTAGCACTTACCCCCCACTCCCTCATCCCTTCTCTCCCTATGCACTTGCGTTCTGAATGCTCACAAGGGCTAGTAGGTCTGCCTCTATCCTCCATTGTTATATTTGATTTTAATTCCCTTGTTCCCTCCCTCTTGCCCTGTGGTTGCTTTGAAAAACAATGTACTTGATGTATAAGCGCCTTATAAATGCACAATAAATAAATAAATAAATAAATAAAGGTAAAACACAGAGAGCAGGGTTCCAAAAGTCAGAGAAAATAAGAATGAATGAGTGGAAAAAGACTCCACTCATAGATAGAAAGTTCAGAAGTTCAGCAAAAATTGCTGGGGGTCTCACTAGGAGAGGGGATGAAGTATACAAATAATTATAAATCTACCTAACACTCACCCCTCCCCCCCACTCCTGGATCAATCTCTTGGTCCAGTCAGTCATACTTTCTGTAGAGACCATCAGCATTCCTAGGCTGGGTTCCTGACCTGTGCTCAATAGTGAAATCAAAGCCCTGGAGTCCAATGGACCACCTGGGCAATTTTGGGTTTTCTCCTGCATCAACCACCTTGAGGGTTGGTGGTCCGTTTGAATCCTGAAAGTAGTTGTGGAACAATCCGGAAATAATTATAAAACCCGCCGATAAGGGGGGAACTCTTGTGATTTGGGATACAGAGAAGTACAAATCAGAAATAGAAAGACAACTATCTGATCAAGATACTTACTTGGAAATTTACAATGACCCTACAGCACAAGTCAGAGAACTTATTAAAGATACACTTGATTTGGCAGAGATGGATGAACTTATTACTTACAAAACGAAAGCTTTTCTTACCAATACACACCCTATCATGCCAGTTTTGTATATTCTTCCAAAAATTCATAAGGACTTACATAATCCTCCCGGAAGACCAATCATAGCGGCCTCCAACAGCCTACTCGAACCTCTAGCATAATATGTTGACAAGATTCTACAAACATTGGTGCCGACGATCACCACCTACATCAAAGACACAAACGACTTTTTGAGGATACTCAGTGCTTCCACATTCATTGAAGAAACCGACATCCTGTTTACTATGGATGTGGCAAGTTTATACACTAACATCACACACCAGAGTGGTCTAGAAGCAGTGGAATGGATGCTTTTGAATACCACACAAAATGTCCAATCCGACAAAGTTTTTGTTTTGAAACTTCTCAAGATTATCCTGAATAATAATTTCTTTAAATTTGAAGATCGATACTTCCTACAAACCTCTGGGACATCAATGGGGGCCGCCATGGCCCCAAGTTACGCTAACATCTATATGGCATACATGGAAGAAACACAGATTCTAAACAGTACCCTATGGAATGGTAAACTGCAATTTTTTGTGAGATACATCGATGACCTCTTCGGTATATGGAGAGGTACTAACGAGGAATTGAATAGCTTCTTTGACTGGATGAACACACTATCACCTAGGATCAAATTCACGCACAATTCAAGCAAGAAGCAACTTGAATTTTTAGATGTTCTCGTATATTACAAAGAGAATTGCCTCGAAACCACAGTATACACAAAAAGTAACGATAGGAACAGTATATTACTGGCATCAAGTTTTCACCCTAAGAATACCATTGAGACTATTCCACTGAGCCAGTTCCTTAGGTATAGGCGAATAATTTCAGAAGAGGAAGAATTTGAAAGAAAATCGGTTGATCTCACCAGGAAATTTCTGGCAAGGGCATATGATTCTCAAAAACTACAATCACAGGCAGATAAAGTCAAGAGTATGACGAGAGAATCAGCATTGGATCCAAGTACCAAGAAATCAGGTACAGAATTAGTATATGTTAACACCTATTCACAGCAGAGCAATCAGGTGAAAAAAATACTAAAGAAGAAATGGGGATTACTAACCCTTGACCCAAATCTGGCAAGACTCTTCCCAACGACACCACTCTTTGCTTATAGCAAGAGCAGAAGTATTTGTGATTCTTTGATCAAATCAGACTTCAGTCACAAGAAAGACACATTAAAGATCCACAAGGGAACGCTGCCATGCAATAATTGTAGCTGCTGCCATAATTTGATCCAAGGCAACCAAGTAAATCACCCTCATAAAGGGTTTTCAATACCACTAAAACATACGTCCACATGTAACACTATGAATGTAATCTATGGGTTAAAATGTCCATGTGGTTTCTTCTATGTAGGCCTGACAGGCAGGAAGGCCAAAGTTAGATGGGGAGAACACAAGTCGAACATCAGACAATCTTCACCTAAATCCCCGGTGGCTATGCACTTTCAAGAATACAAACATACAGTTGCACAAGTCAAGTTTATAATCCTGGAGCATATGATCCTACCCAGAAGAGGTGGGGATCAAATGAAATTGTTACAACATAAAGAAGTGTATTGGATAGACAAGCTCGACTCAATGTCCCCCCGGGGGATGAATTTAGATTGGGATCCATCTTGTTACCTGTGAAAATCAAGTTGTAAATTTGTTCTTTAATACCAAACTGTTTGCTCCCTGGCTTTGACGTTTTCATGTACTAATGTTAATAAGAATACAAGTATAAGACCAGATGGTATGTCACCTGTCAATATTGGACTTGTTCTGTCTATTGAGTCACCCGAGAACCCTTATAGTAGCACTGAAGCAGTAATTGGTTACAACACTGTTTATACCAACTAAGATATTGTGCTTTTCTATGGAGATGTGATAATACTGTGTTTTTGAACAAGAGGCATGTTTAATAAAGTTATTACATATCAGCAAGAGTTGTACATAAATTTGTGTTGCTGCAATGGAATCATTTCACTGAGGTCCAAAGTAAGGAATTTAGTATAATATGTGCATTTAACATTTCCCTACTTGAAGCGTAATATTAGAAAAACATGCTGTTGGCTGGTTCACGCGACAATCAGTCTGTAACCGCGTAGATTACATTATTAAAGAAAGGTTCTAAGTTGATCTATAATCAACTTTTAAAGAAATATCGCCGACATCAGCACATCCACGTTGTTTATTCATATAGATGGTTATACTATCAGTATCTAATTAATATTAACCACGTTACCATAATATGTCCATCACGTGAGCAAATTGCAGAATATGCACCCTCCTGGGTGAGTACTTTGACTCATATAGATGGTTCGAATCTTAACATCTAGTAAATACAAATCACGTGACCTCACACACGTATCACGTGACTTGCAGAATCTACACCATTCTGGGTGAGTGCTTTGATACTCACCCAAAATGGAGGTCAAGGTTCTGAAGTGTAACGCACTAGATGTGGCAGCGTAGATTAGAGGGAGTAACCAGCAAGGTACAGTGTTTACTCACAGTACCCGCCACTCGGTCAAAGTAGTCGGGAGAATTAGCAGCTCAGACAGATTGTCCGCCCACGGAGGAAGCAGCCGAACACTAACGCGGCTCACGCGCACCAGCCGGGCGCATCTCACGCTCCGTGTTGCATGTGGCACGTCCGCGCGACGTAGGCTTTATACCTGAATTGTTTTCTAAGTTCGCTACTTAGCATATCTAAATACTGGAGTTCAGCGGGACCATAACTTAGACCCATATTATTTCTAATAGGAACAGTCTCATCCATAAGGAGCCCATTATCACAGCTCTGGCGACACGAATTACAGTGCAACATTGAGAACTGATTCATCCGTGCCTACGGAGGTCGTTTTCTCGTTTCTAAGGGGATCGTAGTCCCACAGGTATGCCTATCTATTCTTATGTTTACAAGTCACCAGAGACACGCTTATGGCTAATCTAAAACACACTAATGGAGACTTGGGTATCTCATTACAGACAGGGCAGTCCAAGGGAATCTGCAGATATCATTTCGGAGCAGATTAAAAGAATACTATGAGTGAGTATTTTTGGAATGGTTGAACATGACACTTGAATCTATGTAAATAGGAGTTTGGAGTGGGACCCAGCGCATACTTTTGCGCCTATTCCCACACAAACTCCGATGATGACTGTAGTAGGTGATACTATCGAAGGTAGTAATACAATGATGTCTTCTCACAGGGTCCTTTTGTGAAGAAGGAAACTGCAGTCAAGAACACCTAAGTGGCGGATCTCGCCCTAAAACACGCTCCCAGTAAAGGCTGATGAACAGAACAGCATCTCTTTGATTTATTTATGATGATGAATGTATATTGATAGACACAAATTGTTTTTGGTTCAAACAAAAGTTTCTTACAAAGTTTGTAGTTGGGAAACCCTAATAAATGTATTGCTCTGGATATTCCATTACCTGAAGAAGGGCCTGATTGGCCCGAAACGCGTAGTAGCTAGATAGATAGGTATAGAACAACATTACCTGTCTGTTGATTTGGAGATCCACATACACACATATATGTTTAGAAGTGTTGGAAAATGAAATTATTTGTTTATTTATGAATACAAACTTTTATGTTTGGTACTTTTCATGAGAAATTGAATGAAATGTTTATGTAAGCATTCCCACAGTTGAGGAATTCTGTATACATATGTTATTTGGTGAAATTAAAAGAGTCTTGCATAAAGATCGACACTTACCTGGAAGTGACACATATGCTTGATTATTAATTAAGTATTGAACAATTCAAAAGTATTTGTTTCGAATGTATGTTCATGACCTACTTTGTTTAATTAAAATACTGAACTAGGTAGTTCTTTGTGTGTGCCCCTAGTTATACCCTGTTATTTCAGGGCATCTTCTTTTGCACAGCCCCATCAGGGCTCCCACCCCTCCCTGGAGGGAAAACCTGTAATGTAGCCAGGCCAGAGCTCCAGGATGGTCAGGCATGATGTCCCTGGCCTTGAGCGCCTGTCTCCCATGTGGGTCGACTGTCCCCAAGTCCAGTGGCAGTCCCAGGGAGCCCTTGCAGGGTCATCATCTGCTGCGAGGGAAAAGCTGTAACACAGCACTGTTACAGGCCCCAGGATGGCCTGGGGTGCTGCCCCCACCCTTGAGAGCCTGTTTACAATGTGGGTCGACCATCCACAAGCCCAGCCGTGGTCTCAGGGAGTCCCGGCAGGGTTCTCACTTACCCCAGAAGTAAAGGCTATAACGCAGTGCAGCCAGAGCTCCAGGATGATTGGGGTGATGTCCCCGGACCTGGGCACCTGTCTTCCATCTGGGTCGATCATCCCAAATTACAGTGGCGGTCCCAAGGAGACCCGGCAGGATACCCATCCCTCGCTGGAGGGAAAAGCTGTAAAGCAGCCCAGCCAGAGGTCCTGGACGGATGGGGCCACTACCCCCGGCTTTGGGCACCTGTCTCCAATGTTCGCCAACCGTATACAAGTCCAGCAGCGGTCTCAGGGAGCCCCAGCAGAGACCCATCCCTCCCGAGAGGGAAAAGCTGTAATGCAACCCAGCCAGAGCGCTAGGATGGCTCGGGGTGATGTCCCCGGCCTTGGGCGCCTGTCTCCCATGTGGGTTGAGTTTCCCCAAGTCTAGTAGCGGTCCCAGGGAGCCCTGGCAAAGTCCCCATTCCTCCCGGGAGGGAAAACCTATAACGCAGGCAGGCCAGAGCTCCAGGATGGTCAGGTTGATGTCCCTGGCCTTGGGAAACTGTCTGTCATATGGGTCGACCTTCCCCAAGTCCAGCGGCAGTCCCAGGGAGCCCTGGCAGGGTCACCATCCCTGTGTTTAGGCTGAATTTCCTAACCTAGTGAGTCCCCCAGCAGCTTTGCTGGATTTCTGGAGTTTGTTTTTTCTCCTGCCAAGAGTGAGACTCTTTTCCTCACACTCTTGGACATGATTTGAGGGGTTCCTTTGACTGTTAATGTGTTTTATGAGCTATGGGGTCTGTTACTCCATAGGGTCTCATGTGTTTTTACTATGTGTGTTACACAGCACCCTCAGTGCAGTGACACAGGGGTGTCATAGTGACACCCCACCATAGACTCCATACCCTGGGACTGACTACTGTCTCCCAGGGCATGTAAAGTCACCATTGGCTTTACTAGTCCCAAATTATGAACAGAAACCAGTACAAACCCTCATATTGTGGACGTACTGGTTGGGGCAATTCGATTGCCCCGGGGTCTGTTATTCGAGGGGGCACGTCTCCGTCCCCCCTGATCGAGTTTTGGCTGGTGGCAGTGGATACTACTTTTTATATTCGACCGCGAATATATCTCTAAGGGATTTTCCCATTGTTCGAGGCTACCAACTTTAATTATTTAATTCTCATAGCCTCGAACATACCGCCGGGGTATTTATTTAATATGAATTCACCGGTTGGTATTTTTTGCCAGGACTCGTTTCTAAAATGGCATTGGTGTTCTCTTCTGTGACTCCAACCCAAGCCGAGCCCTTTGTTCCACTTTTTGGCGGGCTTCTCCACAGAAGCCTCCAAAAGTGGTGCCACTCTGTCTGGGTACCACAGGGGGTGTGGGAGGGGGTTTAGGCACCCTGGACTGAGTTGCCGTGGCAACTCAAGTCGCACTCTTGTGTGATTGGCCCAAGTGGTGAGCCGGCCGGCTCACCACTTAGCATGTTTGAGTGACAGATAGGCTGAATGAATGGAGGTTTCTTGCATAAAAGCAGGGCTTTTGGGACTGGAACTTTAGAAGTTGCCACAGGACCTGAGACTCCGAAGAGGGAGAAGCTGATCCGACCTGCAACGACGACACCACCGGTGGAGCCCTGCTAAACTGTCTCACCACTTCCCGACGACAGAGGAGATCGTCTTGCCGGAGAGTCTCTTCCCCTTGAGCTTGTGGGGACAACCAGTTCACTTTCCTTTTCGCCTACCAGGACGTCTAGTGGTCGAATTGCCCGTGCCAAGCACTCAGGCAACCGGATAGCCACTTACCACTGAACCGCGAAAGAAAGGACCGCTCCTTTGAATCGAGAAACTCCGTGGCTGGTTTCTTCCCTGGCATCACAACGACCTCCTGCTTTCCTCCCCGACGAGATCTTCTCTTCTACCAGGCGAAGCACCAACTCGCAACCGCTGCCAGGAACAACTGCCCCCGCTGGAGTGTTCTCACCATTTCAAGGTACTGTGTCCGCCTGGCCTCCCTTTCTATAGATTGCTACAAGGTGACAGTAAATCCTTAACCTTCTAGACTGGGCTGGCCGCTTGACCATCTAACTGGTCCCTTTCTTTTGGTCCAACTTATTTCTGAACCTTTTCGAGACTTTTGTGCACTTTTCAACCGTGTGACCTTGGACACATTTCGTTCTGATCCTCTTAAAGTGGATCCGGCTTTCTGAACTCTAACTTCACGGTTTGATTCTACGTTCCTCTCTTGCTGTGTTCTTTTGAAAGTGTTGGGATCTGTTTCAATTTATGCTCTGCCTTTCTCTCCCTTTTAAACCGAATTATTAGAGTGCCATCTGCGTTAAGCGCTCACCGCTGTCTGAAAATAAGTGGTGCTTTACTTAAGACTTGTCTAATATTCTTTCAAGGGAGTGTATATACTTTAGTGACTGCGTTTTTGAACTTGCTTGATATTAGTGCCAGTGTGTTTTCATAGATGTGTTTTTAAATAAATAATTATATATCTTTTACACCAAAGCTCTGGTCAGTGTTTGCTTGTTCTACGGTGTTTACCTGCCCTATTGTGTATGCTCTGTATACTGCCTAACTCTTCTTGAAAGAAGTCTGACTGCTCAGCCACAGCTACCAGGTAAATCTGGGTGGTGCAGACTGCTACCAATTGGGTTTACTGCTAACTCCTGTAGTCCTAAACTTTTTGCAGTGGTCTCTAAGGGAACTGCACAGGTTTCTGCCTAACACCCTGCATGGAGGGAAAAGATGTAACGCAGCACGGCACGAGCTCCAGGATGTCCAAGAGTGTCGGTTGACCATCCCCAAGCCTTTGTTATGTTAATGTGACTTATACTGCGTTCCACTGCATTTTCATATTCTTTGGTGCTCTGGCCGATCTCAAAAGAAAATGCAGAGAGTATTTTTTTTAGTGGGAATAGAAAGAGGGTACAAGAGTGCTTTTGCTGTTCTTGTCACCCGCAGGCGTTCCGACTGGCGGCTTATTCCGCGCTGGGTTTTGGGACGTAGGTACGGGACGTACTAGTCCCTCCTTTGTGTCCGTTACTTTTTCCTCCTTGTAGCGCGGGGCCGATGGGAGTATCTCGCTCCCTCCAGCGAGTGTTCCTCTTACCTTCTCTACCCTCCAGTTTTTCTCTGCTGCCGCCGCACCTCGGCGGTAACCGTTTCTCTTCTTTTGCGGCCCCGTCCCCGCAGACAGGCGCCGCCCCTTTCCCTACGCTTTTTCTTTTCTCTCTCCGCTACTTGTCTGGTGCTTTTCTCCATTGCCTACCTCTCCTCCGGTCCTCGCCCGGCTTGTTGCAGTGACTGGTGGGCGTTCCGTGGAGCCCTGTCCTCCGGCTCCCCACTGCAGGACTCCCCTGTTCCGCTGCAGTGTTGCCTTCAGTTACTCATACGGATCCAGTCTATTACCTACCTCGTACTCATCTGAAAGTCTTCTTTCCGCTGGAACTATGCCTTCCGTGCTATAGACCAGAGGAGTCCAAGGGTTTTTCCCCATTCAGGGTTTTTCCCCTATTTCGGCTTGGTTCCGGAAGGGAGGTCCTCGGACAGCTGTTCCCCTCAGCGGTCACGGTGGCCTCCCTCCGTGACAAGCAAGCTCATCGGAAAAAGGAGAAGGATTATCTACTTCGACGGCGTCTGCAGGACCCCGACAGCAATTCCGGCAGTTCAGGTGAGAGCTCGACAGAAGGGGGAGAAAAGGGAAACCAGGCACTTAAACTGTCACAGATTGCAACGCCAAAGAAAGACACAATGTCAGCCGAAGGGCAAGTGCAAGAGCTTTGGAAGGCAATTCAAGCTATGTCTCAGGAACTTCAGGGAGTCAAAGCTGAGAACGCCCTCCTTAGACAAATGGTATCCGCCAGGGAACCCCCTCCTCCAGAACTACCGCCTACAACACTATCCTCGGGAAAGTTTGATGGTCCCCCAAGAAAGTGAAGGAATTCCTAGAGGCGTGTACTGTCTACTTTACTTTCCGACCCCGCACTTTCTCTACAGACCAAGCGAAGGTCGACTTCCCAATCTCGAACATGACGGGCAACGCTCTGACTTGGGCCACTCCCCTAGTCACAAGCAACAATGCCATTCTCCAAGATTACGCAGCGTTCCAAGATTCTCTGAGACAGACTTTCGAACACCCAGAGTTGTCATTTACTGCTTCTGAAGAGTTGTTGGATGTAAAGCAAGGTTCTTTGGACGTCCTGTCATATATCTCTGCTTTCAAAACAGTAGCTTCTGGCGCAGGCTGGCCAGAACCGGCACAATATGCCATTTTCAGGAGGGGTCTAAAAGAGGAGATTAAGGATGAGTTAGCCAGATCTACTCGCTCACCTACTTTCTCGGACCTGCTAACTGCTGCACTACATATCGAGTATCGCCTACAGGAAAGGAAGACGGAAAGACGCAAACAATGAGGCTCAGGATTCCTCCCGGATTCTCGGGCATATTCTCCCCCTAGTCGCTCTCCCGCTGCCGCTTCAGAGGAACTGATGCAGATTGGCTCCACAAAGAGCACCTCTGACTGCTGCCGAAAGACTTTGCGCTTACTGTGGGTCGGATCAACACCTTCTAAAGGACTGCACAGAACTGCCTAACAAGGGGCAGGGAAACAAGCACCCTCGGCATCAATAGGGACTAGTGTCCGGGGGTTTCCAGTTCTGTCTACTCGTCCCTATGTTTCTCTAACAGTTTCTTCTTCTGACTCCAAGGAAGATTCCAGACTCATGGTGGTTTGAGCCATCATCATGATAGAAGGAGAGAAGGTGGAGACTACCGCATTATTGGACTGCGGAGCAGCAGGAAACTTCGTTGATACCCTGTGGGCCGATAAAGTCGGTCTACGCAGGATACCCCGGAAGGAAGGTCAGAAGATAGAAGGAGTTGACGGCTCTCCACTATCAATCCGGACTCATCACCCATATCACTGAAGAGCTATCCTTAACAGTTTTTCAGCACTCGGAAGTGATAAGGTTCGACATCATCCGGGCTGCACATTTTCTAATAATTTTGGGAATCACATGGCTTCGCAGACACAATACCCAAATCGATTGGACAAATACCCAGCTGAGTTTCTGTTCTGCATACTGCACCGAACACTGTCTTTCACAGAAGATTCAGAAGGGCCTTCAATCTATTACGGCTCACACCTCCAACTGTGTGGGGGTTTTTGCACTACCCAATTTTTGCTTGAAATACTCCGAAGTAGTCCAAGAAAGCCTTCACTCCAAACTGCCACCCCATCGGCCCAAGGACTGTACCATAGATTTGGTACCCAATGCACTAGTTCCATTTGGCAGAATGTTCTCTCTAACACTTACGGAGAAGCTTGTGTTACGAAACTATTTGGACACGAATATGAAGAATGGGCTGATTCAGCCTTCAAAACCCCTGCAGGGGCTCCCTTATTTTTCATCAAGAAAAGGGATTCTACTGATCTAAGACCCTGTATAGACTACAGAGGTCTAAATAAGGTGACTATCCGAGATCGTTATCCCATGCCATTGATCTCTGATATCATCGAGGCTGTACAAGGAGCCAGAATTTTTACCAAACTCGACCTCAGAAACGCATACCATCTGCTCAGAATTTCAAAGGGTGACGAATGGAAGACGGCATTCCGCACCCCATTCGGCCTGTACGAGTATAAGGTGATGCCATTTGGACTGGTTAACGCTCCTGCAGCGTTTCAAAGATTTATGGACAGAATGTTTTCTGACATGCTTTCCACTTCCGTCATCATCTATTTGGATGATATCCTGGTCTACTCCTCAAACTTACAGGAACACATCGTTCATGTCACTCAAGTTCTTGAACGTCTACAAAAGAACAAGCTATTGGTTAAAGCCGAGAAGTGCAAATTTGCGGTACCTTCTGTGCAATATCTGGGCTACAAGTTATCAGAAGAAGGGATACACATGGATCAAAGGAAGGTTCAGGCCATTCTTGAATGGCCCGTCCCCACTTCTGTCCGAGAGGTGCAGAGGTTCCTGGGGCTCTCCAACTATTACCGAAGGTTCATCCCCAACTTCTCGGAAGTGGTGTACCCCATCACTCGCCTACTTAAGAAGGAGGCCTCTCCGTTCCGCTGGTCAACCGATACCGAGAACAGTTTCAAGTTGCTCAAACATCTCTTCTGCTCAGCTTCGATTCTCCTTCACCCGGACCAAACTCAGCCTTTCATCCTGGAGACCAACGCCTCTGCAATCGCCATCGGAGCGGTACTACTTCAGCCTGTCGGTGGCGTGGAACATCCGGTAGCTTACTTATCCAAGACACTCTCACCCAGTCAATTGAATTATTCTGTCCTAGAAAAGGAGCTGTTGGCAATGAAATTGGCTTGCGATGAATGGCGCCATCTGCTCATGGGGGCCCGACATCCCTTCCTTATCAGGACTGACCACAAAAACCTGAAAGCCCTCCAGGAAATAGAGTGTTCTAATTCCAGGCAAGCATGTTGGGCCTATCTTTTCTCGCAATATGATTACCAGATTTCTTACATTCCTGGGTCACTAAACCGTCTGGCAGACGCCCTATCCCGCAAGGACTCCAGCAAGGAAAGGGCCTCGTTATCCGCTGAACCTATGTTTCATCGCAATCGGATATTGGCCCTTGTTAGTTCTTTCCTACAAGAGGTTAAAACCGCTGTGGTTCAGGAACTTCCCCAATTACTGTTACACTCCGACTCTCCTTACCAGGAGAAGGACGGCTGGCTGTTCTTCAAGAAACGACTGTATGTTCCGGAAGGCCCGCTGTGGAAGAAGATTCTGGATTGGTGTCACACTTCTCGCCTTGCAGGTCACCGCGGGGGAATCAACACCCTGGAGCTCATCTCGAGGAATTTTTCCTGGCCTACCGTGAGAAGAGATACCCTGGACTTTGTTAAGACCTGTCCTATTTGTGCTCGGTCTAAATATCCTACAGGGAAACTGTTGGGGTTACTTACCCAAGTTGAGATGCCTACTCGCCCCTGGGGGTTGGTTTCTACGGATTTCATTGTAGACCTACGGAATCCGAATCCTGTACCTGCATCATGGTCACGGTAGATGCGTTCTCCAGGATGGCACATTTCTCTCCTCTTTCTGGTGTTCCTACAGCCACCAGGATGGCTGAGGTGTTTGCACGAGACATCTTCAGACTTCACGGTTTACCTGACAAAATCATCTCTGATCGGGGAAGTCAGTGCACCTCGAGATTCTGGACAGCCCTGTGTACCCGATTGGGGATTGAGAGAGCACTCTCTTCGGGATTCCATCCCAACGGGATGACGGAACGCTTGAACGCTACTCTCGAACTATATCTGAGATGTTACGTCACTCAGCATCAGGACAATTGGGTTTCTCTACTCCCTACTGCAGAATTCTCGTATAACAATACCAGACACGCTGCCATTGGTCTCTCGCCATTCTTTTGTACTTATGGGGTCCACCCTAAGTCCATTCTTCCCGAGGTTCCCAGTTTCACCAACTCCCCAGCGGCCGAAGAGTAATTGGATCAGATCAAGGATGCCCATGCCACGGCATTGAGGAGTTTAGAGAACAACAGGAGACGATCGAAGATCGGAGCAGATAAACACTGCAAAGAATGTCCAGATTGGAAGCCAGGCGACAAGGTGTGGTTGTCCATCCAGTTTTTACCCAGATGGACAAGGCCCTCTAACCTCTCCCCTCGCTTTCTGGGTCCTTTTCCCATTCTTCTCAAGATCAATCCTGTGGCTTACCTTCTTCGGCTGCCTCCTTCTCTGAATCGCATTCACCCTGTATTTCATTCATATCTCCTTAAACCTTTCTATTCCGATTCTCATCACAGACCAGTGCCCAGACACACTCCCTCACAGACACCCAATCAAGCAGAATTTGAGGTCTCCAACATTAGAGACTCTAGGTTCTACCGAGGGAGGTTGGAATACCTTTTGTCCTGGAAGGGTTATCCGGAGTCGGAGGACTCTTGGGAACCTGCTTCTTAGGTGCATGCTCCTCGCTTGCTCGGCAGATTCCACCGCCTGCACCCGGGGAAGCCTGGGGTGGTGTGGACTGGAAGGGGGGCATACTGTCACCCGCAGGCGTTCCGACTGGCGGCTTCTTCCATGCTGGGTTTTTGGACATAGGTACGGGAGGTACTAGTCCCTCCTTTGTGTCCGTTACTTTTTCCTCCTTGTAGCGCGGGGCCGCTGGGAGTATATCTTCTCTCCCGACCCAGCGGTCCCTGCGTTGCAACTATCCTTTGGAAGATCTCGCTCTTCCGGGTTTCTTCGCTCCTGCCTCGCTCTGTCCAGGCTTCTGTCACTCGCGCCCCCCAGCAAGTGTTACTCTTACCTTCTCTCCCCTCCAGTTTTTCTCTGCTGCTGCCGCACCTCGGCGGTAACCGTTTCTCTTCTTTCGCAGCCCCGTCCCCGCGGACAGGCGCGCCCCTTTCCCTACGCTTTTTCTTTTCTCTCTCCGCTACTTGTCTGGCGCTTTTCTCCATTGCCTTCCTCTCCTCCGGTCCTCGCCCCGCTTGTTGCAGTGGCTGGTGGGCGTTCCGTGGAGCCCTGTCCTCCGGCTCCCCACTGCAGGACTCCCCTGTTCCGCTGCAGTGTTGCCTTCAGTTACTCATACGGATCCAGTCTATTACCTACCTCGTACTCATCTGAAAGTCTACTTTCTGCTGGAACTACGCCTTCCATGCTACAGACCAGAGGAGTCCAAGGGTTTTTCCCCATTCAGGGTTTTTCCCCTATTTCGGCTTGGTTCCGGAAGGGAGGTCCTCGGACAGCTGTTCTCCTCAGCGGTCACGGTGGCCTCCCTCTATGACAAGCAAGCTCATTGGAAAAAGGAGAAGGATTATCTACTTCGACGGCGTCTGCAGGATCCCGACAGCAATTCCGGCGGTTCAGGTGAGGAGAGCTCGACAGAAGGGGGAGAAAAGGGAAACCAGGCACTTAAACTGTCACAGTTCTGTTGGTAGTTTCAGTTTGTAAAAAAGAGTTCTCTCCGTAAATTGCTCCACGTATCAGGCGAGGGAGCGTTTTTTTCTCGATCGTTGTGGCACAGACCTGAGTTCACATAGAGCAAACACCCATACTAAGGGACTGGAACACATAAAGGATAACTTTATAAGGAAATGCTGCTACTGCAAGGAGCGAGACCCATTTGTGGAAGTTAGCACTAAACTTCTATAGATGTGTTTTTGCAGTAATATAAATTGACTATACCATACAAGAGCCTTTTCAGAAGGACTATTTTCTGATTATTATATCAAATGCCTGGTATGACACAGTGTATTACACTGATTTAGGCAAATTGCTTTGAACTGACAGCAAATGGATCACTTAACTAACATCACTTATCAGATTGTAGGTTAGGTATTCTGTAACTTTTTGTTCATGACAAAATTCAATTGTATGACAATAAAAGCCCTGAGGAAGAGAATAATTTCTCGTAACACGTATCGGCTCAGTTAATTCACTCTGACTGATGTCTCATGTATTTGAAATGTGGCTCAGTTAGTTTACTATGAGTTATGTCTCATGTATTTGAAAATGATTTCACATTAAATTTGGGATTTACATACCTTGTACTGCAGATATTCAATTTGCCTATTTTTTAGGAATTGTTGATATCAACAAGACGTCAAGTAAGTGGCGCATGAGAGACCTGTATACTGTTCTGTTTAATTCATTCTATGTGGGAGGCTAGGGAAGTCTTCCTTACCATGCTCAAGTCCCTTGCAACACAGTTAATCATTATATATTAGCCCAAGCGCATAGATCAGGTTGGGTTACCCGTTGCTTTGTCCAATTCGTAAAAAAGGATCACTGTTTAGCTCGCTTCTAAGTGGTATGAGTTGGTGGGTGTTCAATTCTTTATGGCAGGCTGTGGCTTTCAATGTAGTGCAGTATTTTTGCAGCATTAAAAAAAATGGGACATGAAAAATCGAGCTAGCAGGGTCGTATAACCACTACTTACAGGCAACAGTCAGCATATAGTACGTTTTTGGGCAACAAGTAGCAAAAGTTAACATTTGTGGAACGGTAAATGTTGAAAGGTGGTCAAGGCATTCCTCATAGAACTTTAATGGCCAAGTTTGTATTTGTATTTTTATTTATTACATTTTATATAGCACTTCACGCCAAAGCGCTTTACATGAAACAACATGCGTACATTAGAAGCAATAAAATACAAGTCATGAGTCAAATAAACAAGAACAGTATGCAGAATAATTTGCCGAGATCATTAGGGTAAAAACCAGGGTCGGGGAGAAGCAGGGGAGGAAGTAGTAAAGGGCTGTCAGGGGGGAAGATTGAAGAAAGTGGTATTTTAAGGAGGAGCGGAAAGAAGACTAAGAGGAGATGGAGCGGATAGGGGGAGGTAAAGAGTTCCAGTGAAGTGGTGCAAGGAGCTGAAAAGATCGGAAGCGAGAAGGGGCACAAGGCGAGGGTGGGACAGAGTAGGAAGAGGTCAGCAGAACGGAGTGGGTTGGCGATAGAGTAGAAAGAGAGGAAGGAGGACAGGTAGGGAGGGGCTAGATCATGGAGAGATTTAAAGACAAGACAGAGGAAGTTGAATTTGAGTTGAGAGTGAAAGGAAAGCCAATCAAGTGAGGAAATGGAAGAGAAGATGGAGTCATAAGGGGAGAGGGAGCAGAGAGTGTGGATTGCAGAATGGTAGAGGGATTTGAGGGGGGGAAGATGACAGACAGGGAGGTCAAAGAGGGGAGCTGAACAGTAGAAGAGACAAGAAAAGATAAGGGAAGAAATTAAGAGCTTGGTGGCATGGAAGGTGAGGGAGGATTGGATTTTGCGAACATTTTAGAGATGGTAGCGACAGGCACGGGAGGTAAGGAAGATATGGTGAATAAAGGAGAGGTTAGAGTCAAAGTGGTGGCCGAGATTGCACAAGCTATTTTAAGATTAGCAAACATTTTACAGGCTGACTCTGGATTTGCGCTCTGTTTAGATATTAGGTGTGCCAAAAAGAACCTATGCAGAACAGCAGGACACACAGGTCCTGCCCGATAAGTTATATAAATCAACTTTTATAGACGCCCACTGGTCCATTAGATGAAGAGAGCCCCAATCGCAATTGTAGGTAGTGAGTTTTTAGGTTATACTGAGTTCAGCCAAGAGCAGGCTCCCGCTTGAGAGAGGGTACTTGTCAATGTGTCACAGGTTTGGACAAGTCTGTTGAGACATTGTAGGACAGGCATCTGCAACATGCAACTGTACCACGATCCATTACCATTTACTATGCTGGAGAGGGCTGATGTTCATAACATCTGTAGAGCCAAAGGTTGCAAATGCCTGCACCCTTTGGCCCAGGTGTTCATTTGCTAATAGTAAGGAACATTTCTCGTATTTTGTTTGCAACCATATTGACAATAATGACATTTAGATTTTATAAATGTTTCCAATTCTGGTTATCAAGACTGGGTGTGCAACCTGCAACTCTCCAAATGTCTTGGACTACGGCTCCCATGATCCCTCACTATTCAGTAGGGCTGATTGGAGTTTTAGTTCAAAACAGCTGGGTGGCCAATGTCTACAGATTCCTGGCTTAGAGACTAGTATTTAAATAAAATGAAAATCAATGGTTTGCATATCTTCCCTCAAAGATCAGAGGGGCTGGCGGGGCAACCTGGGAGCCTATACTTAAGTAAATACACAACTTGAACCATATGTACTCCACCATACCCTTCAAATAATAGGGTAACACCATATGACACAAAATCCACAAGTGTCGCATTCTGTGAAACAAAGTGGTGGCATAACTCAAATCCTCCAATCAAGCAAGGCCTCAGTTGGGAAATGTAGAAATATCACACAGAAAGACATATGCGATCTCAGTAGGTGGCTTTCTAAGCATACCAAAGTAATTACAAGTTATGCTTCCAGCATCCAGCTTTCCACACACTCTCCAGGTAATCTTTAATAGTCTCTCTGCCTTCTCTTGCACCATTTACTCCCTGAATGGAACCACACTACGGAGTTGGAGGAAGGAAAAGTGAAAGAGAGCAAGCAAAAGAGAAAGAGAAGATATAATGACCAAGAACATATTGAGGGAAAGGAAGAAAAGATAGATTAAGCGATACAGGTAAGAGAGCAGCAGTCTAACTAGCTGCCATACTAGGGCTGGAATACAGTTTGACAAGGACAAAGGAGAAGCACTAGGATGAAGAACAAAGACTAGAATGAAGGGGGAAGACTAATGGATGTAGGACTAGCATGACGCTGAAGCATAAGGGCAATAGCAACTATGAGGATCGAGGACTAGGATGGTGGAGGACGAGGATGATGGAGGACTAGGGAGGAGTACAGGGTTGAAGGACTAGGATGTAGGAAAAAAGATGAAGGACTAGGATAATGAACTAGGATTAGTAGAAAGGACAAGGCCAAGGGATTACTATGGCGGGGGCAATAGGAAGCTGGAGAAAGACTGGGTGAAAGTGAAGGACTAGACCAAGTGAAGACTAGGATTAAAGCAAAGGACTAGGACCAGGACAACATACTGTGACTAGGACTGAAGACTAGGGCAAACAAGAAGAACTAGAACTAGGGCAAAGCACTAGGACAAAGGGCCAAGACTAAGACAAAGGATTAGGGCAAAGAAGAAGGACAAGGACCATGACAAAGGACTAGGATGAATTGTGAAAGAGAAGGCCTAAGACTGGGATAGGGACTAAAGATGAAGGAGAAGGACTAGGACCAGGACTAGGGATCAGTGAGAATGCCAAAAGTCTAAGATGAATGAGAAGGGTGAAGGATGAAGAGGAATTCTTATGACGAAGGAATAGGACAATTGACTAGGACAAAGGATTAGGGCTTTGGAAGAAGAATACGCAAAGGACAAAGACCAAGACTAGGAAAAAGTGAATGGCTATGGCAGGGATGGAGGATAATGACCGGTACTAAAGATCAATGAGAAGGATGAAGGAGAAGGACATAGAATTAAATTAAGGGGAAGAACTAGGACAAAGGACTAGAATTAAATGACTAGAACTAAGACTAAGGATGAAGGTGATGGACTAGGAATAGGTTTAAGGCTGAAGGGGAATTACTAGTACTTGGATAAAGGAGAAGGATGGAGGTTGAAGGAGAAGAATAAAGGGGAAGGAAAGTAGGACAAAAGAGGGAAGGAATGTATGGCTAAACGGGCAGGAATTTAGGGCAAAGTGGGAAGGTTTGTATGGCAAATGGGGAAGGGATGTAGGGAAAAGGTGGTGCGTGCATAGAACAAAGGGAAGGGGGAAGAGGGATGTAGGGCAAAAAGTAAGGACAATGGCAAAGGGGAAGAACTCAGGCAAAGGGGAAGGACTAGGACAAAAGAAAAAAACTAGGGCACAGTAGAAGAACTAACGGAGAAGGAGGAGGACAAAGGCAAAGGAGGTGGGCTATGGAAAGGTGGAGAACTAGGGTAAAGGAGAGGAGTATGGCACAAGAGGACTAGGCGAAGGAGGAGGACTTAGATGAAAGGGTATTACTAGGATGAAGCAGAAGCACTATGGCAAAACACTTTGATGAAAGACTGTAATGAAAGAGAAGGACTAGGATTAAGTACTATTATTATTATTATTATTATTATTATTATTATTATTATTATTATTATTATTATTATTATTATTATGGTATTCATTGAGTGCAGACCAATCATTCAGAAGCAACAGAGTGCTTTGCAGAGGTATACAACAATAGGAAAGGCTTCCCTTTCCTGAGGTAAATTGAAAACATTATATGCGTGTGGATTTGCTGTCGATGCAGGCTTGCATTAAGAAAAGAGCATACAGGGCCCCTGGTCTGGATGGCTTAGCCAATGCCACCTTCGGATCCAACCTACCTTTATGGTCAGCTTCTGAGGACTATTTACTAATATCCTATCCCTAAACATTTTTCCGTCATCATAGATGGGGCACTGATCATCTTAATTTACAAAAAAAGGTGATCGAATGCTGCCCAAAAAGTACCGACCAATTTCTCTTTTGGACTCAGCTAGTAAACATTTTGGTAGTCTAGTACTGCAAGAACCTCAGAGTTGGGTCATAGGAAATGGGTGCTTGGACATAAATCAGTCAGTCTTCAAGGGGGGGCACAGGCACTGCTTTAAACTGTTTTTTTAATTTACCTGCTACAGAATCAAGCTCAGTGCCAAAAGCAACCAGTCTAGTGTGCATTTTTGGACATCAGCCAAGCTTTTGACTGTGCGAATATAGTGATCCTTTGGAACAAATTGGATATCTTGTGGTGCCCCAGTGGTATTCTTAGTATCTCAATAGCATTCAGATACTAGGATACAAGTGCACCTGGATCAGGCAGGTACCGCTACTGCATGGATCGATACCCATCATGGACTTCATCAGGGTTGCGGCTTGCTCCATTTTTGTTTAACATGTACATCAGCGACCTCGACAAAGCCCTTAGGACTAAACCTTTTAACAACTGGAAGGTTTTGCAGCTATTAAGGAAATTTGTCATGCCCCTAGCAGACACTCTATTTGTTAATCTCACGGCTGAACTTAATAACGATTGTTGCAAAGCATTAAGTAGCTGGTCAAAACATGCAATCCCTATTTTAAGCTGTCGTGAGATTTCGGTAGAGCTCTTAGTCAGTCCTTAATGGGTTAAAAAGAAACTTTTTGAAGGTAATGGCCCTGAACTACCACTTGTTTTATCACTTCAGATATTAGGTGAAATGTTTTAATGTTTTGTCTGGTTACTTTAAAAAGCACCCGTCTAGATTGCACAGAGTCATATGTTGAGGTTCAAACTCAATTTGATGCTTACTAGACAGATTTCAGGAGCTCGAACCAAAATTCCAAAAATCAATAGAGTCTGTAAGTATTGTGCTAAAGCTGTAGAAACACTGAACCATTTATTAATTGACTGTCATATGTTCCAAGATCTCTGAATTGACATGTTTGCCAGTTTTGTTTCATATGTTTTCTTTATAAATTCAGAGCAGTTTTGATTTAGAATATTAAATCACCAGCATCCAATTTTAGATATTGTAATATTGAGATTTTTACATAAAATTTCAATGTCAATTTGAGTACTTTATATGTTTTACTATATTGATGAAATTGCTGGTCGTATATTCTGTAAATGTTTTAACTGTGCCTGTTTTGTTTTTTCTTGTCTAAAAAGTTGTATAACTTATATGCACTAATAATAAATAAATAAATAAAAGTATAAAACACAGATAAGCAACAGAGCGTTTTACAGAGGTATACAGCAGTATTTATGCACACAAGAGCCCATTCAGAGGTAAGAACAGAACAGATATCCATCCAGCAGGGGGTAGGATACAGAGGGGCACAGAGGAGGGGTACAGAGGTAGCTGGGTGACTTGAGGGCGACAGCCTTATAGGAAGAAGAAATATGATGAAGACGTGGGCCTAGGATAAAAGACAATGATGAACGAGAAGGACTAGTATGAATGACTATGACGAAGAAGGAGGACTCAGAAAAAGAAGTATAATTAAGGAGAAGAACTATAACAAAATGCTATTATGAAGAAGAACTGTTACAAAGGACTATGATGAAGTACTATGATGAATATCTCAGTCCTCTTGGCAGGGTTGTTTGGATATCTATCCTTATTGAGTGCCTAGGGTGTCCACCATTGTTTATCAAAAACTCTCTATGATAATGCAGCAGATCTGTCTGGTTTCACTCACGGGAGGAGAGGGGGATGGTAACGAGCTAAGGACTATGTCAAAGGACAAGAAGAAAGACTAAGCAGAATTATACGTAAAATAACAATCAGGAATGCAGCTAACCCATGCCAATAGGACTGAAAGTTACCATACCAACCAAATATTCTGCTTCTCAACAATGTTTCTCTTCTCTCTGCAAAGATATTGACACAAGGGGGGGCAAAAGCAACTACACATGTGCCAAAACCTAAAATGTATATTATCAATGTCTGGGAAAGACACCGAGGGAAGAACAACTGTAGAATGCCCACACTGCATACGTTGCCCTGCATTGACAGAATATTTGTTTTTCACTTGGGCCTTTTTTTCCTAGTGCTGATCCAGTGGAAAATTGTGCACCAGTAACATGTTATATTATTTGTGCAGCTGCAAATACACAATTTGAATGGGAAATAGAACACAATAGGTCCACACCAAATGTTCTTCGTGGGCCCTAAAGCAATTGTACTACAGACCTATAGGTCTCACCTGCAACAGGGGTAAGAGGATTGCTACTGGAGTTCACCCTACTCTAAACTGACTGTGATCATTGTCAGCAGGTGTTGGGAGATAAAGCAACATGAACACATTACAAGTGCAGGTCTTCTATTAAAGCGTACTTCTAAAACCAGGAAGTCTCTGGAATTCGCAGTGTGAGTAGTTTGCAGTCTTGACTATGGCATAAAGTATGATCTACTCGGCAAGAAGTGAATGTCCACATATGCCCTCATTGTAAAGACTGGGTGAATGTCTGTACTTCTGGTCTCTATATGGCAGAGGAGAGGCACAGAGGACCTCAGCCAAGATTCTCTATTATTGGTAACGTAGTTGAGCAATCAAGGCCTAGCTTCTCAGGAGGTGATGCAGGCTGGTTCTTAAGTATAGTGTAGTCCCTAAACCCCCACAAAGGAATGTCCACACACTGTATTAGTTAAAACACAGTCTTTATATAATTAATATTCAAGGTTATGTACAATATCACAATAACTCACTTTGTGCTCAGAAAATCTACAATGGCAAATATATACAGTTCTAAAGTGGTACCACAATTATTATCTGATCTCATTAAAGTGCATCAACTATACTCT
This sequence comes from Ambystoma mexicanum, assembly GCF_040938575.1. Lineage (NCBI taxonomy): Eukaryota > Metazoa > Chordata > Amphibia > Caudata > Ambystomatidae > Ambystoma > Ambystoma mexicanum. The sequence continues at coordinate 1,065,524,802 of NC_090927.1, forward strand.
GGTTAAATGTCACACAGATCACTTAATAAAGGCAACCAACAATAGACATAGGAGGAAAGCAGTTGGTTAGAACAATTGGCAGAATGCTGGCCTCTACCGTTAAACACCGTTAAACACAGTTCTGTGTGGAGATCCCCCCCACCTGGGCAACCTGTAAAATAAAGATATAACACAAGCCCAGTCCATATATTGTTCTAGAAGTCTTATTTCCTTCTATAATGTTTCTACCTCCCCCACCAATGTACCTGGTGGAGCAGAGTTCTTCGAAGAGGCGTTGATGGATCCTTCTTGAGTGACTCCCTTTAAAGCAGGAGCCACGGATCGTCGAGAGTCGTCGAAGAAAGTGAACTTGGCGCCGACGGAGTTGATAAAAAGTTTGAGGGTGCCGAGACCACGGCGTTGATCCAGGCGGTGCTTGTCGGCGATGTCCTGCGAGGATGAGGTGTGCAGGGCACTTCAGCGATTGATAGTTCAGGACAGCAAAGAGATTCTGAAGAACTGTGGCCCGACAAGGGCGTTGAGTCATCGAAGTCTTTGCGGTCTTTGAGTGGCGGGAAATCGACCGGCGGATTCTCCCTGGCACATCGATGTCCTTGACCTTCTCCGGTGGGATAAAGCGGTCGACGGTGCGGACAAGGGAGTCCTTTGATTCAACAGTCTTAGGCAAAGGAGTGGGCGGATCCGGTCGGCGGGGGCACAGCGTCAAGCGGTCCCCTCTTCTGGGTAACAAGGCTTCGACGGGCCTCCAGCGGTAACGGCGATACTCCGAACCCTGGTCGGAGGCAATGGACTTCGACGGCGTCGATGTCCAGGTGCTTCACTTCGTTCTCCTTGGCGGTCCCCCCACGGACGGCAGCCTTTCGAGGGTCTGACTTCCAGGGAGCTTCGGCAAAGGTTAGCGGTGCTCGATGGTCCCTCAGAGCACAGGAAGAGGGTGCCTAACCAGGTCCTCTCTCGGATCAGTCCTCGACGAACTCGACAGCTTTCGGATCGGGTCGAAGCAAATGCAGCAGCAGTTCTTCTTCTTGCTGGGTGTCGATGATAAGCAGTTCCAGTTACTCTTCAAGTGTCAATTCAACTTCTGAACAATTTCCAGTGGTGAGAGGTCGCCAGATATACTATTCTGTTTCTCATCCACACTGCTGGGTCACACTCACCAGCCAATCATACAGAAGGGCATGCATGAATGTCAGTCAGCCAATCAGGCATAGAGTGCATTCAGGCCATACTCCTCCCTCTCAGACACTCACAACAAGGAATGTATATCGGGACAAGTACCATGCCATTCAACACTACACACTGGAGTCATACCAGTTTTGGGGATGGCTGTCTCAGTCATTGTGTCAAATACCAGAAACTAGACAGCCACAACAAGAAGTGCATATTGGTCACATACTCCATACACCCAGATCCCACCCACAGGGTGTACCCACAACATTCAGTCACTGGGAAGGCTCCAGCCAGTCTGGCCTGGGCTTCACAACAACACCATATATGGAACTTCCACCCAACAGCCAGTCAGGGGGAAGGGACAGAGTCAGGGCTTCCCAGGACTTTGGGAAAACAAGGTAACAGGCAATAGAAAGCAAGAGGCCACAGGGGCCATCTTGTTTCCTATTAGGAATCAACTGATTCGAATGGCAGGGCCTGGGTATCCCAAAATGGAGGATTCTCAGAGCACCTGTCAAATCCAGCATGGAGCTGCCACCAGCCCATACCCTGCTCTGTGGGCCACACACAGGTGCCCGAAAACATACACTAGGGGCACAGGGTTGCACCCCACCCATGGGTGCCATAAGGGTATCCCTTGGGTCTGTACACCAAACCTGGGCAGAAAACAAAACACAACACAAATGAAAAAGGACTACAGGACAAGGACAGGGAGGCCCTGTCCCTCCAATGCATTTCCAGCATCACACTCATAAAATAGCTGGAGGTAAGTTATGGCAGAGAAGTCGCAACTTGGGCAAAGATTGTTGGGAATATTTGAGCAATTACTGAAACCATGAAGTGTAATATTTTGTGAAAGTAATATGTCCCTGGAAAATATGTTCAATTCTTAAATAAAAAGTTTAAATGTATGATCACAGCAGTCTTTTTAAAGCGATAGTCAACATTGTGAGGTTAAAGTGTACACAAAAAGCAATTTATGTCTCAGATCTGCACCTATAACATTATATATATCTTCAAAGAAAAAAAAGACGTGAAAAGACATGAAGTAAAGTGTCATTTAGGACCAAGATAATATTAGCGCTAGGGCTTTGAAATCAACTATATTACAATCGTTTTTTACCTGGGTTGTACTGCACTTTATGCTGGCATTGGTCTCTCCATTGTTAACATATTCACAGATATCACAGATTGTCATTCGTTGGTCTGAGATTAATGTAGGATTCTTACCTTAACCATTTCTTCGTATACTAGGAAAAGAATATTGAACTCATCCCTGTGCTCATGATATCCCTTTACATGGTCAAACCAGGAGTTTGCGCCCACTGTTAAAAAATGTGTCTGTATAAGTGAAAGTCTCAAAGACCAGGCTTGAAAGTCATATTTCTTCAATTATGATAGCTCTTACGTAGACAACATTCACATCTTGATTTACACTCATTTCGTATTGAGCAATCTATAACATTTTAAAGACATGTAATACTTACCATTTGCTGTGTGCATTGCTTTCTCCTGAAAGTGAATCCTGAATTAGACTTTGCTGTGTACACTGCTATTTCTTAAAAAAGTACTTTCATATTAGCCCCTGTTGACTCAATATAAATTGTTTTCTTGCCGCATTATCCTCCACTCTGAACCTCTGCCTCTTTTGATGTCACCCAGCAACCCTCCCTCCCTCCCTCCCTCCTTCCATCTATATTGTTCATCCTCACTCATTGCCTCACCCAGTTCTCACACCAGACATTTTACATTCACGCATTTTATTTATTTAATTTTGTAATTTATAGCAGCGCACAAAGCCCTCAGGCATCTAGTCACTAGTTACAGTTACATGGTTACAAGATATAAGGTTGCGAGACAGTTATAAAATAGGTAGTACAAAATCAGATACCAAGAAGTAAACGACATTGAGGTTTGAGTCTGCAGGAAAAAGACTACGACTTGCCCAGCCTACTGGGTACATGTTAGATGACGGCGGGCATACATGATCACAGTAGGCAAATATAAGGAATGTAATGAGTAATGCAGTGGGTCACAGGGCGCGTGCCAGAAAAGCTGCGCCCTGCAGAGTTGGGGGCTGCATGGGCAATGCGAGTCCATGGAGTCGAGAATCTGTAAATGTGGTGTAGCAATCACGGTTGTAGTTACATGACGGCCTGTTAAGAGCACTGAGAGAAAGTCTTGGATAAGCATTACCTTGGGCAGCCTCTGGGTAAGGACCAGTGAAGTCAGGTGCTTGCTGATAAACCAGTGGGACTGGTCAGGTAGCAGGATGCGGAAAATAGGGGTAACCTTACAATCGGTTGTAGGACTGGATGCATACCTTAGTAGTTGGTCATTCGGTAGGCCTTCCTGCCCCTGACAGGCCCAGACAGGAGGCGTTTCGGCTCCAAAGATGACCCTTTGAGCGGGACCGGCTTCGTCTGGCAGGTCCCATGGGCAGTGATGAAAAAGCATTTTCCCTGCCAAACTGCCGATTGCAGAGGTGAGATTTTGATCCTAAAGGTCGCAGTACACACTGGGGAGGCCGCAGCAGCCATATTAGACTGGAGAAAATGCTCGGAGAAAGTAGGTGAAATCCCAGCAGGGCTTACCTGGATCCGATCAATCCATGAGGCATGGTGGGTTTTCCAGCACGCTGGATGTGCTGGTGATGTTGCTGGTGCCCAGACAGAAGAAGTTTTGTTGCTTAAAGGTGGCCCTTTGAGGGGGGCCAGCTTCACCTGCCAGCTCCGCCAGTCAGTGATGATAAAGCATTTTCACAGCCAATCCGCTCATGGTGGAGGTGGGATTTCCGTCCTATAGGTCCCATTACACACTGGGGAGACCACAGAGGCCATATTAGACTTGAGCAAATGCTCTGAGGAAGCATGTGAAAGCCCAGCAGGGCTTACCTGGATCTGATCAATCCATGAGGCATGGTGGCATTTCCAGCACGCTGGATGTGCTGGTGATGTTGCTAGTGCACAGACAGGAGATATTTTGACTCTTAAAGGTTGTCCTTTGCAGAGGGTCGATTTCGCTTGCCAGCTTTCCTAGTCCTTGTTGACAAAAAAAATGTTCCCGGCCAATCCGCCAATTGTGGAGATGGGATTTCTGTCCTAAGGTCCCAGTTCACACTGCCCAGGCCATATTAGACTGGAGCAAATGCTCTGAGAAAGAGGGTGAAAGCCCAGCAGGGCTTACCTGAATATGATCAATGCATGAGGCACGGTTGGCTTTCCAGTACTCTGGATGTGCTGGGGATGTTGCTAGTGCCCAGACAGGAGAAGTTTCAGCCCTTAAATGTGGTCCTTTGCGCGCGCCTGACTTTGTCGGCTGGCTCCCCTGGTCAGTGATGAAAAAGCATTTTCCAGGTCAATACACTGATTGCAGAGGAAGCATTTCCGCCCTGAAGGTCCCACTGGGGGCGGGGCGCAGCGGTAAGATTCAACTGGAGCAAATTCTCGAGAAAGCAGGTGAAATCCCAGCAGGGCTTGCCTGGATCTGATCAATCCATGAGGCATGGCGGGTTTTCCAACACGCTGGATGTACTGGTGATGTTGCTGGTGCCCAGACAGGAGAAGTTATTACCCTCAAAATTGGCCCTTTATACCTCCTGACAGTCCCTACCACCCGACTATTGCTCCCTATAATAAATCACAGCCAACTTCCACAGGGTATTTTAGCAATCCCTCCATATGTCTCGGTGCTGAAAATCATATCACGCCATTTAGAGTATGGTAGTGGGCAAAATCTGCCTCCTCACTTGCTGTATTCTTCGGCCCCACTGAAGCCGCTGCAATTATGAAGAGAACATTGACTACCCAGAGAACTACCAGGATTCAACAAACGACCAGGCCACAAACTTACAGGTGTATATCTTTGCATACAATCAATCTGAGACCCCTTAATTCACTGTTCAGAAAGACTTTGCTATGTGGTAGAATTTGAACACAAAACACCTCCCAGTACCCCATGCACTGACTCAAATAATGATAAACCAGCACCACAACCCAATGAGAATGCATTTGTCGGAGAGGCCAATTCAATCAGCAAAGAACCTGTGAAAACACCAGGCACCTGGAGGGCCAGCAATCATCCTCACAAAGGTTGCACTGTCAGCACAGTGGAAGGCATTGAAATTAAGACCATGGCAAGAAAAGACACACCAGAAACAATGACCAAGGAGCACGGGGATGTGCAAAGAGGTGGCTACAAGAAGAATAGAAAAAGTACCAGAATAACTTCAGTGTAACTGCAACCTGACAAACCGGCAAGACGAAGACTCCAGCTAACAACGACCTTAAATCCCACAAGAATACAAAAATGTCCTCTTGGCTCCTACCATATAGTTATTACTAACTCTAAGAAAGCCTACTTTAGCCACATGGTGGAGGAGGCATTAAATAAGCCCAAGGCCCAATTTGATTTAGTTCAGTCACTCTCGACTCCGATGTCAAGTCGCCCCTCTGCGCCATCCACCCAGGCACTATGTGACTCCCTGTCTACTTTTTTTGTGAACAAAATATCGGCTATTAGAGACACCATAAACGAGGAGGCTATTGTACTTACCGTTGATAGGGTCCATTTTGAACCCCCCCTGTGACAGGGTCTTGGTCCACCGTCCCTGTTTTTCACATTCTGATATTCTTTTAGCTATATACGATTAAAGTCTGCCTCCCCTGCAGATGCCATACCACTGGCCCTTATAAAAGAAACTTCAGGCGACTTGATTGCTCACATCACCTCTGCTGTAAATCTTTCTTTTACCACAGGAGAGATTCCTCCCTCACTTAAGCATGCCCTGGTTATTCCTTTGTTAAAAAAAAACCTCCTTGGATCCTGAAGTACTGGCCAATTATCGTCCCAGCTCTTTACTGCCGTTTCTCAAGAAGGTTTTGGAAGCATTGGTATCTCCCCTCGTCTAATTTTCTTGAGCCCTCTCAATACTTTGATGTGTTTCAATCGGACTTCCGACCAGGAAGAGGTACGGAATCTGTCTTGAACCCAGTATTCGATGACCTATCATATTTGGTTGATCAGGTTGGTGTCAGAGCCGTCCTGTTCTTAGATCTGTCGGTGGCTTTCGACACTGTTGATCATCCTACCCTGGTCTCCCGGCCATCTGCAGCTGGTCTGCCTGGCCAAGTTCTTGATTGGTTCTCGGCCTTCTTGGCAGACCGCTCACAATCAGTATCTCTTGTCCCTTTTCGGTCGGCTCCCCTCTCTCTTGCAAGTGGGGTCCCACAGGGATCAGCATTGTTCCCCATTCTGTTTAATGTTTACATTACACTCTTGCTGGTCCTTCTTCAGTCTCATGGGTTCCGCTTTTACTCCTATGCGGAAGATACCCAGATTCTGGTTCGTTTGAACCTATCTCAGTCTGACACAGCAGCCCACCTGAGGAAGTGCCTGGAGGAGTTAGGGGGATGTATGACCTCTAACTAGCTCAAGCTAAATGCTAGCAAAACTGAGGTCCTGGTTGTAGGTACCACCTCCCTCCATTTGTTCTGGACCAATGACTTCTGGCCCTCTTCCCTTGGCCCACTTCCTATGCCTGTTTTGTCAGTCAGAAATTTGGGGATAAAAATCGCTGCCTCCCTGACCATGGATGAGCAGGTGGCAGCAGTCTGCAAGACCGGCCACTTTAAACTCTGGGTCCTGAGGAAGGTCCTTCCTTTCATTCCCACTGCTTCCCAAGCGCCTGTGGTAGCTGCCCTAGTCTTGAGTGGAGTTGATTATTGTAACTCACTCTATCTGGGACAGCCTCTGTACCTGCTCAGGTGGCTTTATCTTCTCCAAAATGCAGCGGCAAGATCTATTCTTCGCCCTCCATTTGGTACTCACATGTCCGCTCTGTTGGGATGACTTCACTGGCTCCCTGTGGCGGCACGGATTATGTTCAAATCCATGTGTATGGTACATCAGGCTTTTTACGGTACTGGAGCGGAGTACCTGCAAGCAAAATGTGTGCGCTATACTCCTACCCGTGCTCTCCGCTCCCACTCTGCCCTCATGATAGTCGTCCCTCGGTTTAGGCGTGTCCGCATTGGTGGTCGTGCCTTCTCCTTTGTGGCAGGTAAGGCCTGGAATGTACTTCCTCTTCACTTACGTAATATTGTTGATCATCTTGTCTTCCGGCAGAAATTGAAAACATTACTATTCTAGAACACACGACTTATTTTATTGAACTCTCTTGTTTCCCTTAGCACCATGATGCCTTTTGGCGTGCGTGCGCTCTATAAATCCCGATAACATAACATAACATATACGGCATGTGCCTTAATGTTAACAAGACTGAAATTATGATCTTTGGCTCAACTCGGGCAAGAACCAAATTGGATTTGCAATATTCAGTTTTCTGTGTGGAAGGCCACGCCATATTGACTGTGGATATAGTCAAGACACTTGGAGTTGTCTTTGAATCTTCCTTTAACACTAATGCCAACACCGAGAGCATCGTGAACAAGGCACGGTATACACTGCGGTTGCTAAGGCTAGTTAAGCCTTATGTTTCTGAGTCCAATTGTGCCATTTTGGTACAGGCTCTTGTGAGGCCTCGGTTGTACTAATGTAACATTTTGATGTTGGGGTCTAGTAAAAACAGTCTTAAATGACTCCAAGTCCTCCAAAATGATGTGGTCCGTATCATCAAGAACATAGCGAGACATGAACCCATCTCTGACCACAGGAGAGCCCTTCATTGGCTCCCTGTGGAGGTTTGTATACAGTTTAAGGCACTGACACTGGTGCATGAATGCATTAATGGGTAAGCCCCTAGCTACCTTAAAGAAATTGTTAAAATCTGCACATCAACCAGGACTACAAGATCTAGTGCTGGAATTTGCATCTCCGCCCCATGGAGCAAGAGAGTTAGAGGACTAGGTAGGTCCTTCATTGCTCAGGTCGCCCCCCTTATGGAATAAGCTTCCGTTGTCTCTCCATGCTGAAACTAATATCATGAAACTTTGAAGGGAGCCAAAACCATGGTTTTTAGTTGATCCCCATTGGACGCCCTCACTTGCCTGATTCTGCTATCTGTTTTCTTCTGTCCATTTTTGCGGCCTGATACCAGCGGCCTCCCTATGCACTATTAGTGCAAATAATAATAATAATGATAATAATAATAATTCGGGGAGATCAATTTACAATGGCCCTCATTACGACCCTGGCGGAGTGGGTTTACGCCAGCGTTATTCGCGGCGGGCCCGTCCGCCCTACTACGAGTTCCCGTAGCGCCATGGAACGTTTTCCGCCTGGTTTTTCCGGGCGGAGAAATCCATGGCGCTACGGGACCTTGATGTTAATTACGCCACCGTATTTTGCGGTGGCGCAATTAACGCCTTCCCCACTCCCATTATACCCTATGGGGCAAAAATGGGAATGGGGAAGGGTAAAATGGGGATTGGGGATTTACCGCCCCGCCAAGGTCGGCATGGGGCGGAAAATCCGCCAACCTCCATGGCGCTATCGGCAGCTTTCCGCCGTGCTCCGCGGTGCATTTAGCACTGCGATTTCCGCCAGGGTCGTAATGAGGGCCAATGTGTTTTACCACAACAAGTAAAACTCATAATGAAGCCTATTGTGTAGGCTGATCTCACATCTGGAGGAGTATACCAATCCACCAACTGTGATGTCACAATGGCAAATGTAGTATGAGAGATTAGCACCCAGGTCGGGGGACGCAGCCAATCACATTTCCGCAGAACGTGGGCTGATATCTCTGATCTCAGCGCACGTTCTACGCAACCCTCAGGCAGGATCGGGTGTTAACGCCACAATAGGTATGTCACAACTAGAGAATTATATATGCGATTAAAGTATCCCCTACTGTATGTTGTAGGGATATTGCAAGTCACCAAAGAGTTCTGTGACCAAATAGAGGAACGAGGTGAAAGGCTGACTTCCTATATAAGGTCACAGAACTCCAAGGTGAAGACCAATATCCTTTTCAAGGGGAAGGGGGTATTTTATTCCTTATAATGCAAGGCCATACAACGTCATCCCCTTTAATACCTGGCCTCTTGCTTAATGCAATGCAAGAGGTCTTCTGGTTGCTGATATACACATTCAATGGACATTTTGTTTGGATTAACAAAAACTGATATGCAGTTTCTAATGTTTTGCAGAAAAATTATTTTAGCAGTTTAATAAAATGTATGTAAAACATTTTCTTTTTGTGTTGTAAAATAAGCCATAACATGCACATTCTTGCTCTCATTGGTTGAACTCCAGCAGAGCACAACATAAACATACTTCTCTAAACTGTTCATGCATGTATAGTGTCACAGTAAGACATTTTACAAGACATGAATTTGATAAGCTTGTCACAGCTTTATCTGCTGCAGTGGCAGCTGGAATTCTGATCTCTGCTGGCAAAAGCAGGGGGCTTTGTGACATCACATTTGAAGCGGAGTAACTGATTAAAGAGCAGTAGCGATGCCATTGTCTTATTACAGGTCAATAGTGATGTCACAACTAGGCTTTTATACTGATTTTGCAGGATCCATGCATTATATATGGGATAAAGTACACCCCTAGTGTACACTATAGGACTAATGGAAGTCACTGTGAATGACTAGAGGAATGAGGCCCAAGGCAGAGTTCTTTTATGAGGTTAAAACCTCTGAGGCGAATTGCAATATCATTTGTACGAATGGTAGGGGATATTTTGTTCATTATAATACCTGGCCACACACATGTATCCCTTTTAATTCATGGCCTCTTGCTAAATCTAATGTATGAGATCTTCGAGCTTTGATTCATATAATCAATGTAGAATCTGTTTGAATTGAAAAAAGCAATATGTAGTTTCAATTGTGTTGCAGAAAAATAGTTTTAAGCAGTTAAATTAAATGTATCTAAAACATGTTGTGCTTCAAAATGAGTGTATACAGTGATGTTATCGAATCCACAATAAAGAATAACTTTAATAACGAACACGGAATAACGAAAATATTTCCAATTATTTGATTAAAGTATATATGGGGGTGAGGGTAAGGGATAAAAACGGGGGGGAGGCGGCTGGGGTAATACACTTAGGAAAACTGGGGGCTTGTGGAAGGACCCCCCAAATTGAAGGAAAAAAACATGTTTGTGTTATTGTTAATTAGTTAAAACCTTGGAGGGCCTGGTATTTCCCCGTTCAGGGAACCCGGACCCAGACCATCCCCATTCGAGCCCCCATAGGGCTCAATGGGAATGGGGAGCATGCTAACAACGGGCCTGTTAATGAAGGGCCCGTTGTTAGCATGCTGGGCTGCTCATGGGACCCGCTAAGGACGTCTGGTAAAACCAGACGTCCAGAGCGGGTCCCGCGAGCGGACCTCGTAATAGGGCGGTAAGGGGTTCACGGCTCCGGCACCTTTACCGGTGCCGTTAACCCCTTACCGCCCACCTCGTAATGAGGCCCATAGAACCCAAAATGAGCAATACCATGCAGATAGATTCTAGCTCTTGTGTGTTCAACTCCAGCAGTGCAGGAAATAAACACTAACATAAACAGTTCATTATCAATTAAGGTATATAAAGTAAAGCAGACACATATTTGACAAGAAAGGAATTTGAAAAACCTATTGTGGCTTTAATTTAGTGCTGAATTGATGGCTGGAATTCTGCAGCCTGCTGGCTCAAGCAGTAGGTGCAGTGATGTCGCAATATAACTGTAATAACTGATTACAATTCGTTTGTCAGTAGTGATGTCCCAACTACCCTGTAACAAGAACATTATTTACTGGCTTCTATCAGGGTATTGCAGGCTGCCATTTAGTATATAAAATACATTGTGGCATCTTTACTGCTACTACAACAATGTATCATTTTACGCTTTCATACACCTAAAGTGTTGGAAAAATTACAAATCCACTGCTATATTTCCCTGCAATTTGTTTACATTCCAAACGTTTTTGTCTCAGAACCATACCTCCTCCATTTAGCAAAGGCAATATACCTTAATCCTACTGAAAACTACATCAATAACCTATGTCGCAGTTTGGACATTGTAGTCTTTGGTGTAGGAGTAAAGTAGATTCGACGAGTTTCATTTAAGCAACAGTTTGTTCGTGTAAGTAGTTTTATGATGCTTTGTCAACATACTTAACATATAGGTACATAGGAAAAGCTCACCTGTGTACCCCCAAACAAGTATTTATTGGGGACAAGGGGAATAAGGCAGATGCAGCAAGTGACAGTCATGAACTCTCTGTTAACCTGCTGCCACATGTCACCTTTGTAGAACCGCAGATGACCCCAAATGGCATCCTCTTGACTCGATATGTACCATCTTCAGTTCTTTAACGCAAGACTATGGTAGTAACATAACCTGTGATTGGCAAAGACTATCAAAACTTCATTCGCACAGTTGGTCACCAGCACCAGGGTCAGCTGTTCCTGCTGTTGAAAATATGACTACAAAGGACACAGGTGGCAAGAGTCAACAAACTGTCGCCGGATCAAGTGTCGCTGGAGGCGGGCAGTCTAAAGAAGTTGATGAGAGGGAACCGAAGCCTAGGATCAGTGCCGGGATTAATGATCTTTGGGAAATCTGGAAAAATCCTGATGCTTCAGAGTCTGGCATCATTGCCCTCAGTGACTGTAGCTCTCCAGATGTTTGGCAGTCTAGGTGGTGGTTCAGGTGGCATTGTGGGACATGTTCTCTGTGGCTACAAGAGTGTCCCCGGGCCCCTATATGTGTATTGTGCCACCCACCAAGAATATGATATGAGTGGGAAATAATATTCATCAGAGCTGAACCGCAGTGAGGGGATGGCTTTTCTGGCAAGGCCATCCGCAGGAACTCATAGGCCAAAATAGAGGGGACTGCACAGAAAGGATACAGGGCCAAAGCGTCATGTTTTGCAGCTGGTTTCACAGTGGTTATTAAAGCCTCCTGTTACGGAAAGTGAGGTGGTGAGGTAAATAATAAATGAAGCATTTTATGACTTGACATACTGCGTACAAAGGCTAGGAGCCCAAGAGATCCTTGTCATGAATCAGATTCACTGTATTCCTATTGCATTAGCAATAGTATTCCTGTACTTGCGGCTGGTAGGGAAAAATGTTATGCAAGTCTCCCAGTAACTAGAAAGACCCGTCTTTTATTTTATTGTGGGAGGTGAAAGGAAGCGCCCCCAATTTCAGCACGATCCTCCCCGCAATGAGAGACAATGAGGGACTCTCCCGTAATGGGAATAAGGCCAAGACAGAGTGCGGGTGAGCGTAAGTAGGAGTTTATCCAAAGAATAGGGCATGCAAAGAACTCTGCAACCTCCGAGAGCGCTCTGTCTGACAATAGCAAAGACAGGCGTATTTCTAATACAAAAAACGTCATCAGAACCTACACACTATAGGGGGCACAAGTTAATTGGGATTGGGTGGCGTCGACTAACTATAGGTGTTGCTGCAGCGTGGTTGGTCTTGGCGTGAGGACGTCACTGGTCAGCCTCGTGGGTTGGGTTGGGCCTGGCAGGCCAGCTTGAGGTCATCCGAGCGGTGTTGGTATGCTGGGGCAGCCTGTGACAAAGATGAATACCTTTCCTGACTCGTTTGCCCTAGGCCATGCACACTGCAGTTATTCAAGAAACGACATTTAAGTTCATCAATAAATCGCTCAGCAGTTTATCTTATACAATAAATGCAACACATGAGGAATGCACCTCGTGAGAGGTCTGGTGGTTGTCGGTTGGGGTGAGATTTACCTGTGTCCTATTGACCGGTATTTTAGGTCGAGGGGCTGGGCTCTGGGGCCTGAGCCGAATGATACATGTCTGTCTGCTGCGTTAGAAGTTATTATATAAATGGGTCTCTGTGTCTTGTCCCAGCGTTGGGGGTCGTCTGTGCACGGGGTCATGATTCTTGGGGTGGTCGAGGGGGGTTGTGGGATTTACGAGAGGGTGCTGGTAGATCTGTGGATTCAAACGTGGGTTTATTACCGTGCTGTAAATAACACAGGTGGCGGGCTGTGGTCTTGGGTGCGGTACCGGGGCCTCTGACTCTCTGAAGCGGCTCCAGCTTGGTTGGGGGAGGTGAGGGAGCGCGGCACATGCCTTAGCTTCTTCATCTGGCAGGCTTCGTAGGGTGGGAGGGAGAATGGCCTTGCATATATTCACAAAGGTTTTTTCCTCGTGCGTTGCTGACTTTTGAATGCAGAACTTTTATAATGTTTTGCCTTATTTTGATCTTATTTAAACACACATCTATATTTCAATTTCGTTACACATTTCTTTAATACATTCGGTCAAAGTACCTTTTCATTACATGGTATTATATCTACTACAGTGTTTAAGTATTTATATACATTCGACGGTACATGAGGTAGAACTATATTATGGACCACAGAGATTGACGGTTGCCACTATGGGTGACTTAAGAAGACATATAGGGGTTCATGTGTCTACATATGACTTAAAGACACTTTCTCTGTGATCTAGCAGCATTAGTACAGTCACAATGTGAAGTCATATAAACATTTCACTTTTATGGCTAATTCATAGTTTGCAGATTCTGTTTAAGAAGAGTAGTTCACTAATACCACTACTTGAATTCATTTCTGCGTCGCCCTGGCCTCGCGGACCAGGTCACACGGGGTGCAGTATTACATTGTGGATAACAGACTGTTACAGTGTTAATATCTGGTGTTAGCTCGTACCCAACTTTCCCATGGGAACGCGCTCGCAGCGGAGCTGCCATGGTGCTGCGGCGGCAGAGATGCATGAAAGGCCCTCCAAAGGTGGGGGCCGCGCTACAGTGCGCTGAACTCACGCCATCTTTGCTAGACAAGATGGCTTCTAGGCCTAACTGAATTTTGGTATATGCAGGGAACGGATACGTGTGGGCAATGTCGTCGGCGGGTGAGCCCTCCTCCACCTGGGCCCGGGTGGCATGAGGGGACGCCCACCGAGTCATGGTCCTCACCTGGGGAGAAGGCTGCAGGTGAGGTGGGCCTTGCGGCCAGTCCTCCCCTACATTTCCCCCCTTTCGTTACTAAAGTAACGAATTCTTTAGCTCTTCCAATCTTCTACATTCTTGTTCCTCTATCACTGCGTCATCCCATGCAGGTGTTCCTTTTCTAGGCATCCATGCCCTACATACCCCCCTCAAGCTCTCACCTCTTCTAGCATACTCGTCTGGTGTACATGTTAAATATATACAGTCACCAGTTTCTTCCAAGTCTACCCAGACCTCCTCATACCATTCCAGTTCCACATCTCGGGGTTCTTTGATAGTGGTGTGCCATAGTTTGTCTACTATGTACTTATCACGGTACATAGGCACTAACTGGTACCTGGGAGTGTTATCTGTTCCTGTCTGTACATGTACTTCTTGTGTCGCCCTAATTGTACCACCAGAGTTGCCCATTGTCACCATCATCATTGCACCGTTAGGGACTGCGTTAGCACAACATCGGAGGCCCACCTGGCACAGGCAGAACACCACGAGGAGGAACACCACAACTGGTATCACGAACTTCATTGCCATCCCAAGCCATGAGGGAACCCAGGAGAAGATATTGTCGAACCATGAGCTATCTTTAGCCCCACCTTCCATCTTCATCTTCTCTCCCAGGTTATGTACTGCTTCAACGACGTGGGACAGGGATCCATTTTCTGCGTCTTCAGAAGGTACGAACGTGCAGCAGGCACTTCCTATTTTTCGGCAAACACCTCCGTCCATTGCTGTTAACAGGTCCAGAACATACCTGTTCTGCATGGTCATCAGTCGCAGAGCTCGTAGTTCCACCTTTATTATGTTGAACCCTTCTTCAGTGTCATTGGCCAGCTGAATCAGTTCCCACTGTGTGATCTGGAGCCATTTTGCATTTGCTCTTGCTTGGACACTTGAAACTAGTGAGGCAAAAAATGTTTCCACGGAGCTGAACAGGCGATACCTGTCTGGGATCTGTGCCAATAAATCGGATGATGCTTGTGATATGTAGTTTGATGCTCGCTTGTTCCGTGATAGCTCCTCTTCCTTCCCTCCGGAGGACAGGACATAGAGGTGCGCTTTTGCAGTGGGAGAAGTTGCACCTTGGTTCACGTTTCCTTGCGTCCTTTTATTTTCGTCGACGTGACTTTCTGGAATCACCATTAGGGCCGTGTGCAAAGTGGCCATTGAGCAGCTGCCACTCCATGCCTGGGGAAGGTGCAAGTAAGCCTGATTCCCGCATACCCAGTATGTGTCCATTAGCGCTGCTGTTCCTTTTTTCATGTCTGGGATGGTGAGAGTTTTGTTACAGTTTTTATTTGTTCCCATTGCTACTTTTCCTTCTCCCTTGAAACATAGTTCGTTTTTTATTTCACTTTGTAGCTTGAAGGGTTTCTCCATCGCTGTTACCCATGTTAGTTTAGAGATGTGTTCTTTCCATATTGGTGTGCACGTTTTTTCCATCCACCGCAGCTTGTCTGGTTGGACACCTCTCAGTACTTCCGCTTTGCACAGTACTTCTTCATCTTTCCATCTGTTTTCGGAAAACAGTGTCCCTTGTATTGCAAAAAAGGGTTCTTTAAGACAGACCACTCCAGACGCTTTTGGATAGCATGTTTTGTCGTTCTGTATCATTTTGAAAGAGACATCGTGTGCTTGGAAGGTGTTCTTTATTCTACACAGTGTGAGATGAAGGAGACATTGGGCATCCACAATGGGCAATTCTCTTGGCAACAACACTTTGGGTGTGCCTGATGCATGGGGGATGAGCGAACAGACATAACAGCTTTCATTGGTTGTCTGTTTAGCTGTTGCACTCATATCTGCATACCATTTATTTGCTTGGTGGGGGTGTCGTGGGTCTTCCATCTTGTCTAAACCTAACCCATAATACTCATCATACCCCCTCCTACTTGTCTCTCTTCTTCGCCTACTTTTCTCCCTCCTCCTATACCTTTTAGTTTCGATAGGTGAAAAAATAGGCCCCCCTTCCTCCTTCCCACCCCCCTTTTCCAGTTCCTCATATAGGAACTTGTGTTCTGTCATCGTAATTACTTTTCCATTTTCCTCAATAAACAACAAATCACTGTTTTGTATCGGGGCGGGAAGGGTAGTGGGGCTGTTATATATTTCAGGTAGGAACATTGTGTCATTTTCCATTTCTTTTTGGAAATTTCTTGATTGTGACAGGGTAGCAGTGGGTGTTGCAGTATAGTAACCCCATACAAAGTGTGATCCATCCCAGACCAAAAAATCACCTTCTTTAATATTCATACTTGTAGTTGAATTCGTCCCAGGGGCCAGGGTGATGTTACTCCCCCCTCCCCCCTCGTTCATCTCGATAGAGATGAACGCTATGAACCAATATGTTACCAGGCAAAATATTGATATGAAGAACACAATAACACACATTGATAAACCACATTCGTATGAATATGTAAATCTATCTACTAACATTTCTCTAAATCTAACAAATCTATTAGTTGCAGGCTGCCCATTGGATGCCATGGTAAATCCTGTTTGAAACACAAAAGTGCATTAAGTACAAGCATGTAAACATTTTTCAACGTTGTGACGTTGTTTCGACAAAGTATGGGAGTGGGTGGGGGAGGGGGTGTGTCCACAGACAAGGTAATTTTACAATCATTACTATCCGTACATTATTTCATGTATAAAAAAGGAAAGTGAGAAAAAAACTTCTCCAAAACCAAAAAACCCACAAGAACCTTCACAAGTTGTAAAAAGTATATATATATATACATATTTATTTTAGTACACTTGCCATGCGCCAGTCGCGTTCAATGTTCATCACTTAATGCACACAAAAATTCCCATCATTCATTCTGCACAACTCCATTGTCCGCTGTTGCCTGTGCCTCGTCCTGTACCTCACCTTCCACGGCGCTATACGCTCTGCGTACATCTGTCAAATGCACCCAATATCTCAGGCCCTTCACCTTTACCGCCGTGGACGTGCAAAACACTACCTCATAAGGGCCATGGAAACGTGGTGCATTCCACCTTCTCACAAAACTTCTGACATATATGTAGTCGCCTGGCATCAGCTGTGACTGTTTGTCCGGCTGTGTTACTGCTTCTGTTGCATTTCCTTCCTCTCTTGTGAAGGGCGGGGCAAGTTGTTTTGCAATTACGCGCGCTGCTTGTGCTAATTTTTTCAAGTAGTCAGTAAACTCCTCACCTAATACCGCAGCGCTTCTGTGTGCGTCAGAACGTTCACGGAGAGGCGAATGTGTTGTGTGCATTCTTCTTCCCGTGACGATCTCGTGTGGGGATAAATGATGGTCTTTGCTTGGCTGATTGCGCAATTCGAACAGGGCCAGAGGTAGGCAGTACATCCAGGTCTTTTTTAGGGAAAAACATAGTTTTGACAACCTGCCTTTCAGCAGGCCGTTCATCTTTTCCACTACGCCATTACTTTGAGGATGATAAATTGAACATAATTTGTGTTTTATTCCCAATAATGTAGTCACTTCCTTGAACAGTTCATTAACGAAATGAGTGCCGTTGTCTGAGCGAATCACGTCGCAAATTCCCCAGCGCGGGAATACCTCCCTCACTAAGAACTTTGCGGCACTTTTCGCGTCAGGACGTGCACAGGGGCCCGCTTCCACCCACCTTGAGAAGGGACATACGACCACAATCATGTAACGAGCCCCATTGCACCTTTCTCCCATATCTACATAATCGATGTGGAGCTCTCTAAATGGGCCATTGGGTTTTGGTATTGTACCTCTCAGTGTGCGTGATGTCATTCCTGAGTTGTAAATTTGACATGTCGTGCATTCCAATGCCAGCCTAGTGATGTGTTCCTGGAGGCAAGGTGCAAACCAATCCTCTTGTATCTCTGCCACTATGTGTTGCTTAGCATTATGTGCAGGGAAGTGTAGTTGTTGAAAGGCTATTTCTAACAACGTAACTGGCATCACTGCTTTTCCTGAACTCTCTTGTCGCCACAATAAGTCTGTTGGTGATTTGCTGCATCCTCTCTTAGTCCATAGCAATTTTTCTTCTGCACTAGCTCCCTCTTGCAGCTCTAGTATTTCTTGTGTGAGCATCATGTTATATCCTGTGGGAACCTCTTGGCTTACTGTGTGGTGCAACATGTACTCCCCTACCTCACCTTTTTGAAAGTATGAAGCTTCTTTGGCGGCGGCGTCTGCTGCCGCGTTTCCCAAAGATACAAGATCTGTGTTTGTAGTATGGGCTTGGCATTTCACAATTGCCACTGCCGTGGGGTCTTGCAGTGCCTCAATCAATTCTTTTAACAATTCTGCGTGTTGGACAGGTGTTCCATCTGCTCGTCGAAACCCTCTCCGCCCCCACCGTGCCAGCCCTCCGTGTACTGTGGTCGTCATGTATGCTGAGTCTGTGTATATTGTTACTGCGCACCCCTTAGCTGCATGCAATGCTTCTATTAGTGCTATTAGTTCTGCTGCTTGGGCTGAATAGTGTGATGGGAGGCGGTATTGCACTAGTGTCTCATATTCACCTTCCTCTAATCGTACCACTGCCATACCCACATGTTTCTCTCCTGTCTCCATGTCAATTGAGGCCGACCCGTCCACGAAGTACACCTCTCCCTCGTTCAGGGCATTCTCAAAAACCACCTGATCCTGACCCTCGTCACCGGTGTATGTTGCACAGTTGTGGTTCTGCATGTCTTCTATTGTGCACGCCTCCGTGATGAATGTGGCTGGGTTTACAGTTTTACATCTTACTATATGGATGTTTGCACTGGACAATATTATCTCATATGCTGTGGCGCGTTGTGTTGTTAATGTGCTTTTTGATCGCTCTAATATTGCAAATAGTGAGTGTTCCACAAACAGTGTTACTGGACAGCCCATTACTATTGTGGCACTTTTTTCAATGGCGAACGCGGCAGCAGCGAGAGATTGCTCGCACGCGAAATGTCCTTGCATTACTGCGTCCAGAGTGCCGCTATAGTAAGCCAGTGGCTTGTGACCCAACGATGTCTTTTGTGTCAGCACTGCGGTCATCAGTGTTCCCTTGCAGTGTGAAAATAAGAAGAATTCGCGTCCATAATCTGGGTTTGCCAGAACTGGAGCGCTTGATATTAGCTCCTTCAGTGAGTTAAATGATGTGTTCATTTCTCCTGTCCATTCTATGTGTCTGTTTTCCTGTTGTGCTTCTTTAAGTGCCTGTAACAAGGGCCTTGTATATGCTGCGTAGTCTAATATCCAAGCTCGGCAGTAGTTGCACATGCCCAGGAATTTTTGCATCTCCTTTACTGTTTTGGGCTCTCCAACGGCTCTAATTGCCTCTGCTCTGTCTGGTATGATCCGTTTTCCATCCTTTGATATTAGCTGTCCCAAGTATAGGACCTCTGTTAGGCAGTATTGTAACTTACCCTTATCCACCTTGTACCCCTTGTTGGCCAGTAATGTCAGGAGTGTTATTGAATCCTTTCTACACTCTTCCTCGCTCTGTGCACAAACCAATAAATCGTCAACGTACTGAATCACCGTACTTTCTATAGATAGGTTCCCTAGATCCTCATGTAATATCCTGTTGAATATGCTTGGGCTTTCGCAATATCCTTGTGGTAGTCTGCAGTGTTCAAATCTCCTCCCCCCTAATGTAAATGCTGTTAAGTACCTGCTCTCTTCTGCTAAGGGGATCGAAAAGAACGCATTTTTTAAGTCAATAACTGTGAAATGAGATGCTGTTTTTGGGATGTTGCATAGTATTGTGGCCGGGTTCGGCACTAGAGGGAACTCTTTCTGAATCACATCATTGAGTGGGCGTAAATCTTGTATCATCCTCCAGGAACCTCCCTTCACCTTTTTGATCGGGTAAATGCATGTGTTGCATGGGGAATTTGAGGGCACTATTATTCCTTGTGCTAACAGTGCCTCTATTGTCTCCTTTATTCCCTCTTCTGCCTCGCGAGACAATGGATATTGTCTCACCCGGGGTAAAATTGCCCCTTCTTTCAGTTTTATCACCACAGGTTGAACTCCATGTAATAACCCTACATCATGGGGGCCGTTCGTCCATATGTTAGTTGGTATTAACCTCATGTCATCATCGAAAAATGTATGTGGTGCTCCAACTACTGCCATTAATTCAATTGGAGTTTCTCTGGCCGTAATCACGATGTCACATGGTATTGCTAGTTCCATTACTATTTCGCCGTCTGTCTCGGCGTCTGAAAAGAGCTCTTCATCTGACAGCTCTCGCAGTGGGATATTTGCATTTGTACACAGTACTGTACGCCATTCGCATCCTTCCATGTCAATCCCTATTACACATATCCTTTTTGCTGACACGTGTACTGCGTGCAAATCCAATGATAGCACTGCCCCAGTGGCTGTGTCGGGGCACACTATGGGGCGAAAGAGGAACTCAGCTGGGATCCTCCAATCCATTCTTTTTAGTTCTGGTACTATGAGGGCCAATGTTCGCATGCCCTCAATAAACACCTCCTCGTTTTTTGGTAAGCCTCTAATTTCTGTGATGATTGCGTGGCCCTGCATTACTGCCATTATGCGTAGAGGACATATGCCCGGTGTTGAACATACTATACCACTTTCTGTAAAAGATATGGTCATGTTTAGTTTGCTCAAGAGATCCCTCCCCAGCAAATTAATTGGAGAGCGTTCATAGTACAGTAAGGGTGCCTTCACTGTTTTCCCCCCCACCGTTACATCCAATTCTTCTGTGTAAGGAACTTCAATTACAGCCCCAGAGAACCCCTGCGTCTCTAACGTCCTATTAGATAGCGGGAACCGGCCCTCTTTAATGCATGATTTCTCCGCTCCGGAATCCACCATGAATATGAATTGCTTGTCTCCTATCTGCGCCCCTATCAATGGTTCCTCCGATGCATTGTGGGTCGTAGATAGAACTGGACACGCAAGTGTTCTCTGTGGGCTGTCCTATGCGGGGTGTCTCATTGCCCCTCCCTGATCAAAAATGTTCCCCGAAACTACTGATACTCCGCTGTAGGGCGCGGGTGCGGGTGCTCCATTCGCTACTGTAGCGAAAGTGTTACCTGGCATGTATTGTATAGTGTCATTATTCTGTGGGTGATTTTGTGTTCTGTACTGATGTCCGTGTAGTTGTGCGTTACCTCTTTGCCCTGCATTTCCTTGTTGTTGGTGCTGTCCCATGGGGAGGCCGTATGGGCTCCCTGGGTGTGGGTGACCGTACTGTTCTGCCTCCTGGAACCCCTTTGTTTTGTCTGCTTCTGCACTCCCTCGAGTAATGTCCCCACCTCCCACAGTTCCAGCAGCTCCCCTGTGGACCTCTGGGACCCTGCCATCCATTTCCTCCCACTCCACCATACCCTTGTCCCCCTCTTCGGCCCCTGTACCCACCTCTACCCCCTCGTGGGGCCCACTCTTGCCACATTGGACCTCCGTTCTGCTCCTGCTCAGTCCACTGTCGTTGTCCTTGTCCTGCCCAATTTGCTGCTATTCTTCCTTGTATTGCTATTTGCCCCTCCTCTCCTTCGTCTCCCTCCCTCATGAGTGGGAGCCCTGCTACCGCTGCTGCAACCTTCACCAGTTTTGATTGTACCAACTTTGCCTCGTCTGCCAACCTTTTCTGTGCTACTTCCCTCTCTCTCTCTTTTATCCTTTTGCAATGGTGCACTATTATACTTTGGATCTCTGGCCACCCCTTTGCCTCAACGCCCGCTATTTTATCGAGTGCCTTCTGCACCTCTTTTGGGAGCCCTCTCTTAATGATAAAATAAAATAGAGATGTGGATTGGTGCCAGGGTGTGCCCGTTTCCGCTCTCCACATCTCCTGCACCCGGAGAATGTAATCCATAGCATCCTCCCCGTCATTCATTGTACACTGCATTACTGACTGTAAATCTGGAGTATCTGGGAACGTCTCCCGCAGCGCATCCCAAACCCGTGCCCGCACTGTATTAAAAGACGCTCCATCATGACGGTCACAATCTAATGTCACGGCCGGGAAACCAGCCTTAACCCATACTCTGTCTGCTTGATCTCCTACTGCTGATACTAGTAGGCTTTTCACATCACCTACTGCCAGCGGTATGCCGGCAGTATGTTTCTCGAATGCATATATCCACTTGCTCGCCCCTCCGGACAACGGGGGCAATAACTTCATCAAATTAAGCTTTATCCATCTGGGCCCAGGGTATATAGTTTGGTCTTCCTCCCCCTCTGTGTATTAGTGGAAGTTGTAATTTTCCTTTTAACGTTGCGCCCTCACCCACTTTGGTCGTCGCTGACCCCAATGACGCCATCCTCCCCACTCTATTCCTTAGTCGTCCCATCCACTCATCATCTATTGTTCCTAGCGAGCATGCACCGTCCAGCTCCTCGCTTTCCCCTCCTACTGCCATACTCAACCTATCACTCTCATCTATTTCGCCTCGGACATCACATAGCAGGTCCTCTCTGATCCCTGTCTGCCGTGATACATCACCGATGCTCCCCTCTGGTGTTTCCACCTGTATTATTCTTGTCGGCTCTTCCTCAATTCTGAACAATATTTCACCCTTTTTCCATCCTTCCTCAATTGGTCTACTTTCACTTGATGTTCTGGATACACGTCCTGATCGAGTGGGAGTGCATGCTGTACGCTCACATATGTCTTTTATTCTTGAGAGTTCATCCTTTGCTATCGAGAGCCTTGATTCTAAATCGCTCGTTAGCTTTTCTATGTCCCCTCTCTGCGTGCTTGTCTGGGCACGCTCTCTAGTGCTTTCGTATGGTGGGGGGGCTGTTGGTCTTAGGGGTGTAGTAATTGTAGGGGGAGGCACATAAGCAGGATCACTATACCCTGCTGCGGGGGCTGGTTTACGTAATATCGGGTACAAACTAATCACCTCCGCAGGTTGTTCTGTATTTAGCTGTTCCTTTTCCTCTCTTGGAATCATCAGTGGGTTATCTGTGGTGGAAGGTAGATCAATATTTGGTGCCGAAGCTTTGGGTGGGGGTATTTCCTCAAATAGTCTCCAGAGATCTAATATCTCCTTCCTGTTTTGCCACTGTTTGCCCTTATACTTGAGGTGAATGCACGTTCGTACCATATCTAGAACGCTTTTTTCAAAAGACCCCCCCTCAGGCCAAATCTGGGGCAATCCTTCCCCTTTTAATTCTGTTACCCATTGATCGTGGTATTTCTTGATTCGTTCAGCGTATCCCGGTAAGCTCGTGCAAATATGTGACAAGGGAGTTTCTGCCCCCATATTCTAAATCAATAGCACTGACCGTGTTCACCTCCTTTACTTTTGGTTACGTATAGATATGTCTAAGTATATTTTTATGGCCCAGACAAGAGCGGACTTCTCAATGATATCACGCAAGTTAAATTCACTACTAACATTCTTTCTTACTCGCCATTCCTCATTGTCTTCGCATCCCTGTTCAATCCCGCGCAATTTTCATTCGCAATCAACCACCTGCTAGTTATGGTCCACACTCTCTGGCACCCCCTCGCGGTCAGTCGTTCTTCTTCACTATTCACACGGTGCGCGCACCCCTCACAATGCTTTCCCACTCACACCTCGCTTTTTTCCTCCCTTTCCTTCCTGTCCAGCTGTCCCTGTTGTTCTACTCGGGTAACTAGATACCCGTCTGCATGTGCCAGTATTTTTGATCCCTATTTCTGCTGTTTTCCCCCCTGTCTTGGTATTTTATGTTAATCAGTTCACCCCAGGCTCACTTGTAGTCCAGACCCTTACCCTCTGAGCAAAAGAATAGAAAGAAATAGCAAACACTAAAATATACTCTGTGTCTTCCCTTGCCAGACACTAATAACTTATTTTTCACTTCTTTATATATTCCCAGTACTAGTTTAGATAGCACTATGCGGCGCCGCCTTCCACCCCCTTTCGGAGCTAGGTTTCCGTCACTTCTACTTCTTCATTTACTTCTTACTCCTAATGGCCATATGCAAAGAAAAAGATAAAGAAATTTTCAAGACCCGTCTTTAGTAGACCCCCGTTATTCTTCTCCTCTACCTGTCCCCGTTCTTCTGTTCACAATTTCCCCTCCCTTCCCCTTTACGATCGCTCGCACTCGGTACTCACGTGCCCGTCTTGAACCGATAGTCTCCGAAACTGGGTCCGTCCAGGCGGTGTGGCCTTTCTGCTCAACAGTCAGCCCCGGCTCCGGCGAGCGGTACTCAAAGGGGATTTTTCAACCGGGATCCCGTACCCCCTCTAGTTTGAGTGCGCACTTCTAAGCGTACCGGTCGCCGTTGGCGGGTAGCTTCCCGGAGCCGGCTCACCGTGCGTTTCCCTTTTTGACCGGAGATTCTCGTGCCAAAAGGGGGTCGTTAAAAGGAGTTAGGAAAAATAGCTTGGAGATATCACGCTATCGGGGTCACCACTGAAAGGAAGCGCCCCCAATTTCAGCACGATCCTCCCCGCAATGAGAGACAATGAGGGACTCTCCCGTAATGGGAATAAGGCCAAGACAGAGTGCGGGTGAGCGTAAGTAGGAGTTTATCCAAAGAATAGGGCATGCAAAGAACTCTGCAACCTCCGAGAGCGCTCTGTCTGACAATAGCAAAGACAGGCGTATTTCTAATACAAAAAACGTCATCAGAACCTACACACTATAGGGGGCACAAGTTAATTGGGATTGGGTGGCGTCGACTAACTATAGGTGTTGCTGCAGCGTGGTTGGTCTTGGCGTGAGGACGTCACTGGTCAGCCTCGTGGGTTGGGTTGGGCCTGGCAGGCCAGCTTGAGGTCATCCGAGCGGTGTTGGTATGCTGGGGCAGCCTGTGACAAAGATAAATACCTTTCCTGACTCGTTTGCCCTAGGCCATGCACACTGCAGTTATTCAAGAAACGACATTTAAGTTCATCAATAAATCGCTCAGCAGTTTATCTTATACAATAAATGCAACACATGAGGAATGCACCTCGTGAGAGGTCTGGTGGTTGTCGGTTGGGGTGAGATTTACCTGTGTCCTATTGACCGGTATTTTAGGTCGAGGGGCTGGGCTCTGGGGCCTGAGCCGAATGATACATGTCTGTCTGCTGCGTTAGAAGTTATTATATAAATGGGTCTCTGTGTCTTGTCCCAGCGTTGGGGGTCGTCTGTGCACGGGGTCATGATTCTTGGGGTGGTCGAGGGGGGTTGTGGGATTTACGAGAGGGTGCTGGTAGATCTGTGGATTCAAACGTGGGTTTATTACCGTGCTGTAAATAACACAGGTGGCGGGCTGTGGCCTTGGGTGCGGTACCGGGGCCTCTGACTCTCTGAAGCGGCTCCAGCTTGGTTGGGGGAGGTGAGGGAGCGCGGCATATGCCTTAGCTTCTTCATCTGGCAGGCTTCGTAGGGTGGGAGGGAGAATGGCCTTGCATATATTCACAAAGGTTTTTTCCTCGTGCGTTGCTGACTTTTGAATGCAGAACTTTTATAATGTTTTGCCTTATTTTGATCTTATTTAAACACACATCTATATTTCAATTTCGTTACACATTTCTTTAATACATTCGGTCCAAGTACCTTTTCATTACATGGTATTATATCTACTACAGTGTTTAAGTATTTATATACATTCGACGGTACATGAGGTAGAACTATATTATGGACCACAGAGATTGACGGTTGCCACTATGGGTGACTTAAGAAGACATATAGGGGTTCATGTGTCTACATATGACTTAAAGACACTTTCTCTGTGATCTAGCAGCATTAGTACAGTCACAATGTGAAGTCATATAAACATTTCACTTTTATGGCTAATTCATAGTTTGCAGATTCTGTTTAAGAAGAGTAGTTCACTAATACCACTACTTGAATTCATTTCTGCGTCGCCCTGGCCTCGCGGACCAGGTCACACGGGGTGCAGTATTACATTGTGGATAACAGACTGTTACAGTGTTAATATCTGGTGTTAGCTCGTACCCAACTTTCCCATGGGAACGCGCTCGCAGCGGAGCTGCCATGGTGCTGCGGCGGCAGAGATGCATGAAAGGCCCTCCAAAGGTGGGGGCCGCGCTACAGTGCGCTGAACTCACGCCATCTTTGCTAGACAAGATGGCTTCTAGGCCTAACTGAATTTTGGTATATGCAGGGAACGGATACGTGTGGGCAATGTCGTCGGCGGGTGAGCCCTCCTCCACCTGGGCCCGGGTGGCATGAGGGGACGCCCACCGAGTCATGGTCCTCACCTGGGGAGAAGGCTGCAGGTGAGGTGGGCCTTGCGGCCAGTCCTCCCCTACAGAGGCTAACAGGTAATCTATTTTGGTGAAACAATACTCAAGGCATGTCTAATAACGGTGACATGTTGCCTAACCATTGCTTGTAGATCCCACATTACTTTTACCCGTGCAGCTATGGCAAAGAAGCAGATAGACCATTTTCAGACCTTACTTTGATTTCAAATGCAACCAATCACAGGGATATTGTGCCAATTCTCTTGTTCACAAAGTATAAACAGAGAGCCTTCATGGGAGGACGTGTGGAAAAATACCCTACAATGTTCACTTGTAGCATAAGTGTGAAAGATTGAGTAGGAGAGGCAAGGATACTGGGTGTACACATGTTCCAACGAGAGAGAATCAAAACCAAATTAGTTTTATCTGCCTCATACACCGGAATTTTCATGCAAAAGAATGCCTGGAGTAACGATCTTCTAAAATGCTCAGTGGAAAGAAGAATCCCACATTGCAATCTCTACTGTAGAGCTGATGACTTAGGCAAGGGTAGTCCATCGCAAATGAGAAAGGTCTCACAACCATCAGCTCATACACGTTCCAAACTTTAGGCCCAAAGATACCTTTAGATCAGCTCAGTCTGATATATCCAAATTGATGAAGAGTGGTGGTTATCTCAGAGTAAACTGGCTTCCTGGTAAAAGGAACACAGAGTGAAGAGACAGGAATATGTCACCTCAGAATGAAGGACAGACTGTGGATAAAGAATTGAGGCTGGCGGCGCAGTGATCAAAGTTAATCGGACATTATCTAAAGGGAGGCTTCTTTCAATCTCACTTTAGAAGCAAAAAGACAAGCACTAGCAAATAAAAGGCCTCAACAGACCCTTTAAAAACTGATTCCTGCAATAAGGTATAAGGGTTAGCTAGTGGTTGAAGCTGGAAAAAAAATAAGTCATATTCATTGAGTAAAGTTAACTGGCTTTCTTCAGGAAGGCATACGCATAGGCCAGGAAACAAGAAAGAAGAAACACATGGAGCAAATGTAAAGAAATAAAAAGGGAGGGCTCGGAGATCAGTAGTAAAATTGACACTCAAAGCTCAATATCTTCATAACAGTCTGTGGACAAGAATCACAGAGAAAATGATGTTGACTTACAGGTGATCCTGTTCCTCGTTGTCACTTTGCAGCAATTTCCTCTCACTTTCCTTCTCTTTTTCTCCTATCCCTTTCTCCGAGTTCATCTCTTCCTCCTCCCCCTGCTTGCTGGTTCTCATTAAATTACCATATCTCCTCCTGAAGATTCCTTCAATGTGGGGCATGTCAACAGTTGGCAAGATGCAGCTGGCATCTGACAGCACCCGCATGAGGCAATGATATATGCAGACTTGTATCAACCACTGATTGTAATCTCCTGGCTAAACAATTCTAAGACTTTCTTTGAAACTACTATCTTGTTTCATTACAAATATATCACTCCGTTTTTGCCACTGACTATAATCCCTTGCTGCTTCCAAAGACTTTTCTCTTTGCAACTAGTATTTTGTCTCATTACAAAACAATGGCACGTTCAGTTCCATTCACTGAATTTATTTTCCTCCTTCCCTCGAATAATTCTATGACATTTTCTTAACAACTTGTTTCTTCTCTTTTATCTGAAAATGTTGGCATATGCACAACCACTGAATGCCTTTTCAAGCCCCCATACAATTCTTAAAGTCTCTTTTTGCAATTACTTTGTTTCACCATCAAACAAAGTTGACACACCCTGTACAACCACTGAATATGCTCTCCTGCCTCCAGAGAACTCTAAGACTTCGTGGGTCTGGGTTGAAAGGGAAATGGCATCTCCCTCCTTGTCTTCCTTTCAGGTCTCGCTGCCTTTCGTCTCCATTTAAACTGCCATCCTGGATTAACTGCTTCATTGTGCAGTTGGCCTTGCTCGTAGTGTGCTCTTTTGCCCTGCCTTTTATCCCTGTGGGGCAGGTAAAGGGCCGCCAGGTGTGAGTGGTTATTGTCAATTGCCTGAACTGGGACAAGTCAGGGAAACGGATCTGGTGTTAGTCCATTGTCTGTTACAGTGTAAGAAAGTGTTTGTGTTGGAAAAAGTGGGTGGGGGGCAGAACTTCTAAGTATCCCACAGGGTAGGATGGGGAAAAGGTGTTACAAGCAAGGGGGTACCGCATCTCAACCGTTGGTGTCCCGCTTTCACTCACCGAAGACCCCTCATCCAGGTTATCCCCCCCACTGGTACACCCACAGGAAATGGATTTAATAGGGATGGCTGTGTCCTGGCCCTGGATGAGAGATCGCCAGGGACCAGCGGGTGAGACACCTTCAGGTTTCTCACAGCAGGCAGTACAGAGCGCTTGCTGAGTAGGCAGCAGGCTAAGTAAGCCAAGAAACAAAACAAAAAAGACAATCCAGCAATATCAGAGGCTTCTCTGCCCTCTTTGCAGGGTAAAAGCCTACAGAAGTGCATTTCCCAGCAGCTCCTGGAACCAGGACTACAAATCAAAGGCCACACTGGGTGTGGCTTGCCTATGTGTATATGCGCAACGAAAAGGACAGGGCTTGTGGCTCAGAGGCGAAGCTGACAAGACATGTGCCCAGCAGCTCCGGCCTCAGCACCACACGTGAGGGGCCACGCCCCACATGACTGGGATCCCAGCCCCTCCCACACAGCAGATAAGTGCTGCAGTGCTTCCATTGTACATAGGGAACAGGGGATTTGTGCAGGGGGCCCGCCCCACCAGTTTCCTAGCCCCTTGCTTCCTGAAAGCTAAGTGCTTTTAGTTGCGCCTATCGACCGCCCTGAGCGCCCCGCATTGCAACGCTTACCCTACTTACCAGCGCTTACTCACTGCACCACGAGCACAGCCAAGGGAATGGCTTATCCGCGTGGATGCTTTTTGGAGCGCATTCAGAACCAATGCATGATATGAGTCACATACAGCTCCCATTGATGCTGCATGCTAATGAGACACGTGCAGCCTGCGAAGCCCCTCATGTATCAAGAACATGGCCACGTGTACCTAACATTACCTCTAGCCTTGTGCAGGGCTTGTGTACACGCACGCATGAAGCCACGTGCAGCTGGTAACGTGTAAACAAATTGCAGTGTTTTATTGCAGCATTTGACTTCTACTGCAAGGCACTCGGCTCTGGGACTCTGTAGGAGACAACACGGGACACTCTGCTCAGCCATAATCCGAGCTAAGTGTATGAAAGCTATTCTTGCCATGTTCACCACTAAGGGGGCTATCATGTTGATGTGTGTATGCTACGTTGTTTATGCACAATGCATGTTAATATGTACATATTGTTATGCTAAAAGTGTTCCTACCCCTAATCTCTCCTTCCGATCCATAACCTCTCCCTAACCCTCATTCCAATTTCCCTTAATCCCCGTTCCCATCCAACCAATCATTCTCTAACCCTCCTTCCCGGCTGGGGTTGCAGAGCCCTGTGTAAGCCTCAACTTGCAGGTCTCAAAGCCACAGTGGGGGTGATTGGTTCGTGCCACTCCTGTGCCTTGGAGCTGTGGACCCGGTCATCCACAATATATGTCAGTATAAAATCATGTTCATACTGGCTGTGCCCATACATTTCCATTCTGGCTCTACCAATATATGTCATTATTCCTATGTAAGAACATACTCATGTTTGCTTTGCCATAATAACTATAAGAAAACACATCCACTCTGGTTCTGGCAATATATGTCAACATTCCCATGCACGAACATACTCCTGTTGGCTTGGCCAATAAAAAGGACATGCCACAGTATGAAAACATGTCCAATCTGGCTGCACCAATGTAGGCCAGTCTAGACATGTAACAACACTTATGTTTCTTTTACCCTTGATCCCCAGTAAAAAAAAGTCAAACCACAGTAAGAAATTATAGCCAGACTAGATGCACCAAAATATGCCAGTGAACAAAATACACCAGTTTCACCCGGTAAGAACACATATCATGCTTGTTTTATCATGAATGCCCAGGAAAAACACCATAACACATTAGCACATAACGAGACTGGCTGCACCATAAAGCCAGTCTATCCATGTATTAGCTCATATCATGCTGGCTTTGTTATAGATTCCAAGCAAAATATACTGTGTCACAGTAAGGAATAGCTGGACTGGTTGCATCAACGTGCCAGTCTGGCCAAGTATTAGTACATATCATACTGCTTTTATCACAGATACCCAGTATACCTAGTAAAAAGGCAATGTCACAGTAAGAACCAGCTAGACTGGCTGCACCTAAATGTCTGTTTAGCCACATAAAAACTCTTAGCATACTTCCTTTGTCATAAATGCCCATTAATCACCCAACATCAATCGCACATTCAAACACAGCATTCACTCAAACAGCCATACATCATACACTCACTAATTAAAATGTGCACCCAGCCACCCACACATCATACACTCATTAATACACAAAACATACATGACAGTTTCTTACCTTCAGTCTCAGTCAGAAAACAGCTCTGCACTGCTGGCACCTCCTGAAAGCCTCCGTGCAGAACAAACATTCAGGAACAAGAGCACTGAAAAGTTAGCGCCCCAGGCCCTCTTAATATAAGGGGACAAGCACGCCTGAGCACATTCAGAGATGCAGTCCCCCAGTCTGCATCCCCAATGGGCTGTGTAGAGCTGGGGGAAGCAAAACGTGCTGGCCTTGCATAGTGCATTGGACATGCACACAGGAGAAAAGAAACGGTCAGAGGGAAACTATGTTTCTTTTTGACAGTTTAATCCAGCACAGAAGCCCACGCTCGGCTGCTAGAAGCAGCCAGGGGAGCGCTCAGTGTTTACACTGGATTGGCGCAGCTCCTCTGTCAAGGGCGACGGTATGAATGGGTTAGGCCCCATAGCCCATTATGGATGACCAACCTCTACCCACTGAGAACCCAAAAAGCACCCAAAGGGGCACCTACAGCAAGGCAGGTTATGTGACAAAGTCCCCTGCCAGAACATATTGGTGAATTGTGTGGTCACCAGGGGTGCTGGGTGCTCCAAAAGCCATGTGAAGCTGCGCTTTGAGGCAGCATTGGTAGGATCCCCTGGCTACCCACACCATGCCACTTGTGGTTCGGTTTGCTTAGCATGGGCTTGTCACATTGCACCTTAGACACACTAAGTTGGTCCCTTAGTGTCACATGGGAAGGGGTATCCTTTTCAAATTCAGAATTAACAGAATGTAAAAATGTTTAGATAGAGGAGTGAATATTTTCATACTCCACAAAGACATTTTCTAAAAGTTCACAAGACTTTCTCCCTGAAATGATAGCACTGTTATTAGGCAGCTCATCATTAAGGATAGAGAACACTTACTTCAAGGAGTTAGCTTATGTATCATTACAAGAAGATATATATTGTGAGAAACCAAAAGTTGTCTTGTCTGCTAGTCCTTGGGGACTTGCCATCCAGGTGGCCAGGACACAGCCATCGTTTTTGGATCCAGTTACTGGGGGTGGGCCAGTGTGGGAGGATCACCTGGGTGAGGGGTCTCTTCAGGGAGTGGGAGTCAGGCAGTCAATGGTCAGATGCAGTATTCTCCCCTTTTTTGAGCATCAAACCCCTCCTATTATTTAGGATTCTATGTCCCAACACCCCCACCTCCTATCTGCGCAAACACTAGGCCTAGAAGAGGGTGACTTAGAGTAACAAGAATAACTCTTATACATTGTACTGGACATGTTCCGCTAATCGGGTCAGGTGCAGTCAGGTACTTGACTTCAAGTGCATACGCCGATTCCAATTAGCTCTCCTGACACGGATAAAAGGCAGGACCTAGAGACACACTCTGAGCAAGGTGGAACACAAGTAAGAGCAGAACTTCTTGGACAAAGGCAAACCTACTGGAGCAGAACGACGGACTAAGGGACAAGAGCAGCGGGTCGAAAAAACCCAAGAGTTCCTACAGGAGGTCATTGCCTTCAGAAGGCCGCAAATGGCACTTGGAGAAGGCCAGATCCCAATATTGAAGACTGCATTGTGTTTCAAGGATGCCACCGACCCTCCTGGGTGAATGACAGAGATGGGAAGGCGTTGCCAAGCCTGTGGTACTAACCTTGACTTGCGAATTGGAAATTGAAAAAAGCAAAAAAGAACGGCACAGAGTCGGTGAGTTGGCAAGCGACCTGAGAGACCAGTGTGTGCTAAGAAAGATTGAATTCTGCAACAATATATCGCAAGTGAAGGCTGCACGCATGTGGATGAGATGTGAGGAAAGTCAGACCTATGAATGAACTTTAAGATAAAGACAGCTGTGGAATCAGCGATACTGAGTAACGGAGTGGTCTGGCGAAAAGGAGTAGCCCACTCGAAAGTCTCTGGGCCTCATTACGACCCTGGCGGAGTGGGATACCGCCAGCGGTAATCGCGGCGGACCCGTCCGCCCTACTACGAGTTCCCTTAGCGCCATGGAGGTTTTCTCCGCCTGGTTTTACCGGGCGGAGAAAACCATGGCGCTAAGGGACCTCGTTGTTAATTACGCCGCCGTACTTTACGGCGGCGTAATTAACTCCTTCCCCACTCCCATTATACCCTATGGGGCAAGAATGGGAATGGGGAAGGGTAAAATGGGGATTGGGGATTTACCGCTCCGCCAAGGTCGGCATGGGGTGGTAAATCCGCCAACCCCCATGGCGCTATCGGCGGCTTTCCGCCATGCTCCGCGGTGCATTTTGCACCGCGAATTCCGCCAGGGTCGTAATGAGGGCCTCTGTGTACGGTGCATTGCCTGAGGCGATGAAGGTGAATGAACTGTAAAAGCGAAAGTGAACGAAGTTAACCCCGAGAGAAGGGGAGAGGAAAAGCTGAACACTGAATTCTGAGTCGAAGTGGTCATGGGGTGGTCTGTAAAGGAAGCTCTGCACATTTGAAAGTCTTTGACAGACCCGAAAAGTGGTCTAAGCCTGACTGAGGGAGACCTGAAGTGTAAAATGTTTGGGGAAGGGAGTCCTGACAAGTGTTGTTGAACTGTGAAAGGTCTGAGCCCGGAAGAGGGGGACCAACATTGAACTGTTGTTTTTCTGAGAAGGTCTGAGCCCGACGTTGGGGACTGGTGTGAACTTTTTTATTCGGAACAAGAGTCTTTTAACATGGAAGGTCAGGTGGGCCTCGATCCACATTCTGAACTGTTTCAGTGTTAAAAGGTGAGCCAGAGTGTGTAACCCTATTAAACAGTATTGAAGCTGCCCTTAATAAGTCTAGGGAGCATTTTTGTTTCTGTTAAATATTTCTCTTCTGCTAACGCTTTCTCCCTACAGCTTTGCCACCCAGTCTCACTGCAATGTGTTAGCAGATTTCATTCATTCCAAAATCACCACCATTCGTCATAACATTGAATCTACATGCTATGGGGTACAGGTTGTTGACATCTGTACACCCGTCACTGCTAGTTGGGACACCATTCTGGTCTTTACCGATGAGACTGTTCTTGCTGCTATTTCTCGTATCAAGTCAGCAGCACCATCTGACCCAGTTCCCCTATCCATTCTACATGATCTCTTGCCTAGGATCATTCCTTTGGTGACCCAGGCTGTGAATTTGTCTTGCAGCCAGGGTCTCATCCCTGTAAAGCTTAAACAAGCCACTGTGGTTCCTTTACTTAAGAAGCCATCTTTTGCTTCTGTGTTGTCTAGTTTCTGTCCTATTTCTTTACTTCCTTTTTTTATGAAGCTTTTTGAAGCGCTGATTTTGCCTCTTCTTTCTTTTTTCTTGGAGCGATCTGCAGTTCCCCACCCTTTTCAGTCTGGCTTCCGGCCAGGTTGGGTCATGGAGAGTGTCCTGGTCTCGGTCATGGGCGATCTTGCCAGGTTGGTTGACAGTGGCAGAGGGGGGGGGGCCTGATTTTGCTTGATCTGTCAGCGGCTTTTGATACTTTCGATCACCCCCTCCTCCTTTCCCGGCTGTCTGCGCTTGGAATATCCAAGCCTGTGTTGGCATGGTTTACCTCCTTTATGGCCGACCATGGCCAGTCTGTATGTCTCCCTCCTTTTCTCTCCTCTTCTCGCTCTCTGTTCTGTGGGGTTCCCCAGCGATCAGCCTTGTTCCCGATGTTATTTAACATCTATATTTGCTCCCTGATTGCTCTTATCTGCTCTCATGGCTTTAGGTGCTACTCTTATGCAGACGACACAAAGATCCTGGTCCGCTTAGATCTTGACCAGGGTGGTGTGTCGTTGCATTTGTGTGACTGCCTGGCGGCCGTGGGAGACTGGATTCGCACCAGTTGGCTTAAACTTAACAGGGACAAGACAGAGGTCCTGGTGGTGGGTTCTATGGTCTCATCAGACATTTGGTCTCCTTCTTTCTGGCCTGCTTCACTGGGTGGTTTCCCTATCCCTGTGACTGTGGTGAAGAACCTGGGGGTCTACTTATCTGCTTCACTGTCTATGGCAGCACAAGTGAGTGCGGTATGTCAGTCCGGACATTTTCTATTGCAAGTCCTGTGTAAGATTCTGCCTTTTCTACCTGCTCGACTCTGCCCGCCTGTGGTAGCAGCACTGGTTTCCAGCAGGATTGATCACTGTAATACCCTTTACTTGGCCAAGCCAATTGGCCTTATCTATCGATTGCAAGTGCTCCAGAACTTAGACGCTCGGGTTGCCACTGGAACCCCGTATGGCTCACATATCAGCCCGGTATTACGCCACCTGCACTGGCTTCCAGTGCAACAACTGATTGCCTTTAAATCCTTGTGTATTGTCCATCGGGCGGTCTATCAGGTTGGACCCGAATTTCTTCGGCACAAGTTCCAGCCATATGTTCTAGTCTGACGCTCTGTTCGGGCAGTGACCGTTTGGTTCAGGTTACAAGGTTTCGCCTTCAGAGAGTGGGTGGCAGGGCTTTCTCTGTTGCAGGTGGCAAGTTGTGGAATAGGCTTCCTCTTAAACTCAAATCTACTGTGAATCATCTGACCTTTCGTCGTCTACACAAGACCACCCTCTTTTCCTGACTCTCTTCTTTTTGGTCGTAGTTTGTTTTGTTGGTCCTCGCGCCAAGGTGCCCTCGGGTGTATGTGCACACTACAAATTCACCTAACATAACATAAATTCCTGCCTATAAAGACTGCCTTATTCCTTGCCGTCTAAACGTGAGGAGGAGAGCTGATTCAGCCATATTTATTCTTTGACAAACACTGATTTTCCTTTTAGATACATACCTCCTTTACATAGTTTGAGTACAAGAGATTGGGCAGGTATTATTTTTTTTTTTGCATAGGCTATTTTGATTTGACAGACCTGACTAAGACTGTTTTCTTTATTATTTGATGGTCGAGACGACTCCCATCCTAGTGGTAGGGCAAAGTAGGAGTTTTTCCAAACCCCACAAAGTTAATAAAGGTTTTACAAATTGTATCTTTTGTGTCAGTGTCATACTTGTGATACCATGCCTCCCCTACAATATAGATATGTAGGTGTCTTTATGGCTGCATTATATACTTTCACCAGATTTTTATATACAGTTTGCTGGATCTTAGAGTATGAGGGACTCCAGTGACATTCTTCTATATATGAGTGGTATTTTTCATGGCCTCCAAATCAGCTGTACACCATTTAGGTTGTGGAAGTCTAGAGAGGCAATTAGATGCTTTCATGGTAACTGACATTGTTATGTGCAAATACAATCCAATGATTGAAAGACCTTACTGACAAATTACCAGTCCATTCTAGCAGAGTAGTAGATTTGACTGTTACCATAGTCAGAGAATCACATGAGATCCAAAGTGTGGCCTCCTCCATGGATATGGCAGATCATAACTTCAGTATGATGGAAAACCTCCATTTTGACAATTACAGGGGATGCAAGTTGCACAGCTGGATATTAAAATCGCCAAGGACAATCGAGGAATTAGCGTGTAGAGCTAAAAGAGAGGGAGCCTTCAA
Source organism: Ambystoma mexicanum (assembly GCF_040938575.1). Lineage (NCBI taxonomy): Eukaryota > Metazoa > Chordata > Amphibia > Caudata > Ambystomatidae > Ambystoma > Ambystoma mexicanum. The sequence goes on from NC_090927.1 coordinate 1,065,560,925, forward strand.
GAAAAATTTGTCAAAAAGCGCATCATAGCCAGGGGGGCCAGTAAACTAACATCAGAGTAATGGACGTCAATGGGGCGAGAAGCTTAAGCATCAATGCTTTGGCTCCTTCAATCCCACTGTTTGTTTAGATATTTTTTAACCTTCCTGAGCAAAACTTGTTTTAAATTGTCCTGAAGTACTATTTACATCCTGGAGTGTATCAATCCGGCAACTTTTGAGTATTTCAAAGCCCCCTGTTTTTATTGTCATGCCAATTTGTAACAGATTCTAATAAAACTTTGTTTTGAAAACCTTTGGTGTCCCACTGTGTTGATCCTTGTCACCTATGTGACAGAGGGCAGTTACATTACAGCAATGTTGAAATATGGTTAATGAGATAATTCCAAGTCTGATGGACAAAATTACATTAAAAGAAAAACAACAATTGAGAAAAAAGTTAGAATTACCATTTCCGCTTAGAAAGTGATCCATAGCTTCTTCAAAATTCTGAAATTCCTTCAATGGAACAAAGGCTTTGCTAAAATGATATAGTGAAGTCAAGGCATCCTTTGGATTTCTGTACACATAAATTACCTGTTAAAATAATTATAATGTTAGACCTTAAGTGAAATCAGATGTCACAAAACACCTAAGCATCATTACCTATGATACAGATGTACTCGATGTAAGGATTGCTTTATTGACTGTGCCACCACTGCTTCCTGAGCACGTTTCATGCTCCTTGGTCATCTTGGTTAGGGGCAGTCTAGTGCTGGTATGCAAGAGGTGCTTAGATGTTGGATATTCCAGTGCAGCCACGGCAAACATAATCTGGCAAACTTCAACTCAGACTAATTTGCATTGAGTTGTCTGAACTGAACGTTCTAATACTTCCTTCAGGGTTCAGAAGAGGGTGGGTTTGTGCAAGTTAAAATTGAGGTTATACAAGTGGCATGGCAGGGGCTGATCAGCACTCTTTAATGAAGAGAGAGGCACAAGGTTGCTTACATCTTGCAGAGTGTAGATCAATGGGAAAGGCCTTTAACTTTGAGTTGCATTAGGATATTTGAGGGAAAGGTCAACATTAAAATGGTGTTTAGTTGAGGGAGGGGTAGAACATTGACTGCTACCACCATGTTCACGTGAGGTCACCACAAAACAAAGAATCTCAATTGTTTTTCAATAAAGCTGCATGTATAAGATTTTTTTCTAATGTTTTTCAAATTTTGAATATCTCATCTTAACCTTCTCTTTAAAAACAATGTACTCATTTTTAGACTTTTCATCTTGATTGTCCAGACTATTATTAGTCTGAACTACCCCCAGGTCAACCTTGTATGTTCCATATGACTGCATGCATTCCAAAGGAAAAAACATACATTGATTATGCATCAAATTATCAAATTAGACGTATGCATCAGCACAATGACAAATAAACATTATCATGCCATCTGTCTCTTTTGTAATCGAGAATGTATTTCTAACGCTGTGTTTCAAAGGCTGTATATAGTGACCTAAATATATTTATACTGAGGTTTGATCAAAATATTTTTGTGTGTGACCCTTTTTACTTAAAAGGCTAATGATGGGCCAATCAAAAATAGGGTACCTTTTTTGCAGGTTTTAGTGACTTCTATGTTCACTATTCCATTTCATGGGAAACATGAGGCAAACACGCCACTATTATTTGTTTCATATCCAACAGCCTTAGTGTTTGGAATTATCCAACCCTTATCTTCACCAAACTCTTACTAAGTGGGGGTCATCCAGTGTTGGGCGGAGCGGCAAACATGCAGCTGTAACTCTATTACCGCCACATTACCGCTCTGCCCAATCCCGAGTTTGGGCGGAAAGTGGGAGATATACCTCCATCTTTTTGCTGGAGGTAAATCTTGCCACTTTCCGCCAATTTGCGGCGCTAATAGCGCAGCGGTAAGAGTGGCCAGACTGTCCCATTGGGTCCAACGCACTCAATGGGAATGGGGACTTTAAACTGGGGATCCAGCCGGATCAGGTTGCGGTAACACAGTTTGTATTGGCGGTATCTTGGCGGATTTACCGAAGGAGCCCAGTGTCTCTTATTTATGATCCTCACTAATAGTACAATGAAGTAGTCTGAAGGCTCACACATTACTGTTTGCTGTTCATAAAGGAGAGTTGAGCCTGCATGGTACACTGAGCAATACCAGAAGACAATTTTCTTAAATTTTCTTTTAAAGTACTGTTTAATGAAAATTGCACATATCATCGCAGTCTTTTACTTATTAAACAATGACTGATTTGGCTATTCAATCTATGCCTATTAATCATGATACCATTAGGAGATTCGTTCACCGGTACCATAGTAAAATATATAGGCGCTTCAATAACTAGAATTTGTGGATTGTATCACACTTTTAAAAGTCACACAAAGCAAAGTGCCACCCAGTAGCCATCAATGGAAGTTCACCTCCAGTTTAGAGCCAGCTAGGCAATACACAGTGGGTATGCAAACAGGCTAAAATGTCAAGCCTTTCCTCCAAGAAAATGTTTTTGGGCCTCCTTAAGAGTTGGCCGGTGTGGAATTAACTTGCCAGTAATTCCGTTTGCCGACTCGTTACAGCACCGGTCAACTCTGAGTTTACCAGTGGGGTGGCCGGAATTAACTCCAGCGCAGAGCTGGAGGTAATTTATTACACCCCACCAGCAGAAATTGCTGGTATTCCCGGTGCCAGTAATACCGGCAACTCCCTCCATGGAGTCTTATATTATGGAATGGGGAACAAAGTGCCCTTACCGGCACTTGGAACTGACAGTAATTCCACCAGACTGAGTGACGGTTAGGTGGTATCCCGCTGGATTTATATACAAAGATACATGTAATGAGGCCGACAGACAGTTCTCAAGGATTCAGACAACAGCAAACATGTTTTACCCTTATTAGGGATCATGAGTGTGCAAAATGTTTGTGTAATGGGGCAGATGAATATTCAGGTATCACCTACTGCCCCTACTCCTCACCAGTACCATACAGATGAGAGAAGATACCAGCTGAGGCAGCCCTACCGCCCCATGAGTCTAGGGGCAAAAGACAATACAACCTAACAAACATTCTAAGAAACAATTGGGCCTCATTACGAGTGCCGCGGTAAGGGGTTAACAGCATCGGTAAGGATGCCGGTGCCGTTAACCCCTTACCCCCGCATTCTGAGGTCCCTTAGCGGGTCCCACTAAGGCCGGCTGGTAAAACCAGCCGTCCTTAGCGGGAGCTGCTAAGGGACCAGGGAGCTAATAACGGGCCCGCTATTTGCGGGACCGTTATTAGCTCCCTCCCCATTCCCATTGAGCCCTATGGGGGCTCAAATGGGAATGGGGAATGGTTTTCTGAATGGAGACTTACCGGGTCCTCCCAGGTTGGAATGACCCGGTAAGTCCCCATTCAGAGAACCCGGACCCAGACACGAGTTTGGAGGCAGCCATGACGCTATTAGCTATGGCTACCTCCAAACTCGTAATGACCCCCAATGTGTTAAATAATCAATGTATACGCTTATGCTTCGGCAATAAAGAACTAGTGGGTTTGTGAGACACTAAGTAGGGATCATAGTTAAATAGCAGAAAGCACAAGTAGGGTGCTTTATATAAAAGAATAGAGGAGGATTCTGGAATACCCAGAGAGGGACTCTTTACACTGATACGCAGATGATATTATAGGCAGGATGGAAGCAGCATACACGGGCAGGGACACCAATGTGTGGCAGGTGAATGTGAAATAAACTAACGTTGCGATAGGTCACCAACATGTAGGCAAGATGCGTAGGAGTACAGCCATTTTCTCAGCACAGAGGTTGCAGCGGGTCTAGAAGCTAGCAAGGCCTTGGATGAGATGCTAAATACATAAAAACACATTTCTTTTAGAAACCTGAACCTGCCTACACAGCCGTTTATAGGCTACGCTAAGGTCAGATGCATAGGAGTAGTGGGTGTGCAGAACGCAGGGACAAGATAATAGTTCCCAGGATGCAAAACAGCAGTCTTAATTAATAGGAGAGCACATACAGCCATTGATGTCCAGGTGCACAAGAACAGTATGCCAAAGACTCCATAGAGAATAGACAAAGGATGTCCCAAGTGATCACAATGAATACAGAATGCATGTTAGAATTAAAGACTCAGTAAAAAGGAAGAAAATAATTCTCCAACATTGTCCCCTAGCAACGTGATCAAGACATGAAGAACACTGGTTATTCATTATAAGCCAAGTACAGATAAGACACTTACAGAACTTCCTAGCACACACACACACAGATACAAGATGATGCACAAGGCCAAATGCAAAGGAAGCAAATAGGGCACATAGCCTGGGCATGATGAGGAGTACTTTTAATTGGAATTATTGCAGACCATGAACTTCTCTACCACTATCATATGTCTCCCGTATAGCTTGACGCCTGGACAAGTGTCCAAGGTTGGTGAGTAAATAGCCAACCAATGGAAATCCCTCTTGCCACACCACCTCTAAAGAACAGAGCTAACAAATCCAGTGAAGATGTAATGATGTAATGAAAGTAGTATCTTGAATGGGCCGGACCTAGGAGGGGCCATCAGATATGTTTTAGCCACTGAAGGAACTAACACCTATATACTCTATACATAGCTTGGGATACAAACCAATCCAAAATACTCATACGTTTTGTAATCGATATTGTAGTAGGAAATCATTGATGATGTGTTTTTGATTTGAAAACTGTTCACACTCATTGTAATAACTGGGAGCTGACTGAATGCTGTCCCAGTCGAGTTTTAGTGCTTTGAATAAAGCTGGGTTTTTCCATGCACTTTGAGTACTCCATTAATGAGTATTATTTTTGTATGCTATTGCGACTCTGGGCCCTCCTTAACGCTTAGTAGCAGAGGATGGCTCCTTATGAATTTGCAGACTGTTGTGGATTCCTCGACACGTCCTCCTTGGACGGCGAGGGTGGCGTGAGGAGAGAGGAGTACCACGCTCTTGAAAAGAGAGATCGGCAGGAGCCCTGGGTGACGCAAAGGGCATCATCACGAGTTGGGCGCTAGCCCTGGCGGTTGCCGGGGCTATTAGCCCTACCGCCAAACACCCTGGTGCTATTAGCACTGGATCACGGGTTTGGTGGAATGGTAAGTCCCCATTCCCCATTGGGCCCATTCGTGAATTTCCCATTCCCTATTGTGCTCAATGGAAAATGTTCGGCGCTATTACCGCTGGTGTTATTACCGCCGGCGGTAATAGCACTGAAAATCGGCAAAATCGTGGCCGATTTGCACCAGCTCAAAGCTGGGGGGAAATCCACCAAGCCTGTGATTTAGCGGACCCTTAAATGCGGCGGTAATAGCGTTACTGCCGCATTTAAGGGTTATCGCCAAACTCGTGATGAGGCCTTAAGTCTAGCCCAGTCTCACAGGCCGTCCGGCTGGGCGGCGAGGTTAGAGCAAGCGGATATGTCTATCAAAATGGCACCATCATGCCCCAGGGTTCTCAGCCCAACCGCCTCCTTCTGGATAGGCGTCTCCCATTAACTTCTTCCCCTCTCTGCCCCCACCGACAGATGTACCACGTCCCTGTATCCCTCCTCAGAAGACCTTTAAAGGTGGAAACCAGCTTCACTTAGCTACCCTTAATTCTCACTCTGCTGTTAAACACTCCTCTGATACCTGTCACCTCCTTGAAGACTTTGACTTTGACATCCCGCTCTCACCGAGATGTGGTTCAATGCCAGCTCTGTCACTGCTTTTTAGGCTCTCCTTCCTGAGGACTACAAGATCCTCTTCAAGGCCTTGGACGATAGTCGTGTGGTCTGACATGGCATCTTGATGAGGGTCCATTTTTTGAGGCGGGCAGATTTGTCGAAACCACCAAACACAAGGTAAAATTCGTTAGGTAATTTCTTTGGTAAACCGTACGGTCCTCCTTAGGTTTGGTCAGGTGCAGTCGTGACCCGGCTCTTAATTTAACCCTGCAGACACAATTATTGACCAGGTAACACCAATTTTTTGTGAAATGCCTGGGAAATTGTCTAGCTGCTTTAGGGCTCTGTTCCGCAGCGATCGACAATCTTTGGAATTTAGCCGCCCGGCACCACAGGAGGGGTCGCCGGCATGTACTATGTACTGTAAGTATGGCATTAGAAGTATAGTATTTAATGATATTTGGCACAGACAAACCAGACATGCCTCCGAATTTCAGTGGCCAATCAATGGTAGTTTTGAGATCCCCCGTATTGAATACCTAGAATCGGTCTTGCTAAAAAAGGCCAGACCTGCAGCATTTGATGTTTTGCAGAATTGGAAAAAAGAAGCGTTGCAGCAGCTTAAAAGTAGGGATAAACATGCACGCCGTCATAAAACAAATGCCGAAAAGGCGTTGTTATATGATAGAGAAAAACATTCGGAGTCAGTTAGAAATATGGATAGGGCTTTCTCACTAGGTATCCAGAAAATGTATCCCTCTAAAGATTTCCATGTTTCTGAAGAATTTATTGAAAAATTGTTAAACGAACGCAGGCCTCCCGGGTGCTCTGCCCATTCCTGCTGTTGTTCCTACTGTTATTCCTGTTTCCCCTGTACAACCTATTGTTCCTATTCCTCTAGTTGTTGTTCCTCCACCTATCCCGCCACCCCTTCCTCTTGCGCCGATAGTTGCACCCTCATTGAATTTGCCCATATCTCCGCTCCCGAGTAGTTCTGTATTGACTGAAGTTGATCGGGGTGCGGGGTCAAAGATTGTCACTCGTAATACTGTTTCTGCAGAGAAGAAACAGGAATTATTTGCATGGGCTAAGCACTGTATGGAGAAAGGTGATCAAGTCAACGTTTTTTCCACATTATCAAATATGGACAATTTTCCCGAGTAAAATGTTTTTATCGAAGGTTTGGGGACTCATTTATGTGTAATGTGGGGTAGATTACATATTTCGGATCTCCCACAAGGGGTGAGGGATCTAAATACTTTAGCACTTTCGAGGGATACAGAGGAGAAAATACATGGTCATGTTGAGAGATTGTTTGAGTATAGGAGGGATTTTGAGAAATTGCAGGATGAGGATGATGAAGACGATAGTATGTATGTGCAGAAACGGTTCCTTCCGTGTCGTAGATTGGCACCTGAGGAAGTACGAATTTATACCAAAGATGCGATTCGATGGATCTCGGATTCATCGATACTGCCAGATGAAGTATATCACACGTATAGTCAGTATACAGTAGAAATGCAGAGGAAGGTGATTCAGGTAATGGTACAGGAAGAAGGTTAGTTGTCCTCTATAGTTGTCCTATAGAGTTATTGGGAATTTGTAAAAGGGTTTTTTCACCCCAAAACTTCGACTGCCTTAGCGCTCGACCTGGCTCTTTTGCTTAGTAAGCGGTCGGAGTTACCTATATCTCAGTTGCCTATGAGAGAGGTTCCTCCGACATTTGTCCCAAAGGTTGAGATTCCCGCTAACGCTGGGACTGGTGCACCCGCTGTGGATATCCCTGCACATTATGTATCATAATTTGTTCACGTCCCGTTTTCACAACAGGAAGTGAACACTATTAGACAATCAATTCCCGATATCAGGAAAAACCCGACAGGATTCTACAAAGAGATAGGCCCTCATTACGACCCTGGCGGAGATCGTGGTGCAATATGCACCATGGAGCACGGCGGAAAGCTGCCGATACCGCCATGGGGGTTGGCGGATTTACCGCCCCATTCCGACCTTGGCGGGGCGGTAAATCCCCATTCCCCATTTTACCCTTCCCCATTCCCATTTTTGCCCCATAGGGTATAATGGGAGTGGGGAAGGCGTTAATTACGCCACCGTAAAACACGGTGGCGTAATTAACAACAAGGTCCCGTAGCGCCATGGATTTCTCCGCCCGGAAAAACCAGGCGGAAAACGGCTCCATGGCGCTACGGGAACTCGTAGTAGGGCGGAAGGGTCCGCCGCGAATACCGCTGGCGTAAACCCACTCCGCCAGGGTCGTAATGAGGCCCATAGAGTCCGTTTTGCAGTCCTCTGTGTTCACCTTAAGTGACATTGACTTGCTATTCCCTGTACTCCTGCCCGTAGATTTATGGAAGCAGGTTCGGACAATAGACGCTGTGCCAGGGTTGGGAGATACGTGGGCTAACATGACTAGGTTTGATGGGGAAAGACCAGCTGGTGAGAAACCACCTCAGGTAATACTTACTTTGCCTGATAGAATTGTCGCAAAATTGAAAACCATAATTCCTGAGAACAGAATTATTTTGGACAAGCTTACGGCCTGTGTTCAAGGAAAAACTGAAGGTGCCACCGAATTCTTTAATAGATTCGAACAGGTATTCTCTGATTTCAGTGGACAGGACTTGGGTACAGAGTCTGGGAGAGGTTGTTTGTGGACAAATGTGTACGTGGGTTGTTGCCCGACATCCAGTCACAGATTATGTCCTCTGAGAGCGCTTGGCAGGCGAAATCCCAATATGAAGTTTTGCACATGGCTCAGTATTATGAGAACCGTGTTAATAATGAAAAAGAGAAAATACAGAACAGGAAAGGAGATTTGAAGACTAAAGTATTGTTACAACAAATTGTTAGAAATCCCAGAGGAGGTACGTCACAGATCAGAGGTCAGTATGTCCCAAAAGGAAACGCTCCTTTGGGTCCTGTGCATGTTAATCAATGTGCCTATTGCCGCTAGGAAGGTCATTGGCGAGCACAGTGCCCCGTCCTTGGACAAAGGTCAAACAATGCGTTTGGGAGTATGGGTAGATGACCTAGAGGTTGCCCTGGAGCAGGGGGCCCTGATAGAGGTCAGTTTTCACAAGATCCTCAGCAACCTTTTTCACGGGAAAATCAGACTTCGAGTGTGGACACAAGAAACATATTTGATCACCCTTCTGCTGCCTACCTTTCTGAAGAGCTTCCTTCCGATGACATTTTATTTCGTTAGGACTGCCCGAAGCAGGGTTTGGAACCTTCACCTATTCCCGTTAATCAGAAAGGTCCCTACGTTGAATTGTTAGTGGGGAATAGGAAACATCAGTTTTTGATAGACACTGGAGCACAGAAGTGCTCCATTGATCATTCCCGGGTTCCAAACATTCCACTGTCAGGGCAAACAAATGTTTCTGTAGGGTTTTCTGGTATACCAATTGCTTGCCCGGTTTCTTCGCCGGTGTCTGTTTCTTTGGGTCCCTTTACGGACCATTGTCCCTCCTTCCTGACTTCGAACTGTGGAGAGAATTTGCTGGGGTTAAATCTGTTGAAGAAATTGAATGCAGTAATTCATTGTTCCTCTGATGGAGTACGACTGACGGTTTCACCACAGCAACTTCCCAATTCTCAGTTTTTGACTCGACCATTGCCTCCTGAGTTTAGTGTTGTTCCAGAATGTTTATGGGCGGTTGACGACAATGATGTCGGGGTGCTACAGATTGAGCGCGTTAAAATAGTTTTGAAGCATGGAGTTAAACTACCACGCATTCCGCAATATAAAATATCAGTTGAGGACGAGCGTGCTTTGAAGTGCATTGTCTCCGATTTTGTGCATCGAGGGGTGATTGAAGAGATTGCAGGTAGTTTATGTATACAAGAAAGGCCACAATGCAATCCCATACCGTTTCATAATTGATCTTCGTGCTATTAACAAAGTTGTCGCCCCACAATTTCCAATTGTGCCTGATGTAACAACGATACTAACAATGATCCCTGCTACAGCTACGCACTTTAGTGTTGTGGATCTAAAGAATGCTTTCTTTAGTATTCCTATACACAAGGAGAGTAGATATTTGTTCGCGTTCACCTTGGGGGGACGATTATTCACATTTACTCGTGCACCTCAAGGGTATACTGAAAGTCCAAGCATTTATAGTAGAGCTTTGAAAGAGCAGCTTGACTCCCTTGAATTGCCACCTACTTGTACACTGCTCCAGTATGTCGATGACTTGCTTTTGGCCGCAGATTCTGAAAGTGCTTGTAAAGAAGGTACTGTACTGTTGCTTGTTCATCTAGCTAAAAATGGTCATAAAGCTTCGCTCAAAAAATTTCAATATTGTTGTCAGGAAGTCGCCTATTTAGGCTACCTCCTGTCAAAGGAGGGGAGAAGATTGACACCTGAAAGAATAAAACACATTTCTGGCATGTCTGTTCCAAATACACAGAAGGATGTCAGAGCCTTAATAGGTATGGCTTCTTACTGTATGTGGATCCCAAACTTTTCACTAGTGATAAAACCGGTGTTGGCTTTGACAAAGAAGGGCATTTCTTTGCCGCTGCCATGGGAATCGGAACATCAACGATCATTTGAGCTTCTCAAAACCGTGTTATGCTCTGCACCGGTTCTGGGTACTCCAAATTATGACAAGGCCTTTGTGTTGTTTGTGCATGAATGTGATGGATGTGCTTTGGCTGTGTTAACACAGGAACAGGGAGGGAAGAATAGGCCGTGCGGCTACTACTCCTCCGCCCTTGATCCTGTCGTATGCGCTTTATCAAGATGTTTGCGAGCTGTTGCTGCTGCTGCAGCGTCTGTAAAACAGAGTGAGGGAATGGTCCTAGGCCATGATTTAATTTTGATGGTACCTCACTCTGTAGATGTCCTATTGAATAAAACCCAAACGCAACACCTCACCTCTGCACGGCTGACAAGGTATGAATTAATTCTGTTTGCTCCTCACATTCAAATTAAGAGGTGTTGTGTTTTTAATCCGGCTGAACTTCTACCTTTCCCGCAAAATACTGTTTGCGGTGACGAAGAATTACATGACTGCCTGTATACCACTGAACAGGAAACGAAGGGCAGGATAGATCTTATAGATACTCCTTTGGGTAATGCAGAAGGGGAGCTGTTTTGTGATGGCTCCTGCTTCAAACTCCCAGATCGTACATCTACAGCTGCCTATGCAGTTACAATATTGAGTACGGTTGTTGAAACTAAGAGAATTCCACATAATTCCGCGCAGGCCGCAGAGATTATAGCGTTGACCCGAGCTTGTGAACTCTCCGAAGGGCATACAGTAAACATATATACTGATAGCCAGTACGCCTTTGGGGTGGCTCACAACTTTGGGAGGCTCTGGTCGGAAAGAGGGTTCCTAACCTCACATGGGACCAAGATTCAGCATGGTCCCCTGATAGTGCAATTGCTCTCGGCACTCTCACTCCCTAGGCACTTAGCGATCATGAAATGTGCAGCACATCGTAAGGTCATAGATGATGTGGGAAAAGGGAACGCTTTTGCTGACCAGATAGCCAGGCAAACGGCTACAGACCTTAGCGCAGGCATGTATGCTCTAAGGAAAACAAAAGATGCCTATGTAATGGATGAGGGTATCGGGTCTGTGCGAGATATCCAGACTGATGCCACAATAGAAGAGTCTAAAAAGTGGGCCGAAGGAATGGGGAAACTGGATGACGATGGGTGTTGGGTGGATACATCTGAAGGAAAATGGTTGCTCCCTGATTCATATGTGCTGGCAATGGTTACGATGGCACACGGTCCTACGCATGTGTGTGCTCAGCAGATCACGAAAATGTTAGAACAAGTCTGGGTGAATGATAACATTTCGAAGATTGCACAGCGACATGTTCAGAATTGTATGATTTGTTTACAGCACAATGTGGGGAAGGGGACAGTAACTCCAAGTAGGGATGTAACGGTATAACGGTATACCGTTAAAGATACCGTGAACCACTTAATTGAACAATAATAACCGTCACATTGTCTATACCGTTATACCGTTCATACCGTTAAGTGTGCTTTTAAATCTGATTTGTAAAGGCTGCAGTAAGCAAGTGCTGCGCAGACTTGGTCTTGCACTGTTGGATCTGCCGTCTGCCAAGTAGTTTCAGTTGGAGCAGTTTTTAATGCCATTCCATAAACCACACGTGCCTGACACAAAATCAATATGTTAGCAATAGGAAGAATAGATATAGTGCCAAGAAGGAAAAGGGTTTACTTTGGGGTGGCGGCTTTGGGGTTTATATATTTATAATGGATAATGTTCTCTAAACATATGGCAATGGGGGATTTCCCTGGTTCTATCATTGAATTTACATATAATAAGTCACACTGCGAAATTCACTCATCTGTCAGTATTCCCTGCTACTATACCAAAGGGTAACATGTCTGTGATTTCTGAAAACCTTTTGGCCCGCAAGTAAACTAAAGGCTGTAACGTAAAGAGAGAGTGCGTGTGTGTGTGTGTGTATGCGCACAAGCGTATACTACCATCAGCATCCATTGATCTGTGGCATGCAGGTTATCAAGATGGCAACATGTTCATCTTCACCAGTAGCCAGTAGGGGAGCAAAAAGTCTAAATGACCACTTAAGAAAAGCTATTTAGTTTGCTTTGCCAGTTGCAGCAGGGCCCCGTCCCCCTCTCCACACGTGTGTTTGTGTTTGGTGGAAGCAAGTCATTTCAGTGGAAAGTATGTGGAAAAGCCCAATTCTGGCCCTGGGTGCATGGTTTTGTTTGTGATGATAAATCTGTCAATGTATGACCTTTTAGAAAATATTTGTTAAGATTAGTTAACTGCACCTGCTATACCGCGATAACCATGATATACCGTCATTGGGCAAGAAGGTTATCATACCGTCATAAAACTAATACCGTGACACCCCTAACTCCAAGGGGAAGCTTTGGGCCCCCTTCTGTTCCCTTCGAGGTCATCCACTTTGATTTTATTGAGATGGAACGGTGTAACAATCTAAAATATGTTCTTGTGATTATTTGTGCTTTTAGTAAATGGGTCGAGGCTTTCCCCGTTAAAGATGCTACTGCCATGACCACTGCAAAGACTATGGTAAAAGAATTCTTTCCACGATTTGGGCTTCCAAGGGTAATTTGGTCTGACAATGTTCCCCATTTTGTTGCAGCAGTAATTTTGCAGATATGCACAGCGTTACACATTGAAAAACGATTTCACTCAGCTAGACATCCTCAAAGTGCTGGGTTGGTAGAGAGACATATTGGCATCCTAAAGAATAAGCTTGCAAAAACATGTGCCGACACCAAACTGAAATGGCCAGATGCCTTACCTATTGTATTGTTAGCCATGCGTACCACACCTCAAACTAAGACTGGGCTCTCCCCATTTGAGGTAGTGTTGGGGAGACCTGCTAACATTTGGGGCCTTCCGAAGCCCAAAACCTTAAGGGAGGTAGAAAATGTATTGCTTGTAGACTACTGTAACCAGTTGACTAAAAATCTGTATCTCATTTATCATCAGGTCCAATCAGCGTTACCTGTACGGTTTACGGGCCCAGGACACGATATTCAGCCTGGAAGTTGGGTCCTAGTGAAGGCCTACGAAAAGTCTTCCTGTCTCGCTCCTCACTGGACGGGACCCTATCAGGTACTGTTGGTCACCCAAACAGCAGTGCGGGTGGCTGGAAAGAAGCATTGGATCCACGCGACGCATGTCAAGAAACTTCCTCACCCGACGCCACACGTTACAGAAGAAGCAGAACCCCTCGCTGATGCTACAATCTCTGATCCTGGAGTAGCAAACAGCGCTGTGAGTGTGTCGGAGAATTTCTCTGAGCCCGTGGAGCTTGGGGAACAGTCCATTTCGTCTCCGCACTCTTTGAAAAGGTCACTTCCGGAAAACACTGTTTCAAGTTCTGCGACTTCCGTCGCCTCCGATACGTTGCTTCCCTCAGGAATCAAACAGCATTGGGTACCACCAGTACGACCTTCGACGAAGAAAATAGAACTACGGCACGGGTTTTGCCTGTGCATTTGGAAAGAAAAAGTCATTGAGAGTTTTTTCTCTTGCAAAAGGAAGTTTTTGTTGAAAAAAAAAGGGATTCTGCTGGCTAGGGTTGGGGAAGGACTAAGAAGTCGCGCGACCGTAGTGTCGCCAGCAACGAACATTGGGGTCGTCGATTGAGAAACTACGATGCCTGCCACCTCCACCACTGGTGTTCACATTGGACTTGTAAATAAGGGGATGACCAACTCGGACAACGAACAATGTGCCTGGGCCCCGAAAACGTATTGCTGTGTTGTGTTAATAATAATTGGAATTTGTATAGTTACTGCTGTGGGACTTTGGTACTTCGAAGAAATTTACCCTCTAAAACCTCTACTGCCAATTGAGATTGTACCTACTGCTTTGACTCCCTCTGTGCACCTTCACACTCTGTCACCTAGAGACTCCCAGCATAGACGAAAGTACCATAATACCACTTTAATGATAATAATGAATTCAACGCATGCCATTTTTAATAAGAGTAATTGCTGGATTTGTACCCATTTACCGCAACATGGGAACAAGGGGCTAGGATGGTATATTCACCCTTTACCTTTAACGACTGCTTGCTATGCCTCTCTTAGAGCACTATTCTTTGGCCGTTGGAATGATAGCATCTCAGGGAACTTTGATGGAACTAATTTAAATGATTTTGAGAAAAGTGAATTGACTCCCCTGGGATGCTCGCTTTTTGCAAATAGAAGTAAACCTAATGTTGCTTCTATTAGGCCATCTGATAAACTATCTCTTCCTTTTCAAGCTCTAATTTCCTTTAAAATGGCTCCGATAGGCAATAAGGACGCCATGCCTCCTTCCTACTCTATTAATCATAGCCCTGATTCAGTCCCCTTTTGTGCACAAAGAAATGGCACTCGGTCAATGGGAAATTTTGAAGGTTGTGTGAACATTGTAAATTTGACTGGAGAGAACAGGCCTCTGTATGTAGGGGGGGCCTGTTTATTTTGTTTGTGGTAGTTCAGCATTTCCCTGGTTGCCCAAGGATTGGCAGGGAACCTGTTATTTAGGAATCCTATTACCTGGGGTATTTATAGCTAGTACATTGGAAGTTTCTAAGGCTCGCCCACGATGGGACGAGAACGGAGATACCCCTGGGCAAGTATTGGGAGATATAGCAAAATCAGTTGTGCCATTTTGGGGACAGCTAGCAAATTCTGAAAATATTAGGGGTCTAGCAAGGGTACTGGAGAGAACCATCAACCGGACCACGGATATACTCTACAATATGACACTAGAACAAAAAGCAATAAGATTGGTAGCACTCCAAAATCGGATGGCATTAGATGTCATTCTGGCAGAACGTGGTGGAGTATGCAAATAAGTGGGGTCCGCTTGTTGTGTTTTCGTACCAGATTCCTCACCGACAATTTTCAAAGCAATACAGAACTTGCACATCCTTAGTTCTGAAGTGCATGTTCCTGTGGGAGATTGGAATATTAGCGCCTGGTTCTGGGATTCTCTACGATCCTGGGGTTGGAAGGTGCTTTCTGTTATCCTGGTTATTTTGGGAATCCTGCTATTCCTTTGTTGCTGTTTCCAATGTCTACCTAGTGTATGTGCAGTGCTAGGGGGATGTTGTGCTCAAGCAGTGAGCACAGTAGGGCACAAAATATATGCCCCAGATACAGCATCTAAAGAGTTTGTGTTACAAGAAATTCTGATGAACGACCTAATGGCTATAGACATTACAGATAATGATTCAGGATGTATGGACGACAATGCATGGAGTTATTTACAAAGATATTAGAAATGATATTAGCACTTGGCATAGGCCAAAAGGAGGGTTTGTCAGAATTGAAACAATGTTATGCCTCCTATCGCAACAATTGTATGTGTATTGGCCTACGCCAAGTTGTCTAAACATCATATGCGAACAAACTCCACGGCAAGGTCTTGACCTTAGAGAAAGTAATGTAAGTCGCCATCTTGGATTAAGCCGCCATTTTAGGTTCTCTTGTTATATGGAGGTCACCCTGAACATCAAAATGGAGGCCGAATGACATTCTGAGTAAGATTCTGGCCGTTGTGACCTCCGTACACATGAATAATTAATATGCCTGCAGGCCACTTGTCGGGGTCGCCAACTGAGACCTTGTCCTACCGTTGACCTATATGTAAATGTACAACTATATCAGTGAAACTAATTGAAATGCATATATTACGGGATTGACCTGGCAAGGAACCCATAGGCCCGGCTCATAGAATGATTAACCCGCGAAAGGGTTGGCCAAGGGCTGGACAAACTGTATAAAAGGCCCAGGTATTCCAATGTGCGGTCTCTCACTAACACATCGAACCCTCGTTGAAGTTCTTTATGTTACTCTGAGAGCCGAATAGCTATCCGTTTGTCAATTGACTTGGTAACTGTTGTAGCTTTTAAATAAAGCACTTGTATGTTCTTTGTAACCTGTGTTGGTGTGTTTCTTTTTGGGCTTCCCGGCCTCATATTATTTTTCTGTTTCCACAGTTGGCGCCCGAACAGGGACCCTCAGGATCGATGCCGGATCATTGAAGGTTGACGGAGACTATCGAACCGGGATCGGACGGTGTGATACTGCGGGCCCGACCGAACGAGACGCGATACCTCGGCAGCTCTGCACGATCCGATCCTTGGACGATAGTCGTGTGGTCTAACACGGCATCTTGACGAGGGTCCATTTTTGAGGCGGGCAGATTTGTCAAAACCACCAAACACAAGGTAAAATTCGTTAGGTAAGTTCTTTGGTAAACTGTACGGTCCTCCTTAGGTTTGGTCAGGTGCAGTCGTGACCCGACTCTTAATTTAACCCTGACAATTTGAATTTGGCGTATTGTATCTGCAGTCACAATTATTGACCAGGTAACACCAATTTTTTGTGAAATGCCTGGGAAATTGTCTAGCTGCTTTAGGGCTCTGTTCCGCAGCGATCGACAATCTTTGGAATTTAGCCGCCTGGCACCACAGGAGGGGTCGCCGGCATGTACTATGTACTGTAAGTATGGCATTGGAAGTATAGTATTTAATGATATTTGGCACAGACATGCCTCCGAATTTCAGTGGCCAATCAATGGTAGTTTCGAGATCCCCCGTATTGAATACCTAGAATCAGTCTTGCTAAAAAAGAAGGCCAGACCTTTGATGTTTTGCAGAATTGGAAAAAAGAACCGTTGCAGCAGCTTAAAAGTAGGGATAAACATGCACGCCGTCATAAAACAAATGCCGAAAAGGCGTTGCTATATGATAAGGAAAAACATTCGGAGTCAGTCAAAAATATGGATAGGGCTTTCTCACTCGGTATCCAGAAAATCTATCCCTCTAAAGATTTCCATGCTTCTGAAGAATGTATTGAAAAATTGTTAAACGAACGCAGGCCTGGTGCCTCTGCGCCACCTCCGTATGATCCTCTCCCTGGTGCTCTGCCCATTCCTGCTGTTATTCCTGCTGTTATTCCTGTTCCCCCTGTACAACCTACTGTTCCTATTCCTCTAGTTGTTGTTCCTCCACCTATCCTACCACCCCTTCCTCTTGCGCCAATAGTTGCACCCTCATTGAATTTGCCCACACCTCCGCTCCCGAGTGGTTCTGTATTGACTGAAGTTGATCGGGGTGCGGGGTCAAAGATTGTCATTCGAAATACTGTTTCTGCAGACAAGAAACGGGAATTATTTGCATGGGCTAAGCACTGTAAGGAGAGAGGTGATCAAGCTGACGTTTTTTCCACATTATCAAATATGGGCAATTTTCCCGAGAAAAATGTTTTTATCGAAGGTTTGGGGACTCATTTATGTGTAATGTGCGGTAGATTACATAATACGGATCTCCCACAAGGGGTGAGGGATCTAAATACTTTAGCGCTTTCGAGGGACACAGAGGAGAAAGTACATGGTCATGTTGAGAGGTTGTTTGAGTATAGGAGGGACTTAGAAAAATTAAGGGATGAGGATGGTGAAGACGACAGTATGTATTTACAGAAACGGTTCCTTCCGTGTCGTAGATCGGCATCTGAGGAAGTACGAATTTGTACCAAAGATGCGATTCGATGGATCTCGGATTCATCGATACCGCCGGATGAAGTATATGACACATATAGTCAATATACAGTAGAAATGCAGAGGAAGGTGATTCAGGTAATGGTCCAGTACCTGCAGGATGAATGTGTTCAGAAAAAGGTTAGTTGTCCTATAGAGTTATTGGGTATTTGTAAGAGAGCTTTTTCACCCAACACTTCTTCAGCTGCCTTAGCGCTCGACCTGGCTCTGTTGCTTAGTAAGAGTTACCTATATCTCAGTTGCCTATGAGAGAGGTTCCTCCGACATTTGTCCCAAAGGTTGAGATTCCCGCTAACGCTGGGACTGGTGCACCCGCTCTGGACATCCCTGCACATTATGTATCGCAATTTGTTCACGTCCCGTTCTCACGACAGGAATTGAACACTATTAGACAATCAATTCCCGATATTAGGAAAAACCTGACAGGATTTTATAAAGAGATAGAGTCCGTTTTGCAGTCCTCTGTGTTCACCTTAAGTGATATTGACTTGCTATTCCCTGTACTCCTGCCCGTAGATTTATGGAAGCAGGTTCGAACAATAGACGACGTGCCAGGGTTAGGAGATACGTGGGCTAACATGACTAGGTTTGATGGGGAAAGACCAGCTGGTGAGAAACCACCTCAGGTAATACTTACTTTGCCTGATAGAATTGTCACAAAATTGAAAACCATAATTCCTGAGAAAAGAATTATTTGGGACAAGCTTACAGCCTGTGTTCAAGGAAAAACTGAAGGTGCCACCGAGTTCTTTAATAGATTCGAACAGGTATTCTCTGACTTCAGTGGACAGGACTTGGGCACAGAGTCTGGGAAAAGGTTGTTTGTGGACAAATTTGTACGTGGATTGTTGCCCGACATCCAGTCACAGATTATGTCCTCTGAGAGCGCTTGGCAGGCAAAATCCCAATCTGAAGTTTTGCACATGGCTCAGTATTATGAGAACCGTGGTAATAATGAAAAAGAGAAAATAGAGAAGAGGAAAGGAGATTTGAAGACTAAAGTATTGTTACAACAAATTGTTAGAAATCCCAGAGGAGGTAATTCACAGACCAGAGGTCAGTATGTTCCAAAAGGTAACGCTCCTTTGGGTCCTGTGAATGTTAATCAATGTGCCTATTGCCGCCAGGAAGGTCATTGGCGTGCACAGTGCCCCGTCCTTCGACAAAGGTCAAACAACGCATTTGGGAGTATGGGTAGATGACCTAGAGGTCGCCCCGGAGTGGGGGGCCCTGATAGAGGTCAGTTCTCGCAAGATCCTCAGCAACCTTTTTCACAGGAAAATCAGACTTCGAGTGTTTACACGAGAAACATATTCCCCTCTGCTGCCTACCTTTCTGAAGAGCTTCCTTCCGACGAATTTTATTTCGTTAGGACTGCCCGAAGCAGGGTTTGGAACCTTCACCTATTCCCGTTAATCAGAAAGGTCCCTACGTTGAATTGTTAGTGAGGAATAGGAAACATCAGTTTTTGATAGACACTAGAGCACAGACGTGCTCCATTGATCATTCCCAGGTTCCAAACATTCCACTGTCAGGGCAAACAAATGTTTCTGTAGGGTTTTCTGGCATACCAATTGCTTGCCCGGTTTCTTCGCCGGTGTCTGTTTCTTTGGGTCCCTTCACGGACCATTGTCCCTTCCTCCTGACTTCGAACTGTGGAGAGAATTTTCTGGGGTTAAATTTGTTGAAGAAACTGAATGCAGTAATTCATTGTTCCTCTGACGGAGTGCGACTGACGGTTTCACCACAGCAACTTCCCAATTCTCAGTTTTTGACTCGACCATTGCCTCCTGAGTTTAGCGTTGTTCCGGAATGTTTGTGGGCGGTTGACGACAATGATGTCGGGGTGCTACAGATTGAACCCGTTAAAATAGTTTTGAAACATGGAGTTAAACTACCACGCATTCCGCAATATAAAATATCAGTTGAGGGCGAGCGTACTTTGAAGTGCATTGTCTCCGATCTTGTGCATCGAGGAGTGATTGAAGAGATTGCAGGTAGTTTATGTAACAGCCCGATTTTGCCTGTATACAAGAAAGGCGACAATGCAATCCCATACCGTTTCATAATTGATCTACGAACTATTAACAAAGTTGTCGCCCCACAATTTCCAATTGTGCCTGATGTAACAACGAGACTAACAACGATCCCTGCTACAGCTACGCACTTTAGTGTTGTGGATCTAAAGAATGCTTTCTTTAGTATTCCTATACACAAGGAGAGTAGATATTTGTTCGCGTTCACCTTGGGGGGACGTTCGTTCACATTTACTTGTGCACCTCAAGGGTATACTGAAAGTCTAAGCATTTATAGTAGGGCTTTGAAAGAGCAGCTTGATACCCTTGAATTGCCACCTACTTGTACACTGCTTCAGTATGTCGATGACTTACTTTTAGCTGCAGATTCTGAAAGTGCTTGTAAAGAAGGCACTGTATTGTTGCTTATTCATCTGGCTGAAAACGGTCATAAAGCTTCGCTCAAAAAATTTCAATATTGTTGTCAGGAGGTCACCTATTTAGGCTACCTCCTGTCAAAGGAGGGGAGAAGATTGACACCTGAAAGAATAAAACACATTTCTGGCATGTCTGTTCCAAATACACAGAAGGAAGTCAGAGCCTTAATAGGTATGGCTTCTTACTGTAGGTTGTGGATCCCGATAAAACCGATGTTGGCTTTGACAAAGAAGGGCATTTCTTCGCCGCTGCCATGGAAATCGGAACATCAACGATCATTTGAGCTTCTCAAAACTGCGTTATGCTCTGCACCGGTTCTGGGTACTCCAAATTATGACAAGGCCTTTGTGTTGTTTGTGCATGAATGCGATGGATGTCCTTTGGCTGTGTTAACACAGGAACACAGAGGGAAGAATAGGCCATGCGGCTACTACTCTTCCGCCCTTGATCCTGTCGCATGCGCTTTGCCAAGATGTTTGCGAGCTGTCGCTGCTGCTGCTGCGTCTGCAAAACAGAGTGAGGGAATGGTCCTAGGCCATGATTTAATTTTGATGGTACCTCACTCTGTAGATGTCCTATTGAATAAAACCCAAACGCAACACCTCACCTCTGCACGGCTGACAAGGTATGAATTAATTCTGTTTGCCCCTCACATTCAAATTAAGAGGTGTTGTGTTCTTAATCCGGCTGAACTCCTACCCTTCCCGCAAAATACTGTTTGCGGTGACGAAGAATTACATGACTGCCTGTATACTACTGAACAGGAAACGAAGGGCAGGATAGACCTTATAGATACTCCTTTGGGCATTGCGGAAGGGGAGCTTTGTGATGGCTCCTGCTTCAAACTCCCAGATGGTACATCTGCAGCTGCCTACGCAGTTACTACATTGAGTACGGTTTTTGAAACTAAGAGAATTCCGCATAACTCTGCGCAGGCCGCAGAGATTATAGCGTTGACCCAAGCTTGTGAACTCTCCGAAGGGCATACAGTAAACATATATACTGATAGTCAGTATGCCTTTGGGGTGGCTCACAACTTTGGGAGGCTCTGGTCGGAAAGTGGGTCCCTAACCTCACATGGGACCAAGATTCAGCATGGTCCCCTGATAGTGCAATTGCTCTCGGCACTCTCACTCCTTAGGCAGTTAGCGATCATGAAATGTGCAGCACATTGTAAGGTCATAGATGATGTGGGAAAAGGGAACGCTTTTGCTGACCAGATAGCCAGGCAAACGGCTACAGACCTTAGCGCAGGCATGTATGCTCTAAGGAAAACAAAAGATGACTATGTAATGGATGAGGGTATCGGGTCTGTGCGAGATATCCAGACTGATGCCACAATAGAAGAGTCTAAAAAGTGGGCCGAAGGAATGGGGAAACTGGATGACGATGAGTGTTGGGTGGATACATCTGAAGGGAAATGGTTGCTCCCTGATTCATATGTGCTGGCAATGGTTACGATGGCACACGGTCCTACGCATGTGTGTGCTCAGCAGATCACGAAAATGTTAGAACAAGTGTGGGTGAATGATAAAATTTTGAAGATTGCACAGCGACATGTTCAGAATTGTATGATTTGCTTACAGCACAATGTGGGGAAGGGGACAGTAACTCCAAGGGGTAACTTTGGACCCCCTTCTGTTCCCTTCAAGGTCATCCACTTTGATTTTATTGAGATGGAACGGTGTAACAATCTAAAATATGTTCTTGTGATTATTTGTGCCTTTAGTAAATGGGTTAAGGCTTTCCCCGTTAAGGATGCTACTGCCATGACCACAGCAAAAGACTATGGTAAAGGAATTCTTTACACGATTTGGGCTACCTAGGGTAATTTGGTCGGACAACGGTCCGCATTTCGTTGCAGCAGTAATTTTGCAGATATGCACAGCGTTACATATTGAAAAGCGATTTCACTCGGCTAGACATCCTCAAAGTGCTAGGTTGGTAGAGAGACATAACGGTATCCTAAAGAATAAGCTTGCCAAAACATGTGCCGGCACCAAACTGAAATGGCCAGATGCCTTACCTATTGTATTGTTAGCCATACGTACCACACCTCAAACTAAGACTGGGCTCTCTCCATTTGAGGTAGTGATGGGGAGACCTGCTAACATTTGGGGCCTTCCGAAGCCCAAAACTCTGAGGGAGGTCGAAAATGTATTGCTTGTAGACTACTGTAACCAGTTGACTAAAAATCTGTATCTCATTTATCATCAGGTCCAATCAGCTTTACCTGTACGGTTTACGGGCCCAGGACACAATATTCAGCCTGGAAGTTGGGTTCTAGTGAAGGCCTACGAAAGGTCTTCCTGTCTCGCGCCTCGCTGGCGGGGACCCTATCAGGTGCTGTTGGTCACCCAGACAGCAGTGCGGGTGGCTGGAAAGAAGCATTGGATCCATGCGACGCATGTCAAGAAACTTCCTCACCCGACGCCACACGTTACAGAAGAAGCAGAACCCCTCGCTGATGCTACAATCTCTGATCCTGGAGTAGCAAACAGCGCTGTGAGTGTGTCGGATAATTTCTCTGAGCCCGTGGAGCTTGGGGAACAGTCCATTTCGTCTCCGCACTCTTTGAAAAGGTCACTTCCGGAAAATGTTGTTTCAAGTTCTGCGACTTCCGTCGCCTCCGATACGTTGCTTCCCTCAGGAAGTGACGTTACCCTATTTCCAGATCAAACAGTACTGGGTACCACCAGGTACGACCTTCGACGAAGAAAATAGAACTACGGCACAGGTTTTTCCTGTGCATCTGGAAAGAAGAAGTGATTGGGAGTTTTCTCTTGTAAAAGAAAGTTCTTTTTGAACAAAAGGGAAAAAGGGATTCTGCTGGCTAGGGTTGGGGAAGGACTAAGAAGTCACGCGACCGTAGTGTCGCCAGCAACGAATATTGGGGTCGTCGAGTGAGAAACTACGATGCCTGCCACCTCCACCGCTGCTGCTCGCATTGGACTTGTAAATAAGGGGGTGACCAACTCGGACAACGAACAATGTGCCTGGGCCCCGAAAACGTATTGCTGTATTGTGTTAATAATAATTGGAATTTGTATAGTTACTGCTGTGGGACTTTGGTACTTCGAAGAAATTTACCCTCTAAAACCTCTACTGCCAATTGAGATTGTACCTACTGCTTTGACTCCCTCTGTACACCTTCATACTTTGTCACCTAGAGACTCCCAGCATAGACGAAAGTACCATAATAGCACTTTAATGATAATAATGAATTCAACGCATGCCATTTTTAATAAGAGTAATTGCTGGATTTGCACCCATTTACCGCAACATGGGAACAAGGGGCTAGGATGGTATATTCACCCTTTACCTTTAACAAATGCTTGCTAGCCTCTCTTAGAGCACTATTCTTTGGCCGTTGGAATGACAGCATCTCAGGGAACTTTGATGGAACTAATTTAAATGATTTTGAGAAACGTGAATTGACTCCCCTGGGATGCTCGCTTTTTGCAAATAGAAGTAAACCTAATGTTGCTTCTATTAGGCCATCTGATAAACTATCTCTTCCTTTTCAAACTCTCATTTCCTTTAAAATTGCTCTGATAGGCAATAAGGACGCTGTGCCTCCTTCCTACTCTATTAATCATAGCCCCGATTCAGTCCCCTTTTGTGTACAAAGAAATGGCACTCGGTCAATGGGAGATTTTGAAGGTTGTGTGAACATTGTAAATTTGACCGGGGAGAACAGGCCTCTGTATGTAGGGGGGCCTGTCTATTTCGTTTGCGGTAGTTCAGCATTTCCCTGGTTGCCCAAGGGTTGGCAGGGAACCTGTTATTTAGGAATCCTGTTACCTGGGGTATTCATAGCTAGTACATTGGAAGTTTCTAAGGCTCGCCCACGGCGGGACGAGAACGGAGATACAAGTATTGGGCGATATATCAAAATCAGTTGTGCCATTTTGGGGACAGATAGCAAATTCTGAAAATATTAGGGGGCTAGCAAGGGTACTGGAGAGAACCATCAACCGGACCACGGATATACTGTATAATATGACACTAGAACAGAAAGCAATAAGATTGGTAGCACTGCAAAATTGGATGGCATTAGATGTCACCCTTGCAGAACGTGGTGGAGTATGTAAATTAGTGGGGTCCGCTTGCTGTGTTTTCGTACCAGATTCCTCACCGACAATTTTCAAAGCAATACAGAACTTGCACATCCTTAGTTCTGAAGTGCATGTTCCTGTGGGAGATTGGAGTATTAGTGCTTGGTTCTGGGATTCTCTACGATCCTGGGGTTGGAAGGTGCTTTCTGTTATACTGGTTATTTTGGGAATCCTGCTATTCCTTTGTTGCTGTTTCCAATGTCTATCTATTATATGTGCGATGCTAGGGGGATGTTGTGCTCAGGCAGTGAGCACAATAGGGCACAAAATGTATGCCCCAGATACAGCATCTAAAGAGTTTGTGTTACAAGAGGTTCTGATGAACGACCTAATGGCTATAGATATTAGAGATAATGATTCAGGATGTATGGACGACAATGCATGGAGTTATTTACAAAGATATTAGAAATGATATTAGCACTTGGCATCGGCCAGAAGGAGGGTTTGTCGGAATTGAAACAATATTATGCCTCCTATCGTAACAATTGTATGTGTATTGGCCTACACCAAGTTGTCTAAACATCATATGCGAACAAACTCCATGGCAAGGTCTTGACCTTAGAGAAAGTAATGTAAATCGCCATCTTGGATTAAGCTGCCATTTTAGGTTCTCTTGTTACATGGAAGTCACCCTGAACATCAAAATGGAGGCCGAATGACATTCTGAGTAAGATTCTGGCTGTTGTGACCTCCGTACACATGAATAATTAATATGCCTGCAGGCCACTTGTCGGGGTCGCGAACTGAGACCTTGTCCTACCGTTGACCTATATGTAAATGTACAACTATATCAGTGAAACTAATCGAAATGCATATATTACGGGATTGACCTGGCAAGGAACCCATAGGCCTGGCTCATAGAATGGTTAACCCGCGAGAGGGTTGGCCAAGGGCTGGACAAACTCTATAAAAGGCCCAGGTATTCCAATGTGCGGTCTCTCACTAACACATCGAACCCTCGTTGAAGTTCTTTATGTTACTCTGAGAGCCGAATAGCTATCCGTTTGTCAATTGACTTGGTAACTGTTGTAGCTTTTAAATAAAGCACTTGTATGTTCTTTGTAACCTGTGTTGGTGTGTTTCTTTTTGGGCTACCCAGCCTCATATTATTTTTCTGTTTCCACAACACGATACCAGGAGTAAGGCGATACAACTTGCGGCCTCGAAAGACAAAGTGATCCGCAGTTTTTTTTTTTTGATGTTTATGTCAACCTCTGGTTCAGCTCATGGACGGAGAAGGAACTAGAGGTGTAGAGGAGAGAAGCGTGAGAATGGTGCAAATCGGACAATTTAAGACTCGCGGCTCCTCGGTGCGATCATAAAAGTACATGTGTCAGGAACCAGAGCGGACAAGCTGGGCGCACATGGTACTAAGGCAATAAGATAACTGATCAAAGGTCCTCTGAGCAGTATGAGAAAGGACAAGTGTTCTTGCCTAAAAACAAATCCAGGCTAATAAGGACAGGCAGAACTGAACTGTGACAATTCTGTTGAACTTATTGACACCATTGGCGAAGAGAGATATCCACGACGAACTGTAATAAGGAAGAAGAAGGACGACGAGAAACATGCCGGGACCGGTTCCAGCCTCCTCAAGCACCACCACTGCTGAGAATGAGTCAATTATAAAGACTGTAAGCTTAAGAAAAACACATGGTAAAACGAATTGTATGCTGGCACTGACAATAATTATGAGCGTGGTAGCACCAATATCGACAGCCCTAATATTATGGTATGTGGAAGCGATACACCCATTAGAAATGTTTTTACCAATAATTAATATATCCACTATTGAAAGCCCGGTTCAAGTGATTACCTATACCCTGCCCCCAATGGAAGAAAGACACAGGGAAGGTTTTGGGAATAATACATTGCTATTGATCATGAACATGACACATGCAATTCTGAAGAAAACAAATTGCTGGGTATGTCCCCATTTACCACAGCATGCTGGGAAAGGAATAGGGTGGTATGTACAGCCATTACCATTAGGTTCTGCATGTAGTGCATCTTTAGGTGCAATGTTTTATGGGAAATGGAATGAGAGTTTTAAGGGTCAATTAGACAGAACCAACATGAATGAGTTTGAGGAGATAATAATGAAGCATGTGGGTTGTTCCGTTTTCCATAAAGCACAAGTAATAGCCCCAGAGCCCACGAGGAAAATTACACGAAAGATAACACGACAAAAGAGACGAGATAGATTGTCCCCACCAGAAAAGACATCTGTAATGACGTTTCGTGTAAGAACAGAAGAGGGCAAAGACGCAATCCCCCCATCTTACACAGTGAATTATAGGCCAAGAACTGTCCCTTTTTGTCTAAAAAAGAAAGGCTCTTTTTCAGTCGGAACATATACTGGATGCATGAATACAGTGGTATTAAAATCAGAAATCGAACCAGTATATGTAGGTGATCCAGTTTATTTTATATGTGGAGAGAAAGCATATCCTTGGTTGCCCAGAAACTGGGGTGGTACATGTTACCTAGGTCTACTGTTCCCAGGAGTATTCCTCTTAGAAACAGCAGACATGGCCAGACTATCGAGAACTAGAGTCAAAAGGACTGACAAGGGTGTTTTAATAGCAACTGATGTAGCAAAATCATTCATTCCATTTTAGGGCAGATAGTGAACTCCTAAAATATAAGGCAGCTGTCCAGAATCCTAAAAAATACCATAAACACAACAACAGATATACTATTTAAAATGACATTGGAAGAAAGAGGAATCAGGTTAATGACGCTGCAAAATAGAATGGCTCTCGATGTGATCCTGGTTGATCGTGGGGGAATTTGCAAAATAGTGAGATCAGCGTGTTGCGTTTATGTCGATGACTATTCCCCTACGATCTTTGAAGCAATAAAGAAAATGCATGTCCTAAGCTCTGAACTCCCTACTGGAGAAGGAAGCTAGGGAATAGGATCTTGGTTTTGGGGAATACTATGTTCTTGGGGATGGAAGTTGATCTCAATATTAGTAGTGGTGTTTGGGATATTCCTAACGTGCTGTTGTTGCATACATTGCCTACCAATAGTTTGCGCTGAGATAACTGAGGGATATACGGAAGGATGTATGCATATGATGACAAAGAAAAAACAACCTCATGGTCGAGCTGACCAAGACCCAAATGAGATGAGAACAGTAAAAGAGTTGATGGCAAGAGATGTTGATGAAGACGATGATGTTTATGATAGCATGAAAAATTCAGACATAAGTACTTCAGACTCATCATCACTAGAGGAGGTTTCAATAAATAGATGAGACGTTTGGCATACGGCCAAAGGAGGGTTTGTCAGTCTAGAAAAATCGATACCTCTACAAACGTATTTTGGTGGCCGTGGGCCAACCATCTCATGCACGATATGACAGAATATAGGTTTTCGAGTTTGCCAATGAACGGCCATTTTGATGTAACAAGAATCGCCATTTTGTTTTCTAACCATTGCTCATTGCTTTCTGTTCCTATTGCTTCGCAGTATATTTTCCGTTTACACTTCTCGACTGTAAAACATTGTTGTCTGCACGTAAAAAGGACAAGGCTGCAGGGCCGTGAGGATAACAAGAGTTTGTTGAAACACAAACGTAGGCAGCGCCAGGAAGAATGCCCGGCTCCTTCCCGAATGTAGCCTTGAAGCAGAGCTGCAGGGCATTTAATCATTTTGCAGCTGCCAGCCAGTCTCGTTATATGGTAGAATATGTTAGAATAAAACAGCTAAAGGCTTGAATTATGCTTTTCTTACGGCCCCCCCCTTTGCTGAGCCTGCTAGAGCGTGTCGGCTCCCAGGACACGAATAGCACCTAATAGATAGCAAGGTTTGGAATGCAACTCTTCCCCCCCCCCGTATGTAGCTTGCTTCCAAGAACAGAAGCGCTGTGTTCTATTCAACAACTGAAAGATGCCTCCGCACTCACAAATTGCAAATTGTTACTAGAATAGATGTTTGAAGGTGTCATAGTTGTCGGAGATGTCCATCATCACACCAAGTTCAAAGAAACCCAATAAAAGGGGGGTGTTAAACAAGTCATAGCTGATTGTTTGATATGCATTTTGTATATATGTAACTGATGTACCTAAGTCACTCTCTTGCGTCCCTCGAGGTCTAGAGATACACGTCGCGGGGCGTGAGACCGAGTTGGCCAACGGAGACTTTTGCTTTTCAATAAACCCTAGCTTTGGGAATACAACCTCGTGTCTGGCGTATCTATCGTGTGTGGTGACTCGCCTTGTTTCCATAGACGTTAGGTACCCCTAGGGGCCCCTTTCAAAAGATTTCTGGGCCTACGACCGTGCTACTTCCAACTTTCTCTCCCTAAATCACTCCCTGCTATAGTCCCACGTCCTCTAGCTCCAACTCTTTGCAGATCAGAAGGGTTTCCAAGCAGATAGTGGGGGGTAGATTGCTTTCTTTGACAGGAGCCTCACTCTGGAACGGCCTTCTTGCTCCTCTCAGACTTGAGCCGGATCGCCTTAAATTCTAGAAACTTCTCAAGACCTTTCTTTTGTCCTCCTCCTTCCCGCTCCTATCCCCCACCCCTTGTTAAAGCCACCCTGCAACTGCGACCGTTACCTCGTCCCTTATGTGCCTTGCAAGGGCCAGGCCCTCCTTGTCTAGTCTGCATCAGCACTCCTTAACCAGCATTTGCCCTCGGCACCCCTCTGGTCCTCCTCGCACTAGCTGTCCCTTACCCCTGGTTTTCCCTTGGCACTTGCCCTCCTGGGTTCTCCTCATCACTTGCCCAGCCCCTGGGGTCCCTTCCTTCCTATACTTCTCCCCTCCCCCTTTCCTTTATCCCAGCTCTTCCGCCCTGACCTCGCCCCTTCCCCATGCACTTATTGCTACTGCACGTGCCTGGTCCGAATGTCACACAGCCTAGTAGGAACACTTATTGATGTGGTTTTATCCCCTGGCCGCCCCACCCTTTTTGTCTTGTGGCACCTTAAAACACTTTTGCATAGGCAACTTACAAATGTCCAATAAATAAATAATTGTGCATTTGTCTAAGTCACTCCCCAGATATAAATACAAGATGCACAAATAAAACGTACAGTGAGTTTAAAATATGTCGGGCAAGATGTTTATGCCATGGCCTCAAGACAGTACTCATTCGAAAGAGTTGCTGCAAAACATGTGTGCATATTTACATGCCACACATAAGGGAAATCAATTACGGAGCAGATTAAGAGCTGTGGAAGATGTTCGAGGAAGAGGTTGCAGAAAAGCATGACGAAGGCTGCACACCGCCCATGGCACTGCCAGCTCCTCCTCCTCCTCCTCTAACCAGTGTTCTGCCCGACTGTCCAGGGACTATATCAATTAAAGACTGCCTAATGGTATACCAACCCCAAAAGTTTGCCCTCAGCATCTGGTGCTGACGACAACATTAGGAGGGAAAAGGTGAGCAGACAAGGAGCCATTACAGGTGGAATATGACATGCAGCGTAGTTTGCAAGCAAAAATAAAAGCAGCAGAGGAAGCAGGGATATGTAAGCAAGGCATGGTATCAAGAATAGACAGACACCAGTGATCACCGTTCAAAGGTGTTTATTAAACTGTATAAATGGGTGAGAAAAACACCTAATCTAAACCTAATTCTAAGAGGAGAGCAAGCAACGTCCATCAAATAATAATAAGGCAGTCTGAGTGGCGTTTCGTCAAATAAAAGGGCCAATACTAAGAAAAACCTATTGCCAATCCTTACAGCTAAGTTACAAAATAGTGTGGGGTAAGGAAGTGTGTCATGGCCACCCAGTCAGGGGCAGCAATGCCCATCCACCCCTATGCAGGGAACTCCTTGGGGGAATCTAGAATCCCTCATGGAATGCATCATGGAGCCAGGAGGGTGTTGTCCTGGTGCCTCTGGGGCGCCAGGCTCATGAGAAAGACCAAACCATGTGGAGTTCTGAGCCTGTTTAACTGCCAGGTTCGTGCTGCACGTGCATCGTGCATAGGGTGTGGCAGTGTGTCCAGCATCTTCCATCGGGTGTGGCTGGGCGTGTACAGCCAGGCTACCTAAGGGCGGGGCTAAGCAGCTCAAGGCTATTTAAACCCTGCCCTCGCATTGGCCCGTGCTTCGCGTTATTTTGCTTGCAACGTAACACTCAATGTGATCCCTCGGCAGAAGAAACATCCTCATCCAGTAACTCTTGTCGTGATCCAGTCTGCAGAAGAAACATCCTCATCCACGCAAGAACCTGGCAAACAGCAATTTACCCTTGGATGCAGAGTCGACCTTACATGTAGGAGCGGAGAATAAACCTGGAACCTGCAAATACTTACAGTTGGACCTGACGCCTCACTGCGACCGCGGCGCTGTAAAGAGTATAAGAGGAGAACGTTTAGCACATTGAAAACAAGTGCAGCGCACAAGTCACTCGCGCTCACGCTTGAGCTTACATACCTTTTGCTTGTGGCTGCTGCATCCCGCGGAGAGCACATCTGCATATGGCGGTTCTATCTCCTTCACGGCCGCTTCCGCTTACCGCGCTACGATCTCGTAGCCTATTCAACACCAGGGGAGATACAGACAAAACAGCGTTAATGCAAGGACAACAAGCATTTAAACGAATAACACAAGAGCCGCCACGACACCTAAAAGAAGGAAAAGGGACCATGTCAACACACGAACAGTAATAACTGACAACGAACAATACAGAGGAAGACAAAGAGGACATAAAGGGGCAAAGATTGATAACCAACTGCTGGAGAAAAGATATGCAGCAACAGACTGGACTACCACAGCAGGCCTGGGTCAGTCCTCATCTGGAATCAGTGAAGTAACTGGTTCTAAGAAGAGTAGCGCCCCTGCAAGAACGGCAGGACTGCGAGTCAGTCCATCATTACAAAATATCAGGTGAGCCATCTTGCCTTACCACCCCTAGGGGGGTTCGAACTGGAGAGGGGGGAAGGGAGCTGCCACAATCCTAGGGTTGCCCACAACTCATTACGCCTTTGCTATTTTCCATAGGAGAAGATTCCAAGGAGTTTGTCCCAAGCTATCTCGACCACTGAACCAGGGGAAGATTGTCTATTGCCAGACAGCGCCCGCCGCCCCGCAGAGACCAGGTGAGCGTAACAAGTGTTCACAAAATGATAAATCAGGATGGTATAGTTGGGGTCTCCCTTCCGCACGTTTTAATCATGGGACAAGGCAGGACTCCTGAGCAGAGCACACTACTGGGCCTCGCCAGCACAAGGTTCACGGTACCATTCAACGATACCAGGACCTTCAGGTCCAAGTCTCTTTACTACAAAGCCACTTCCCTTAGAAGGCCTACTGGACCAAAACAACAAACAAAGTTCCTTCGGTGATCTTGCACATTGGGCATGTGCTCTCGTGCTCCACCTTTTATCCCTGTGGGGAAGGTAAAAGGCCGTCAGATCTGTGTGGTTATTGTCAATCACTTGACTCTGCCTGATCCTTGTGTTGGGACATTTCAGGTAAAAGGCTCTAGTGGTAGTCCAATGTCGGGCAGAGACCGATTCAGTGGTTTGCCGGTTCACCGACAACGCAGTATGAGGACTGCACTTCGTTTGGCGAGCGGGCTGTTTTGATCTTCTACTGCCGCTCAGCCGACCAAGGACTGACTTTCAAGGTACCAGACAGTCCCCCGTTGATAGGACCTTCTCCGCTGCATCCACCATCTAGGAGGCAATTCCTCCATATTTACCATTGCAGGGGCTTTTAAGAACAGCGCTCCTCTAATTGCAGCTGCAGTTATTTCTTTGGGGTCAGATTCCAGCCATTGACCCTTCTTCTTTACTATGTGTGAGATTGGTTACCACATGAGCCTTTCGCCCTGTATCTCCTGATGAAGACGTTGTGCAATATACATTCTACGTCGAGACCGTTTGAGTTTACTTTCCAGGGATGTGATCTATACAACATTTTCTTCTCAGATCCACCCTCGTGATAGATTGTTTTAACCACTTCTGTTGCTGTATGTTAATCAACTTCTAAATATTAAAATAACTAGCCGGGATGCGGGGAATGTGTATCCCTCTCCCGACAATTAATCAATTTCGTCATTTTTAGCCATTGTTGCTTGGTTGAATGTCAGTTATGAGTTCACGTGACATACGCGTTACAGACTAACCTCACGTGATCCGATTCAAATGCAACAGCGCGGACCACAGTTCTCTCTTATACGCTGCATACACCGCAGGAATCTCATAAGCACATAGGTAAGAAGCTTTTAATTCCAAAGTCCGCTGAATGTACACTGACAGCAATACAAGGTTTCAAATGGTGAATTTACACACGTTCATTTTCTGCCCACACAGTGCTAATATTTACTCGGTCTTGGAGACACCGGTTCACAATCCAATCTGGGATTTGTGAAGCACCATGTTTTGACTCACAGATTGATCGTGTAAATCACATTTCCCCTCTTCATTAAGTGCCATTTTCACCAGCATTTTCTGATTCTTTGTTTTACAACTCTATTGGGCTGCTATGCTTCTAAAAGCAGTCTTGAAGATCTCATCTTGATTTTCTTTGAACAACTTATAGCTCCTTATTTGTCTTTCCATTTCTTTTTGCTCCAACAGGATTTCAATGTTCAATTGTTGACTTACAAGCAAGAGAACAATGTATATTATTTTTTGTGAGAACCTCTAGCCATTAAAACCCCAGAGGAACCGCCACACAATAGGCGGGGAAACACGTGTCGGGACCAGTCTGGACACTAGAAATGTAATTTTGTGACTCTTATGTCAGAGTTTGAATGATTTTTCCAATTCAAATTGAAGAGACTTTTCTAAAAACAAATCAAGGCCAAGAAGGCTAAGAAAACCAAATCAGTTGTCTTATCCAAGAGTTTTTCCTTGTCTATTTGACATACAAAACGAGTTATTTTCAGATTTTGTATTTTTTGTTCAAGTGCGGACCACAGCAAGGTCTAGTCTAAATATTCACTTGTTTTTTCTCTCTGCAGTCTGAGAGGTATAGACCTTTGTCCTGCTGCTTCCACACGTACAACAAACCCATAAGAGTAGCGTCGGAATCAGCTGAAGACTGTGCTGTGATTGCTTTTTGGTTGAATGTCACTTTGTATGATGTATGGTCTGAATGCTGCACCATGAGTGATTGTGATGATGGACTAATTTTAGCCATGTGTTATATTTACTCATGTTGTCGTGTTATGTGATATAATGTGTCATTAATTGACTTTTCTTGAATCATTTTTGTATCATGACAAATAAAATTTGATACTCTTTTGTAATGAACTCAGTTTTGCTCTCTGGACATTTTTTCGGATTTGTGCTTCACAATAATACTCTGGTCCAGGGTACAGAGTCTTCCTGCTTCTTTCTGTATTCGTGGTAGTCCAATGTCTGTCACAGTGTTAGAAAGTGTCGGAAAAGGGGAGGTAGAGATTCTAAATACCCTACAGGGTAGGATGGGTAAAAGGTGTTAATTGGAAGGGGGGAACGCGTCTCACCCTTCGGTGTCCCACTTCCGCTCCCCTTGGGCCCCTCATCCAGGTGATCCTCCTCCACCCCCAGGAACCGGATCCGATAGTGATGGTCATGTCCTGGCCACCTGGATGACAGATCTCCGGGGACTAGCGAGTGTGACCCCTTCAGGATTCTCACAGATGGGACAGTGATTGTGTCAGATAAATGGATAGGAGGCCAAATAATACTGACATTCAATGGAAAAGACAGATAATTCTAAAGAAAAGGATACAGACAGGAAGTATAGAAGGAGAAGAGTTTAGAGACAGAGAAAAATGCGAAAGAAAAAGAGAAGAAGAGAGGGACAGGGAAAGAAAATGAGAAGAAGAGAGAGAGAGAGAAAGGCAGGGACAACAAAGGGAAGTTGGTGGCATAATTAGCAGACATACATTGACTGACAGAGAAAGGGAAGATGTTACAAGAAGAAACAGTGACAGCTTAAATAGGAGTAGAAGAGTGAGCATGAGTAAAAGAGAGAATTGGGGGAAGTCTCTTTAAGATATGGGCAGGAATGTATTGGAGGAGATAGTGAGCGGGATGTATGTGAGAGAGCCCCTTAGAAGGTTAGAGTTTGAGGATTTAGATGGTGATGAAGACGAGGAGCGAGAGAAAAGACAGTTTGAATCGGAATATGGTGAGGAGAGTGGGGAGGAAGAAGCTGCATGGGCACCTTCTACAGGCGCTCCTGCAGAAAGAGAGATCCATTTGACAGATTTGGAGGGCAGGGCGATAGATCCCATTATGTAGCCATTGTTCCCAGAGAGCCGTCCAATTAGTCCAGAAAGGACCACACCACATGTAAACAGATTAAGAGATCGACCAGGCCATAAAAAGCTTTGTATGGCAGAAATACCAATGATCACAAAGTGTGCAGCCACACCCGCACACATATGTGGGCTGACACAATTCCCCTTATTGCAAAAGGGCAGAGGATTAACACAATATGCACCTTGGCCACAGACAGACAAAAACAACTTGATATATAAATTGCTGTTGCTTACAAAGGGCACAGGGAAGTGGATTTATGATTCGGAAAAGGAAACAGTGGGCATGACTTTGCCGATAGGAGACATGAAAAGCTTGTTTGCTGCTGCAAGCAATCAGATGATTTTTGGAAATGGGCAGGATTCCCTGGGGTGACAACCCAAAATACGAGAAATGACAGGGCACCTTTTAAGAATTGCTGAGCAGATGTTTGGCAGGCACTCATAATACACTCCCCAGACACATCATACTTGAATGCAATAATGACACAAATAATGGGGCCAGATGAGATCCCAGCTGCTTCTAAACAAGAACTACAAGAGAAATGCCATCATTTTCTATCACATTTTAAGTCAGGGCCTCCCAGAGAAAGTACAGAAGCAAATAAAGAAAACTGTGGGGATAGAGGCAAAACCATGGCCCAAGATACATTGTTCATCATTGTCGATTAAAACAAAAGAAGGAAAGAAATAAGGTTGAGGAAAGATAGATTAAGAAAGTGAAGTTGGTACAAAAGAAATTATCAAAATTGGCAGTTGAAGGAGCAGTACTGACACATTTTGATGAAAACTAAAACACGCAAGAAGCACAACTGCAACAAGGTTTGCATTCACATTTTGCAGGAATAGGAGAAAATATCCCCAGGGAACCGGGTTTGTACCAAGAAGAAGAGGCTTTGGATTTGGAGCTCCACAGTCAGGAGGGTTTAATGGAAGACAACCCTGATTTGGGGGAGTAGGACCGCAGCGTTGGACTTGAGGAAAATGTGGACACATTGCAACGGTTTACAGAAGTAGACAAGGGATGCAATAAAACTGGCAGCATTTGACCCAGGAGGGGGGCAGCATATCCACCGCCGTATAGCGGCACACAAGATTACAATGCCCAAGATTATACATAGTATCAACCAATCCAGACACAGGTGCATCAACCACTGCAGACAGTCCAGCTTGACATGGAACAACCACAGCAGGAGGTACAGCCTCAGACAGAGCAAGCATATGTACAACCACAAGTACCACAGCATATCATAGTACAATGGGATGTAAACATATTGCTGCTGGCACCTAGAATAAGTGCTGTCACAGTAGTTGGAGGGAATCCCTTTACTGGAACACGACTGAACATGTATCCGCAATAAGAGAGTCCACAGAGCAACTTGATGTGCCCAATTCTATCAATGACGCCAGTTCCACAAGAGGAACAGAGGAGAGGAGTAGCCATAGGGAAGACTTTTTCCTTCTTGTTTTAAACTGGGGAGACGAGATCCTGTGTTAAATAGGGTAAATTCCCAATATCAGGAATATCAATGGAGGTACACAAATTCTCTGGGGCTATGATGACGGTTCCTTTTACAGACAAATTGCCCATAACAATAGGAGAACACAAGATGGCTATGCCATTCTTATATTCTTGGAAAACACCATATAGCATATTGGGGAGAGACTTCATGAGCAAATTAAACATGACCAAGGGATAATATGTTGAACACAAGGTTTTCAAATCACAAGTCTTTGTCAGGGCATGTTATGGCTAGAAAGCACAGAGGGGTGCCACTAAACCCAGAAGTGTTTCCTTATGGGTTACAAGTGGTGTTGGCATGGCTTCCATGAATACAGGACAACTTATTGAGATTACCCATTTCTGTTTAGACCAGAGGTACCCACAAATGCGGTAGAAGGGCACATTATTACAAATAAATTAGAAGCAACATATTAAGAGAGGACAGTGTGATATTACATGGAGTTGACAATGAAGGAGTAATGGGAAGGGTCCGAAATGTGAGGCGGAAACTTTGTTTACGTTTTTCATAAAATGCTAACTCAAAAGCTTTTATAAATGCCTCACTATCCCTACCGTGGCGAGGATTTCCCTGCCTATCAAAATAAACTAAAGAAAACACTCTAACAAAAGGATTCTGTCCCTCATTCTTGTGCATAGAACAAACTTAACAAGGTGATATATGGCAATTGAGATTCAACAGAAATAACAGTTATTTTCAAATCCTGGTAACTGTTTATCATTGTAACCTGGATGTGCTCCCCTTCCCCAGATTTAAACAGGATTTCAATCAACAGTTCAAAAGAATAAGGGAATCCGTCTTGTAACACAAGTTCCAATAAAGTTCCTCTTGATCCAGTAAGCCTATTGCTTGGACTTGACCAACAGTTCAAAATATTCAGCAAGTCTTTTATCTCTTCACTTATGGCAGAGAGTTCCATACAATTGCTTCTTAGCAAATAAATATACTTCCACAGTTCATCAGTGTCAACAAAACCACTTCCGTAAGGATGATTCTGCGACAGTTCACAATGTACTTGCATTAGCAAAACTGATTTGTCAGAATGATTCTGCAACAGTTCATAATACACTCAATGACCTTGTCGCCTCTTCTTCTTCAACGTTTTAACCACACCATAGTACTTAAATACGTTACACCTAGGCCACTTACTTGCCAGGTCTACAACTACAAGGTCCCTTGCCCTGGTGTAATTGCCTGCCAGGGCTAATGAAACTACAAATACTTTATTTTTATTTTATTGAGCATTTGTTAGGCGTGTATAAAACTGGATAATGTTTCAAAGCGACAGAAAGCTAAATGGGAAGGAAACAAGGGAAGAATAACAATGTCGAAATACAGTCATGGTCCGACTAGGCCATGTGGCATTCAGCTGCAAGTGCAGTATGGAGACATGGGGGGGGCTCAGGCTAAGTGCTAGTACAGGCGACTCCCAAGAGTGGGATGCAGAGCCTCCAAGCATGGGCCTGCAAGGGCAGTGCAGTGTAGGGGGTGGGGGTAGGGGGT
Source organism: Ambystoma mexicanum (assembly GCF_040938575.1). Taxonomy (NCBI): domain Eukaryota; kingdom Metazoa; phylum Chordata; class Amphibia; order Caudata; family Ambystomatidae; genus Ambystoma; species Ambystoma mexicanum. Next base: position 1,065,598,509 of record NC_090927.1, read on the forward strand.
GCTGGTATCGACAGGGAAGACAGGCCTGGTATCCTGTGGGATTCATGAGGATCAGGCCACCAGTCACAGCAGCAGGGAAGAGAAAGAGGGAAGGAGGCAGAGAGCAGCAGAGCTTTGAGCAGTTTTTGGAACTTGAAGAGGTCGGCTCAAGTCTGAGGGGGGCAGGGAGGCTGTTCCAAAGGGGGGTGCCAGCCGAGGAGAGAGAACTTCCCCCACTCTCTGTTTGGAGAAGCGTTTGACAGTCAAAGAGTTGGAGTTAGAGCAATGTAGGGTTCTAGCACAGGAGTATTTAGGGAGGGAAAATTGGAGATAGTACCGTCCAAACCCCAGAAGGCCATGTGGAGGATGCAGAGGGTCTTGAATTCAATACTTGCAAACACCGGGAGCCAGTGGAGAGATTTTAGGGCTGGAGAGATATGGTCCCTGGTCTTGAGGCAAAGGATAAGTCGTGCAGCCCAATTCGGGTTCAGCTTGAGGGGGAGTATGGAAGAGAGAGGGAGATTGAGAAAGAGGCTGTTGCATGTACTCCAACCTGGAGAGAACCAGAGCTCTGGAGACTTTGAGCTTCTGGGAGAAGGTGAGGAAACAAAGAATGCCACTGAGGAAGTGGAGCAGGAAGTTGTATAGTACTACAAGTACTTCTGTGGCACAGTTCTACTTCAAAAAACGTATAAAGTCTTTCGACGTTCCACAATATCAGTTTTAATGACTTCTTCTTGGAAAACAGGACACACATTGGTGCTGTTTATTCCACCTTGTGATTGCCATATGTCCTCCTGAACACCTATCAGAAGGGCAGCTTTCCTGCAAACCTTGTTTCCCTGCTCTTGCATTAACTAAGTGCTGATAATGGTTTCCTCTCACTCTGGCTCTTCTTTGGCGAAGGCATTATTTGTTTAGGTCAGATTTCCCTATTGTTCTTTCTCCCTCTGACAATAGGGTCTATATGCAACTGGCTTCTTAATTGCCCTCTCTTGGCATGGGCAATGTTGTTTTTTTAAATTTGTTTTACTATTGCTCTCTTTTGGATTTGGAAATAGTTAATGATATTGGCTTCTAATGATATTGCCCTCTCTTGTTGTTGGCAATTATTCTGATCCATCAAAACACACTGAAAACTTGCTGGCCTGTTTGCCAAGTTATTATGGTGTCACTTTCTTCTCTTCGTATCAGCTTAGCCTTCAAAATTATTATCATTTTGCTTTACATCAATTTCGATATTCAAAACACTCATGGTTCTGCAGCTTTACTCTTTCCACATCAGTTCGGTATTCAACATACCTGGATCTGGCCAGTGGGTGATCACAGAGAGCTCCAGGGTCACAATATGCGAGTGAACTCACCAGGACTGGCGTGCGCGTCCGCTCGCTTCGCTGCCTCCGGGTCCTCTGGTGCTTCTGCATCACTTGCCCTGACAAACTGCTTCTCTTAGGTTTCTGCAGTCTGAAGCAGTCGGAAAAAGAGCTTTCATCGCCCCAAAGGCTCTCCGGTGCTTGCCTGCCAACAGAGCCCAACACACTAAGGGGAAGGCTTGTCAACTACCCGCTTCTCGCCATGCAACATCCGCAGCTGCGGTCTTCAGGGGAAAAGCTTCCAAACACCACTATTCCTGCTGCGCAACCTCTGCAATCAAGGTCTCTGAGGGTCGAGACCCTTTCAGAACCGGCATCCATTCGGCAAAAAATGGCAGCTCCAGTGTCTCTGTTCTCCTTAAGCTACAACCTCAATGTGAAGCTACAACGATCACTCCACCGCCTACTACTGCTTCCACTACTACTCCACTCCATAGGCCGCACCTGAGGTGGCCTTTTATGCCTTCCAGTCTCCCTCAGGTGTGGGTCATTAACCCTATTAGGCTGCAACTTGCAATCTCATGCCTCTGAATCCTTCTTCTTCATCCCAGTTCTTTTGGCATTGTGGGACTTAAAGTCCCCAATTTTCCCATTTCTTCTTTTAAAGGGAATATTGTTATCAACTTCCTTTCTCTCCATACTTATATCTTCTAAAGGAGTATTATAGGGGGTGTCTTAGGGGGCTATAACCCTGGGTGTTTTGGTTAAAGCCCCGGATAGAATATCAGGGGCTATAACCAAAACACTACCTAGCCCTGAGTCCCGACAGTCCTGACATTAACCTAGCCCCAGATCTTTTGCAGACCTAGCAACACCCGATCCTAGAAGCAAGAAAAAGGAAAAGAGTACTAGAACGAGTGTGGTGTAAGAGCCCTGGCCCTCCCACACTAGCTAAATATAAGAATCCGTACACACATTTAAAAACACCATCATGGAAGCCAAAACCAAGAATTACAATCTGCAAATTAACAATGCTAAATCCAGTTCCAATGAGCTATTTAAAAATATCAAGAATTTGACAGCCACACCTCTCAATTTCCACCAATCACCAAAGGCTCTGCTTGGTGTCAGACAATATAAAATGAATTTACGAATAAAACCACTGGCCACCAGTTGACTACTGCCAATCAACAGTATTGCCTGACACATAATAAAAGCCATAATAGCTCTAATATTTCTATCTTGGCTAATATCAATCTCTTGACACCAAAGTTTGAATTCCATAGATGCACAGAAGCAGAAATCTATGACAGTCACAAACTATAAACCCATCTCATGCCTAGGGGACTCATGCCCCACCAATATCTTCAAAGACTCCCTGGACCTCCTCATCCCATGGATCCTAGTGGATGATCAACATATCCTTCAGGGATGGCAATCTGCCCTTCACGCTGAAGGAGGCCTGGATAACCCCTCTATTAAAGCAACACACATTATATCCAGCATTGGCCAAAATCTATCAGCCTACAACCAATGTTCCATACCTTCTTAAAATCATAAATAGAATGGCGTACTTGCGGCTGTAGAAGTTCATAGAGGATAATCAAATCCTAGGCACCTAACAATCTGGATTCAGAGCACAGCACGGGACAGAGACAGCACTCTTAGACCTTAAATCTAACATCACAAGCATCGTAGAAAAGGGTCACCCAGCATTACTTATGCTGTACAGCATTCCATCTTATTGATCACGACCTCCTCCGAAAAAGGTTAAAAAATATCACCAACTGCTCAGAGAAGGTGTCCCAATGGATTGTGTCTTTTTTCTGCCCCAGAAGATCAAGATTGGCCATTGAAAATGCCCAGGCTTCCCCCATCTCCTCTACATGCAGAGTGCCACAGGGATCATGCATGTCCCCAACATTATTTAATATCTATATCAAGCAATTACTTGATCTCCTCGATGGACTGGGTGTCCAGTATGCTAATTGTGCAGATGATACCCAGGTACTACTAAAGTTGACAGGGAAACACTCTGCATATATGAAGGCCTTCAATAGAGTTTACAAGAAAATCCAAACCTGGATGTCACTTAATTCAACAGCATTGAAAAATGAGAAGACAGAGCTCCTTATCATTGCTTCCAGCCCTCGCCTAAAGAAACTTGACACCCTCCTCTATTTCAGGCAATCTGATCCCAGTCAGCACATCTGTGAAAACACTGGGTGTCATTCTGGACTCTGAATTGTCCATGAAACAACAAGCCTCACACTTACGTCCTTCTTGCGGTTATGTGATTAAACTAATTCACCAAATCAGACCTTATCCAACCACAAAAAATAGATCCCTACTGGCCACCGCTTTAGTAAACTCACGGTTGGATTACTGCAATAGCCTGCTTAATGGTACATCACAAGCAAATCTGCACCGCTTACAGACAACCCCGAACGCAGCTGTTAGGGCAATCTGTGGACTATCTATGCGTAATCACTTCTCCTCATTCAGAAAGACATTACATTGGTTAACAATCAAACAAAGAATCAGGCACAAGATCCTATTCCTCCCTCACAAATGTCAGAACATGACAGCTGACCAACATCTGATTAATAGGTTAACCACAAAGCAACCCTTGCCGGTGTTGTGTTCCAATGAGAACCACACATTGAACCAACTGTGTTACAATTTGAAATAATTTGACGGAACAAGCTTTGATACCCATGCACCACAGGAATGGAATGCCCTTCCACCATTTGTGAGTACATCTCCTTCACTGGCAGCATTCAAGAAGGATATTAAAACCCTCCTCTTTAATTCAGCAGACTTAATGCCCTCTTCTACTTACTTCTGATTTCCCCTGATGACCCCCCCTGTCTTTGTTTTGCGTCGACTCTGAGCCCCACAGACATGTAGCGCTTTATAAGAATTAAAATAAATAAATAAAATAAATACATTCTTACTCCCAATAAATGATTGGTTATGGTAGTTTCCGTCACCATCAAGATAGTTAGCTTTGGACAAGAACAGCGCCCTCCGACTGAAAACCATCACATATTCTGGCATCACTAACACTTGCCAACAGAATCCTCCTGCATCCCTGGGGCCCTTCTCATCCCATGTGATCCTCCCAGCTAATAGCACCCCCAGGGACAGGATCAGGTAGCAGCTGTCTTTCCTTGGCCACCTGGGAGGAGTAGGTAGGGGCTTTGTGAGGACTTCGCAGGAGGTATCACACTAACTTGCGGCACAGTAATAGCGCTTGACTCAGCACACAGACATACTGTTTTGACCGATGACAAACTGTTCGAAGAGGATTATTCAGATGATGAGGTTAAGTTTAACATTTGTATTACTTACCAGTTGTATATAGAGTATAGAGTGGTTCCCCAAACAATATTGCTGGTGAGAAAAGTACCATCATTTTTGCAGGACGTTTTGACAAAGGTGCAGAGTTCATTGCGGAACAGCAATCAATATGATGTTGACTTATTGAAAGGGGTAGGAGCGGTAAAGATAAAACTGGAAAAAGATGCCATTTTACCAGGAGTAAAACAGTATTCCATGTCAAAAGAAGCTGACAAGGGTATCTATGAAACCATTACCACCCTGATGTGACCAGTTATATTAGTGGCTTCAGAATTGCCATGCAATGCAGCAGTGTATCCAGTAAAAAGGGAAAAGAGGGGTCGTGGAAATTGTACAGGATGTATGCCCTTTGATCAATATTTTTTAGGCAGAATTTTCATTGGTGTCGAATTCGGTTTAGGTCTACTTGATTGAAAATATTTGACCTTTTCCAATTTTACCACATTTTTTGGGAGGGTTTTTGGTCGAAAATGTGGGGGGAGGCCCCCCACACCCTTCTCCTACCTCCCCCCACATTAACCTATTTCCTTACCCCTGCCCATTTATTTATTTTATTATACCAAAAAAATGATCACATATATTCGGTCAAATTGAAAAGGTCAAATATTTTTCGATCAAGTATGCTAATACCAACAAATCCAGCTATAATATTATGTATCATACTACCTAAGGCCCAATGTATTAGAGTGATTTACTCGAAAAACTGCTTTTTTTCTCTATTCCCTTTCATAAAGATTTACAATATTTCACTGCATGTGCGTATCGCAGAATCAAATTACGGCACAGTTGACTCCCACAGGGAACTGCAAATCCTCCAGTGTCTTCAATAGGGTGCTAGAGATGGACTTGGGAAATGTACAGACAGGCAGCACAGCGATACAGTATATGGATGTCATACTAGTTTGCAGTGCCACAGGGGAAGAGAGCAGGAAAGATTCATCAAAATGATTCGACAGTATTGGCTGAAAAATGGTACAACGTTGACAAAAAGAAACTGCAATATTATCTAGAAGAAGTATTGTACTAAGGCCAGATAATATCAAAAGAAGGGAGGAAGGTGACCGCTGAAAGAGCAGAAGCAATTACCATTACGTTCCAGCCAAATAGAATAAAAGAGCTACATTCGTTTTTTGGGCTCTGCAATTATTGTCGAGTATGGGTCTTCGACTACAGCACCTATGTTCAGCCCCTTTTAGAGGGAATGAAAGAAGCACAGAAAGAGAAAAGGGAAGGTGCATGGACAGGAGAGGGGACAGATGCCTTTGTTGAACGAAAACATGCAATAAGATCAGCTTCTGTGTTAGGGATTCCAAATTACAATAAAGAACTGTTCTTTGTCTCTCATCCGAATGGGGTAGAGATAACAGCTGTTCTCACACAGGAAATGCCAATGGGACACCAACTGCTGCTATTTTACAGCAGGAGACTAGATTCAGTAAGGAGAGGCCATTACCCATGCAAGTAAGCATTGCTGCAGCAGCTTTTGCGATAGAGAATTCATCCAATATAACAATGGGTTGTTCTCTCACATTATATGTTGAACATGCCCTTTTACCATTCTTGAACAGCCCAAAAGCACATTGACCACACAGAGAGCATCAGGCTATGAAGTAATAACATTTAATCCATCGATCAAAATTGTCAGGTGCTGCATTGTGAATCCTACAAGATTCATAGCAGAAACATTGGAGGAGAGAGCTAATGTACACAATTGCACTACATACACTGATTATCATGATGATATACCCCATGTCAGGGAGAAACCCCTAGGAGGGGGCATCAACGATAAATCAAAAGTTCTGGACAGAGACATAGTGGGACATCAGTTATGAAGCCAAAAGAGAATGGAGAGTTTGAGGTGGTGAAAAGTGCAATGTTGCCAGTATATTTTTCAGCACAAGCGGCAGAATTGGTTGTTATGATTTTAGCGCTTGTAATGCATCAGGATGAGGTGGTAACAGTGTATTCTGGCTTTGCCTACATGATGACAACAGTACACTCAGGTTTGTCACGATGGAAAAGGAGGGGCTTCCAGCACGCAGATGGCACACCAGTACACACCAGTACAGCATTTGCTATTATTAGAGAGATTTCTAGGAGCGCCTAAATGTCCCTCTGCAGTCGCTGTGCACGGTGCATACAAGAGGTGCAGACATGATTTCCCCTCGGCAAAAAAGCAGCAGGTACAGAAGCGAAAAGGGTTGCGTATTTCCCCAAGATATAAGACATTACAACTGCCTCAAACAAATGCACGCATATACGCAACATGGTGTCATGGCCACAGGCCCCAGAACACAAAAAACACACCATCTAGTGATGGGGCAATGGGTCATTTGACTCACTTATGTCCCCGTGGGATCCATAAACACAGGGGCCCTTGCTGGACTCAGTCCTGGCGCCTTTGGCGCCAGGCTCATATAGAGATGTGAGCAGGAACACTTTATTTCAGTGCAGGAGTGCTTTTATTTTACAAGAACTTTCTAGGAGCTGAAAGCCTTTATTCCAGAGAACATCCTCATGTGCTGACTCATCGGGTGTGGCTCCCTAGGCCTGGTCTTCATGTGCTGACTCATCGGGTGTGGCAGGGTGGCTGAACCTGGTGGGCATGTCTTCAGAAGCTCAGCTATATAAGCTTCTCCATCCTTAAGGCCGTTGCTAGCGTTACTGTGCACTTGCATGCAACGTGACGCTCAACGCTGCTTGGACCAATTTACATACCCTTGAAACCAGGCGTTCTCCTGCATACTCACCTCCAGGAAACCGGTGCTTCATCGCTTCATCTGCAGACTCATCTCCTGACATCCAGTGATCTTGATCCCGACGCCGCAGCACCACACTCTGCATCCATGAAATCAGACCCTGTGAAGAAGAAGAAAGACAAGTTTAGAACATCCATCCTAGAGCTGCGCCGCATTTAAACCCAGCGCGCCCCCTAGTTAACAATTTACCAGCTACTGTACCACTGCAGCTTCGTTCCTCATTCCCTCCGGCTGCCGCCTTGAGCTCTGCAGCTTCTGCCGGGCCGGCAACATCACTTGCAAGGGAAGAAAGCAAAAGAGCAAACATCAAAAGTGGAATGGACAGCAATACAAGACAACGAACTTTACAATACAACAAAAACAGATGAGGAAAGACAAAGGCAAACAGGAACACTTACCTGAATTATAGTGGTTTAGTTGCAGCAGGACTGGACTACCATGTGCAAGGGACCAGTGAAGGATCTTGGTCCAGATCATACAAGCGCCCTGCCAGAAGCAGCAGGATGGAGTGCTCGACAAAACTAATCAACAGGCAAGCTTTCCAGGGACAGTGCATCCCACGGGTACCACGGTTTGGGACAAGGGGCCTGGAAGGGGATCAGGCGCACAAGCTGGCATACTCATGCCCCCTATTCTCCACGCAGGAACAGTCCCGAGCAGCATCACCTATTACCACCAGTCACCACATAAGCGCAGAGGGCAAAGTCGGACCCGAGCGGCCTCACCCCCAGGAGGGCTGCAACCATGCCCCAACGCCTCCGCAGAGACCAGGTGAGCGTAACACATGGTGATGAAAGAACGTTTTAAAAACCTGCCATTATAACAGATTGTAGAGTTGCATGGACACATGCCACAAGAAGAGCAGAAATTGTGGAAGAAAAGGGGGTGTTCCTTATCCCCTGCAGAGTTAATTTGGTTACAGGATAGCACAGGGAATCCTGTCATGCCTGTTGAGTTGCTTACAGTAGTGCTGGAACAACTATACTATGCAGCACATATCACAAGGGGGTGTCTTGCAGCATCTTTATTTTATTTATAATGTGCATCCAGGAACCCTAACGCATGAGGGTGCAAACAAGACAATACAAAACGAAAAGACAAATAGGTGCTGGCTGATCGGGGAGTCAAGAGCTAAATGACAGGGCGGAGACCAAATTACCGGAGCAGGAAGGTCTTGAGCTCTCTCTTAAACTCTCTCTTAAACAGAGGCATAGATGAATGAGCTCTCAGTGCTGGCGGAATGGAGTTCCAGGTAAGAGGGACAATGCTAAAAAAGGCTCCTAACTGGACCTTCTTAGTTTTGCATTTAGAAAGTAAGAGGTAATTTTGATTATTGGATCTCAGATTTCTGTGGTTAGGTTTGTCCCTAATGAGATCTTGAAGGTAAGGTGGCATAATCCCACGTCTATACTTAAAAAGGATTACCAATAGCCTAAAAGGTAATTGGAGCGTCCACTGGGAGCCAGTGTAATGAATGTCTAGCCTCCGTAACATGGGCACGAAAAGACAATCCTGTGACAACTCTGACTGCGCCATTCTGCACCACTTGCAACCTATTAATAGTCACTTTACTGACTCCTGCTAAAAGGCTACAGCAGTAATCGACTTTGGCTCCTATTGTAACACGGGCAATTCTTTTCGCATTGGCTTGTGAGATATACAGTCTGAGGTAAGATAAGAGTTTAGTGTAATAGATCGATGTTGAGACCGTATTCCCCACATATGATTTCATATTTCGTGTCTGGTCAAGAATGACACCAAGGATCTTAACTTTGGGTAAGGGAGATATGCTCACATCTCCTAGATGAAAGAGTTTATAAGCCGGATCTAGTTTGTTCAGTGTCCCTGGAGAACCCACAATCATAAGCTCTGTTTTACCTCTGTTAAGTGCAAAATTATTCTGCATCATCCAACTGTCAATGATGGTAAATATTCTGTTCAGTTCTATTTCGTCTTGTAGATGAATGCCTATAAGTGGGATGACACACTGAGTGTCATCGGCATAGTTGGAGAACAAATATTTTGGATAGTTGGAGAATACATATTTTGGATATCTGGTTTGTCCCGAATCTGAACAAGCATGTGGCCAATTTCATTGTTAACTGTATAATATGTCAAAAATTCACTGCCGGTCATACATTAAGAATGATGAGAAGAGCAATACCCTGTCCTACATTTTGCTATCTGCATATTGATTATGTAGATATGCTTCAAACTTGTAATGGGTACCAATACATGATTGTGGTATTATGCCCCTTTTCTCACTGGAAAGAAGCAGGCCGCTGCACACATCCAGATGCCATATTGGCTGCAAAATTCCCTGTACGAGAGGTATTTCCTAGTTGGGGAGTGTGTGAAGTGCTCCGTTCTAGCAACAGACCACATTTTGTAAATGAGGTGTTTGAACACATTATATCTCTATTGGGACTAAGACACACATTCTCAAGTGTCTATCATCCCTGATTGAATGGTTTTGCAGGAACGCATTGCCAAACTGAAAGACACTTGAAGAATTGGTTGCATTGCCTTCCCTTGGCTATTTTTGCCTTACGCGATCAGCCAGGCTCGGACCACCACCTGACATCTCATGAACTGGTGACAGGTTATAGAATGAATGTCCCAATTGCTCCTCCCACACATGTTAAAAAAACAGATGCTGAGAATTCCTCAGCGGTGTTTGGAAAGGAAATGCATAATTATTTGGTGGCTTTAACTAAATCTCTGAAATGCAGTCGAGGTGGGGGGAGAGGGCTCAGCAAGACTCACTGAAGATTTAAATGAATATTTTGACCAAGTTAGTATATTAAAGCCTCTGCCATTGTACCCTGGGGACCTGTTCGAAATTTTACTAGAAAGTGACACATGCCAAGGTTCAAAGTACTGTACATGGTTGAGGTAGCAACACCTTTAGCAGTTAAAATGAGGAGGATGAGGGCTTGGTTGCATCTCAACGATATTAAGAGGTATTGTGGTAAGGCCACCCTGTCAGAAGATACAGAACCACCAGAAGAAGATGACAGAGACCTCAGATGAGAGCGATGACCAGGGAGAATAGGCAACAAGCAGAACAAGAGAAATAGCGACTCTGTGGTGGGGGGAGGAGGTTCCGTCCCAAGAAGGACATCAGATGTTTCCGAAAGACATTTTATTCTTTCTGATCCTTTCCTTTTTCCTGAACACTCATCCTTTTTTCAGGAGTGTTGAACATTTGTTTGACACTTTTGTTGTTTAACCTAAAAATATATATTGTTTTTGAAAGAAATCTCCTCTTATTTCTTTTCTCTTACTGTCCAAACAGGCTAATAGACATTGGCATCTCCAAAAGATTATTTTTCGATTATGATTCTGGCATTCTTTTTTGCATTCTGTTGTTCTCATCTTATTTTATGGCAATGAAGCAGTTTTATCATAATGCTATGCTGAGGCTTGTATTCAGTGACGATAAAACAAATATAGATCCTGAAATGACAACAGTAAAAATATCTGAAATGTCCCTTGAAGGAAGCACACAAATCAAAACATCAAAAAGAAGTGTGCAAAACGACATAAACCACAAGATGCAGTATTTTGATAATTCACTCTATGTTACGAACAACATGTGGCACACAAGGATGAAAAAGGTGGGACGGGAGAAGTATAATTAGAGCTGTTTTGTTTGTTCCCTCATACCATACGGCATGAGTGCCTCCAGAGTATTCACAGCAGCAGAAATACCTACACACAGAGCAAATTGCCTGACACATCTAGCACTATGCACAACAAGAGGACAGTTCCAGGGCAGATTATATATATTTTATTTATATTGCGCTCGTACACAAGTGTTTCAGAGCGCGACCAAGCAAAGGGAGGGGAACAAGGGAGAACAAAAAATAAGAACAACGATCTTACTAGGCCCAGTGACATTAAGAACGTGCAAGTGCATGGAGAAGGGAAAAGGGGGAAAGTGCGTGGAAGTGGGAGAAGTGGAAAGCGCAGAACAGAGGAGAAAAAAGAATAAGTTAAATAAATGAATAAATACAGACAATGAAAAAGTGGTAGTGCAGCCAGCAAGTGACAAGTGCAAGCTTGGTCAGCCAGGGTATATACAGAACCCATTTTCTCTGCAAAATCAATTGAGGCCTACGGTGACATACCAGACAAACATAAACTGTTCAGTAGAACGGCAGTAGAACGGCAATGTTCTTTACTTCCTACGTTGCCCCTGGGTTGCAAGCAGCAACCAATGCAAAATGGCTGTAAATAACCACATGGGAGTTGCTACAGAAAATAAATGCAACAGTCAAGGGGTTCAATGCGAGTAAAGAGGAGTTGAGAGCAGTAAGACTAATAACTCTCCAAAATCGGTATGTTCTTGATATCATCACCAAAAATAACATAATTTTGTCCCTTGTGGAAAAAATAAGCTAAATAATAAATTCTGAATAAATTTGATACAAATGAATCAATCTGTGATGAATTAAGACCAAAGAGATGCAGGACCAAGTTCAACACAAGGACAGTAAAATCATGGGCCTGCACAAAAAAATTAAAGACTGTGTACCTCACACACTATTTTATGGCAACTGCAATGCATTTTGGCGTTCTATTCCAAGCCTTCTTCACGACCAGGAGCACTGGTATTCGAATAATAAAAAAATAAAAACAATATTTTCTTCTTATTTTAAAAAAAATATTATACAATTAACAGGGGTGCACCTTAAAAGGACACTAAGTGTCTGGGAGTGCTGCAACTCACATCCTCGATTGACTAACCTGATTATTCAAACAGAAACCCCACTCGGTTTTGAAATGGAAAACACTGCCGACTCCCCTAGTGATTTAAAGGAGGAAAGAATGTTTGTCATCGGGTGTTGCCTATAGTTGTCTTTGGTTAATCACACCAAATGCCATTCTGCTCTTGTCCATACATCAAAAATGTAATCCATGATGTTAAGATGATAATTATGGTCATACTTCAACATATTTTTGTGCCGCAGGGAGCACAAAGCCTTGGAGGGTGGTGCTTACTTCATTCTTATTTCAGAACCGGAGCTATCACAATCCATGCAACTAAAAACATGAAAAGACAAGAAGGAGAAATGTAACCTAACACCCTTTTTTGTTCTTACCCAAATCACACTTCCTAGCAGTTCAAGCTCCAACTAGAAAGAAGAGGGGGGACAGGAGAGAGAAATGGAGTCTAACATAAGTGGGCATGGAAAAAAGAAAACGTTTTCAAACCATGAAGCACAAAAACCTATTTAAAAGTCTTACCCGAGTATAACTTTATAGCGATTGACTGCTCTGCAAGGTACTGTCTCACCAAGCGTACTGCGTCTGAGCGTGTCTAGTACACTGTCTGTAAGAATTACAGCCGTAACGTCATTACATCAGGCATTAGAGATAGAAGAAAGATGTTGGAGGTGTTGCTATTTTGTTTACCGTTAATGCTGTTCCTAGTCAGAATAATGAAAAAATAATTATTCTACCATAAAAGACTGCTTTTATCTCTGTGTGGCCTAAAACATTTTTTTTTAAATGTATATCTTTAAAAAAACATTTAAACATAGACAAAAGACCTGCAGTAGTTAGAATATATGCTACCAGAACATTTGTAATCAGTTATTAGCTTTGTCTCGTGATCAAACATTCACAACATTGCACATGTTAACCAAATGATCATGCCAAATTATCGCCGCATAGCTTAATAAGTGAAAAAGAGTTTCTATATCTTCAAAAACCCTTATTAACGCAGGAAAAAGACCTGCATAGTTATGTATCTTTTTTGAGTTTAAGAATCTCCTCCCCTGATGGTTGACTAGATGTATTTTGAATGTTCCCATAGGGTTGAACATAGAGGGGCCACTGCTGATATCCTGTATCTCTTCTTTACTAAAGCTGAGGGACGAGCCTTCAGCCATATTACATTACAACAGAGTGGTACAAAATAATATTTGTTAAAAATGTTTTTGGTTGCAGATACTCTTAGGATAGACAAATATAATCACACATATAAATCTCTTTTCTCTGAAGCAGAAACAACTACTACGCAGAGCTTTGTACAGCAGGGTGGAATCCCTACTCACAAGTAAAACTGGGTAATACACATAAATAACATAATGATGTCCTTTATGGAAAAAATTATCTGAATAATAAATTCAGAATCACTGATACAAATGAATCCATTTATTTCTTAGGTATCACAAAGCTGACTTAATTAAGGAATTATTTTTGAATCTCAACAACTTTTCATTTAGTTGTTCAAACCCATATTCGCAATACAAAAACGCCATTGCACTATAACAGAGAAACATTTGAAAAAATAAGATTAGGTGCTTGAAAGGTGAAAAAGAAAAAAAGAGAGTGGGAGAATACCCCAATCTATGATGAATTAAAACCAAAGTGGTCTTAGAACCTGGGTCAATGCAACGACAGCCATGGAGTGGGGTTTTTGCACCAATATAGGCTTGTCTTGCTGTACATATCATCAAACGATAAGCAGAATGGGTCCCTTACAGAGGCCATAATGACCCTACAAGAGCGGCACACTAAAATGGTGTTAGAGGTGGAGGACTTGAAAATGTTGACTGATTCAATTACCTGTTCTCATGGGTACCCTACCGGTTGGCAGTTTTTGTTGAAGGTATTTTGAAAACCTTCAAAATATTACTGCCCATATTGGTACTAGTCCTGAAAGCCATTTGTGTCCTGGAAATAGCACTAAGCTAGTGTAAAAAGGCCAGCAAGAAAGCACTGGAAATGACAATAGTAAATGTGGGTGATATAATACACAGATATACATACAAAGATGAATCACCCCGTATGTACCCAATGGAACTTTCCATTAGACCTCCTGGGACAAGGGTCCTCATCACAAGTCTGGTGGTAACCCTGCCGGTGCTACCGGTGGGTTGCTGCTGGGCTTGTAAATGTTTACCAGCGCCTGACTTCCCGGTGCCACCGGGAGATTACTAGTCCGGTGGCCCAGGAAGTCAGGTGCCGGTAAAAGGATAGAGTCCTATAGGACTTTATAATTGTTCTCTATGGGAGAGGGGATTCGGAAGCGCCAGCGCTTCCGTTACCAGTCTGCCTACCATGGCCGCTGCGGCCATCAGGGTCAGAACTGTCAGCCACAGCGGCCATGGCAGGCAGACTCCTAGTTTGCCAGTCCGGAAACAAGGGTGCCGGTGAGTTTACCGACACCCTTGTTTCTGGACCGGCAAACTTGTAATGAGGCCCAATGTTCATCTGTCGTGTTGAATCCCACAATGACATTGAACATTGGGTGGATTGCGAATGGGATGAAGATTGCTGTTTCATGACATGCGGTCCGGAAGAATATGTAGCACAATGGGCCTTAGGGGGGTCATGAAAATATGGACACTGTGATGATTCTGATGTCATCACTCCTTTCCCAGAGGTACCATCTCAAGTGGCATGGGGACGGCAGCCACTACCTGATTCTGAACCCTGGGGCGGTTATATGAGGGAGAATCACATGGGGCGAAGCGACCCTCAGGGAACGAGGGAGACATTGTGAGGTGAGACATGGAATCCCCCTTTCCTTTTAGGGTATCCCCTCCATTCCTCATGCCTTAATGGCATATTATGATGATCCCCTTCAACATCCCTCAAATACCATTGGGTCTTTTTTTGTGATTGTCGGAAGCGGCCCTACGTTCCATACGTTCCTACCTTTGTGCAGCCTGATGATCCTACGTGTAATGTTGTTTGGTCCTTTCCTCTGGCAAGCCGGCTTTGAGGTTGTGAGCCGGCGAGGTGCAGGCCCAGGCGGCGGGCTACGGCCAAAACCAAGGAGGCCCAGTGGTCCCATCTGATCCTCGCTCCATCTTGGGGATGCCTGATTGGGGGTGCCGGCACCTCGTGGTGCTCAGGAGATTGGGGGACAGAGGAAATCTGCGAGGTTTGCACAGTCTGCAGTATCCGTGGAGCCAGAAAGCTTAAGTTTGTGAGCACAATATGCCTTTCACCCCAGTTTTAATGTACTATTTTACAGTATAGGCCTGCTTTTATTACACTTTGGTGTTTGCACACACTGACTGTGGGGACCTTTGGAAATAAGGACCCTTTGATCTGTGTGCAACTGATTTAATAGCACAGCCAACGAGCATGTAAAAGTGCTGCCTCTGTGTTCCGCTGGTTAGCGGTGAGCTGGACAGTTGTATGGTTAAAGCCCAGAAGCCTTTGAGATCCACATTGCATTGGCTATTCATTCAGACGTACACAGGAGGCGCTTTAAATTTCCTACCTTGAGCGAGAATACGAGACTAGTGAATGGCAGCAGCCACCAACGGATAGAAAAGCATCTTACTAGTGAAATCACATGGTTGTTTCCCAGTGGGCACTACAATATTGCCTTTTTGTATTAACTGTGGTATATACTGCATGGTTAACAACTTCGCAGCATGGTCGGCAGCCTGCAGTCAGGGCCTAGAGAGTGGACAAGACTATTAGATAGTCTCAAGGAAATAAAACTTCTGCGAAAAGGAGCAGCACTGGGCAATATAGCCAATTTTAATGAAAAGAGAGGAATCTCTAACCATACGCAGAACAACATCACAGCCTATTTAAAGGCACAACCATAAAATATCGAAGTGTTGCAAGAGGATGACGAGCAAATGGAACACATTAAAGGCAACGTCCAGAATGTTGCAGAACCCTCAAATACAGGCCCTATAGACAATAATTAATTATTGAATCTATGCCTAAGCTTGGAGAAAGAGTCATCAAGTTTGCACCTATAGTACCCTATACACAACAAATAGAGACTGAGATAATGAATACGGCTGTAATTCCGGATATTGTGGTTAAACTATCTAAATCCCCTGATTTGGTGCAAATTGCTGAAAGGGTATATGCGTCATCTTCTGCCCTTAGTTCCTCTTTTTCATGTGAATCCTCAGAAGAGGATGCTCAGTCTGAGCCCGAAATGTTGATTATGATGAAGGCGTTATAGATCCTATGTAATAATCTGCATAAAGAATAGCAGATAATCAAGGAGGGACTGTTGTGCCTGGTACTGGAGTCAGCAAAGAACGGTTGAGCTAGTAAAACCATGTTACAGAGAGTGGATGGTTCATCTTTAGAACAAGCATCCATTATAAGAGCAAGAGAAAATAACGAAGAGGCTAGATTGAATAATTAAGGCAATCCATGTGAGGAGATGGCTGAAGAAGCATTAAATGAGAGGGACACACAGAATATAGATATTGCCCAACCTGGAGAGATGGGAAAAAATGCAATATAGAAGAAGGTGCAGCAAAGCCAAAAGGAAGAGCACATCCACAGGGGAAATTACTGCAGCTCTTACCAAATTAGAGGTGAAAACAGTATGATATCAATGGAAATCTGACAATTTGCAGTGAGCGAAGCGACAGAGAGAAAAAAGAGCCTAGAGAATGCAAAAAATGGCTGGAAGAAGACCAATCCTATCATTGCAACTAATGGGATGCATATGACATTGGAAGAACTATGGGTACCAAATATGTGTCTAGTAAAATCAGGATATGGGAACCTGAGGCCCCTTCATGCAGTCCATTTCTAGATATGGAATAGACATAATATGCTTGCATTATTACATACTTGTGTCATTATGCAAGTCATTACCTATTAAGGATATTATTTTGGTGGATGTACCACATTCTAGTGTGGATAAGAACATGGGCGGTGGCTCATTTGGTTCCCCAATTTTGGTGGAATTGATTATGAGACATGCCGGAGAACTGAGGGATATGGGCTATATAGTAGTCACATACATTCCTTACGTTTGCCCTGTGAGATAGGCATGGTTTCAGAAGGTAGACACAGAAACAAACGTACAGTTTTGAAAAACATTATTTAATCTGTAAGGGGTTGGAGACTTCCTATCTGGCCCTATCACTATAATGGGAGTAGTCTCGACCATCAAATAAAACAAAGGGTCCGTCTGTTAAAACAATAAAGATGTCAGTGTTGAAACCGAACCTTGCCCGCACTTAAAGCTACAATGAAAATGGTGTATGGGGTTATATCAAAACTAAAGAGTGAGTCAAATGATATCAGGATGGCAACAGAGCTTTTCCACAACTCCCTTGCCCAAGCCGACGGTGCTCGGGTTCTCATAAAAGTCTCTTGCTTCAATTGAATCAAAACAAAAGTTCCTCGGTTGTAGGATTCACGCAAAAGTTCCTTGTCTCAGTATCACCAATAGAGGACCCTTCCCCTGTGTTTGGCTTACTACTCAGCTTCAGTGCTTTCTCTTTCGAAACAAATAGCGGGGTTCTCGTTCCCCAACTGGTTATCAGACTTGTTGTGACTACTAGGCTTTGCATCAGTCTTTTGAGTGTGCAATGTATTCCTCAGCCCCAGGCGTGACCACTCTGATACCTCGACACTTTTGAACTTTCTCTGGTTTGGTTTCACCACTTTGCGCTTCTGGCATTGCAAACTTTCATTCCTCTATTTTTGTGAGGTCTCGGCTCGCTCTCTCCATCTAGCGCAGCCCCCTTCTAAGATTCTCTTCCCATGCTCCATGTTTCTCATTGCTCCCTTGCACTCTGGAGGGAGGTCACAAATTTAAAACACTGGGCCTCATTACACGGTAGGCGCTAAAAAATGTGATTTACCGTCATGGCGCCATTAGCGTGTCCGCCATCGTAGGAGACCGCTAATAGCGTCACATTACGAGTTAGCGGACACGCGCATAGGGCCATGACGGTAAATGACCCCACCGCCATGGCGGAAAAGCACCTTACCGGCTCCGACCAAAGTGCTGATAGCACCTCCGCCCTCATGCTGCACGCTATTAGCGGCCACCGCTGTTAGCGGTCACTGCTATTAGCGGTCACTGCTATTAGCGGTCACCGTAAAACACCGGAACCGGAAATAGCGTCATCGCACCGGAACGGGAAAGAGCCCGGCGGCCATCTTTAAAAACACAATCCATTGCCATCCCCTGCACTCAGGACCTGCAGCAACACCACGACTGGCAAAACCACATCCCAGAAGAACAAACAATGCCCAAGGCCCTAAAGAAAGCCGATGCGCGCCAGCGCAAAGAACGCTTCTCAAACGAGGAATTGAAAATGCTGGCAGACACCCTGGCTGCAAATGCAGAGGTAGTGTTCGCTAGCGACATGCGGCGCCCGGCACTCCTGAGAAAAAAGGAAATCTGGGCTGAGGTGGCGCAGAAAGTCAGTGCGGTGGGCTCCACCCCCCGCACCGTAAAGGACGTGCGCAAGCGGTGGGATGATCTGCGCCTCCGTGTACGCAGCATTTTATCGGCCAACAGGAATCTGGCCATGGGCACAGGAGGCGGAGGTGGATCCCCGATGAAGATGCAGGAGTGGGAGGAGACATGTGCCAGCACCATTGGCATAGAATCCATCGAGGGAGTGGGCCGAATGGAGTGTGGTGTGGCAACAACGTCAGACGGAGGTGAGTGACCACGCAAGACACAGCAATGCCAAGCATGAGTCCCTCCCCTAAATGTGAATTGGGAATCAGCTAATGGATGGGGTCATCACACACACATGTACACAACCCTGCATATATGCCCTGCACATCCCCACACAACCACATGCATGCAGCACCTCACACACGTGTCACCCTGACACATGTCCGGATGACCCACCCATCTGGCCAACAACCTGCAGGCCCAAAGTAGATGTCCAAATCCAAAGAACTGCAGCAACAACAACATATGCATGATGCACGTTGACCCATCACTGATGTTATCCCTGTCTTGCTCCCCCACAGGGTCACAATCTGACAGTGAGGAGCTGGACGCTGCAACGCAGGCCCCACCACCCAAAAAGCAGGCCAAGGGAAAGGATGCAGGCACCAGGCCCAGTACATCGAGGGGCACTGGGATATCTGGAGTGGCCCAGCGTACAAAAGCCACCCACGCAACGACCACACCAAGGGTCGAAATGCCATCCGACACTGTGGCAGCACCCCCACCACCCACCCCCACCACTCAGGAGCCAGTGCCAGAAGGCACGCCGTCCGCAGCCAATAGCTCCGTTGGGGAAGCAGCAGCCACGGCACCTATGAGTGATGTGGACGACCCATGTCCGACACCGGAAGGGCAGCGTACACCCAGCCCCCAGCTGTCCCCACTCCACAGCCCATGCAACACATCCAATGGCAACATCCATGAGGTGCATGCCGGAGATGCAATGGATAGGTCATTCAGTCCCGTGGCGAGCTCACCTGATGTCGGCCACATGCAGCAAGCTGCGCCGAGGAGTAACAGGGGCAGGGCCGCAGACGACACCATGAGCCTGATACGCCAGCGCCAGGAGGAGCTCAATGCCCTGGTTGCCCGGCAAGTGAGCGAGGCTGCCTCGACCAGGGAGGAGATCCGGGGGTTGTCAAGGGACATGAAAGCTGCCATGGACAGCAACACGACGCGCCTATGTGAGGAGATGGCCGCTGTGAGGCAGGTCCTAACGCGCATTGCTGAGGCGATGGAGAGCATGCGTCACTCACAGGGAGCAGATCAACCAGCCACGCCCTCGTCTACTAGCTCCGACCAGACAACCATCCTGCGCAGGTCCAGCCGGTCCTTGCGGCGGTCAGACTCACAACCCCCCAATGGTGGTAGTGGAGGAGGGAAGTAGGGCCAGCCTGTCCCTGTTGACACTTGGGAACTAATGCAGCACTGATGTGCACACCATGTTCGGTGGAGTTGTGGGGGAAGGGGGGTGAGGGTGTTTGGGGGAGTTGTGGGGGGAGGGGGGTGAGGGTGTTTGGGGGAGTTGTGGGGGGAGGGGGGTGAGGGTGTTTTGGGTGGAGGGTACATGCACGTTTGAATGTCATAATGCTCAATACAGACGTAATGGCATGGATAATCACATGACTGGACATTGATAATTGTGTATGTGTGTTTTATTGTTGAAGGGTGCACTGTGATTATGTCCTCCATACACCCCGTGCCCTGAGCTGAACACCAATTGCACCCTCCTAATCCATGTGCATCAGAAACAATGGTCTATCAGGTGCTGCCGCACAGCACGTCCCTCATGGGCATCGCCACCTGCATGACCTGCAGCCCCCTCTCCTCCATCCTCATCCCCGTCATCATCCTCAGACGGTGGTCGCAGTTCTATGTCAGGGGGCATTGGCACATTCCGTCTGATACACATATTGTGAAGCATGACACATGCCATGGTGATCTTGGCCACCTTCTCATGCCCGTACAGGAGTGCCCCGCCCGACCTGCTGAGGCACCGGAAGCGTTCCTTCAATAGGCCGAATGTCTGCTCGATCACCACGCGGGTACGGGTGTGTGCATGATTGTAGTCCTCTTCGCGCCTGTTCTGTGGGTTCCGCAGAGGGGTAAGGAGCCACCTCTTCAGGGGATAACCTGCATCACCTGCATGGGTGCAACAATGGGTATGTGTAAGTGTCTACATAATGTGGAGCGTGCACATGTCACACAAACAAACATTGCATATTCAACGACATCCACTGATCCAAGCACGCATGGCAATCAGGGTAACTGCAATGTGGGAAGGTGAGGTGGTCCTTGCAAGTGGACATGCACCATGCATGCATACAGCAGGGATTGCCATGTCCCGCCAGAGTTTAAGTGATTTGTGTTTCCTGGCCCTGGCAACGTTAGTGCCACACTGCTAGTACACTGCCATTCCTTAGTAGATGTCCCCATGCTGTTTGATGGCAATTCTGTGGTGGGGTACGGGTGTGCCTCACCACAATGGCTACAGGGGATCCATTTGTATGCACTCATGTGCGCGGACCATTTCTGATGTAGTTCAGCGTACATTTCAGTTGTGATTTTGATATGCATGTTGCTGATTTGTGTAATGGGGGAATGGTGTGTTGTGCGGTGTGCATGTTGTTTGGAATGGCCTGTTTGGCGTAATGGATTGATATGTTTGCCGTGGCACTCACTTCCGGCATGTGGTTTTGTCTCTGGTCCATTGTGGGCTGCCTCACTGTACAGTGATGCAAATATGTATGTCCATTCTTCTCATGACACAAGTTCACGCCCAGTTGGAGTATGCATCTCCCCCCCCCCATTCACGGCCAGTTGGAGTATGCATCTCCCCCCCCCCATTCACGGCCAGTTGGAGTATGCATCTCCCCCCCCCACTCACAATCCACATCACACTGACATGTGGTCGGCCTGCTACTCACCAAGTAGCCACGAACGTTGTCCAGCATGTCGCTCCATGTATCGTGGTATTGTCGAGTTCCGCAGGACCATTGCATCATGGGTTGAACCGGGATATCGGGCACAGCAATGTGTGATGATCTTATTGGAGTCACATACCATTTGGACGTTGATGGAGTGGTATTGCTTTCTGTTACGGTACACTACCTCATTGGCATGTGGGACCACCAGTTCTACATGGGTACAGTCGATGGCCCCAATGCAACTTGGGATGCCTGCCAGTGTATGGAAGCCTACTTTGGTGTTGGAGATCTCCTGGGCAGTCCGTGGCATGTATATGTGTTGACTTGTGTGCTGCAGGAGGGCATCGAGCACCTGGTTCAGTGTGCGTGAGAATACTGGTTGTGATATGCCATGCATCTGACCTACCGTATGCTGGTAGGTGCCTGTGGCCAAGAAGTGGAGCACTGTTACTACCTTCAGTAGAGGGGGGATGGCAGTACGGATGTCAATGAGACTCACAATGTCGTTGTATATCATGTCTACTATGGTGGTGATGGTATCCCAGTCCAGACGGTACAGGGTGTGTATCTGCTCAGGGGTTAGGTTGACTGGACTGGCTCTGATCCTGGGAATTGGTGGCTGCCTCTGTGGTATCACTAGGTGCACTGGTGGTGCTTGCTGCGCCTGTCTTGCCCTCCTCCTCCTCCTCCTGCGTCTCCTCTGTGCTGCCTGTTGTTGTAGCTGCTGCACAGCAATCATGTCCTCTAGCCCATGTAATGCTGCTAGTATTGCATCCATCTTGGTGTGGGAATGGGTGTGGGGAGGGGTGTGGTGTGCTCTTTTGTGCTGCCAGTCTCCATTGCCTCCACCTGTGCTGATTTTGTCCACCTGTGGCAGGTTGGAACTCTGCTGTGCTCTTTTAACGTGTGGTTCGCGATGCCGGTATTAGCGCCTTGCCGGTAAGGGTTCTTTGGGTCTAGTACATGCCGGTATTGCCATGTACGCATGGCTCGTGATGCCGTGATATTAGCGCTATGCCGCTATTTCCGGTCTGAGGGGCCGCGCGCTCACGGACTTGCCGCTAATAGTGCCACCGTACTTTGCGGTGCCGCTAATAGCGGTATGTCCGGGTCGTGATTGGGGAGGGGATTTACCGATATCGGTAATCCCTTACCGGTAACGGTATGTCCCTACCGCCTACCGTGTAATGAGGCCCACTGTCTTTTGATTAGCGTGTAGACGTGCACACAAAATGTTCCTTTGCAAATGTATCCTTCTGTCTTTGTTTTTCTCATGCATCTAGCACCTTTGTCTTTCGATCTCGTGCCTCTTGCACTTCTTTCAACACTACTGTTCTCATAGCTTTCTTTTAATACTGTCTTAACTTTACTCCCACTTCACTAGTTCCCCTCGGCAGCATCTTTTCCTTTTTCAATACGCAATTTCTGGAGATTTATTTAAGTTCATTCTTTCTCTTCCGTGTCGCTCATACGTTTTCTTTCAATACAGACTCGTATGCGCACCGGGTTTCTCTTCCCATCAGAAACTCACTGGTTGCCGCATAGATGTATACGTTGTCCGCTTTCTGCAGCTGGATACTTATGCTGTCCGTCTTCTGCAGCGGTTGGGTCGAGGTCACTCTTCCTCTCTGCCCCTCTGATACCTGGGCTTGACTCATGCCCAGGGAAATTAGGACGTTCTGGGGAAACACCTTTCAGGGTCAGCAATTCCAGCTCCTTGGAGACACGCCTCCTTCACCATGCTCTAACCCTCCTTACACAACGGGATAGTATCCCGGCGTCCCCCTTTTCCTCTGTCTACCTCTGTGTTGCCCTTCTTGGACTTCTTGGAGTTCTGCTTCTACAGTTTGCTCTGCATCCAAGACTTGCTTCCCTTGTGTTCTAGAACTACTCCATCTTTTATACCTGGGTTGCTAGTTAAGTGAAGTCAGGTGTGCAAGGTTGTGATTGAATACCTGACCTTGCCTGGCCTTATTAATGCGACATGGCCATTGAGCATTGTCATAGGAAATATTCATAGCTCCGATCTGCCGCTTCTTCATCTCAGTATTTGGGCAGTCAAATAGGGAGCAGGGATTATGGGAGTTGTAGTTTCCTTTAAGGACTGTGGGTAAGTTACGTAGGAGAATGTAGAGAAGGGAGGATACCATGGGGAATTAGAATTCTGGGATTTGTAGCGTCCTAAGAATGTTGAGGGGATATGGACATTCCTCAGTCTCTTCTTATTACAAAGAGTGCAGATTTGTTGGGGTCTAATAAGGTAGGTGGGTGAAATGTTCCCTTTTCCTCTATTCAGGTTATGGTGGTAGTACCAGGGTGTTGATTCTAATTCTTTCTGTTATGGGACCTTATTAGGGGGGATGACCAGATGGGAAAAGGTGGGTTTATTAAATATCCTCTGCGGTTTGAACAAAGAGAGACGAGGTTAATATTAAGGGTTGCGAAAGGGTTTGGGCTTCTGTGATGTTTTCTCTTTCCCTTTCTTGAGGGATAGTGCTGGGGTAAGATGGGACCTGGGTGGCAATATCCAATGAAAGTATCAGATGGGTAGGATGGATCGGGGTAAGTAACGAGGGATTACCATGTCTTGTCCTCGGGCATTCTCTCCCCAGTCCCCAAGGACCCCTTGCCCAGGTTTCCTCCCTCGCTCGTCTGTCCCAGGGTTGGGATCCAAGAGTGGTGGCCCTCCCCTGGATATCTGAACAAAGGATCTCCGGGGATTATTAGTGAGAACGCCCTCAGGTTTCTCACAGTCCATATAAGCCATGCTTAAAATGGCATGTGGTCTGACCCGCAGACCAGACCTTCTTGCTAAATGCACAGTGCGATGAAAACTCTTCATGCTTAGTGAAATGCAGGCCACGAGATTTGCTTTTACATGTTGTGATGAAGTGCAGTAGAGGTTTTTCCAATAGCCCGGGCTCCGACCAATGGCCTTGACTGGGTACAACACAGTTTTATTGTGTAAACAAAGCAGTTTGCGTCAGCCAAGGCCTTTGTCGGCCGAGCGCCAATGTTCTCACAAAATACAAAACATAGATAACGGCAGACATTACAAAACACAAAATGCAGTCCTTTCTGTAATTTTATTCTGTAGTTTAATGGTGCTGTATGCTAAAACATATTTGTTTGTACAATTCCTAGTAGCCGATGATGCTTGTGTCCTCGATAATTTATTAAGACACTTTCTAAGTGCTCGACGAATTTTGGGGATTATAGATGTGGAACAGGGAAGGCATAAGAAACATATAAATAGAGTAAGCTCAGCCTCTTCCAACAGCTGTTCGGGTTGGCGGAGCAGGAAGAGCTGGAGGTAGATGGATGGGTGGAGAGGAAGAGCAGATAGGCTTTCCAGAAGGGAGGGTTCCACTCCCTACTATTTCTTATACTGGACTGTTTGAAGCCCCAAGCTAGCTTCTTGCTATTTTAAAACATGTTTTAGCAGAACTTGAATTCTTTTTGAGCTGCTTGGGGAAACATCTTTGCTCCCCCCTCCCCAAGTCACATCAGCTGACAGCCTAAGAGCAGGCATCAGCATACTGGATTGGCTATATATGCTGGCATCAGTACGTCCAATGGACATTCAACTCTTTTTGAAGCACTTTATCCTATTTATGATGCATTGTTTTATGAAAAGCCCACAGTACTAGGTGGCTTTTTGGAATTTTGTCCAATTGTATCATTCTTTCAGTGTTTCCATTTTTCCTTGTGAATTGTGGATTTCTCCATGCAACCAATCCTGTCCAGCTCTCATCTCTCTATCCCCACAGGGAGTATGACGTGTTTTGTTTTGTCCTTCATTTGATATTGGATTGATAAAGGTGTTTAGGTATTGATTGAAGCAGATACTTCTATGAGATTGCTGATGATGATATGGTGAGGCAAGTGCTAGATTGCCTAGTGTAAAGACTGGAGGGGAGTTTCTGTACTCCTGCGATCTCTATGGCAGAGTTGAAGCACAGAGCACCCCAGCCAAAACTGCCTATACAGTAGCAATGGAAGAGCAATCAAGGCTTAAGCTCCGAGGACCTGATGCAGGCTGGTTCTTAAGTACAGTGTAGTGCCCAAACCCCCTCAAAGGAATGTCCACACACTATGTTAGTGATAACGCAGCTCTTTCTATAAATAAGGTTCAGAATATATACACAATCAATAAAACAGTTTGTACTCTGGCAATTCTAATATGGTAAATATGTACAATATCTATGTGGTACCGCAGTTAACGCTTGACTCCTTTAAAATGCACCACCTGCTGACAGTTCAAATGGCATACAAATCAAATAGTAAAGTGAATCAACAATAGACATAGGAAGGAAGACAAGTTGGGTTAAACAAATGGCAGAATACTTTGTCCCTACCAAAGACACAGTTCTGTGTGTGGATGCCCCCACCTAGCAACCTGTAAATATAGTATATTAACAAGCCCAGTCCATATATTGTTTAGCAGAGTCTTGTTTCCTTTTAAAAATGTTCTACTACCCCAATGTACCTGGTTTAGCAGAGTTCTTCGACGCAACAGATCCCTCTTGAGTGAACTCCCTTTAATGCAGGAGCCACGGGTCATCCAGATTCCTCAAAGAAAGGTGAACAATGTCGTTGAGACGGCAGCTTCGGCCTACGCAGTGCTCGTCAGTGATCGATCGTGGATGTCCTGCGAAGACGAGGCGTACCGGGCACCTCGATGATGAGAATTAATTGCCGCAAAGAGAACTGAATGAAGAACATAGGCCTGTCAAGGGCGTTGGGTCGTCAGCGTTGGAGTCGATGAACGGGACTCGACCTTGGCTGGCTTTCGGATCTTCGTCAGCGTCTTTGTGGACTTGGAGTGGTGGGAAACCCACTGGCCGATTCGCCTCGGTTCGTCAGCGACTTCGACTTTCTCCAGCAGGACAAAGCGGTTGACGGTGATGAGAAAAGGAGTTCTTGATTTCAGAGTGTCTTAGGCAATGGAGTGGTGTGTCTCCGGTCGACGAGGTTACAGCAGTCCTCCTAACCTCAGTCGACGGTGATGGTCATCAACGGCCTCGACGTCCAGGCACTTGACTTCAGATTCCTCGGTGGTCCCCGTCTCCGGTTGGCAGCCTTTCGATGACTGCCTTCCAGGGAGCCTTGGCAAAGGATAGCTGGGGCACGATGTTCCCTCATAGCTCGGGAAGAGGTCTCCTAGCCAGGTCCTCTCTTGGATCAGTCCTCGATGGCACGACAGCTTTCAGATTGCGTCAAAGGAAAGCAGCAGCAATTCTTCTTCTTCCGGCTCGGCTTCGAGAGTAAGCATCAAGTTTCGACTTCGGCTTCTAAACAATTCCAGTAAGTGAGAAGTCCCCAGATATACTGTTCTGTCTCTCATTCACACCTCTGAGCCAGGCTCAGCCAGCCAATTATTCAGAAGGGCATTCAGCAGGTAGGCAGCCAATCAGGCTCACAGTGCATTCAGGCCATTCTTCTCCATACAGACACTCACAACAAGGAATGTGGACTGGGACAAGAACCCAGCCATTCAGCACGCCACACTACATTCATACCAGTTTCGGGCAGGGCTTTCTCATTCATTGTGTCACACACCAGAAACCAGACACCCATAACATGAAATGTATATTGGTCACAAACTCCATTCACCCAGGTCCCACCCCAAGGGTGTACCCACAACATACAGTCACTGGGAAGGCTCCAGCCAGTCTGGCCTGGACTTCCCCACAATACCATATGGAACTTCCACCCAACAGCTAATGAGGGGAAGGGACAGAGTCCAGGCTTTCCTGGACTTTGGGAAAACACAGTAACAGGCAATAGAAAGCAAGAGGCCACAGGGGCCATCTTGTCTCCTATCAGGAATCAACTGATTCCAATGACAGGGCCTGGGTATCCCAAAATGGAGTAAACTCAGAGCACCTGTCAAATTCAGCATCGAGCTGCCACCACCCAATACCCTGCTCTGTGGGCCACAATCAGGTGCCCAAAAATATACACTAGGGGTACATGGTTGTACCCCACCCTGGGTTGCCATAAGGGTATCCCAAGGGTCTGTTCACCACAACCAAAAAGAGGAAGGGCTGCACTGCCAGGAGTCCCACATGGACTCCTGTGCAGAAAACAACACAGAACACACATGATAAAAGACTACAGGACAAGGACAGGGAGGCCCTGTCCATCCAATGCAATTCCAGCATCACACTTAGCATGATCTGTGAGGTTACCTATCACAACCTGGTGAAGCAGGTAGTTGTTTTTTAAGGTGACTAGGATTTCCTGGAGAAGGTTGACCAGTCTTAGTCTTGATTTGAGGTAGAGGCAATGACAATGATGTCAGCCTTTTCATTAATAACTTTGTGCATATTAAGTGTGTAGTCTATAGTGAGGACGATAATGGCATTGTTTATTTATCATCAATTACTCATAATTAAATTATTTTTTACATGAGAATGTGAGACGCATTCATTGAGTGTTCATTACCGAGTGACATGTCTTTAAACATGAATATTAAGTGTGGGGCATCTATTTGAACTACTGTGTATTGATGTGTTACATATGGTACATGTCTTTTAATACACATATGAGGGGTTACTGGATGGTGTGAGCAGTGGTATATCAATAAAAATATATGTGACATTGGTAAACCTCTCCTGTGTTGGCAATTGAGAGTAGCTGCCTACTCCAGGGGCTGTTCACTACTCTCTTAACTGTTGCACAGTGACAGGTAAATGCTTTTTCCTACTCCTACCAAAGCCCAGGCTGGTGGGGTCATGGACACTCCCATGGGGGTGGAGGGAAGGATCTGGAGGTAGGGGTGATGATAATCATATCAGAAGAAAGAAAATAGGAGTATTTTTCAGGAAAATTGAGTAAACCATCTAATATAATAGAAAGTGACTAAGACGCCTCAGGTGGATATTGATGTGTTGGCTGCAAAGCCTTTGGTAGTGATTGGTAAGGATTGCAAATTTAGCCAACCCTACGATAGCAAATTCCAGGAGCGTAAAGAGGTGGAATCAATGACATGATTCCCCCTTGTGACGGAAACTGATATTAAATGGTTATGTTGGAATACCTGGGGATTTAGTTCATTTACTCGCACTGGTGAGGGCCTAAGGTATCTTTTATCCTCTGATCTCTTCCGTTTGCAGGAAACATGGATGACAGGGAAGTATTTTCTGGATGGATATCATGTCATTCAGAAGAAAAAAGCCTGGCATAATAGGGTGGGAGGACACTCAGTGGGCCTTATAATTGGCGTAAAGAACCACATCCCATTGACAGAATACGATTGCCATGATAACCACCAGAACATCCAGGCTATAGTAATTAAGGTTAAAGAGAATATGAACTATCAGAGGATATTGATAATCAATGTATATAACCCACCGGACAACATTATGACAGAAGACATCACCAATACAGTTGAGAAGCTTACAGAACGATGGCTAATGGAGAATACAGAAGGATGTTTTGTCTTGGTGGGAGATTTAAATTACCAATGATTCTCAGAACAAGAATTGACTGAGGGTAACCAAATTAGGATGGTGGAAAATCACCTAGGAGTCATGAGACTGATTCAAGTATAGAAGAACTAGAACATAAATCCAGAAGCTGGATGACATTAATGCTGGCATATGATTTGATGCAACTTATTAACCAGCAGGATGATATTGGCTCATTGCCATACAAGTGGTTTAATGGAGATAAGCATTCATGGATTGGTTATGTGATGGTTACCAGATATACGCATGACATTATTAATGAATTTAGACATACTTGTGCATGTCTTAGTGATTATGTGATACTACAATTTGCTTATATGCACAGCACAGAAAATAATTGGGATAATGGGGAATACAACATTAATGGCACTGGATATCGTGTAACTTGGTCAGGACAAAATATTCTTGCTTTTAATTGAGTTAACAACATGTTGCAGACATAATGCTAACCTGTGGCGAAACAAACCCTGAATATTATAAGTAGCAAAGTTGTCGCTGACTGGCCCCTTAAATTGTGGCTGCCCAATGGTAAAAAAAAATGTATGGTAGAGTCAAATCTTTGCGCCAGCTGACAAAATTATCCACATGAACATTGAATGCCATACACTACATAGTTAGTGCTACAGTTGACCAATTGTTGAATGTCCTTCTTTGTGCCATTGGGGAAGTCAATATGTTTGAGCCCATTCATCATGTTGGGACATATTTTGCAATGTCCACACTTGTAGTTTCCTTTCACTGTCGACAAATTTCAGGTTTGTTCCAAAGTACTTGGTTTACCAGCTGCTTTCATGTAACTGGGGCTCACCTGGTCTTTGATGGGTTTTGACTTTCGGTAGGTAGTTGATGGCTTCAAGTCAATGTGGTTTTTGAAATGGTTGTCTAGTTGTAGAATATATGTTTTAATAAAGAAATGTATTTTAGATAATTATCGATGGTGTCTCCAATTTTAAAAGTATTAATGAGTTTGTGGCCATGGTTGATAGTATTTTAAACTGCGTTTATATGAGGCAGAAAAAGTGTCTTTATAAAAAGAATGGGAATAATCTCATTAATGACTCAATGGTGGTGAGTGTGTACAGCCTATATTTGTATTCGCTCTCAATAGAGTATTTAATTCAATTATTGTCTCTGCGTGGGGTGCAAACCCACTGAAAAGGTGCCTTTGTGAAAAGCACTCACAATTCAAATGAAAAAAAAGAGCTTGGCTACAAAGCCAGCTGTGTGGGCTGCACTCCCAATACCACGGAGGCATAAGTAATATTCTTGATAATTTAAAGAAAAAAATATTCAAAATGGTGAAATCTTCTATGTTCTTTATTTTCTAATTATTCATCTTAAGAAAACTTGATTCATTTAGGGCCAATGCATTTCGGAAAATGATGTCCTTCGTCAGGGCCATCTTTAAGCTAGGACGGATAATTCAAAGTCTTTATCCAAAGACAATTAATGTGCATTTACATTACCCACATAGATATATCTCCCTTCATCCTATCAATGCAGCACCATACAATGTGCGTATCCATTTTGCAATAATTTTATGCATGAATGTTTCTCTTGTCTTTCTTTCATTCAAATGTGTATTGGTACTTTGTATACTGTGCACCAAATGCAACTGGTTTTGACAAAACGTGTTTTACTATACCTATGTGGATAATGTAAATGAACATTAACTGGCTATGGATAATGACTTGGAATTATCTGACATAGATTGAAGATAGAACCAGCCCTGACGAAGGAAGGACATAATTGTCCAAAATGCATTGGCCCTAACACGCATCTGCTATCCATTGATGAATATTCAACTTTTCTTAAAATAAATAATTAGAAAATAAAGAACTTCGAAGATTTCAACATTTCGAATACTTTTTTCTTTAAATTATAAAGAATATTACTTACGCCTAGGTGGTATTTGGGAGTGCAGCCCACACCGCTGGCTTTGTAGCAAAGGTCTTTATTTTTCATTTGAATAATCACATTAATGACATATAAATTGTCAGGACGAAAAAACAACTTAATATGAATATTACAGAAATAAAGAAGGGGAGCAAGACTGACTCGGAAAAAGGTTTGAATGTTTCCCTACTTAAGACCAGATAGAAAAACTGAGTCTATAAAAGATCTATAAGCATGGTCCAGTGGCATATGATGTTTCAAATACTCAGAACTAACGTCACTAAGTAGTTCTTTTTTTTTCAACAACACTTTATTGATTTCCATATAAATACTAATAGTCAAAGCAACCATGCTTCACAATCAGCATAAAGAATGAAATTTACAAAAAGACCAGAGCATTATAAAGAATACAGATCAAACAGAAAACCAACCGTAGTGAAACATATCCAGCAATATGACCACAACCACACAAGACAGCACAAACAAACAACAACAAAAAAAAAGGGGGGGGGGAAGGAACCCCACCATATCGACTACAACTACCATAACCATCAAAACAAGTCCACTTTCCCATCAATGATATAGAGCCATAAAGGGACCCCAAAGTTTCAAATAATCCTCATCCTTATCTCTATTATGAAACGAAACCTTATCATACTGTGCCAAAACATGTAATTCCGTCAGCCATTTATCTATATTAGGTTTCTTCCTTGATTTCCAAACCGTGAGTATTAACTTGATAGCCACCATTATGGCTCTATCAATCCAACAAGAATGTCTCGCAACCCGACCACCCCTGTCCTTACGGGAAAGTAGAATGATAATCACTGCCGACCTCCGCAAAACCACATCAAAAATCAAATCAATTCTATCAATCACTGCCGTCCAAAACTCCAACACCCTTGGGCAGTCCGACAATAAATGTAATAATGTACCCCTATCCTTATTACAACCCCAACACAAATCATCTGCCCGGAGCCCCAGTCTAAACATCCTAACAGGCGTCCAATACAATTTTCCAAGAATTAAACGTAAACCCATATCAGGACCCAAAGTCAAGTTAACCTTCAGAATGTATTTCCAATCTAACTCAGAAAGTTCATCCAGAACATCATCCGACCACACATTTCTTATTATAGACCATGCCCCTTGGAGTTTCTCATCAATAGGCATAAATTGCATATAAGTACGTACCCCATATTCCGGGCCTGCCAATAAAGTACTAATCTCTGGTTTATTCCCAATAGAACGATCAGCCAATTACAATCTATTATTTATCATATTCTCAAAAGCCAAATACCTGTGCCTTTCATTTCGCCTCAGACCGTACCTATTCATCAATTCCGCAAAACTCAACAACCCATCCCCATCCAACACATCTGCCAACTTCAAGATACCCTTGTTAATCCAACTGAGCCAATTCAAACATTTATTATCAATCTGCAAAGAGTTGTACCATATAGAAGCATCACCACTGAAACCATAACTCATTCCATTGGCCCTCATTACAACTCAGGCGGTGGACCATGGTGCTATTAGCACCATGGTCCATGCCGGATTTCGCCATGGTGGATGGCGGAATTACCGCCCCATTCCAAGGTGAGTGGGGCGGTAATTCCCCATTCACCATTTGCCCTTCCCCATTCCCATTTTTGCCCCATAGGGCATAATGGGGGTGGGGAAGGCGCTAATTACGGCACCGTAAATTACGGTGCCGTAATTAGCACCAAGGTCGCTTAGCGCCTTGGACTTTAACGCCTGCAAAAAGCAGGCGTTAAAGTGTGAATCAGGCGTTAAGGGTTAATGGCCGTTAAACCCTTAACGCCTGACTTGTAATGAAGGCCATTGTCTCGAAACCATTCTACAATCACCTGTCTAGTAGCCACAATTGGGCGCAACTTCAATCTATTAAATGGCAATTTATCCATACTGTATACAGATCTCAGTCTATGGTAAAGCGGGACTCACAAATGAACATAGATACTAAAGAGATTAATCCCATCTCTGAGTCCATTTGGCTAAACTATGTACAGGGTAAGTATCATAAGGACGTTATCACCCCTGTGGAAGTGGGAGAAAAAATAATGCCTTATAAGAAAATGCCCTTAAAATCGCTGGGAATTATAAAAAGGTGTAATTAAAAAATGCATTCAAAAAGGGCTCCTTGTCCGGATGGTCTGACCAATGTGTTTATAAAGAAGGATTCGATGATTTGGACTATAATTATATACAATGTTATTAAGATTTTTGAGCCCACTGGAAGAGGTTACCTGTCAGCTGAACTATATCTATACTTATATCTTTATTCAAAAAAGACCCAGGGCTATCCAAGGGAATTACCATCTTTCAGCTCTGATCGATTCGATTGCAAAGGCATTCTCAGCCTTTCTTCTCCAAATAATGAATAATTGGATTAATAAGGATAATATACTGGGCAACTAACAAACTGGGTTTATAATTTATTATGGGTATGATGATCAATTTATCTGTACTAAATTATCTTATTAGGAAAACCCAGAGCACTAGGGGAGAGAGATATACATTGCCTTTGTCGACTATGAGAGCGCATTTGATACAGTGGATAGACTAATTTTATGGGAGAAGTTAAGAGTATGGGGACTGGATCCGTTGGTTGTATACTTTATCAAAGAGCTCTATGGGGATACAAAGGTGCAACTCAGGCTGAATAAGGAAGGGAAATTTAGTAGTACCATTTCAACTAACCTTGGACTAAAACAAGGCTGCACTCTTTCACCGACACTGTTCAATCTGTATGTTGCAGATTTGAGGAATGAACTTCCCAAGTTTGATAGTTCCTCCCTCTGTGTCGGTATTCACCCTATCAGATGTTTGATGTACTAGGACAATACTGTCCTTCTTGATTGTATCCAAATAGGGTTTCAAAGGAGCCTAACTGCACTACAAGATCATGCGATCAGGAATAACCTAAGCGTTAATAGCAACAACAAAAAAATAATAATAATAATAGTTAAGGCTGGGACTAAGAATAATAACAAATTTGTTTGGAAACTATCAAAAGAACGTATTGAAGTAGTACATAGATATTTGTATTTGAGTGTGAATATTACAGACAATTCACTTGCTAGTAATCTTGCCTCCAGTGTGACGGCCAAAGATCGTAGAACAGTTGGTGCTGTCAAACAATGTGTAGCGCATGAAGGGGGATTCTCAACAGAGGGAATGTTGGAAATATATCGAACAAGTATCATCCCAAGCGCTCCATATGGTCAGGAAATGTACCCAGATAAACAAACAACGTAGTTGTCTAAGTTGGAAGGTAAATTATGATGTTCTACATTTGGGCTATTCAATTCTACCTCAATAGAGGACAGTGCGAATTGGACATGATGGACACGAACCCTACAAAAAAAATAGCGTTGGGGATTTTGTTAATTAAGATACTAGCGGAAAAAGATGATGAAAAATCTATGTTCTCATACTTCTCCGGTATGTTAAATCTCACTTTGGTTCCGATAGCAATTAAATCATGGTTGCTATATATCAACTGCTTTCTCTGTGAGATAGGGTATAAGGTTACTTACCCAATTAATCTAGGGATAACTATTAGCGAACTAAAACAAAAAGCACAAGTTTGGGATAGCAACAATAATACAAGTAAGAAAAGGACATATACTAATAATGTTAATCAAGGATTCCTGATAAATGCCCCTTTTAAATATATTGTCAAAGAGTATAATGTGAAGGTTAAAAGGTTCAGGCTTATGTTACGATTAGAACAACTGCCAACATTTCAGTGGATGGAAGCTTGTACCAAATTGACAGTTGAAACAGGAATGAAGAGATAGAGACATCTAGATGCCCTCTTCCCCATCAGTTGCCTTCTGGTCTGCATCTTCCTCCAGAGGTCCTTGAGCTGTGGCATTTCTGCTACCCAGCCTATATGAGGTGACCCTGAACTGAACCTGTCTTTTTTCTTTCCTTTGTGGTGTTCCACAGGGTTAGATATGCACAGACTCTTTTGATCTGGAACAGTGTCTCACTTCACAACTATGCATATGATACCAAATACAGACAGCATGTAATTCACATCTGGAACACAAACTGTGACTGCAGCAAAGGAGATTCAGTCTGAATCAACCTAGAATACATTATTGCTTTCGGT
Source organism: Ambystoma mexicanum (assembly GCF_040938575.1). Lineage (NCBI taxonomy): Eukaryota > Metazoa > Chordata > Amphibia > Caudata > Ambystomatidae > Ambystoma > Ambystoma mexicanum. The sequence continues at coordinate 1,065,633,580 of NC_090927.1, forward strand.
ATTTTGAACTATTCTCTCACTAGCCAAATAGCTATATTCCCAATCTAACAATCACTGAAATGGTTATTCCGATAACACACAAGGCTGCAGCACTGGTTGCCACTCTGGATTTAACACAACCCTTGAACTCACTTCGCAGCTCCATAGCGAGATCTACCGACTACTACTTTATGCTAATGTGTCACATTTGATGCTTTCATGCTTTATTTGGTTCACTGCCCTTGCTCCTCTTTCCTCTCCCTCAGATAACTGGATCTCTGCCCTGCCCTGCCTTTGACCACACACCAACCACCACTCCACAGGCAGTTCCACTTGACTCACTGCCATAGAAATAGTAAACATACAAGGTGACTTTCTTATATCCTGTTTAGCCACCTTGCTTAGTAGTTTCTTTATGAAAAAAAGCAGTCAGTGCAAGTGGCAATGAGCCGCTTTACCATGGAATTTCTATTAAAAATCCTATTAACACAATGGGCCTCATTACGAGTTTGGAGGTAGCCATGCCGCTCCAAACTCGGGTCCGCGTCCTGCAAAAGGGGACTTACCATGCCATTCCGACCTTGGAGGGCCCAGTAATTCCCTTTCGCGGGACCCAAACCCGGTAAATCCCTATTCCCATTTGAGCCCCCATAGGGAATGGGGAGGATGCTATCAACGGGCCCATTAATGACGAGCCCGTTGTTAGCAACCTGGTCTGCTAGCGGGTCCCGCTCTGCACGTCTGCAGACCTCGTAATGTGGCGGCCCGGAATTTACGGTGTCGGTCCTCGTAATGAGGCCCAATGGGTGAAGGGCCGGGGTGCTAATAGCATTAACTTCCTCCTTCAGTAACACACCTTGGCCGAGTGCCCTACCTGAGGCCCTCACTTCACTTGTATGAACACATTCTGGGACTGTTGTGCTATGACTGACAAAGCCCATTCCAGAAGAAGGTAGTTAATGGTACAATACAACACAATACAGGGCAAAACAGGAACAGGTAAATGCTCACTAGAGATAAAGCCAGAGAAGATAATTATAAATGGTACATTACCCAAACACCAGGTGAAAATGTCCATGTGAATGCAAGTAAAACCAAGAAAGGCTTTAAAATTGAACACCTAATTGTCATAATGTAGGGATGATACAACACAAAGGTTAACACCCAGGTTTGAAATATTTAAAATAACATCTCCATAGTCATTTGAAAAAACATGTACCTCCTACTATCCAGGGGCATGGAAATAACACATTGAAAAAGAAAAAAATACCTTCTAAAGACCTCAGATTTGAAAAAAAAAAAAGCAGAGCAACCTTTTTATGTTGTCGATCACCCACTTGAGGGAGGAATGGTATGGAATAGATGCAAACTAGAACCCACCCGTTCCTCCAGAAACATGCATGCCTTATCACAGAAGAAAAGAGAGCAATGGTTTGGAAAAGTAACCAGAGCTTAATACTACCCAAGCAGACCAAGCACAGGGCTTCCCTTTAGAAGAGCAAGCAAGTTAAATCATCGAAATGATTAAAACAGTTAAGTAACAAATTAATATAGGCCTGATGTATAGTTAGCCAGTGTTTACAACTTTCCTTAAATGAGAGGGAGGGCACTTTAGATCCATCCCAGGGTGATCACCTGTGTCCTTAGTTCTCTGCATCATCCCCGCAGCCACTGATTATTAAAACGGTCTTGATGCTGCTTGCCTAAAAACTAGAACATTTGCCAGTTCCAGTCTATGTCGACAACAAGAGGAAAAGTTTCAAAGATTTGGTGGACAGTCCCACTGCCTCAGAGGTGGCGGTTTGCCACCAATTTGGGATAGAAGTAGGTAGTCTCGACAATGTGCCATCTGGAACACAGTTTGTTCTTGATGGCACATTGCCAGGAAGCTGCGTGGCCAAGTGAGTATCTCATGCGGTTGCTCTCTGAGTGCTAAGGGATAGGGATACTTACTGAGAAAGACTGCCTGGCTGCCATTTTGAGAAACCTGCACCCTGTGAACTAGTCTTGAGCTTGCACTGCCACCCTTTCACCTTGGGGGACCAAAGTTGCTGTTTGGGCAAGCAAACATCTTACAGCGTGGTTGTCCTATGTCCCAAGCAACACAGTAACGCCATAAGTCCCGGCAAGTTCCTTTTCTATTGGTGGCACCAAATGCAGGCTGCTGGTGCCTGGCGTGCCCCCAATTCGCGCGATAGCTTAGAAGGCTACATTGTGGGGATACATATGTATGAGGTCAACTTTGATTTAAGAAGCAGGCGAGTTATCTTTGTTTTTTCCTGCAAGAGAAAGTTTGAGTATTTACCTGCCTCTGACTACTGCATATCTGTCCAAACTTTTTCTGGTAAATCTCTCGCCTACATCATCCTTTCAGATCCCTTGCTTAAGTGCAAGGGAGCTGGGAGAAAGCAACAACAGGGGGTTTAGCTCTTCCTTAGGAAGCTACAGGAGGAATCTCGGAAGGACAATGGTTGCCTGTGGATTTATGAAAAGACGCTTATGCAACCGCCTACAGCCTGTGACCATGGCACAGAACCTTCCATTGGCGCTGCAGACAACCTCATAAATTCTGAAAGCAGCGATTAGAAGATATATAACGCAGTCTCTTGGCGCAATCCTGAAACATTATAACAAAATTATCGATCACCTCCCTCAAAATCGTCACCTGACCATCTTCTGTAGAGGATCCTAGAGAAGGTGGAGACCCACATTCTTTCCATTGAAAACAGCAAATGCATGCCTGAAATCTACTGTGGACAAATGGGATGACACCTTAAAGAGGCATGATGACGTTGACCGGGACATCCGAGAAGTGAAAGATGTAGACCACCGGACTGCAATGTTAGAGGAGGAGCTGTTAACCGTGAAAAGACATGCACAACATTTGGAAAACAAAAGATGTAGAAATTACCTCAAGCTATACTGCCTTTCTGTGTCCACAGAAAGGAGGGATTCCGAGTCACCGTTATCGCAAAGTTCCTGTACTGGAAAATTGACAAACCACTTAACATCCAGATTGCCTACCGACAGGGCCCACCACCTGCAGCCAGTGCAGACCAGCACAAACTAAGAGTGATAATACTGGTGTTTTTTTTTACAGTATTTAGAACTTTATAGCCACCTACTCTACAGCAGCAGAATGTATTTTTAAGATCTTGTGCATGGTAAAAATAGATTGTATAAAGCCCCAAACTACATATTATACCTTTCTATGTGATTTGGACGAAAATAAACACCCTTAGTATTTAAAGGTTTCAAATATTCCTTAACTTATCAAGGCAGGAAGACATTGAAGCGGGAGGTGCGATGGGAGTGGGCGGTACATACTTCTTTGGTCAAACCCATTTTTTTTTTACCAGAAATGGGTAGATGGTGGCTTTGGATTAGGTATATAAGTAGGGGTGGTGGGTTGGTAGGTTTTTGGGAGGGTACATTTTGTCATGAAAAAACGGGTACAAAACTAGCATTTTACACATTTTCATGAGTCTACTGGGCAAAAAACATGAAATACCACTTGGATTTACGCCACCATGACATATTCCTGCTAGCATGCAACCAATGGATTTCTATAGAACTTGCCTGCTTTTAACACAGCAAAAGATTCCATAGAAAGAATTCTAAATGCTTCCTGTTATGTGTAAATGGCAGACAGAGTTTTCTCATTTTTCACGGCATAGTGCAAAAGGGGTGTGTAAAGGTGGAGTGAGGGTGATCGAAAGTCCCCAATGAGCACACACAGTAACCAACACCACAAATTACTCCCAGTCAGGTGCATATATCAAAAATACATACACATTTAACTCAAACGCAAGATGAAACCACAGCAATATTACCAATACTAACACAACACTATACTAGGGAACATATATACAGTAACTATTGGCCTAAAGGAATATTCAACAAGTAAAGATCTGCAACCTGTAACATTATAGGGTCAGACATGCCAAATATACTTTAGGCAATTCTTCAAGAGTCTCAACCCTAACTAACAGGCAGTCCAATCAGGACTTGTGCTCAAAAGTACGATCAGCGCGGCAGCACTGAATCGAGCGTTAAAGTACACAAGAGGTCTCTTCAAGGGGCTGTAGTGTCGCAGGAAGGGGGTAAAGCGATGAAGAATAGAGTTCCACTTTTTGAGGAGGGTCTCCACAAGGGTGCAGAGCTATTTCCAGGAATCAGGAATAGGATTGTACCACAGGCTACCCTAACAAAGGAGAGGGGCCCTTCGGGGACACTTGTGCGTAAAGGCCTATGCGTGATTTACATTTTTTTTAAAAATGATGTCCAATGTGGTTTTCTGCATCTGTTCTATTTTGGGTCTGATTCCCAGACACAGGGTGGGAAATGCTCTCTATGCAGGGAATCCATGTGTCCACCTGCAACACAAATTTAATTCAGAAGGCGACTTAATGATTGCTGCAAATTCTACTCACTCTTTTGTGTTGTGGAAAGAACATGCAGAATCTGTAGAGATCCACAATAATGACAGCAATTTTGTTTTCCTATAAGTCATCATTAGCGAACACCATCCTGCAAATCAATGCAAATTTACCCTAAGACGCGTGTTAGGCTCAGAAATGCAGGGTACGCCTGAGAACCTGTGCATGCATTGCATTGCATCATGACGTAAACTGTGAGAATCCCTCAGCCAGAGCCTTCACCACGGCAGTAGTAGTGATGTGGGTATTTCTGATTGATTCATCATCGACATCAAAACGATCCTGTGGGAGATTTTAGTGTGTGGGCTAATTCCCCCTAACATCTCATTGCATCTTCTGAACTCGTGATTTTGAAGCTTAAATATTACACCAATGAGTGAAAGACGCAGCCATACCTCGAGCCGCATCATCAGGCCCATCTCACATTCATGTCAACAATCTATACATTATATTTTGGCAGGGGGCCACCCAAATAGCTACAGACCTATCTGGTGCCCCAACCCGGGAAGGGCTGTGGGACAATGTTAGAGCAGGTTGCTCCATCATTACTCTGTCTTTTTACAACGGACATCTGGTCAAAACATATGTTCATTGAAGTCTCTTGGCATGTTTATGCCCAATCGCACAATGCAAAGATCTGCCATCAGTGCAAACAAAAAAACAGTATAATTGTGTATAAGATCCCATAAATTATAACCAACTTTTCAAGTTGATTTTCCCCTATTGGTACGCAGCTGTTAACATGCCCACAGACATATTTTGAAAGCTATTGAAATTAAACAGGAAGCAAACACAAGCTTTCCTAGTATTAAATGCAGACAGTTAGGTCATGTCAGAACCGTGTTTTGTAATTGATAGTAAGTTGTAGCGCCTACCTTTCCCTTCTTTTGTCTGAACCCATTTGGCACAAGATTGTATGGTAGATGGGTGCACATGAGCCGAGGCGAAGGTCGTGTTTTAAGATCCACGTGTTTAAAATTGTATTCAATTGATGGAATTTGGTCAAGCGTTGGAATATTTTCTGAACCATTCCGGTGGTTTGAGTTGTAAATAAGACACAGAATTTGGTTCATCCAGACTGTTCCTGTAGAAATCAACAGGCAAATGATCAGATCAATGTTCAGTAGTACTCGCAATACAGAAAAAGTATATATATTTTTTACACATCTTTTTCCCAAACATGTTCCTTTTTGTGACCGATCTACTCAGTGTTCAATCATTTGATGGTTGGGGATTTCTTCAATCAGCGCCATGTCATTCCCAGACCACCTTCTCGATCGTTCCTTGTGCTGTAGGCACATGTGTGTGTGGATCTTGACAGTGAGGGTTTAGCTTGTCATATAAATATATTCATTCACTCATTTATTCACTCAGTTACCCATCTATTTGGCTAATAGCAGCAGGGACTGCGACACGTAAAGAATTGCAGGCAGGAGGCCTCACTCTGGATTGATGCTTGCTTATGCAGCTGCTCCACCCCTATGGTTACTAAGAGATTGGTAATGTGTATAGCATTGAGCTTTGATGCAAGGGTCATGCCCTAAATACAAATATTGTACATTTTCATGTGAGCTGAAACCTATGTGCAACCTTCGGAACCTTAACCAGCACATTGTTTCTGTAACCTCTTCACACTATTGCAACCTCTCGTAATCACAGGATGAGTAAAGCAAGAACATTTTATAACCTGAAAATGTTTTACTCCCTTTTCACCCTCAGACCCATACCTTTCTGGGGCAGATTGCCTTTCCTGTCATGACATGTTATGAAAAGTGAGTGGTTGCATTTTAAGATTGAATCACCAACATGTAAAATCCAGAAGTAGATATCCATGACCAGAGTCCTATGTAGTTGTATTCTTGCTGTATATTGTATGTAGGTGCAAAATTCAGGATCTAGTGGCAGGATGTGTAGATTAAAACCTGCAAAATTGCAAACCGTACAACAAGTGAAGCTAGGGACACAACCAGGCTTCCCCACCAAACTACAGTGTTTTCTCCATAGATAGTAAATACATTGATCATTATTGCCCCTTAACTTGTTCATTGCACAGTCATTTTAGACCAATGGTTCTGACCTAGCAGAAGAGTGAAATAAATCATTACTCAATGATAGTTGGGCCTGTGGCATTATCACTGACTGTGTTAAGGGACTTTCTGAAAACATTTGCTTTACTCCCTACGCCCTACCCACATAGGAGGTTGGCAATATTACCTCCACCTAATACCCAGATGGGAATAGGACACTGGGGGTCAGACTGGTCTTGGGCATGGAGGATGCTTGCCTAGACCTTAGACTTCCCACCTCTCACATTGCTGTAGCTTTTCCCCCCCCACCTCTCCAACCATCTAGGACATGTGGATGATACCTGTTGCTCCCCTTATGCTAGTTGGGGACTTGTGAAATGGTGAAAGCACCCCTGTGGCTTAATCTCACTAGCTGCTCTGGTTGGCATGCTCCTCTGCCCTACATCCTCCCTATCCCAGACGTGAGAGCATGGTCCAACTCAATCTTGCTCATTTTATCAGCTTCAGGAGGATGAAATGCTTTGTCGCTTCATCCGGGATACAAACCTGTGACTTGTAGCTTGCACACAGATCTCTGCAGCAGGTGAATCAACCAACTCAGGTATCTCAGAAATTATATCCAAATGATCTATAAAATGGGCATGCCTACTTAATTATGCCTGGGTGACAAATAAGGATAGTGCATGAGAATTATAATTCTGTGGGGGAAGCAGATTAACTAAAAAAGGATAGATGCAAGGCTTTTAATTCCTCATAACTTTCTGTATTGCTCTGAGCTGCTTGATTACACAGGGTTACCAGCCACATGCAAATCATTGTTGGCACTGCAACCAAAATATGCAGGCTAACCTCAGCTGCTGGATTGTGTCCCTTTTGTTCAGGAGCACAAGAAACCCCAGCCATTTTGTGACCTTGTGATCTAGCAGTTGACACTAGACTGCTCAATGGTGGCAAAACCAACTCTGATTTCCATTTAGGGATGTGGAATGCTCCCAGAGCAATGCCAGTGCCTTTTCTTTATCAATGTTGTCGTTTCAGATTCACTCCCAGAGAGTATATGCTCTGATGAGGGTACCTTGATTACTGTGCATAGGATATCACGCTGCACCACAATGAGAATGTCTATCAGCCGAAACATGTCTGTAGTTCGACGCGTTCCTGTGCTGAGGTAACATGGCTCAGCAGTTATGACTACAACACCATGATTGGTTTGCAACTGGCTGGTCCCCTTCTTAAATGGTGCAGTCAGCCTAGCACAGAGCAACAATGCCAGTGGCCATGATTAATTAGTATCATTTCATCTATCATGTTTTAGTTTTGTTGAAAAAATATAATTAAAAACCAAATTAATTCCTGAAATATCAATTGAGGAAGAAAAATGATTTAACTTCAATGAAGAGTGTAGGATATTTCATTTAAAAACATGTCCCTCTGAATGTTCAAATTCCTTACCAGTTTTATTTCCCAGTCACACAAAAGCTAGGGAAACTGTATTTATTCTCCTGCACAGTTAAATATGATGAAATATAGAAAAACTAGCTGTACCCCCTTTATCATATACTGATCGAACATGCTCGGTCCCCCTCTTTCTCTCGCGCCCTCTCTCGCTCTCTCCCCTTCTCCCTCTCTCCCTCTTTTCTCTTCCTGCCTCTCTCTTTCATAATGTCATTCTCTCACACCTACTGTCTCATTCTGTGTCTCGTCTGTCTCTCTGGTTGTGATACTCAGGATATCAAGTACTTATGTGCTAGAGCCCCCAAGCTTTTGCTGGCATTAGCGCAATAAAGGAGAATACAGATATCTTGAGGAGGTGGTGTGTTAGGATTGACAAATGTCTTATTGGCTGGTAACAGTCAGTGTATACTCACTTTTATTAACATTTCTAATCTTCATGTGTTTTAAGTGCATTGCATTAGTTACGTGGGGTCTGTGCTCCTTTGTTAACTCAAATGTTCTATGTTGGAGTGTTTATGTATGGAAAGGTCTAGAGTCTGGGTCTGGACAGTTGGTGCCTGCTGTGTTGAGCAGAGCCTGCTGTCGCGTTTGCTCTGACCAAATAAACCCTGAAGACTCACTTTTATTCTGTGGCATTTTCTTCACATTGGCGACGAGGATCTCGTTGATTACGGACCGGCCCTGCACCCATGGAAGCCTCGTGAGAGCAGTCTCCCGGTTGGCTTGCCCTCACTTTGTTGATCGCGACAGCGGGCTGGAGGAGGTGCCCCGGGGACCGCAAATTCAGGTCAGGAGGTGTGGTTTGGTGGGTCTTGGAGCGCGGACACCAAGCCTGTTGTTTTGGGGCTTCGGCATAGCCTGTAGCGGCGCGAGCTCCCCCACAAGCCTGGACGTGCTCGAGAGCCACTGCCGTCATCATATACGCCCGCGCGCGCTACCTGAAACTGTGTGCGCGCTTGGGGCGTGGCTGCAACACGCGGCTCTGTTGTTCCTGCCTACGTGGCCCTGCTCCAGGACTGTGCGCGCGCTGGGGGCGTGGCTGCAATACGCGACTCTGTTGTTTCTGCCCACGTAGCCTTGCTCCGGGCTCTGCTGGCGTTGCTGGGCAACGGAACTGCCTTGCGCTCATGGCATTGTGAAGGAGCAGGAGCTGCTTTAGAACGCTATCATGTATTGTCACGGCGCAGCTGCCTTAATGCCTATCAGCAGTACTTGGTTACTTTAATTTGCGCACGTTGTGTTCGTTTTGGATCTGTTTCAGCCACATGTTGAAGAAGGAAGACCTGGATTGAAACACACATAATTGATGCCACACCACCTGGTGTCAATGGTCTGGCCACTTCCATTCAACCCAGTGCTACTGTTGAATTGACTTTGTCTGACCTGCACTGTTCGCCATAGCTGCCCACAACCTTCCTCCTATAACTGACTGCCACTTTAGCCATGGCAGCAACGATTCTCCCGCCTGTAGCCTTCTTGAATGAGCCTGGTCGCCCCTCCATCCGGTGGGATAGGTGGAAAGACATCTTTGAGAATTATCTAGTGGCTATGGGAGGAGATAGATTCAGTGCAGCGCGAAAAAAGGCATTGCTACTCCATAACTTAGGGATTGAAGGGTGCAGTGTGTTTGATGGTTTAGTAAGAAATCAAACAGCACAATCTGCAGATATAGACGAATATGCCTTTGCCTTCAAGCAATTGGAGGACCACTTTGAGCCAAAGAAGAACGTGACTTTTGAGAGGCACAAGTTCTTCCAGCGTACACAAGGTTCCTCGGAGTCAGTTGAGTCCTATGTGGCCTCACTAAGATCGCTGAGTCACACCTGCGAATTTGAACCACTTACCGACTCGCTGATCAGAGACCAGTTAGTGAGATGTACGAACAATGTCAGAATTCAGGAAAAATTGCTGACCAAGGATATGAAGTTGGAGGAGGCGATGGAGTTAGCTAGAAGCATAGAGCAGACATCTCAATATGTGAAGGAGTTGAACATTGACAAGCAAGCATCCCAAGTAGTATGCACACTTGACCAGAGGAGAAAGCCAAGCACCAATTTGAATAGAAGGGAATCTTGGGGCACTAAGTGTACCAAGTGTGGCAGTTTTAGGCATGGGTCGAATTACCCTTCCTGTCCGGCCAAGTTTGCGGAATGTTTCAAGTGCAAGGGCAAGGGACATTTTGCCAATGTATGCAAGAGTTCCTCAATAAACCTCATAGAACCTAGGAATAGCAATGAAGAACATTTTAGGAGGAACTACAACATACAAGAGGTGGCTACCACACAAGAGACCGGCCCCAGACATGTGTTCGAAATATCAGCCATATTCGGTGAAACGAAGGGACCTGTGGATATATTCACCATTGATGGCTGTCATATCAAGATGAAAGTGGACACGTGCTCACCGTGGACCATCGTATCACGTGACACGTTGGTGAATGTCTTAAAGAAAAGCGAAAGTGTCCTTGGTCCATCTGACATTCAGCCATGTGGTTATGGGGAGTCTCTAATAGAAATTCTGGGTCAATTCCCTGCACAAGTCATGTACAAGGAAAGAAAATGCCAAGCTAATATTTTAGTTGCAAAGAAAGGTGCCTCCCTATTAGGTTGGGAGGAACAAAGGTGTCTGGGGGTTAGAGTGCAAGCGAATGCACTTGAGCCTGTAACGATTGCTGAAGTTGGTGATGTGTGGTCTAGGGAGTTTCCGGAGGTGTTTTCTAAGGAGTTGGGAAGGCTCAGACAGTTTGAACATCACATAAAACTTAAAAGAGATGCTCAACCTATAATTCATAAAGTAAGACATGTACCGTTAAATATGAAGAGACAGCTACTTGCTGAACTGGATGATCTTATCGACAAAGGGGTGATTGAGCCTGTTGCGGCAACGGAGTGGTTGTCACCTATAGTACTGTTTGCCAAGAGTAATGGAAAACTGAGGTTGTGTGTGGACTTACGGAGTCTTAACCGAAATATTTTGGTGGAGAGGCACCCTCTGCCTAACATTTCGGAGACGCTCTCTACACTTGGTGAGCCTAAATGGTTTTCGGTTATTGACCTTTCGGCGGCTTATCACCAAGTTCCTCTTTCCAAAGAATCTCAACATCTGACTGCCTTCATCACCCCTGAGGGTACATTCAAGTTTAATCGCATGCCATTTGGGCTGGCTTCGGCCGCGTCTGTTTTTCAGAAGGTGATGGAAGAGGTGTTGAGGGGTTTGGAGAAGGTAACAGTATTTCAAGATGATATTTTGGTGTTTGCCGAGGATGAATGCGAACATGACAAGGTGTTGAAGGCTGTTTTGAATTGGTTATGGGAAGCAGGATTGACGGTGCAGAGAAACAAATGTAGGATAGGAGTCAAGGAAGTGGAATACTTAGGCCATAAGATTTCCAAGGATGGCATTGCCCCCAAGAAATCTCTCATTGAGAGTATTAGTAATGCTCCCCAGCCCCAGGATAAGGATCAATTACGCTCTTTCATGGGGCTGGCGGAGTATTACCACAAATTTGTTAGTGGTTTTGCAACCATATCCTCTCCCTTGAGAGAGTTGTTAAAGAAGGGAGTGAAGTATGACTGGTCTAAGGAGTGTCATGAAGCTTTTATACAGATAAAAAGGGGCATAATTCAAGCACCGTCTTTGGGAGGATTTGTCTCAGGCAGGAAGACATTGTTGTCAGTTGATGCTAGCACTCGGGGGTTAGGTGCAGCTTTAACCCAGTTTGATTCTGGCAAGAGAACACATTATTGCATTCGCCTCGAGGCCGCTTAGAGGGGCAGAGAATAATTATTCTGTCATCGAGAGGGAGGCCTTGGCCGTGTCATGGGCTATTGCTCACTTTAAATTTTTCCTCTGGGGACAGACCTTTCTCGTGAGGACGGACCATAAGCCGTTAGTGCAGTTGATGGGTGGTTCAGAGTGGCCCAAGGGTTCCCCCAGGATATCAAGGTGGATGGTAGAGCTTATGGGGTACAACTTTAGAGTGTGTTACATTCCGGGGAAGGACAATGTAGTGGCAGACTGTCTGTCTAGATTACCTGTGGGGTGTGATGAGACTAGTGGAGCTTTGGATGATCAAGATTTTAGCATTTTGGAAGTTGAACATGATGCTATAGATATGAGTAAATGGCAGAGTGCTGATGAAGAAGATAATGTGATGCAGCAAGTCAAAATGTGGACTAAGGAAGGGTGGCCACATAAGAATGAGGTTGGAAGGGAGTTTGGGAGATACTATAGTGTAAAGGATGAATTGAATTTGTCAGAAGATGGGAGCAAACTCAGGAAAGGAAGCAGGACAGTACCTCCCAGTGGAGTAAGATCTCATTTGGTAAATATAGCTCACCAGGGGCACCTAGGTATGGGTGGTACGAAGAGATATTTGCGACAATCTTTCTGGTGGCCTGGAATTGATAGCGAGGTTGAGAAGTGTGTAAGGAATTGCAGGGAGTGTGCAGAGTGTGACAAGACTAAAGTGACCAGAGAGGTACCATTGAGTCCAGTCAAGGTACCCAGTGAACCGTGGCATAAAGTTGCAGTTGATTTAATTGGCCCGTTACAGGATCTGGGTGATGACTACAAATATATTGTGGTTTTGGTGGATTACCATTCTAAGTGGATTGAATGGAAGGCAATTTGTGAGGCCACAACTGCAGAAATGGTACTATTTTTTGAAGAAGTATTCCATAGGGAAGGATTGCCTACAGAGCTAGTCACCGACAACGGTGTACAATTCTGTTCTGACAGAATGTTGAGTTTTTAAAAAAAATATTGTATAAGGCACATCAGGACGGCCTTGTATCACCCCAGGGCCAATGGCCTGGTTGAAAGAGCCAATAGATTTGTGAAAAGTGGAATTCAACTAGCGATGGCTTCGGGGTTGAGATGGTCATATGTTTTGAGAGAGATGATATGGAACTATTGCACAACACCGCACTCAGTTACAAGAATCTCTCCATTTATGTCTCTCAAGGGAAGGCAACCTGGCACAAAACTGTGTCCTGGCTGGTTGGACATGGCGAAAAGTGTCAACATTGACCGGGGAAAGATTATGACACTTATTAAAGAAGCGCAGGATGAGTATAAAGAGAGATTTGATGAGGACAAAAAGACCAAAATGGTTAAGTGGGAAAAGGGGGATTTAGTCCTCATAAGGAATCCCAGGCTATCTCCCAAATGTGTAGGAAGCAAATTTATTGGAACTAAGAGAATTTCTGTTGTAAGGGGGAATGTGGTTATCATGGAAGGAGGAGAGTGCTGGTCTATGTCCAAATTAGTAAAGTGTCCATCTGGCGGTGAGGAGAATAATAATTTGGAATCCAATGAAACCAATGATGATCAGACTTGTCAGTGCAATGTGGGAAGTGAACATCCTTCTAAAGAGAAACTTGATGGGTGCTCTCAAGCCAATATGGGAATGGGACTGAGATCGGAAAGAGTAAAGAATAAACCGTTTTGGCTTAAAGATTTCTGTGTAGAATAATTGGTTCAAAGTTGTAGGGGAGGAGATGTGTTAGGATTGACAAATGTCTTATTGGCTGGTAACAGTCAGTGTATACTCACTTTTATTCACATTTCTAATCTTCATGTGTTTTAAGTGCATTGCATTAGTTACGTGGGATCTGTGCTCCATTGTTAACTCAAATGTTCTATGTTGGAGTGTTTATGTATGGAAAGGTTCTAGAGTCTGGGTCTGGACAGTTGGTGCCTGCTGTGTTGAGCAGAGCCTGCTGTCGCGTTTGCTCTGACCAAATAAACCCTGAAGACTCACTTTTATTCTGTGGCGTTTTCTTCACATGGTGCTGTGTATTTTATGGTTAAAGGTAGAATCAGAGCAGGAGCGACAGAGACCTCCCCCAAGGTGGGGCCCGCACTGCTATCTGTAGACATGCACTGTCATCACTTGTCCGGCAGAATGAAGCAAAAAAAAACAAGCTTGCATGGACGTGAGGGAGGTGTGGCAGGCTCTGCAGAGGGTGCTCGGGTCTGACAGACCTTGTATGGGACCAGACAACCAAGATGCAGGGTCTGCAATTGGGTTATTATATGTCCTTATCTTTGTTAATTATTAGTATATGTGCACAGTGTAACAAATGCACAAGTTCAACAGTGCATTATTGGCTACAGACGCTATTTAAAAAGGAAATTATGTAATCTTACTAACATTTTAAACTTGACTCTTTATCGGTATGTGTTGAAGTTATAATAAGAAAACTACCCTCGTCTTACTGAGCAAATCATATTATCAAAACCTAGAATAGCCATATGCACTATTTTCTGAAAAAAGGTTATCATACCAAAATGGACATTCTGGAACACTCCTATTTTACTCTTATTAAATACCCTATTGAGAAAGGGGAAGTGGAAAATAGCACCAGTGTGGGTTCCTGGCTGCTTTCAACAAAATACAAAATCATGTTGGGAACATACGAATGACCACAGATCTTCGTATTTGACAAAAATGTCTGTGATAAAAGGGTTGTATATTTGAACCATATATACTGAGAGAGCCTATGCATTGGGAAGTCAGGATAAAATAGACGCAACATCTGTCTCTCCAGTGGGATCTGAGGGTCTTACACATGGAATTTTAGAAGAGATGGGGCTGACAAGTGAAGATGTGTTTGCATATGACCATTCTCGAAAGCACAAACATACTTAGAGAAGTATAAAAATGTGGGGAATTATATAGAACTTCATGATGGATTCATCCAGCTTCTAACAGCTGCAATAACAGATGTCACTAACGTAACCCACGATTGGCACTCAGTTTATTGACCCAGAGAGGAAGAAAGGGTGGAAGGGATATCAAAGCTATGACGCATGGCATCACCCTGTTGCCAAAGCGAGCATGTGTGTGAGCATGTGCGCTTGAGCTATTCACCCAGGCCTATTATGTGTTAGGAACGTTTTTCTAAAGTCAAACTAAGGGCTTGACAAAACCATATCTGAGGCAGTACAAAACTCCACTAGTAGTGTAAGGCTGTACCACCTGAGAACATTTGGTAGCGTAGAGAGAGCAGCCAGGCTTATCTTAGCAGGGCTGTAGCTTGTTTTTTAAATGTATTTATTAATTTTCAGGTTTTATGCATAGTGTAATACATAATTTTATCACTTTATCATGTGTACAGATTAACCTTACAGTGCCATTACCAACTTCCCCCTTACCCTACCCCACCCCAACATGCAACAAAAACTGAAACTTAAACTAAGTCACAAATAGCTATCATCTAGTCATTGTACACCTTGACCAGTCCGCTGGCTTCCGCATCCTCGATAATAATGCACATTTAGGCTACATCTTCCTTTGCAATACTTCAGTTCACGGGGCAGTGCAGCTTCAGGGAGGTCTATCGTCCTGGGAGGTAAATAAGTCCTGTATTATGATGTTCCATTTTGTTATATCTATGGAACTCTCCCTTCTTCCAGTTCGTAGTGCTTCCTGCCAGACTGTGGTTTCTGCAATGGACCATCTCTGTAGATCCTTCCACCATGTTTCTGTTTTTGGTTCCTCCACTGCCTTCCATCCCATTGCTATTCGTCACTTGGCTTATGCCCATGCTAGGTTGAGCATCCTTGTCATCGCTTTGTTCTTTTTGAGGAAGCTGTAGAGGCCCAGGAGACAGGCTTCAATGGTCCATGTCTGTCCTTTTATCCCTTTGGCTCTCAGGCGTTGTTCTAGTCGTTCCCAGTATGTTCGAATTTTCGGGCAGCGCCAGAACATGTGTCCCAGATAAGCATTTTCTTCTCCGCACTTAGGGCAGTTCTGCATGATTACTCCTGGGAAGCGTGATATTCTCTATGGGGTTAGGTATGCTCTGTGAAGTATGTAGAACTGCAATTGTTTTAGCCTGGCGTTTCTGGATACATATTTTGGGTTGAGCTTCGCCTTTGCCCACCCTTTGTTATCGCTCTACCTAGTGTCTTTTCCCATCTGTGCTTCCCCTTGTTCTTATCCATTGGGAACTCCTCTGCGACTGTTTGATAAATCTTGGTTTCCATGTGACCCCCCTCGGTGACATCATAAAGTTGACCTAAGACTGAGTTCTCTGTTTGTCGTTCTATGGGAGTTGGCCATCTGGCATCCAGCTGTTTGCTGAGTCTTGCATAGGTTATATACTGGCCTCGATGTAAATCATGAGACTCCACCAGGTCTTGAAAGTCTAGTTTTGTTCCCTCTGGTGCTCGGTCTCCGTTTATGATTATACCCTTGGGCTCCCAGTGGTCCCTACTTTGTTTAAGGTGTTCTGTGTTCGTGCATAAAGTGCTGCTAATGGTATGTGAGGGGAGTATGGCTCCTCTAGTTTCAATAGTTTCTCTGTTCTCTTCCATATTTGTTTCCCTGGATGCAGGAATGTCGGGCCTTGCGGGGTTGCCTTTTCTTCTATCCAGAGCACTTCCTTGAGAAGGTATGGGGTCACAGCTTTACTCAGGAGGATGTGCTCTACTGTTTCTGTGTCTGCAAACCAGTAGGCTACATGCTGCAGTTGACCTGCTAAATAATATAGTTCGAAATGTGGAAGTCGCATTCCACCTTCTGCGTAACCCCTGCAAAGTGTGTCCATAGCCACCCTTTTCCTATCTTTGCCCCATATCAAGCTATTTAATGTGGAGTTAAGTTCTATGAAGAACCTCTTCGGGATAAGGTATGGCACATTAATAAAAAGCTTCTCAAGGATAAGTATGGCAACAGTAAACTATTTTAGAAGTGCCCAGAAGCAATTCAGGGAAAGCACAACCCAAAAGGTGAGTAATTTATCAAGCACTCTTCTAACAACACAGAGTGACTTCAGTCAGGCAAGTAAGAGTACTTATTTGAATTACTCAGCAATATTACAATTTAAGAAGAGCCGCAGCATTTCAATGTAAGTAACCTATTATACTTTTCAGAGGGGCTACAAGCAACTCAAAGACTAGTATGAACTGTGGGAAACTATTTTAGAAGAGCCCTAAAGCAATTCCGGGAAAGTACAACCCAGTGTTACAGGTTTTAGAAAGACACAATGTATTTCAAGGTATGTAAGGAAACTCATAATTTTAAGAGGGGCTGCATGCAACTCAAAGACAAGTACTAACTCCAAGACTGTTTTAGAAATGCCCTAAAGCAGATCAGAGAAAGCAAAACCCACTAACACACATTTACAAAGACAAAAGGTAGTTCAAGGTGGGTAAATCCTATTGGTCAGCTTTTACACTCAATCACTTTCGAAATGATAAAACTCTACCAACAATATTACTTTTTAGAATGTGAAACAGAATTCAAAGCTCGTAGGCTAACTACTATACGTTTTAAAGGAGCAACAAGCAACTTAAAGGTTGGTATCAACTTTTAGACACTTTGTAACTATTATTTTACAGAACCAAAGTTACTCAACAACTCATTTACAAGTAGGTACGTTTAACACTTGTTATATCTTTCAAAACAGAAACCTTCTCATCAAAGTCCTTCCCAAATTCTTGAGCATGAGTTTTCTCAGTGGCAGAAGGTGGACCTTAGTGGTCTAGGAGCCAGCTGTAGGGAGGTCAGGATAGGGTTCTGTGGCAGGAAAGTCAGAGTTCCAGAGGATCTCTCTTCACACAATCACTTTAGAGTTAGTTGAAAAGTGGTTAGGAACTTCGCAGAGGACTCCCTATATGCGTTCCAGCATTAGGATTGGGCGAATGGTATGGGCAATCTCCCAACCACAAAAATCACCCACTCAGCTACACAGGAAGCACAAATGACTTAAAGTAAGTATTAGCCAAGCCAACACAGTACCTTAGGAGAAAGGAAGAGCTTCTGGCTGGATGCCATCAGGATGCAGCAGCACAGAATCCGGTCCTTGGGTTCTTGGTCTGGAGACTGAAGAAATTGACACTGAAGGAAAACTGTCAACAGTCATCAATGTGGGAGGCTTCCAACAAAGGATTCTTTACAGCTCCTTGCGGCTCTGTTGATTTGGTGCCCTTTCACAGGAGCCAGATGAAGAACGAATAATGCTGGTTGGATTCTTTTTACTCTCTCTGTCCTGTTCTATTGTGAGGGGACTCCAGGGATTCAAATCGTGCCTCTGGAAGCGCAGCACGAGTCCACCAATGCTTTGGACAAAATCGGACTTTGTAAGATCATGCACAGTGTTAGGGAGATTTATCATTATTTTGTCATTTAAAAATAAAATGTTTTAAAGTGACATAACAACATAAACCACCCAACCCCCCACCAAGCTCCATCTGGATATCTCTGTATTAAATCTTTACATGGTACAAAACATACAATACACAAAATTAGCAAATTTTGAGAACCCGCAGACGTTGGGGACAGTGCTGTAGATTAAAGTCAGATTGTAAAAAGTCAAGCACCTCTGCCCAGTCCTTGGAAAACCTTGATTGTTCACCTTGAATCACATAGGTAGACCATTCTAATGCCACAAACTTCCAGATCTTATAAAACCATTCATTAACCCCCGGAGGATCCTTAGACTTCCCCTTTTGTGCAATTCCCAATAACACAGCCAACTGCAGCACCACAAATGTTGTACATCTTTGCTTTGAGTTGAGAAGCATATTGGAATCAAAGATCAACAATAAGTTTGTTTCATAGAGCATGGTTTTGATACCCCGAACAGTTGTTGCATACATTTGTCTATCTCTGCCCAATAGCCCACCAACACCAGACAATACCACCATACATGCCCCCAATCACTCTGTATTGTCTCCAGCATTGTTCCGAAAGGGAGGTTTATCTTATGCAGGCAGGCGATGTGTAGTGCCACTTAGTAAATAACTTATACCAGAATTCTCGCAGTTGTATAGATCGAGTGTATTTGGGAATGTCCTTCCATAAACCCTGCCATTTCTTGTCTGTAATAGGTAACCCCAAAGTACGTTGACATCTACACTTACAATGTCCTGAGACAGTAGAAGATGGCTCGTTTAAGATTTTGTAAATGTTTGGTGTCAGAGCCTTATTACCTGGGTTAGTAGTGACACATTTTTCAAAAGGAGTGAGCTCCTAATAGCCACCTGTTGGGGGGGTGGAGGGTAGTTTCCAGTGAAGTACTTGATAGTATTGAAAATGCTCCGTGTCCTCTAAGCTAAAATCCAGTGTACACTGTGGAAAGGTTTTACAATCCCTACCAGTAAACAAATCTAGAATTTTCCTACATCCTGCTTGCTTCCATTTAAGATAAGCCTGATGTTCGCACCCCAGAGGGAATTTGGGTTTAAAAAATATTGGGGTGAATGGTGAGGGGAATGTCGTTAAACCATTCCGTCCTGCTGCCCCACCCCATGTCTCCTCAACTAAATGTGTAATCTTGCACCTATGAATATTGGGGGGGGGCAGTCGTGTTTTGCATGCCATAGCACTTCCCCTAGAGCTGTTGCATCTATAGCCAACATTTATCTTCATCTACTACCCACCAATCTTTAGTTATATAGAGCTGTGCTGCCTGATAAAATGGATATAGATCAGGAAGACCCAACCCTCCTTTCACAGTGGGAGCAGTCAGGACCTCATATGCCACTCTGGGGGAGTTTATTATTCCAAATATATTCAGACATTTTTAGCAATTTGAAAAATGCCTTTGGGATTTGCATTGGGAGTGCCTGGAAGAAGTATAAAAGTTTTGGAAGAATAGTCATTTTTATTACATTCATCCGTCCATGCCAGGAGATAGATAACCGGCTGCATTTTGCAAGTTGAGTCGTGATTGTTTTCAATAAAAGGGGGGAAATTAGCTTCATATAAGCCTTCTAAATTCGGAGTTAGTGTTACTCCTAAGAGCTTAAAATGACCCTCAGCCCATTCAAATTTAGTTTGAGTATGTAAAGAGGACACTGTAGTAGAGCGTAGAGATACATTTACTATTTCCGATTTAGTCAAATTAATTTTCAAACCTGCTACCAAGCCATACTGCTCCAGTTCTCTTTTATCTCAGGCAGTGATATAGCCGGTTTCAAAATTACTAACAACACATCATCAGCGTATGGCATGAATTTGTGTACTATCCCCCCAAATTGTATACTGTGAATATCTGGTGTTTGACGAATTTTTGCCGAAAAAGGCTCCAGTCCTATAGCATACAATAATGATGACATGGAGCAGCCCTGTTTGTTTCCACCCTGAAGGGTAATTGGGGGGGGGGGGAGTTCTCCATTAATTAGTAGTCTTGCAACCGGAGGATTGTAATTTACTTTGATTCTGGACGTAAACTGGGGACCAAACCCCATCTTAACCATAACATGAATAAAGAACAGCACTCGACGCGGTCGAAAGCCTTTTCGGTGTCCAATGATAAGAGAACCGCAGGTATCTGTTTGTTCGCCACTTTTTCCAACACATAATCTCTGTATGTTGTTGTGCGTCTGTCTTTTATAAAACCGGACTGGTCGGGCTGTATGACAGATGGAAGCAAAGCTTCCATCCAATAAGCAAGAATTTTTGAGTATATCTTGGCATCAAGATTAATAAGGGCGGTAGGCCGGTACGACCTGCACGGACCTGGATCCTTACCCGGCTTTGGGTTAAGTATTATCTTTGCTTCCTCCATTGTGGGGGAGATACTACCTAAGCTGATAAATGAATTATAAAGATAGACCAATCTTGGAGCTAATACCTTACAGAATATCTTATAAAATGGGGCAGAGAACCTGTCTGGACCAGGAAATTTGTTTAATGAAAGCGATTTAATAACATTGATTAACTCTTCAATTGTAATATCTTTTTCCAAAGTATCCAGGTCTATCCGAGAGATCTGAGGTAGATTAACTGTCTGCAAATATAAGAGCTGGAATTGTTCATCTGGATTCTCAGTGCAATATAAATGACAATAAAACGAGTGGAATTGTGATATAATTTGAGAAGTTTCAGTAACGATGCACCCATCTGACATTTTTATCGATTGGACAATTTGTGAGGCTACCTTTTGGTGCAGTTGTCATGCTGACAAAGTATCTGCCTTGTTGGTCCTGACATAATAGGATTGACGCATGTACAGCAGAGATTTCTCTGCCTTTTTCGTTAGGAGCAGATTAAGTTTATCTTTGGCTATTCTATATGTTTTTATAGTTGCTGCCAGAACACCATTCCATTCTTCTCATTACGTGTTGTAGTTCTGCTTCCAATGTTACTTCCAACGCTGTTCTCTGTCGTCGTTTATGTGCCGCCTCTGCTATTAGGATCCAATGGATTGAAGCCTTAAATGCATCCCACACCATATTAGCAGAGATAGCAGGTGTCTCATTCTGATAAAAAAACTCCTCTATTTCATCCTCTATTTTCCCCTTCACCACTGTATCCTGAAGTACTGCAGACGGAAAGCGCCACATCCACATCCTTGAAATTATTCCTTTATTTATCTAACTGTAAATTCAATGGTGCAATAGGGTGACAAACCATAGAGGTAACTCTAACCAATAAGGTTTTAGAGATTGAAGCATAATCGATACAGGAGAACGAGCGATTTACGTGCAAGTAAAATGTATATCCTTTCGCTTCCCCCATTAGAGCCGGCCACACATCTACCAAAGTCAAATTAGCAAACTTTTGTTTTAACAAATTAGTGGGTGTAGAGTGTATCGAGGAGGGGACTGTGCTACAATCTCATACAGGGTCCCAGACTATATTGAGGTCTCCTAGCATTATTATTTCCCCCTCACTGAACGTTTCAAGTTGAGTGGTAAGTGATTTCAAGAATATTTCCTGGTCCGTATTAGGTGCGTCTATCGACTCCACTGTTACTTTTTTGGGGCCGACCTTCAGGATAGCAAAAAGGTATTGTCCCTCTTTATGAATGTGTGTTTTCAACACTTTACAGTAAGGACCAGGCCTCAATCCTAAAAGAACCCCGGCAACTTTAGTCCTAGCATTGGCTTGTAGCACCAGCGGGTATTGACAAATTCGCAGTTTATGCTTGTCTGCTAGACATATATGTGTCTCTTGGAGCACCACCAAGTCCTGTTGGTGACGCCACAAGAGAGCATCTAGCTTTCTACGCTTCACTGGTGTGTTCAAGCCTCTAATATTTAATGTTAAGCATCTAAACTGTCCAACTTTAGTGTTGAATTATTAATGTCACACATTCCACACATTTCAAACCCTTTGCATACCTTGTCCAAAAACACCATGCAGGCCCTCCTCCTGCCTCCTTCCCATCCAGCTTGACCCCACCTATTACACCCTCCTTAGGTCCAACTTGTCTATCACAAACCCCAAGCATAGTCTCCTGGTGTGAGCCACATTTCCCAACCCACTCTGGGGTAACTGGCCCCAGCCATGAACCCACTAATACCCCAGGACAACGTGCTGGGTGTCCAAACACCCCCATCTGCTACCTTGACAGATAGATTCCAGCAAGGTCTGCATTATCTCCTCCTCCATATTCGATGAAGATTTAAGGTAGCTTCTGATCCATTGATGCGTCGTACAATTACCAATGTTTGTACCTTAATCAGTCGCTTTGGGAGGGGGGCCTCTGAGACGAGCCTTCCAATCCTCCTTTCACAGTTGCATTTTCTTCCTCCCTCGCCGCGTCACAACCGACCAATACCATTGTTTCGACTGCTGAGATGTGGAACCAGAGCCAGAGGCTATTGCATATTCACCCTCCTCCTCTTCGACCTGCAGCAGTGCCAGGCCAGCTTCTCGAGATGTAATCCTCTGCTGCGTATCGTCGATTGAGAAAAGGATTCCAAAAGGAAACGTCCATCGGTATTTAATCCCTCGGTCTCGCAGTGTTCTGACAACTGGTTGCATCTCGTGCCGTTTCTGGAGATTGATCTGGGAGAGATCTTGATACAGCTGAATATCTGTCCCATTATACGTGATCGTACTTTGCTCCTGGGCCGTTCTCAAAATCTGTTCCTTTTGTTGGTATGAAGTGCAGGCAGCCAGAATGTCACGTGGGTGGGCCCCGGGTTCATTCCTTGTCGGGCTGGTATGATTTATTCACTCTATAGAGATTAGGGGGTTCTCATCTCCTGGAAGCAGGTCAGCGAAAATCTGAGTCACCACTTCTCGTAGCTGGGAGTCTAGAACAGTTTCCGGCAAGTTTCTCACCCTTATGTTTGAACAACAGAACAATTCTCCAAATCTTCATATTGCAGTTCAAGGTTTCCCGTCGCTCTGGCCAAGTCATCCAGAGCAATGTCCGTCTGTTTATTGTCCTGTGTCAGGGCCTGGATTGCCTGTTCATTGAACTCAACCCGCTCGCCCAGTGTAGCAATATCTTTGCTAAAATCTGAAAGTGATTGCTTAATTTCCGATGTAAATCATGTAAATTGTGCCTGAAAGGAGGCTGCAAAATGTCTCTTGAAATGCTTGAAAGCTAGCAGCAAAGTCCTCTTTAGCAGCCGCCATGACCGTTTCCTGGGATTCAGTATTTTGGGATAGAACAGTTTGCCTCTCTGCACCTTCCCCAGACGTGCCTGAGTCCTTTGCACCTCAAAGCCTTTGCAGAGGATTCTGTTTGACTTGCAAATCCTTATGGGGCAGTGACTGAAGAGACTTTTTCTTTCCCTTCGGCATAAAACACAAATATCCAGCCAGGATAAACGTTCAAAGTTCAGTGTTGTTAGAGTGTCCGAGCAAGACGAAAGACAGTGAGGTATCCACTCCTCACCGCCTAATACTGTCCCCCCAGCAACCTTCCACTTGTATGCTGCTGTCCTGATATTAGTCACGCCTCCTCAGCTCAGGAAGAATGCCTGTGTCTTCAAACCAACAGAATGCAGCAAAGTTTACCACAGGCCCCACCATGCAAGTTCCAGATGTTAAATTGTCTCGATTTGTGTTTACAGCGTTATGGTTACTCGTAGATGCAATTACATTATTTCTACTACTACCAATGCACCAATTTTCAATACTACCCAGCAATCCACAGTCTGTTAACAAAGCGCCTTCAATGAGATGGATGACCACATAGTTTTGCTGAGAATATAGTTCCTGGTTCCGAACGTTATGAAGCAGTGCTCCTCTATTTGACCCAAAAAAGCTTTAAAAATTAAGCGTCATGAGCAAGCAGGTATCTGGCGCTTCGCCATTAATTGTCAGAAGGCCCCAAACTTGTGGGCCGCAAATTCACATCAGAACAGACCAACTTGTATAGCTTGCATAGAGATTACAGAGCCCTAACTTCTTTATTCCATTGTGTCCTTTTTGCAATAAACAGCAGCACTCTTACCAGAGTATTCTTCCACCGTTGGTATCCTTCAAGCTGTACATCCCATCCGCCCCTCCTCCAGACTTTATTCCGTCCAGCTGAGCTGCTCTCAGCTGCTTTGCTGCAAATATAATGCGCAGTAAAAGCAACAATCCACGCTATCAATACAGTTATAGAGCTCTGAGAGCTCTCACACATCATATAGCTTTCAGTATGCTGAGCACAATTTGCTTGGACACCAGGTTCCCACTCATTAATTCTCTTCAGCAGCTGAGATTCCCAGTGCTGCTTGCCTCATGCAGGACTTGTCTATGCCCATTAACTTTACGACGCGTCTTACTCGTCTTCAGTCCCACGTGTTGCTCCAGCCTCGGCTGTCAGCGCTGTCCGCTCAATGCACAGTTCTCCTTTATCTTACAGCGGTGTATTTCACACTGTTTCTGCTGGTGCGAGGCACAAGTACAAGCCATTTCATGTGCTGACAGTCAACGTGGGGCTCCATGTTGCACCTCTCTGCAGCCTGCCAGTCTCGTGTGTCTGTGCTCCGCAGGTGGACCCAGTGGGTTTCTGGGTCCCCGACCACAAATGCCTCTCGTCTCCATTCTGCTTCAGCAGCTGAAGTGTTCCAAATTCCTCTGGTGCACTCACAATCCGGGGGAGATGCGAAAGCAGCGGCGAGCGTTACTTCCCACGCCCTTTCCCATCGTGTCGACCCAATCTCAGCAGAATTCTTTTTCTTTAAGCTGCAGTCAAAATTCCCACTTCCTGCAGCCTAGGGTTAGGGTCCCGGCTTGCACCTTATGCCAGACTGAATATTGTAGGATTGTTGCCAGTTTTCCCAGTTTTTCTTGCCGCTCCCGATATCCGTGGAGGAGGAGAGAGGCACAGACACGTCCTCAAGCTGCGGCAGCTATCTTGAAATTGCGATTTATCATTATTGTTCTTCATCCCCTCTGCTCGTGAGACCCCCAGCACTTGTTGCTGGACTTCTGGACCTTTCTTTTAATCCTGAATGAGTGGAGCCTTTTTCCACTTATTCATTCTTATGAGCTCTGTCTTTTAGAACTTATTCTTTGTATTCTACCTGTGCTATGGAGTCTGTTTGCTCAATAGCCCTTAAAGGCATCTGTGTTGTACTACTGCAGCACACAGCTCCTTATGGGCAGTGTTGTTGGGGACCCTTAGGGTTCTCCCTTAAGATTATTTTTCCTATATCCTTAAGTTAACTACAGCAGGATAAAGAGATACCTAGGGCCCGATAATTATGTAGAAGCAGTGAAGCGTGCTATATAGCAAGCTTCACTGAGCCTTTTATTGATGCCCAGGCACCACGAGCATTCTCAAGTGGGCCTGGGCGTATTCGCAGAGCACAACAGTGCCCTGGCTGCAATCCACCTGTTTCTTTCGAGAACAGGCTGATTGCAGAATCTCAGCAGCACTTTTTTGAAATAACAAGGGATTTGTAATTTTACGAAAAGTGCTGCCAAGATCATAACAAACACTAATCTTCGTCAACGACAACAACATGCCAATTTATACACACGGGAAGTACGCCCAAGGTCATAAAAAAACATTCCATGAAGGAATGCAAGGCCATATTATTTTTACAACTCCGAGCAAGGAGTCTCTGTGTGAGTGGGTGCTTTGGGGGCATAAGAGAGCCACGTTATCTGAGCGGAGCCATAGCCATTGCAATCGCTCAAAATTCCAATGCATCTAATCCCTGCAATCTCTTCACCCAAAAATCCCTGATTCTTGTGGCACTCCTCCACAAGAATGACACCAATTTGGTGCCGTACTTCAGTGCCAATTTCAGGCAGTTCCGAAAGTGGAGGAATGCCACAAGAATAGGCATGCAAAATTCCACATAACGAAAGTGCTGGTAGCTAGGTCCGTTTTCAGTCCTTCCTAGCAACCAGCACCCATATTCTGAAAGTGGCATATTCATTCAGACTTCAGAAGAATGCGCCACCTTCAGAATAGGTGTTAAGTAGCGAAAAGGTCGCTAACACTTTATGCAACCTTTTTTCTACTTTACACCTTGATGAGAATCGAGCCCTTAGTGTCTCTCCCAAAACTCTGTAGTCTGGAAGATTGGCACACAGCACCTTCAATGGAGTGCCAAAGGGATACTTAGTATCCCCCTTCTCTCTACTCCTCTGACTTTTAAGTCACATAGACTATCACTAAGTTATGGCTGGTGGCAGTGGACGTGTTATACCAACTATTGTGTATTTCTTATACTCCAGGCTATGTACACATCCTCTGTAGTACACAATAGGGGCACCCAGGTGCCAACTTGGGGCCTCCCTTCTTTTTTCGCCATTACTAGCATGGTCTGTTCTTTGTTAGCCCTTCTTCTACCATTCTGGGAGGGGGGGGTGTGTGTGTGAACAGTAGGAATCCCCGTCTGGGCTCCAGAGTGTCTGGGCAGGCAGGAAGTGGGGGAGGAGTCTCCCACCCACCTGTCCTTTGTCAGCCAGAGTGTCTTAATAGGACCAGCTCCCACAGGGGGTCTGGCTGACCTGATTGGACAGCCAAACGCCCCTTTCGGTAAAATGCTGAGAGATTGCAGAGTAGTGTGTGCTGGAACTGTCTAAATGGGGAGGCTTCTGGAGTTTAAAGCAAGTCGACCACAAGAAACAGAAGAAAACGAAGAAGAAGATGAACAGAGATGCCTGCAGGCATTTGCAAGACTGTGAAGACCACTGCTTTCCTGACCCAGTTTTCTATACGACAAAGGAGCTCCAAAAGGGGCAGCTGGTGGGAACAACCAATCCCAAGATGAACTTTGAAACAAGCCATCTCCCGAGGTCCTAGGAGTTTTCAGACCGACGGAACCCCAATACCAGGAGACCTGCTGTCCATTTCGAGTGCATCGTTGTGGAAAGGCCGAATCCATCCAAATATGTGCTGAGCCTGTAGGGACACTCCAGAGATCTGATCGAACTCGCCCAGACACCCTCACCAGAGTGTGGGACTGCAGGAAGTGAGGAAGATTGACCACGCGATCCGTGTCCTTTGTAGGTGTAGCTGAAAAGGCGCCAAACCCACAGAGTGAACCAAGAAAATGCTGAAAGTCATGCCACCAGTCCCCCTCCAGATTGCTACTGGAAGACAAGTCCATTGTCAGAATCCGGAGGTCGGGTCCAGGGCTGCCACATCAGGGAGGAGCCAACACAAACACTTTCTTCAAACTCAAGGTACTGTGGGGAAAAAGGTATTGCTTACCTGATTCTGAGAAGTCGTTCCAAAGCATTGGAGTGCACATAGGGTTCCCATGGGAACCCCCTCCTACCTCTGACCCAAGCTGTTGCTTGTGCCCCCTTTTACGTAAGTTTTTTAGTCTCCTTTGTTAGTTGCTAACTTGCTACTTCAATAAATTTAGACTCTGAAAGAAATCCACAGGACCTCTTCATTATTCGCTGTTTGTCAAGACTTCAAGGCCTCTCCGAACTGTCTTCAGCTAGGGTTGCGTTTCTGGACTTAAAAGTCTTGCCAGGTGAAGAAACCATCTCTAGAACCTTGGTCTAAGGTCATGTTGCACTAACCACTTATTTTCCTCCCTTTAAGTGACTTTTCTGTAAGTGTTTGCAGAGTAAATGCGTTACCTTATAACCTGTTGAAAACGCATGAGTGCCCAATTACCGATAGAATTCCCTTTCTAACATTGCTACAAATGTAACCACTAACAAACACAAAAGTGAAAATGCCCTTTGAAGTGTATTATCTAGTATTCTTAATTGTTCTACTGTTACTGTCTGAGGTATTTAAAGTGATGCTGGTGTAAATATAATACATATATATATCTTTTATATAAATATAAATATATGTATAAGTGCTTCTTTGTTGTGCCGGCCTAAGATTCAGAGTACCTACAGCTCACATTTTCCTCTTAAGATAAGCCTGACTGCTCTGCCACACTACCAAGGTCCTGAGCTAGTACACACTGATACTAAGAGTTGGATATCTACAAACCACTGCGATAGCTTACTAAAGTCTTACTCCAAATAGGACATTAGGAAAACTCCCCTAACACACGGCACTCAGGCTCGAGGTCCCCTGGTATTGGTGTTTTGCAGCCCAGCAAGGGCTGGCTCAACTTGCAGGTCTGTTCGAGATTAATGGATCTCAGCAGCCTCTGGGTAGGAGTTGTCGCATTCGGGATCCCCAGGCCGCTTGGAAGGAAGGGTTACATCAGGCTCCGATTACACATCAGCCTCTCTAGTTGCTGGAAATGGTTACATCTGTCGTTTCCAGGGTCTGACTGGGACAAGAAATAGGCCCGGTCACCCAAAAAAAGTGGCCCACCCCTCGCCCTCTGATGACATCACAGGAAGTGAAGTCATTTGACCCCACCCCAAAGTGACATCCCGGGAAGCCATGAAATATGACCTTTCACCCCTTGACAAAACAGGACATGTCATCAAATAGCATTGTTCCTAAGTGCACTAAATTACTGTGAATCCAAGCAGCCGTATGTCCAAGGCCAAATGATAATATGTTATTGTATAGCACTTACGCTTAAGCTCTTTTTTTATGGAACAAATATGCATATAATATCACCCAACCTGTGTTGGTACTCATTTATCGACCTAAGAAGGATGAAAAGCTTTTTGAAGAAAAAAAACAATTGAAAAAACAAATATTTCTTTTTTTCCGTTTTTATTTTCCAAAACCGGCCCAGGCATGGCCAGAAAACCAGCCCCCACTCCCCAGGGATGATTTCGGCCCGGCTGAGGGGCCAATCCGACCCTGGTCGTTTCTTCATCTTCCTCTTCAGATTTGGTTACAGTGGTCAACTTGTCAGCAGCATCCACGATCGGAGCCGTAATCAGGAACTACAGCACAAGCACTGCAAACTCTCTCTGCAGTTTACAGAAAGGGGCTGTCTGAATTGCCAGCCCCCAGTGGGAACTGGTTCCTTTCAGGCAATTTGAAAGACTAGTGCTGCAGAGTTTTGGACCCCTTCCTCGCTTCCTTCCTTCTCAGACACTCTGGAGCCTCACCGGGGAATACAAAAGATTACCGCTGGAGACAAAACATCAACCAGGGTCTTTTTCCACCTAGAATGTACTTATAAATCACAATTCATCCAGGCACTATCAGTGTACAGTGAGTGAGTTATAATTGAAATCCCAATTCCTTCAAGAGTTCCTCCATACCTCATACAAAATTGGACTAAGGAGACAGGTTAGCACATACACAAGATATTGATCTTTTACCCCTGGAGGACGGAGAACTCCAAGGACAACTGGAAAACCGACATCTTATAGTTTAATACAATCATAGGATGCCGAATTTACCAATCCATGTGTTGAACTATATGTTGATGTGCCAAGTGTTCTGTTGGTCCTACATGCATTGTATATCCCCAGCCAATAAGATAACTCAGCAGGTTGAGCACTTGCTTCAGAGCTCTGTGTCTGCAGCTCACATGTAAGAATCCTGTCAAGGCTAATTCTTCCTTTCATTCTTTTGAGGTGATTAAATGAATGCCAACTCTGGTTGGGTAACAATAATTGTATATAAAGATGCTCTATGAACAGCTTTAGAAAAAGAACAATAGGAATAACACATTATTACTATCTCTCTACGAGCACTGGGTGCTTCACAATGTCTGAGGATTAGTGACTATTGTCATGAGAACATAATTTGGATTGTGGGACTCTGCTAGCTATTATTGGGATTATCTTTCTTGAAGCAATTTATTGCAGTATAGCATTCCGTTCAGGATTTCCTCACAGAGGGCCACGAATGTTACATGGCTGTCACTGCATAAGTTTATGATACGCTTCTCACTTGTAGATGACTTTGTGTCACAGTTAGGCCACGTCATAGCACTATGGGTGAACAGCAGGGAGGATATCCTTTAGAATGCAGCCTAACAAATTAACCAGTAGTGCCCCCAAACGGCCTTGAATTGCCAGCTGTATAATAAGGATGACTAGGTGACCCTGAAGACACTCTAAAGCAGCAGCTCAAGCAGTCATTGGGCCCTGCCAGCAAACCTATGCGTTTACTTGGGCATGTCGGAGGAAAGGATGCTTTCTGGGGGGTTGTTAGGCTCCTCTTGAAATAACCTCCATATAGACACAGTTTTGCAACCAGTTCCATGTGCTTACATGTGCTTTGGTTGCCTAGTCGGTTAACAGGTGGCAGCAGGGGAAAACCGAAGACTTGGAAAAAATCTGCCCTGTCTACAGGATATATAAGTGTAAAGGAAATGTGCAAGAGGCAGGATATTTCTCAGATCCAAAGTGGAGAACATGTTATTGAAAAATAAGTGAATGAACTCCCAGACTAGTAATATTGCCGGCAGGAAGAAACAGATATTTAGGCAGTAGATTCACTTGGCGGTCGTTCACAAATACTTTAAATACAAAGACAGAATAACAAATTAATCTGTGTTATGAGTGACTCGTGAATGAGGCACTTTACACAGCAGGAGGAAAGATGTTATGCTCTGTTTCATGGGATTGGTAAAGTGCTTACAGCACATTGGTATGGGCTTCAAGCACTGAGACTGCAAAACACTGAATTACAGATTCAATCAGTACTCTGCATAATATGAATGAGGAGTCAAAAACAGCACAGGCCATTTAGACAGTCTTATGATGTTGCTGGTAAGAATACTCAAGTGTGGTCAGTTCAGATCACATCTAGTTATCTCAGAGCATCTGACGGCATATATGGATCTTCAGTTTTTGCAATTTGCAGCTCATCTGCAAATTCGAGACAATATTTCTAACTTTCCGAAGGAAAATCAACTGCATCGCTGCTACTGTCCTATTTTGATGCAGCAAGAGGACTTGAATTCAAAGTGAGTAAACGCTGTCTGGCATCCTTGCATGCCAGGCAGCGTTTAATTTTATTTGTGAGTGTTGCCTGCCATGTTCGGTAAGCAAGCAGGGATCACAATTACAATTCAAAATAATTTTCATTTTGAACACTGCTTACCATGAAACATGGTAGGCAGTGTCCACAATTACAAATAAATGCGGTCCAACATGCAAGCAACTCGGGCAGCGTTTAATTGTAATTGTAGATGCTGCCTGCCATGCAAGCATGGTAGGCAGCGTGTGCAATGGATCCGAATGGGGTCCGTCTGCTTTATGCTGGTGCATAAAGCTGACGAACACCATAGGGATTCTCCAGCATTTGCTGTAGCGTTTTTATGGCAGAGAGCTGATTTAAATTGATTTTATTTTGGCAATTAAAAGAATATAATGAAATAAGAGACACTGCTAATATTCCTATGAGTAACTTCCCTAAAAATCCTTTTCATACTCATGGACAGATTCCAGCATACTTTACAGTTTCAAGTCATGGATCAGAATCAATTATTGACTGTATATTTGTGTCAACTAGAATATATCATTTATTTTATAATTTCAATCTAGTTTACACCAAAATGACTGATCATATTTCACTAACAGTATGTTTTCTAGGGAAGCATCAAACTAGTATTTATAAATCTAATCCTACTACACTGGAAGTTTATGCAGGAAGTTGATTGCACTGGACTGAACACCATATACAATAAGTAGATTTTATAATAAGTCATATTTATAGGAAATTTGATCGTTGGATCAATTATCATTGGGAGACATAATTTGATTATATGCAACCAATCATTTTAGATATATCTTCTAAGTTCATATATCCAAGACAGCCACATGTCAACCCTGCAATAGCATCTTGTTTAAAATGTGTGCCTGAAACATAAGGAAACTTTAAATAATTGGCAAATGGCCAGATTATTTGATAGCAAAAATACATTAAAAAAATACAAGAACTGGTTAATATCTTACAGAAGACTGCAATAGACTAAGACTTGGGAAAATATGTTGCAAATATTCAGATAGCACGATATTAAAAGATTCCAGAATTTGTTAACGCAATCTTCAGAATTGCAAAATATATCAAAATGTAATATTATTTCGGAACAGAGCTTGATAAAACATTTCAGGACTTTATAATAATGATAATGCGCATGAAGCCAATAGCTTAAGCAAAGAGCAATCACTACACTATCATAAGGCAGATATTTATAAGGGTAATATAAATGACATTTTAGGGAATTCAATTTGGATTCTTGGAAATGCTGGTCCTCTAAGGATCATAGAAAAAGGTGAAGGAACAAATGTAAATCCTCAAGAGTTTCAGGCATGGGTTGATTATGAAAAAAGGTTTTGAAGCTGGATACAAAGTTATGGCCTTTGATTTGAACCCAAACCTATAGAGATGTTTTAGGGTCTTTACACTTTACAACTACTTGGACAATATCTTATAATGCCCCTATTTAAAAATTGTTTATCATAAATTGCCAGATAATTGTACAACCAATTGCACTTTTGGACGTAATGAGTAAAATATTTTGCTCTTTATATTGTTATGTTAATTGGATTTATACTGCACATGGCTGACATTTGCATGTTCTCCAGGTGCTCAAGTGGATCTGAAAAAAAGAGGAACTGGTGTGTTTGTTATTGGGAGGAGAGGCACAAGTGGTTTTGCAGTTGTGCTGGTAGTTTCAGTACAGAACAAATGATCCCTGTGTGTGGGTTTGATTCTAGGTGGATCAGTTGGCGTGTGGGTGCTTGAGTCGGTGCTATAGGGGTGCTTTGACTGTCTTGTGAATGTGTGAGTTATTGGAAGGGGTGTGGGGTTTTGCTGCTTGATGTCAGTGTGTTGTGGTTGCTGTGTGTGGGTAGCATACCTGGTCGGTGTGTGCTGTGTTGGCCAGAATATGGAGACAATTAATAGGTTTTATGGGGAGAAGGCAGTGATCCTTGTCCCAGGGTAAAGGGTTGAATCTATGATCTGAAGGTTGTTTGTTTTTTAAACTAAAACCCATTGTGTGGTGGTTAGCAATGTTATGACTCTCTTTCTTTGGTAAGCAAATCCACTTGTATCACGTGACTCAAGAATCCAGAGCCAATACTCACTACCTCATGCTGTCCCTCTTTGCATTAAAGCTGAATGCTTCTATTAGGCCAGGGGTCGCCAACCTTTTGTAACCAATGATCAACATTTGAGTATGAAATGAAATGTTGAGCAACATCTGAACCTCGATGGAACATATAGGCATTCTGGTGTTAGCGAACCGATTGGTAAACAAATTACAATGTGATCGACGATAATATTGCAAATAAGACTTATTATTTGCAGTAATAAACAATATTTTCATAACTTTACATTGGGCCTGGGCATTCTTCCCCAAGAGCTTGCTTTATGTAGTGGCACATTGTGTTTCAATCTGAAGCCATTAACACTTGGCTATACCTTGTATATTTTAAATACCTTTTCACATGGGAGCTTGGGAGTTCCTCTTCCCTCCTCCCCCAAGATATACATTTTATTTAGGGCAATTTAGAGATGGATGATGCATTTATTTGCACACGACATGAGTAACATTTGCAAAAACCTGATCTGATATAAATACATCTTTACAAGAGGGTTTAGTAGGATGTTTCACTGAACCATTTAAAAAAAAAAAAACATTTAGGACAGTTGGTGATTTTTTTGATTGGAGGGGCACAAGCATTTCTCAAGAATGTGTGTTAGCGACCAAGTGTAGCGAGTGAGTGTGAACCAGCCATGGGCAGTTCGGGGTGGGGGGGCTATTTTCCCCCGCCTCATATAATTGTTTTTTTAATTCTGTGTTAAAATGGTGAATTTTCCAGTTTACAATTGATTTTGTAGGGCAACACATGAAAATGCCCGTTAAATAACAAGTCACGCATGTCTTTGATGTTATTGCCCAGAATATATACTAGTAAAAAGAAACATGTTCATGCTGGCTCTGCCCTGTGGTGCCTATGCTGCCTGCAGCAAAATATGCCTGTTTGGCCACCATAAGAACACTCATGTTGGATTTGCAGATAATGCCAGGAACAAATGCCATGCAATTTAAGAAAACCTGTTTATGCAGGTTTCGCCAATGTAGGCTCATCCTCCACACGATGAGAACTCTCATCATGTTAGTTTTGCCAAGAATGCGAGTTAAAACACTTTGCCAATGTGCATGTACTGGGTGACCCCAGGAGCCCGACCCCCCACAGTCTTGCAGTTTGCTCCCCCAGCACGTACATACAGGAACAGACTCACATTCTCACTCATGCACATTCACGCGCACACGCTAGCAAACATACACAGTCACACTGCTTTCTCATTCGCTCATACACACACCCAAACACTATACATCAAAATCCACACTGCACTCTCATTCACAAGCAGACATTTATGAATTCAACCATACATGACTACAAAATATACACTGCATCACATCACATCTCATCCATACACGCGCTGACATGTCACACAGCCCCTCACATAGCATGCATAAACACACCCATGTATACACTTATCTGCAAAGAATGTTGTTTTTTCTTACCTGTGGTCACGATGGAGACGCCTGCTGCATGCTGCCACAATGGCTACCGCTCACCCCACAGACTGGAGCTGGGAAGCATGGGTTCCACAGAAATGCAAGGGGAGGTGCAGATGAGACTCCCCCCAACACACATACTTCATCCTTCAGTACTCCACCCTACAAAACGTCCCAGGCCTTGCATGGCCCATTAGGCATACCTCTTTACAAGGATTACACACATGAACACAGTAACGTTGGTTTGTAGGATTAAAATGCATCTTAACAGGTGGGTTTGAGGCTTTTTTTTACAAGGATGCTTTTTAAAATACCATAACAAATGTTGCTCTTGGATGCTCATGATGAGAGTAAAGTCAATCAAAACTTTTTAGGATGTAAATACCTCTTTAGCAGGGTGGGGCGAGGGTTATCCCTCAGCTCCCAAGCATTTCTTTCGAATTGTAACAGATGGGGCATTGCATAGTAACCTGGCCAAACAATGTTAGAGTGGGTGAGTGTTGGGAAACATACTGGCATGGCAATTGAGAGTTATTAACAATAAATGCTTAACAACTCCGTCACATCAAGTTTAACTTGCAAATGTCAAGCATCCCCCCTCTCTTATTACTACCAGTCTTATGTTGGTTTTGCCTAATAATGTGAGTAACGTCACTGTAAGAACATCCCATGACCACCTCCCGCCACTCACTGTAAGCATGCTGTTGCTGGATTTGGCTGTTAAGGTCTTGGAAGATTCCATTAACCTGCATCCTTAAAATAAGCAGAATCTGATCAAACATATGCATCCCACATGAAATGCCATGTGTCACACTTATGGACATTTAATGTCCCTCTGAGCATCAAGGAGTGTCCCTCACCAGCCACAATTTGCTACGATCCTAATATTGGCACGGGCACCCACAGAAATTGAATCACTGATCCAACATTAAGAAATGAACACATCATGCAAGTGAGGGTCTAAGCACCTCCAGACCCCCTGCTTGGTATCAGTGTAATTGACTTGAACTGCCTGCCCTAACATTACATAGCACAGAAGGGGCAAGCATGGCTAACCTAAGAGGACAGCAAGTAAAATGTTCCCCCTTTCCTGCTTAATATCTGTCCTTGTGCGATCCTTAAAAAAAGAAACGAAAAAGTGAAATATACAATATGCCCTTCAGCCAATAAAATTAGGGTTTTTCTACTTAACAATGAGATTTTGGATCATGACTTGCAGATGTTCACAGCAAAGAGTGTGAAAATGTGCAGGCAGCCAATGTCAGGTGTGGCCGACACACAGCCTGTATGTACTCTAATATACTGTATCTGTGCGCGCTACTTTCGGAAACCTTACATAGAGAAATGCACTGACTGGTGCTCTGTGGGAATAGTATTCGAACCTGATATTGCAAGCAAGCAGGGGAGGGAAAGGGGGGTTGTACAATTCCAGATTGTTGCATAAACTGTTCCAAAGCAGGGCTTGTTACTTCTTCACCTAAACACTTTTTAAAAAGGAAGCATACCAATATTTAACGAAAGTTCCTTTGTTGTCCATTTTAAAGAGAAAAACAAATGTGGGTAGTGTGTGTTCACACAAAGTTCAAGGATACAAGTCCAATAAATGGAGGGTAGGGTGTATCACCAAGGGCCACATTCATATGTGTGTCCTATTCATATGACACCAAATGCAATAGAGTAACTACCCCCTTGATGCTTTGGTGCCCCCATTCCCCACCATGACACCCCCTTTGAGACAGCCTCAGGCCAGGATGTGTTGGAAACCCCTTACCACACCCCAACAGTATCATTCATGCTATCATTGGCTAATAATTATATTAATGCCACTTTAGCAACATTCTCCCCATCACCATCACTTTAAGAACGGTTCGTTGGCTCTCCCTGCTATGGCCAGTATGTACCATTTTTTATTTATTGTATTGGTTTTTTTTTATAACACGCTTAATACCTCAGTTGGGTTTCTAAGCGCAGATCCGGGTTTCAAACCTCTGTTGTTCTGCGTGGTCTTGCTTCTAAGACCAGCACGTTGCCCCTGTGCCATCGTCTGTTCATGGATAGCACATTGCTGTGCTCGTTAAGTCCCATATGTGCCATTTAGGAAAACTACTGCTGGGCCATCTGCTATATCCAGGTCCCCATCCAGGGCCAGGCTTTTCATGAAATAGCAGCATCACTCCCATAATCTGCCCCTCGAACCACCCCCTCCCCAGACCCCCTTTCCCCCCCAGGTTATTTGGGCCTTCCTGCACATCCGCGTGCATCACTGCTCCAACCTGCAGCTGCTTGTGCTCTTATCACCCTCTTCGGCTCTCTTGCAAACTCTCTCTCTCTCTTGTGCTCAGTTCCATTCGTGTACCCATGAACTTTTCACATACTTGACTTGCTTGTTTCGCACCATTATCCCACTTACACCATTTCATGCTCTCATTCCCTTTATATTTTTCACACCTTCGCTCGTTCTCACACCCTTCCATCTCTACACCACACCCACGTGCTCACTCTGTCAGTGTAAGACAAACCCCTCGCCCCCCACCCCCCACTGCCATCCTTCCTCAGTCACCACTCACTATAAGAGTACTCCAGGTGGCTGTGATAAAACAAATGCCAGTATGTGCTATTGTATACGTGTGCTGGGCCCCTGCTGCACACAGATGTCCCTCCATGGCCAGACTTTTTCCTGACATGGTAGCTTTACTCCCCATAATCTGGTATTCAGGTTCAGGGTAATGAGGCCTTCCCGCATGCCAGCTTGCTTCACTCCTCCAAACCGCAGCTGTTCATGCTCACTGTCATCCTCTGTCTCTCTTGCACACTCATTAGCGTTCTTCTCCATTCTTGCACCCACGCACTTTCACACCCTTCTCATCCTTACACCGCATGCTCTCACGCCCTTCATCATTTTCACATCGTCTTCATTTATTATCACACATCCGTGCATTTTCACACCCATGCTAGCTCTCACAAACTGTGCCGATTAAGCAGAACAAGTACAGTGTAAAGCTGCGCAGCGGCTCGGCATACACATGGGAGCTACCGGACGTTGCTGCACACAGTGTCACTGACCAGATGAGTGCTGCTGAATAGCGTCATGATTCTACGCATGTTAGCTCATTCATCAGCTTTGCCTTTCATGTAGTACACAGATAAATAAGGGGGTAACACTTCTAACTCGGACCTAGGTTTTCCAACGTTCGAACCTGCACAGAAAGTTGTGCATGGCAAAGAGGGATTGGCTGCAGTACCAAGTGCTGGCACAGGCAGCAAGTGAGCAATGCTGACCCTGATCCTCAGAGCATAGGCGAGCAACATGCTGTTTGTGAGCTATCGGCGGGGGACCACTGCATAGGGCATGGCTTGGCAAGTTAGGTCTGTAGTTGGAGATATTTATTTCTTGCAGGAATTCTACTGCTTGGCTGTAATTGCTCTGTGAACCATGCAGATTTGCTTGACTGGTGGCTGGTGTAGGGATCTTAGTGCTAGTGTTCTCTCTTGCTGAGTTTTACGAGGAGTCTTGCTGCTGCGTTCTGGATCCTTTGAAGTATTTTTGGTGAGGTAAACAGGCATAGCTACCTTTGTCATAGTCTATGCTTGTAAAGATGAGTGATATGATGGCAAATGTTCCGTGTGGGAAGGTGAGAAAGGGTAATATCCGCTTCATGGTAAGTAGGCGGAAGAAACATTTCTTTACTACCGCATTGACTTGAGGTTCCAATGTTAGTTCGTTGTTCATCAAAATGGAGAGGTTTGTAAATACTTGGGATGCTTCCGGCCTGGTTCCCATTTAAGTAGGCCATGATATAAGCCGTTATATAGAAAGGATGTTGGGTGTAATCATATTTTCGGTTTTGTCCAGGTTAAGTTTTAGGGTGTTACTGCTCATCCAATGCATTGATTTATGAGAGGCCGTTGACAAGGGTTTGGTCTATGTCCTTAGTGGTGTTGACTTTGTAGATGAGTAGTGTATCATTCACATAGCTGTAGCATGTAAGTCCATGTACCTTGATGAGTCTCATGTGTGGGTTTTTATAAATGTTGAAGAGTAGTGGTGAGAGGGATGATCCTTGTGGAATCCAACAGCTGAGTGTGAGTGGTGTTGAGCTGAAGGGTGGTAGCCCGGTGAATGTTATTCTTTCTGTCAGGAAGTATTTCATCCACTGTAGCACGCTGTTGCTTATCCCTACTTGTTGTGTCCTTAATTAACATTAATGCCTGATATGAGTATTAACATTAAGGTAAAAAGGCATCTTTCAAGATGCATGACTTACTTGGTGCAAAGAAGTCTGTATTAAAACTATTTCTGTTTTAGAATTAAATATATTTTTACTTGCCTACAATATAAAACATTGGGAATGGCAATTTCACTACCTAGAAAAACTTCCACTTCAAATTCGTATCTGATGCCCTGGTCACCTGAAAAGCTTTGTAGAATTCTTTGTAGGCAGACATCTGGTTTCATAGGGAAATAATTCTATATCATTGTCACCATATGTCTAATGTATTAGTATCTGAAGAAAAAAACTAATATCAAACACTTGTCTCAGTGCCTGAAATGACACAGGCTTGAGAAAGTGGTGATGCCCACACCACTAACCATATATCTACATCCCCTGGTAAATACAGGACATGTTCGTCCTCTCCAAGCTCCAGTGGGCGAAAATAAGATGTTTTAGTACCTCACCACTAAGTATGGCATATAGAAGTTTGGGGAGGACTGTCATATTGTTTTCCCCAATTCTGCCAATACATGATATTGGGAGTTTATCCCACTTTAAGTGTTCCTGTTAGTTGTATGATCACATTGCATGCCTTGCCACTCAGAGGAGCATTTATCACCTATAAGGATCGTGTATAGGTACTGCCATGGTGCTCACAGTAATGGTGTGTCTACAATTTAAGGTAAACCTATACGCTAGGGGGAAAAGCATAGATTAATCCCAGTTTATATTTGTCCCTGCAGTGACCTGGACATGTATTAGTTTCAAGCAATGCAGCTACAAATATTCTAGGTTTCAGAAACATTTTCATGATGTGTCAGGGAAGGAGACTGACAAGGAGTGGTGATTTTATGGGCCATAAACGTTTATTGTGTTACTCCAGAAAACCTATCCCTCCCTTCTTCTAAGGGGTTTGCCCTGCCGCAACCTAGGAAAACTTTAGTGAGCTATCAGGATGTCAGTGAAAATAAGTATTTAAATAAAGTGAAGTTTGTGTTTCCTTTACCAGGAGAATGACTCCCTTCTCCTGGCTGTGTCAGACATATAGTAGAAGTAACTTCTTCAATGTCCCATCACAAAGAACCAGGGGAATGACTCCCTTCTCCGGGTCCAACTATAAAGTTTTTCCACAGGAGTCCTTAAGCACTGTTGCAGAAAACTTGGATTAGTCTCTTTAAGTCTTTCCAAGACGTAAAAAAGCTCAGCTTTATTTGGCTTCCATTTAACACTCTCATGATGGATATCTTTTCCAGGGTTCTCTGTATCTTTCTTGCATGTCTCTCTACTGGTTTCTATATCAAATTGAGGGGATTGTTTCCCAAAGCGCTTGGACTTTCCAATTACATTTGTTGAGCAACAGCGACGATGGGGACAATTCCTGATGCCCTCTGTTTTAACAGAAGTATTAGATAAAGCACTGTGAAGAGGGAGATGGCTACCTTTTTACTTTGCTTGAGCAGTGGTATTGAGCGGACCACTGCAACGAGATAGATAACTCCCGACACAGTCTGCTTGATCATTGGTATTGGATGAACCACTGCGATGAAGGAGATGACTCCTGGTGCATTCTGCTTGAACAGTGGTATTAGGCTGGCCACTGCAACAAGGGAGATGACTCCTGATGCACTCTGCTTGAGCAGTGGTATTGGACTGACCACTGTGATGAGGGAGGCGACTCCTGATGCACTCTGTTTGAGCACTGGTATTGGACTGACGACAGCAATGAGGGAGATTACCCCCAATGCATTCTGATTGAGTTGGGTCTCTTCCCAGAACCCAAGCGGTCTTCTTGCTGTTTCTGTTATATGCAGTACTTTGGGGACACGGTTGCAGTTCTTCGTGGGATCAAAGGGGCTTCTCTTCCTCCTTCTTGCTTCCTGCGTGGCTCCACGGCATTTTGGTTGTCTTGGTGTCATTTCTGGACCCCACAGTCCAGCTTTATCCAGTCACACCACCACCAAGTGAGTCGGTTCCCTGCCGTATTCCAGGATGCTCCAGCAACGTCCTGTTCTTCTTGTCTCCCCTCCTGGAGAGACGGGTCTGCTTCAGCTGCAGCAATATCTTTTATTTAAACGCCGCCGTACTTTCGTCGCATTTGGTAATTTTAATACTGTTTTTAAGACTTACTGCTGCCATCCTTATTTGACTTGAACTGAAACTGAAACATATTACAAATCACTTATAACATTATTAGTTGTGTTTAGCTGATGACGTGCTAGTACTTTGTTTTATTTTCTGCGCAGTTTGACTGCAATTTGACTGTTTCCCTACTCGTGCTGTCTGGGTAGAGGAACTACAATTCCCAGCAGCCTTGTAGTTTGCGGCTGCCCTATTAGTTTAAACCTGGCGCGAACGCGCCGGCGCGAAGGGGGCAAGCCGGTCTGTGCCGGTCCGTGGCCGGACATGTCGGCGTTTGGTGCAACTCTGAGTCGGGACCATTATCTTCCTCTCCCTGTCCCACGGGCCACTTGGGATCACTCGGTGCCTCTTGTGCCTAGGTAAGCAGGGGCGAGAGACATGCAGGCGCCAATTGCAGAAACGCAAGCAAGCCTGAGGGAGGGGGAGGAGGCCAATAGCCATGAGGGGGAGGGAAATTCATCTGCTGATACTCTCAGGGAGGGTATGGAGAAGTGGATGTGCCTGAATATTGGTCTTCTCAATACACGCTCCCTAACCAAACACGCTATCAACATCAAAGACGTGATATCCTCCAATAATTTTGATATACTTTGTATAACAGAAACCTGGCTCAACGATCCAGTGGGGCCTACCTGTGAGCAGGCCATTCCAGAAAACTACACTATTTATTACAACAACAGAGTGCAGGGAAGGGGAGGTGGGGTAGCAATTATTGCCAAGAACAGCCTTAAACTTTTCAAGGTATCTGTAGGATTCAGCGGGTGCGAAGCCCTACACCTCAAATTGATTTTTTCACCCAACAATTGCCTTAACTTGATAGGTATCTACAGACCACCGTCATTGGTCACAGACTTCTCACTGGAACTTTGCTCTCACTCAAACACATTGAGATCCGTCAACGTGTCAACGGTCGTTATGGGAGACTTGAAATTCAGGCGAGGCAATAAGAAAGACAAAGGAGCTATAGCGCTGGAAAAAGCTTTGAATAATCTTGACTTCATAGTTCTTAATAAAGATCCCACTACCCCTCAGGGAAACCAGTTAGACTGGCTGTGTGGTCACAACATTTCATTACAAAACTGTAGCACCACTCTCTGCATTTGGAGTGACCATCATCTGATATCAGCTAACCTAAAACTGTCCTGTTATGCACATAAGCATAACCCTCACATTAAGGTAGCAATCAGAAACTTTAAAAATTTAAATGAACTACAGCTCAAGCCCTGCTTTCAGGATCACGACTCATGTGTCGAATTGCTAGACAAATATAATAAATACTTACTTGAGTTAGTAGAATCCGTGGCACCGCTTACCACTAAGCTAACTAGGAGAAATAGCAACAGCCAAAAATGGTATACACCAGAGCTTCTTTTATTGAAGAAGGAAAAACGGACTTTGGAAAGAAAATGGATCACAGATAAATCGGCAGATAGTAAAGCGAGCTGGAAAAGGAAGGATATGGAATATAAAGACAAAATCAAGTCAGCTAAGGCTAACTTCTTCAACGCAGAAATTGAGCTTGCTGACAATAATACAAGCAAACTCTTCAACATCTTGAAGAACATTGAAAAACCTGCATCTCTTACCTCCCCATTAACGCTATCTGAGGAGGACTGTGACGCGGTGCTTAATGCATTTCAAGCCAAAACGGAAAAGGCGAGACAAAACATTATCAAGGCCAGAACTTCTTCTAAACAGGAGACCTGCCCCATAGAAGTGAAGGTATCTGGCAGAGAGCAGCTCTTTAAATTCGACCCCATCTCAGAGGCAGATATGTTAGAGGTGCTGAATAGC
This sequence comes from Ambystoma mexicanum, assembly GCF_040938575.1. Taxonomy (NCBI): domain Eukaryota; kingdom Metazoa; phylum Chordata; class Amphibia; order Caudata; family Ambystomatidae; genus Ambystoma; species Ambystoma mexicanum. The sequence goes on from NC_090927.1 coordinate 1,065,676,153, forward strand.
ATGAAACCTACCACTTGCGCAGAAAATATCCTGCCTCCTGGTATCATTTTCCAACACAAAGATATTTCTGCTCCCATCCTCCGGAGAATAGTGAATGCATCGTTTCAAGAGGGCATGGTGCATAAAGATCTGAAGAAAGTCACTATCACCCCACTTGTTAAAAAAGCGGGCCTAGATCCTAAAGATCCTGCGAACCTTCGTCCCATAACCAACTCGAACTTTGTTCTCAAACTGTTAGATAAGGTAGCAACACAGCAACTCCAATACTTTGTAGAGAACCAGGAGATTCTGCACCAGCAACAATCTGGCTTCAGAGCATTCCACAGCACTGAAACAGCCATGCTGGATTTGCAGAATCAGATGCTGACTTTGTTGGATGAAAACAAGTTGGGGATGTTGATGCTCCTAGACCTTAGTGCCGCATTTGATTTGGTGGATCACCACCTTCTCATCAAGGCGCTTAGAGAGAATGTTGGTTGCTCGGAGGGAGCCATTGACTGGCTCCTGTCCTTTCTTTCCAACCGCCAAGCGAGAGTCCACTGGGGTAGCAGTTTCTCCGACCCATGTGACATCCTATTCGGAGTGCCTCAAGGGGCCAGCTTATCACCAATGCTGTTTAACATATATATGTGCACATTGTGTAGCCTACTGGTGAAAGCCGGAGTGTCGTTTACAAATTACGCAGACAACACCCAACTCATTGGAGTTGGGGGGTAGGAATCATGCCACGGACAGTGAAGTGATCACTAGGGTTTATAAGATAATAGACGACTGGATGCAGGCAAACTGGATGTGCCTGAACGACTCAAAAACCGAACTGATGCTGTTTGGCTCCAGTCGTCAGCTGGAAAAACTGGGGGCAGAGTAAAACTCATTTCAAATTAAGAATGCCACTATTCAGGTGGTCCCCAAGGTGAAGATTCTGGGTATGATGGTCAACTCTGTGGTCGACTCTCATGCCCAGACCAGGTTCCTCCAAAAAAACACAGCGTACTATCTCAGGCTTATGAAAGCCATCAAGCCACTGCTTAATGAGGGAAATAGGGCAACGATAGCCAGAGCCATTATCCTCTCACGGGTCGACTACGGGAATGCCCTGCTGTTGGGGGCCTCATCCAAGGATCTATCCAGCTGTCAGGTGATCCAGAACAACGCGGTTAGGTTAGTGAAAAATCTGAAGAGGAAAGACCATGTTACTGAAGAGAGGCTTTCTCTGCACTGGCTTAGAATAGAGGAACATATAAAGTTCAAGGCTCTCTGTCTGGTACATAAGTGCCTTTTTGGCACAGCGCCTGCCTACTTGAAAACAAGTGTAGTGCCCTACAATCCCAGTAGAAATCTACGCTCGGGGGGAAAATGCCTCTTGATCGTGCCCAAGTTCAAGTTAAAAACCGGGCTGGGCAGATCTTTTCTTGTGCTGGCTCCTAAATTGTGGAACAGCGTCCCTGAATCCCTGAGGTCGGAAGTTAATCACTCCGTCTTTAGGAAGCTGCTGAAGACACACCTCTTTAGATGAGAATTCGGGTGATGGCTATTTTTCAGGGGCACTCATAAGGCAGCAGCTATTCGTATTTGTCGTCCGTCACGCAGTATCAATGTTGTATGTACAAGCGCCCTGATGCCCGTGGGCTACCGGCGCTATACAAAAATTAAATACATACATACATACAGCATTCCAAGTTTGAACTTCCTGGGTCTCGTTTGCGTACTTCTGGCTTCCATGGTGAGATCTTCGTAGTTTGTCCTTGCATTCTACTTTACACTGTTGACTCTGCACTGACATAATTGCAACACCATCTTGTAAAGTCTCTTTGGCACTCTTCATGTCTCCACTGAGACACTTTTTTACAGTACCTGGCTGACTTTGCATTTGGTTATTCCATATGATGCTCATGTTTTTCTTCATCCTAGTATGTCTTACATTGATCACAATCATGGCTTTACAATATAACACATGGTTCCACTATCAATGGTGGGAACAAGGGTAACCATGAGGGTAGGGGTTTATGTGACAGAGCTTTAGGGAGGCTTTCCCCCTTCTCCTCAGGAGGGTAGTCCCTCCCTATGAGGTCCTCCTGCATACAACCACCCCTACAGGGACTATTGGGTAGCTGCCTCACCTCCCTAGCCTCATAGGAAAGGGCTCTCCCCTGGGGAGAAGTGACGAGACCTGGTCACTCATCACATACCCTTCCTCTAATGGATTCAGTTTCCCCATCTCCCTCCAAGGGAAATCGAGAGAGAAAGTTAACATTCCCCTGATCCTTTCCTTTTCTATGCTCAACGATAAAACAAAAAGGTGGACGGTCTAGGAACCACTACATTATCCAAGGGTTTGTTATTCTTTTTTAAGCTAGGCCGTGTGAGATGGATGTTCCACATCATCATATTCCTGAAAAAGCAGAGCCACCAAACGGACCTTGGATGCATCCGTCTGTAGCATAAATTCTTTGTTTAAATTAAGGACTTTCAACAATGGCTCACTACAGAGAATGTGCTTTAAAGTATCAAAGCTAGCCTGTTATTGTTTCTACCAATGTAACTTTTCGGGCTTTACATTTTTAAACGTATCGGTTGAGCAGGATGTTATAGTTGAATAGTTGGGGATAAATGTTCTATAATATCATGTGAGCACCAAAAATGCCCAAAGATCGTTTTCGGAGAAGGCATCTCCTGAACCGCCTTGACCTTTTCTAGTTTGGGTTGTACCAGACAATTCCCCACAAAGAACCCTAGGCTCTTCACAGATGACTGTTTGCGGTCAAACCAGCTTTTCTAAGGGCTTGTGTGACTTCATGTAAATGAAACCCATTTCTCCCAGGTATGACTGTGGATCAATATATCATCAAGGTATGCACCACAGAAATGGGAAAAGGGTTGCATTACCTTGTCCATCAGTCTTTGAAATGTTGCTGGTGCCCCATGAGGCCCAAAGGGAAGGACTTTAAATTGGAATAATCGCCAAGGAGTGGAGAAAGCTGTCTTCTCCTTGTCAGCGGGATTCAATGTCAAATGCCAATAGCCCTTCATCAGATCAATCTTGGAGATAGCGACAGCTCATCCCAGTCTGTCAATCAGTCGTAAATACATGGCATCGGATAATTGTCAAACTGGGATACGGCTTTTGGTTTTCTGAAGTCTATACAAAATCTCTCTGACTGATCTGGCTTGGAGACAAGGACTATTGGCAAGGACCATGGACTTTCCGATGGTTCTATTATGTCTATATCTAGAATCTTCTCCACCTACTGGAAGATCAACTCTTTTCTCATCTCCGGGATCCTATAGAGCTTTAGGTTAATTACCATTCTGTGAGGTGTATGGATAGAATGTAGGAACCCTTGAACCCTTCTAGGCTCACTGCTGAAGACATCTGAGATTTGGTCTGATAAGTCCTGGATGTCTTCTTGTTTTTAATAGGGCAAGTCTGAGGGAACTACGTCATTTCTGGATGTTTCCTTTGATAATAATGCAGCTATCAGAATGGAAGAGGTTTCCACTAGTTCCTGCAAAAGGAACTTCAAAAGGTTCACGTGATAGATATGGGTTTTGGACTTTTGGTCAGGTTCAGCCACCTTATAATTGAAAGCACCAGTTAATTCTAATATTTCATATAACCAAGACAATTGTGCGAGCATCTTGTGCTATGAGGTCGGCAAAAGTACAAGTACTTTTTCACTGACAGAGAATGATCTATGTACTGCATTCTGATCATAGTGAGCCTTTTGGTTTTCCTGTGCACATTCCAGATGTTTGTGTACCACTTCCTGTACAATAGTAATATGTTCTTTTAGGCGTTGTGCTGTTTGTGACATGGGAACAACAGCCTCTTCACTTTCGTCCCAAGTCTCCCAGAGCATGTCCAAGACCATTTCTTGGATCAAGTCCATGAAGGAGTTCAAAAGGGGGGGACCTAACGAAGCCAGCAAGGGTTTCCAAATGGTAAAAAGAGCCCCTGGTATCGTGGTATCCCAGTTACGTCCATCTGCTTCCACCAACTTTTTGAGAATGTTTTTCAATGTTTGGTTAAAATGTTCCACTAAACCATCTGTCTGTAGGTTATATACGGAAAGGCGTAAGGTCATAATCTTTATGAATTGTTTAACTTCTGCCATCAATTTGGACAAACACTTAAGGCCCTGATCTGTGAGAATTTCTTTTGGAAATCCCACCCAGGATAAGAATGGAATCAATTTTTCAAGAAATTGTTGGGACGTGCTGTTCCTTAAAGATAACACTTCTGGATACCGGGTAGCATAATCTAGGATTACCAGGAGGTACTTATTTCCCAGTTTGGAAGGTTCTAATGGCCCTATAATGTCATCCCAATTCTTAAAAAGGGTACCTCAATGATAGGAAGAGGTTGTAAGGGGCTGGTGGTATTGTATGGGCAGCTGTGTTTTGGCAGTGGGCACAAGTAGTGGCACATGTTTAATGTTGTCATGTACTGCTGGTGAATAGAACCATTGTATAATCTGGCTTTGTGTCTTTGCTGTACCTAAATGTCTGGATGTTAAATGTGCATGTGCCATCTCTAGAATAATCCTTCTGTGGCTTTGAGGAACCACTGTTTGAGTTCTAGATATCCCTTCTGGTGTAGTGTCCCCTCGGTACCAGAGGCCTTGTTTAAGGAAAAAAGGACCCCCTCATGACCTCTGTTCATCTTCGGAGATTACCTTTGAAATGCCTCTGAGAGGATTGGATTGTTTAGCTTTGGGAAAGCCAGATCTAGGATGACCTCTGTTTTTCTCTGGTTGATTTTCTTATTACAGAGGGTGTCTCTTCTTATCAAAATCCCTGGGGTCCCCTTTCCATCAGTTCTTGTCCTGAACCTCTAGGGGTTTGGGAAAGAGCGAGCACTCTTGTATTCCCTTGGCGATTCGTTCGTTAGTCTTCACATAATAAGTCTATTTCCCATGGTTATGAAGCAGTATCTTTATATCTGCTCGATAGTCTGGGTCTATCAACCCTGCCATTACATTCAAGCAGTTTCTCCATGCTAAGCCTAACTTGGATACCAGGTGGATTTGTGTGCCCTTTGTGGGGAATAAAACTAATACAGTAGGGACTAGTTGGCGTTCTCCTACCTTTATGCTCACATCACTACTACTATGTAAATCAAATACAATGGATTGAGTAGTGGCCACATTGGGGCTGGAAGCTTTTTTGCTAAATCTGGAATATTTAAGAGTCCCTCAATTTATATCTGTTGGGCGGATCCCATTGCTGACACCATATTTAAGGGTGCAGAAGAAGGAGTGTGACAAGGAGGGATCATTTTGTGGGAATATACTTTTATTGTATAACTCAAGAAAACCTTTCTCTCCCTACTTCTAAGCGAATTGCCCTGCCTCCGCCGAAGAAACCTTTAGTGTGCTTTCATAAATCAAATTTAAATGTTTGATCTGTCCTCTGTCAGAAACCAACTAATCTAACCCTAACATTATAAACATAAGTCTTTAACTGAAGTGAAGTTTGTGTTTTTTTCACCAAAAGAATGAATCCCTTCTCTTGACTGCTTCAGACTTATACTAGAAGTAACTTCTACAATGTTGCATCACAAGGGACCAGGGAAATGTTCTCCACAGTGGTCTTTAAGCACTCTTGCAGAAAACCTGGATTAGTCTCCTTAACTCCTTATAGGAAGTAGAAAAACTCATAGGCTTATTTGGCTTCTATTTTACACTCTGATGATGGATATCTTTTCCAGAGTTCTGTATAATTTTCTACTGGTTTTGATATTGCATTGAGCGGGTTGTTTCCTAAAGTTCTTGGTCTTTCTAGTGACATATGTTGGGACACAGTGACGAGGGAGACAATTCCTGATGCCCACTGTTTTAACTGAAGTATTAGGTGAATCTCTGTGATGAGGAAGATGGCTCCCGGTCTACTCTGCTTGGGCAGTGGTATTGGGTGACCACTGCAAAAATGGCGAGTGACTCCCAACACAGTTTACTTGATCAGTGGTATTGGACAAAGCACTGTAATGATGGGGAGGACTCCCAATGCACTCTGCTTGGACAATGGTATTGGGATGACCACTGCAATGAGAGAGATGATTCCCAATGTACTCTGCCTGAGCAGTGGTAATGGATTGCCACTGAGATGAGGGAGATAAGTTCTAATGCACTCTGCTTGAGCTGTGCCTCTTCCAGGACCCCACCCAGTCTCCCCGTTACATAGGGTAGCTTGGGGGCACAGCTCCAGTTTGTCACGGGGTCACAGGGGTCTCACCTCCACCTCCTTCTTGCTTCCTGTTCAGCTCTGTGGCAGGTTGCTGGTCTTGGCATAATTTCTGGACCCGAAGGTCCACCTTTCTGTGGTCACGCCACCATCAAGTTCCCTGTCGGCTCCCAGGACGCTCCGGCAATGTTCTGTTCTTCTTGTCCCCCTCCCCGAGAGACGGGTCTGCGTCAGCTGCAGTGTTCTAAGCCTGAATTTCCCAGGTCTCGTTTGCGTACTCCTGGCTTGTGCAGTGAGATCTCCTTAGTCTTTTACTGCCTTCTGCTTTATACTGTTCACTCCGCCATGGCGTGATGTTAACACCATCTTGGAAAGTCTCTTTAGCAATCTTCATGACTCTGGTGTGCGACCTTGTTACAGTACATGGTTGACTTTGCATATGGTTATTCCATAAGCTTCTCATGTTCTTCTTCATCCCAGTATGTCTTACATTTGTCACAGCCATGGCTTTACAATAACAAACAGTTCCACTATCAATCTTGGGAGAAAAGGGTGACCAGGAGTGTAGGGAGTTATGTGACAGGCTTTTAGGGAGGCTTTTCCGAGGTGGATCTCCATATCCCCAGGAGGGGAGTCCCTCCCTCTAGGGTCCTCCTGCATATAAACACTCATAGGGGGATTATTGGGTAGTGGCCTCACCTTGCTAGCCTCATAGGAAAAGGCTCCCCTCTAGGAATTCGTGACGAAGCCTGGCGAATCGCCTCAGATGTCAATTGCATATAAGATTACAGAGCCTCAGAGTTCAGCCCAACTAATTTTATGCCATCTTGGGAGCACCTAAGCAGCACAGCATGTGGGTTAATTCCTGGGAGAAAGCAGACATTCTTGCCCAGTGTTCCTTTGAAAGGGAAGCATGTCAAACACTTTCAGGGTAATTCATAGAATTTCGCAGAAAAGTGTCGCAAGTGGCTGGCGCAGAGTGTCCGTGTGCGATTGACTGCGCCAGGCACGTGCGTTAAAACCGATTTCCGCGCACAGCGTATTCATGGATTTCAGGTTTCCAAACCAGCCGTGGCGCAGAGAATCGCAGCGACCCTGCAGCAGCGCCAGTAACGCCCCCAAGAACGCCCTCGCGCAAGGAAAAGCCATCAAAATCGCTAAATCATCGCAAAGGGCTGCGCTAACCCTGGACCAGTTCACCGGGCTGGCAAACAGCAAACGCCAAGCGGGGAACGTGTATTGCAGGGGTGCGTGGGAAGTTCCACACGCGACTGGCCCCGTGCAAGCAGGGTACGTGAATTTCAGGGGTGCGCGGGAAGTTGCACACGCGATTTCAGCAGGGTACGTGTATTTCAGGGGTGTGCGGCAAGTTCCACACGCGATTACTGCAGGGTACGTGCATTTCAGGGGTGCGCGGGAAATTCCACACGCGAATGGGCCAGTGCGAGCAGGGTACGTGTATTACATGGGTGCGCGGGAAGTTCCACACGCGATTCCATCAGGGTACGTGTATTTCAGGGGTGCGCGGGAAGTTCCACACGCGATTTCATCAGGGTACGTGTATTTCAGGGGTGCGCGGGAAGTTCCACACGCGATTGGCCCAGTGCGAGCAGGGTACGTGTATTTCAGGGGTGCGCGGGAAGTTCCACACGCGATAGTCCCAGTGCGAGCAGGGTACGTGTATTTCAGGGGTGCGCGGGAAGTTCCACACGCGATTGTCCCAGTGCGAGCAGGGTACGTGTATTTCAGGGGTGCGCGGGAAGTTGCACACGCGATACCAGCAGGGAATGTGTATTTCAGGGGTTCTGGGGAGTACTACACGTGAATTGGCCTTGTGGGTGCTGCCAGGTGTACGCTCCACAACCTCCACGGCCCCTGCAGGCAGCCCACACCACGGGGGACTACCCTGCACCCCTGCTCATGTCCCGCAGGCAGTCCATCCACCATGGGCATGCCCCCCAGCCAACCCACATGTCACCTTGCACTACTGATCAACAATGCATGTCTCCCACCACCCCCACCCCCCAGCAGTGCAGGGGCAGCCTCCACCAGGCCCCCACTCATGTCTCCCACCACCCCCACCCTCCAGCAGTGCAGAGGCAGCCTCCACCAGGCCCCCACTCATGTCTCCCACCACCCCCACCCCCCAGCAGTGCAGGGGCAGCCTCCACCAGGCCCCCACTCATGTCTCCCACCACCCCCAGCCCCCAGCAGTGCAGGGGCAGCCTCCATCAGGCCCCCACTAATGTCTCCCACCACCCCCAACCCCCGGCAGTGCAGGGGCAGCCTCCACCAGCCCCCACTCATGTCTCCCACCACCCCCACCCCCCTGCCACCATGGGCAGACTCCACCAGGCCCCCACTCATGTCTCCCACCACCCCCAGCCCAGCCACCAGGAGAAGCCTCCAGCAGGCCCCCACCCATGTCTCCCACCACCCCACCCCCCAGCATCCAGGGTCACCCTCCACCAGGCCCCCACTCATGTCTACCACCACCCCCACCCCATGCCACCATGGGCAGCCTCCACCAGGCCCCCACTCATGTCTCCCACCACCCCCACCCCCCAGCCACCAGGGGCAGCCCCCACCAGGCCCCCACCCATGTCTCCCACGACCCCTACCCCCCAGCAGTGCAGGGGCAGCCTCCAGAAGGCCCCCACCCATGTCTCCCACCACCCCCACCCCCCAGCAGTGCAGGGGCAGCCTCCACCAGGCCCCCACTCATGTCTCCCACCACCCCCACCCCCCTGCCACCATGGGCATCCTCCACCAGGCCCCCACTCATGTCTCCCACCACCCCCACCCCCCAGCAGTGCAGGGGCAGCCTCCACCAGGCCCCCACTCATGTCTCCCACCACCCCCACCCCCCAGCCACCAGGGGCAGCCCCCACCAGGCCCCCACCCATGTCTACCAACACCCCCACCCCGCTGCCACCATGGCCACCCTCCACCAGGCCCCCATTCATGTCTCCCACCACCCCCACCCCCCAGCATCCAGGGTCACCCTCCACCAGGCCCCCACTCATATCTCCCACCACCCCCACCCCCCAGCATCCAGGGTCACCCTCCACCAGGCCCCCACTCATGTCTCCCACCACCCCCATCCCCCGGCAGTGCAGGGGCAGCCTCCACCAGGCCCCCACTCATGTCTCCCACCACCCCCACCCCCGGCAGTGCAGGGGCAGCCTCCACCAGGCCCCCACTCATGTCCCCTTGCACCCCCAACCCCAGCATCCAGGGTCACCCTCCACCAGGCACCCACTCATGTCTCCCACCACCCCCACCCCCCAGCATCCAGGGTCACCCTCCACCAGGCCTCCACTCATGTCTCCCACCACCCCCACCCCCGGCAGTGCAGGGGCAGCCTCCACCAGGCCCCCACTCATGTCTCCCACCACCCCCACCCCCCGGCAGTGCAGGGGCAGCCTCCACCAGGCCCCCACTCATGTCTCCCACCACCCCCACCCCCCAGCAGTGCAGGGGCAGCCTCCACCAGGCCCCCAACCATGTCTCCCACCACCCCCACCCCCCAGCAGTGCAGGTGCAGCCTCCACCAGGCCCCCACTCATGTCTCCCACCACCGCCACCCCCGGCAGTGCAGGGGCAGCCTCCACCAGGACCCCACTCATGTCTCCCACCACCCCCACCCCCCGGCAGTGCAGGGGCAGCCTCCACCAGGCCCCCACTCATGTCCCCCTGCACCCCCACCCCCCGGCAGTGCAGGGGCAGCCTCCACCAGGCCCCCACTCATGTCTCCCACCACCCCACCCCCCTGCCACCATGGGCAGACTCCACCAGGCCCCACTCATGTCTCCCACCTCCCCCACCCCCCAGCCACCAGGGGCAGCCTCCAGCAGGCCCCCACTCATGTCCCCCTGCACCCCCACCCCCCTGCCACCATGGGCATCCTCCACCAGGCCCCCACTCATGTCTCCCACCACCCCCACCCCCCAGCATCCAGGGGCAGCCCCCACCAGGCCCCCACCCATGTCTCCCACCACCCCCACCCCACTGCCACCATGGCCACCCTCCACCAGGCCCCCACTTGTGTCCCCCTGCACCCCCACCCCCCAGCATCCAGGGTCACCCTCCACCAGGCACCCACTCATGTCTCCCACCACCCCCACCCCCCAGCATCCAGGGTCACCCTCCACCAGGCCTCCACTCATGTCTCCCACCACCCCCACCCCCCAGCAGTGCAAGGGCAGCCTCCACCAGGCCCCCACTCATGTCTCCCACCACCCCCACCCCCCAGCAGTGCAGGTGCAGCCTCCACCAGGCCCCCACTCATGTCTCCCACCACCCCCACCCCCCTGCAGTGCAGGGGCAGCCTCCACCAGGCCCCCACTCATGTCTCCCACCACCCCCACCCCCCGGCAGAGCAGGGGCAGCCTCCACCAGGCCCCCACTCATGTCTCCCACCACCCCCACCCCCCTGCAGTGCAGGGGCAGCCTCCACCAGGCCCCCACTCATGTCCCCCTGCACCCCCACCCCCCAGCATCCAGGGTCACCCTCCACCAGGCACCCACTCATGTCTCCCACCACCCCCACCCCCCAGCATCCAGGGTCACCCTCCACCAGGCCCACACTCATGTCTCCCACCACCCCCACTCCCCAGCCACCAGGGGCAGCCCCCACCAGGCCCCCACCCATGTCTCCCACCACCCCCACCCCCCAGCAGTGCAGGGGCAGCCTCCACCAGGCCCCCACTCATGTCTCCCACCACCCCCACCCCCCTGCCACCATGGGCAGCCTCCACCAGGCCCCCACTCATGTCTACCACCACCCCCCTGCCACCATGGGCAGCCTCCAGCAGGCCCCCACTCATGTCTCTCACCACCCCCACCCCCCAGCCACCAGGGGCAGCCCCCACCAGGCCCCCACCCATGTCTCCCACCACCCCCACCCCCCAGCATCCAGGGTCACCCTCCACCAGGCCCCCACTCATGTCTACCACCACCCCCACCCCCCTGCCACCATGGGCAGCCTCCACCAGGCCCCCACTCATGTCTCCCACCACCCCCACCCCCCAGCCACCAGGGGCAGCCCCCACCAGGCCCCCACCCATGTCTCCCACCACCCCCACCCCCCAGCAGTGCAGGGGCAGCCTCCACCAGGCCCCCACTCATGTCTCCCACCACCCCCACCCCCCAGCAGTGCAGGGGCAGCCTCCACCAGGCCCCCACTCATGTCTCCCACCACCCCCACCCCCCGGCAGTGCAGGGGCAGCCTCCACCAGGCCCCCACTCATGTCTCCCTGCACCCCCACCCCGCCGCATCAAGGGTCACCCTCCACCAGGCACCCACTCATGTCTCCCACCACCCCCCCAGCATCCAGGGTCACCCTCCACCAGGCCCCCACTCATGTCCCCCTGCACCCCCACCCCCCAGCATCCATGGTCACCCTCCACCAGGCACCCACTCATGTCTCCCACCACCCCCACCCCCAGCATCCAGGGTCACCCTCCACCAGGCCCCCACTCATGTCTCCCACTACCCCCACTTCCCAGCAGTGCAGGGGCAACCTCCACCAGGCCCCCACTCATGTCTCCCACCACCCCCACGCCCCAGCAGTGCAGGGGCAGCCTCCACCAGGCCCCCACTCATGTCTCCCACCACCCCCACCCCCCAGCAGTGCAGGGGCAGCCTCCACCAGGCCCCCACTCATGTCTCCCACCACCCCCACCCCCCGGCAGTGCAGGGGCAGCCTCCACCAGGCCCCCACTCATGTCTCCCACCACCCCCACCCCCCTGCCACCATGGGCAGACTCCACCAGGCCCCCACTCATGTCTCCCACCACCCCCACCCCCAGCCACCAGGGGCAGCTCCCACCAGGCCCCCACCCATGTCTCCCACCACCCCCACCCCCCTGCCACCATGCCACCCTCCACCAGGCCCCCACTCATGTCCCCCTGCACCCGCAACCCCCAGCATCCAGGGTCACCCTCCACCAGGCACCCACTCATGTCTCCCACCACCCCCACCCCCCAGCATCCAGGGTCACCCTCCACCAGGCCCCCACTCATGTCTCCCACCACCCCCACCCCCCAGCATCCAGGGTCACCCTCCACCAGGCCCCCACTCATGTCTCACACCACCCCCATCCCCCGGCAGTGCAGGGGCAGCCTCCACCAGGCCCCCATTCATGTCTCCCACCACCCCCACCCCCCGGCAGTGCAGGGGCAGCCTCCACCAGGCCCCCACTCATGTCTCCCACCACCCCCACCCCCCGGCAGTGCAGGGGCAGCCTCCACCAGGCCCCCACTCATGTCTCCCACCACCCCCACCCCCCTGCCACCATGGGCAGACTCCACCAGGCCCCCACTCATGTCTCCCACCAGCCCCACCCCCCAGCCACCAGGGGCAGCCCCCACCAGGCTCCCACCCATGTCTCCCACCACCCCCACCCCCCTGCCACCATGGCCACTCTCCACCAGGCCCCCACCCATGTCCCCCTGCACCCCCACCCCCCAGCATCCAGGGTCACCCTCCACCAGGCACCCACTCATGTCTCCCACCACCCCCACCCCCCAGCATCCAGGGTCACCCTCCACCAGGCCCCCACTCATGTCTCCCACCACCCCCACCCCCCAGCATCCAGGGTCACCCTCCACCAGGCCCCCACTCATGTCTCCCATCACCCCCACCCCCCGGCAGTGCAGGGGCAGCCTCCACCAGGCCCCCACTCATGTCTCCCACCACCCCCACCCCCGGCAGTGCAGGGGCAGCCTCCACCAGGCCCCCACTCATGTCTCCCACCACCCCCACCCCTCGGCAGTGCAGGGGCAGCCTCCAACAGGCCCCCACCCATGTCCCCCTGCACCCCCACCCCCCAGCATCCAGGGTCACCCTCCACCAGGCACCCACTCATGTCTCCCACCACCCCCACCCCCCAGCATCCAGGGTCACCCTCCACCAGGCCTCCACTCATGTCTCCCACCACCCCCACCCCCCGGCAGTGCAGGGGCAGCCTCCACCAGGCCCCCACTCATGTCTCCCACCACCCCCACCCCCCGGCAGTGCAGGGGCAGCCTCCACCAGGCCCCCACTCATGTCTCCCACCACCCCCACCCCCCGGCATCCAGGGTCACCCTCCACCAGGCCTCCACACATGTCTCCCACCACCCCCACCCCCCAGCAGTGCAGGGGCAGCCTCCACCAGGCCCCCACTCATGTCTCCCACCACCCCCACCCCCCAGCAGTGCAGGGGCAGCCTCCACCAGGCCCCCACTCATGTCTCCCACCACCCCCACCCCCCAGCAGTGCAGGGGCAGCCTCCACCAGGCCCCCACTCATGTCTCCCACCACCCCCATCCCCCGTCAGTGCAGGGGCAGCCTCCACCAGGCCCCCACTCATGTCTCCCACCACCCCCACCCCCCGGCAGTGCAGGGGCAGCCTCCACCAGGCCCCCACTCATGTCTCCCACCACCCCCACCCCCCGGCAGTGCAGGGGCAGCCTCCACCAGGCCCCCACTCATGTCTCCCACCACCCCCACCCCCCTGCCACCATGGGCAGCCCCCACCAGGTCCTCACAATCCCCAATCATGTGCGTAATGGTCAGCCTGAAACAGCCAAAAAGCCCTACCAAGTAACCCATTCACCCACATGGAAATGGAAATCCCATGTTACACCCCCAATGTTCATGAAGCTAATGAACCCATGTCCGTCACACACAATGGTTGCAATTGAATGGGAAAACACACAACATGACATGCATGAAACCAATGAGATGATACCACACAGTGAAGTATGGAAACAAAATTGTATTGATCAAAAAATAAAGAATGCTAAAGAAAGAAAACAAACTACAATGTGAATGAGAAAAAAAAGCTGCATGTCCGTATAAAAACACAAAACTGGAAATCCGAATCCAAAAAAATGTTGTCCAAAGTCAAATGTAAAAAAATCTCCATGCAATAAAGAACTATGTACAAAACTACCAAGGGTCCATGAGCCCAACTGAACAAAGGAAACCTACTAAAAAACCTACCTAAAAATCAACTATATACAAAAAGTGGAGCAGTGTCCGTCGACTCCAAATCATAATAAGAAAGAAAGGAAACCTAAAACTAAAGAACTATATACAAAGGCGGCGGGCAAGTCCAGCGGCTCACTTTGTGGTGTCCCGGGCCAGGGCATCATCGAACTCCTGTTCGATGTCCCGGAGGCGGTCCAGTTCCATGGCCCTGAGGGTCCGCAGGGACGATGCCGTGTCCTCCTCCAATCCCCTGCGGATTGCCTCGAGGCACTCAGCCCGCCTCAGGGCCCTCCGCATGGAGTTCTCCGCCCTGATCATTGTGAGCCGCGCCTCTTCCGCCCGCCGCCGCTCCGCACCTATGGCGTGGCCCAACCGCTGCCACACGGAAGACACTCTCTGTCCTGGGTCCCCCTGCCCTCCGGCCGATGCCTGCCCCTCCGATGTCAAAAGCCCCGAGCCTTCATGTCTCCCACCATGTTGCTGCTGCTCTGCCTCTGCCCGTGCACTGCCTCCTGCTGCCTGCACATCCTCCGCCGGCTGGGGTGCACTTGTTGATGTGGCCACCCCTGCTGGACCTCCGACTCCCGACTGTGGCAGGGATGCCTCCTCCACCAGCCTGGCCGCACCGTCAGAGGCAGCTCCACAGGGCACCCAGGTGACTGATGGGTGGGAAGATGGCACAGAGGACGACAGGCGCGTAGGGGGTCCAGTTCAGGAGGGGGTCGAAGCAAGCCCCATCAGACAGCGGAATCCGGCCTGGGTGACCTGTCCCAGCAAGCTGACGTGGTCAACGAGCCATTCGAGATGACGTGCAGTCTCTCCATGAAAAGACTGCAGGTCACCTCGCATGGCCGGTTGACGCAACGCCACACCAGCCAGGACAGGCTCAACCCGGACCTGGATGGCCACGTCCGCAGGCAGAGGAAGGCCAGTTGACGTCAGCTCATCCCCTGCCTGAAAACGGGTCTGGACGTAGGCATCCCTGCTGGTGCAAGATGATGCAGGGACAGGATCGGGGACAGGATTGCACACAGGCACCTCCGCAGCCGCCTGTGCTGCCTCCTGTCCCTGGTCCTGCACTGCACCACTAGCACCAGTGGGATCCCCACCTCCAGACCTCGTCTCTGGTGCTTGCACGGCCCCCTCCTCCACCAAACCCCCCACCAACCTGGATGACTCCGTGCCATCTTCCCCTGTTGGGCCCTGTGGGGTCCCAGCTGCCCCTTCTGCTGCCGAGGAGTCCAACTGCAACCTCCGCCTCTTGGACCTCCCCCCGGCAGCTGCGGCCTGGGACGCGGCACCGGACTCCTCACTCCCCGACGAGATGACAACACGGGAGGGGAGCCGGGCCTTGCGTCTCCGGCTGGCGGTCGGATCCCCGCCGCTGTGCACCACAGCACCTTCTCCGCCCTCTTAATCAGTTGACGCTGTAGACAGGGAGAAACAAAACACAGGCATCAGGGCACTGTACAATGGACACATACACGCATGACAGTTGCACATGAGTGGCATTGGCAAACCTCAGACATGTCATCACAATCCCCAACACACATGTCATTGCAACTCGCACACATGAGCCATACCACAGCCATATCGCAACTGCCACCACCATCCATACACATACAACAGCATGAGCAGCCAAAGGGGAGCCAGACATCACATGCAACACAGGAAGTGCACCAGACATGTACACACACCACCACACTTGCATGCATGTCTACACCTCTGCCAAGTGTCGCACTGTTCAGACGGGCATCCATGTCACATCTGCCAATCAGGCTTCCGCATACCGCTGTCGCATGCATCCATGTTGCATCACTGTTGCACCCTTGTCAAATACACACACATGCACATGTACACAGTGCTCATACATGCAGCCGAAAACAACATACATGCCTGACATCACGGACATGTCTACTTACATACACATTCATCCAAACATGTGTGCACGCACAACTGCATTTGCCATGCAAGCCCACACACAAAAGCACCATCCATGTCTCACACATTACAGCCCTCGCATGTGTCAGCCCCACGGCCCTGTACACCCCCACCCATACTCGACCCCATACAAACAGATGTGCAACCGGCACAATGCCGAATAATCACCACACGCACTGCTCACAATCAGGATGCATGTACACTCACCGCTCGACTCCAGACGGGTCTACTTCTCTAGGACCTGGACGTGGAGCGCTGGGGATATGCGTTCCAGGACCCCCATCTGTTCTTCCGACAAGTGGCCCCGGCGCCCCTTGGCATCCGCTGCCTTCAAGAGGCGCCGGGCCTTGTTCAGGGCCCTGGACCTGAAGTCCTCCCAGCGCTTCCTGACATGTTGTAAGTCCCGGACTGCCACCCCCTCCGCGTTGATGGCAGTCACGATGTCAGTCCAGATCCGAGTCCGTCCTTCCTTGTCGGCGCGGGAACTTCCGAAGAGGGCATCATACTGCCCCAAGACTTGCTCCACCAGGACACCAACTTCGGTGGCACTGAAGCTGGTGCCCCTCTGCCTCTCTGGCCGGGGGTTGTCAGTGGTCACAGATGGTGTTTGCCCCGACATGACAACCCCAGAGGCAGGAGTGGGTGGGCAACTGGGTCCTGGGGCTGGGCTGTGGAGCGATGGAATTCCAGTCGGGAGTCTTCGGTTCCAGCAGGGGTGGTCACAGCAACAGCACCCATGGCTGATGTGCAGGCAGCAAATGGCAGTGCACGTGGGCAGCAGGCAGTCAGGCAGCAGCAGATGGCAGGTGGGAGCGTGCTCGGGGCTCTGGGGGGCAGTAGTTCGGCCTTCTGGGCAGGAGCGTGGTCTTCCGTGTGCTTACGCGTGGCCAGCTTGGTACGGAGTGATTTGGCACGTGAAAATCCTGCACGTCAGCGTGAAAACCGAGGAAAGGCCCTTAGCGGGTAAGGGCGTCAGCACGCATACGCGATTCTATTGGACCAAAGGCCCTCAGCGCGTAAGCGCGTCTGTGACGTGACCCGCACGGGTGTTTCCCACACAGCACGTGATGACAGAGCACACGTGGAAAGACTGCACGTCAAAGTGTCATCGCGTGTGATTGGTGGAAATGGCCCTACACGCAGAAGTGACAAAGCATGTAATTGGTGGAAATGGCCCTACACGCATAAGTGACAAAGCGTGTAATTGGTGGAAATGGCCCTACACGCATAAGTGACAAAGCGTGTAATTGGTGGAAATGGCCCTAGCTCGTACACGCCGCGTAAGTGACGCTGGACGTGTGGGCCTGTATAAAAGGTACGCGTAGAACACCATTTCCTTGTACGTGCTTTTCGTGGAGAGCGAGTGGGTGAATTCTGTACTTCTTGTCGGTTCACACGCGATTTACTTCACGGCGTTTCAAGTTCGGATTCCCTGTTACCTCTGACAGCTTTTTCTCTTTTTTTCTCTTTTACTGGTTTACCTGGGCCTGTTCCCTCAAACAGTGTTCCCTTCTACTGTTGTCCTGTCTCCTCAGACAGCGTACAAATCTTCTTTTGGCGGGGGTGTTGCCAACCAAACGCGCTCCTTTTTCACGCTCTTTTACCTGGCAGACGGTGAGTCACGCACGTATCTAACATCTGTGCTTGCCCCGTGTGTAGCCTACTCCTTCAGAGGTCATTCTAGGCTGCGTGTGACACGCATACTTTCATTCTTGTGTTACTGGGTGCCACAGCGTAGTGCAGGTTTTTCTTTCTGCACACGTGGTCTAGGAGGGGTTACGTGCACGTCATCTCCCTTTTTTGGGGCTCCTGTGCGTAGCGTGACCCGTCATCTTTCCCCAGGGGTTACAATCAGCCTTGCAAGAGCACTAGGGTACAATTACCATCTGGTACCCAACCCCTTTGACCCCCAATTGCCCAGGACAATATTTTACAGCCACTCCCATACGCACATTAACATCAGTGCGATGGCTGGGAGGCGAGGATTCCGTAAGGGTGGCAAAGGTGAAAGAGCCACAAGTGGTGGCCGTGGTGGATCCGGTAGGGGACGTGGTCGTTACTTGCAGGGTGAGCCTGTCCCCCCGTGTGTGGAGGACCAGTCAAGGGCACCCATAATCCCCCCACCCTCTCCCCCTCCCGTTGAGGCTGATGTGGCTGACACCATCCATGCTCAGCCCTTGTTGGACCAGCCCATTGTGGCACCAGACCTGGCTGACTCCATGGCTGACTTCCAGGTCAGCAGGCCTATGACACGTGCGCTGGTGCACGTTGATGTCACCATGCCACGTGCATCTGGGGCAGCAAGGTCATCTGCTGCACCAAGTAGGCAGGACGGAGAGGCTGCAGGGGCAGCTGCGGCTCCATTCACCCCAGCCCTCACACACCCAGCCCGGACAGTGTCGGTCCTAGTCCATGCTGCTGACATTCCCCCTGACACCATCACACTAGAGCCAATGCCTGCACCAACTCCCATGCTGAGTGTGCAATCCCACACTCCTGATACAGAGTCCACCAGGGCTCCTGCCCCTAGTGTTCAGAGCGGCGCAGGACACTCAGGATCACCACCACCTTCCAAGCGGAAGAGGAAGAGTGCTCGTCCAGCACAGGCTGATGCCCCAGACACGGCTACACAGTCCGGCCCGTCCAGGAAGCCCAGCTTCATGGATGACGAACTGAATGCACTTGTCGAGTATGTGTCCGCACATGACAACGAGATGGTCATTGTTGTAGGATCCAAGACCACACCTGCACAACGCCAGGCACACTGGCAGACCGTTGCGGACATCGTAAGTGCCCTTGGAATCGTGAGGCGCACAGCCAATGATTGCTATAAGCGCTGGAATGACCTAAAGCGCAGGGCAAAGAGTAAGCTGGCCTCAAGTCATGCCGCAACTCTAGTGACTGGAGGTGGGTCTCCAGTAGTAGACATGGAACTCACTCCACATGAGTCAGTCGCTGGGACCTACGTCACGGAGGAACAGATCCAAGGCGTGGGAGATTTGGCTGATTACGGGGCATTGTCCGGTGAGTGCACATGCATGTGTGTGTCATCCATGTGCATGGTGTGTGTGAGGGCTTCTGTTTGTGTGACAGGTGAGAGTGTGTGCGCCTGAGTCGTATGGGTCAGCCATGTGCTTCATGCAATACATCCTGCGCAGCTGCATTTGGCCATAGCAGTATCCCTTCTGCCAGCAGTAGACATCTAGCCCAACTGCACGCCAGTTGCCCTGGAAGTGTCACCTTGCCACAACATTGTTGCTTAATTTTCCACTGTTCATTTAGTCAGATTGTTTGCATTCCACCACTTTTACTAGGCATGTCGCAGTCCTCTAGTCACATGTCTGACATGGCTATGGTAAAGTGGAGTGACTTTGTTACCTGGATATCATTTGTTCAAACATGTCCCTGTGCAATTGCACCATTTCGGACTGGCAGCTCCAGGTGAGGAATCTGACCTGTTTGAATTAGAAAAGCTATTACATGCGGGAACTGGACTGAATGAATAGGTGGTGCCCTCCTCTCCATCTTCACTCAATAGCAATGGTACATGCCATCTGTGTGATGGCATGTGTTTTTCACCTGCCAATCACAGGCCAATGTGTGATGCCACTGCCAGGCAGCATGCAGAAAATGTGTTCATCTTCCATCTTGGTGTCATCAGTGTGTGCCATTTGCCCGCCCTTCATACGCAGTGAGGGTGCATGCATGGGAGGGTTTTAGTCATGTGGGACATGTGTCAAACAAGTACTGGTTCTCGTGCTTCTCAGCCCTCATTGTGTGCCATGGTGCTAATGCCTGTTTCCATTTCTTTGTTTTTATGTCTTTGCAGGGGAAGACGCACCTGATACTGCTGGGGTTGTGGAGATGGTGCAGACCCAGGAGGCATCCGAGGGCCGACCAACCACCAGTGAGGGACGTGGTGTGGTGGTGGGTGAGAACCCACAAGTGCTGCAGGTCCTGCTCTCAAGGGGTGTCTCTGGCTGCACCTCCCCCGAGCTGTACTCAGGTGTTGATTCGGATGAGACCTACGTGCCGTCGCAGGTGAGTGTTCCAGGGAGGGATTCTGTTCTGTCTCACCCACCTGCACCAGGGTCAGAACCCTCAATGGGGATGTCAGTGTTGGCAGCTACGCCTTTGGTGGTTACGGATGCAGGGTCACACTCCGCGACATCTGATCCTGTTCCTGGGCCAGCAGATCAGAGGGGGAATGCAGTCCTGCAGCCTCAGGCAGTGCCGGCACAGCAAGGCGCAGTTCGCCTTGCCCCAGACAGGTGTGGTGCCTGCCGACGTGGTGGCCGTACGCCACCTGGCAATACCGCATGGGAGCAATCCATTTACGGTATGGCAACCCAACAGGCAGCATCATCCGAGATGATGGCTCAGGCCATGGATAGGGTGGCCACTTCCATTGTCCCCCCTGAAAGGCTGATGGAGCGACTAGAGCAGGCAACCGACTCCATCTGCCAGTCACACAGGGAGGACATGTTGGGGTCCAACAGGGACAGGCGGGCGGCACTGGCGACTCTGCAGGAGGCCATCTCCATTGAGTCCCAGGGCCACAGGGAAGCCCTGAGGCAGGAGCTCCTTCACCTCAGGACGACTCTTGTTGAGCTTGAGGCTTCAACACACCAAAGGACAGAACAGCAGCTGGAGCGTCTCACCCGTACGCTCTCAGCTGAGATGCAGGCAACGAGGGCGGAGGTCCGGGCATCCCGTGAGTTGTTGCATGGGGACCTCCGCACACTCATCCTCCAGAACCAGACCTACCACACCCGCATGCTTGCAGCCATGGAGGAGCAGACTAGGGCCTTGCGTGGGCTGCCTCCCATAGTGCAACCACCTCCGGATGCAGCTGCACAGGGTGATAATAGCGACAGCAGTGATACTCCCACAATAGGGTAGCCGTGTGGGCCATGAGCCCATGGAGGTGTTTTTTTTTCCGAGGATCCACGCAGGTGGGTTCTGGTGTGCATCCTGTCCTCAGACCTCCTGGGTGGCCTCCCCAACCCCCCCGGGCCCTTCAATGGCCATTTTTGATTTTTTTTTATTTTTATTTTTATTTTTATTTCTTTTATTCCCAATTTTTTGGGGACGATTTGTTGGCTTCCGTGGTTCCTGTGGGCATACGCTGCATTGTGGCTGGGCACATGCAGGCTTGTAATGTATTTGGTTCAGATGCTTGGGTTTGAGTCACACACACCCCTCCTGCTTCCCGTTTCCATGGGCTTGCAAAGGGTGTGCCCAAGTGACAGTGAATTACACAGTGACGTTGGACTCCCATGAGCTGTGTGGGCAGTCTGTAGTCAATACTGTGTATACATTCCTAGTGCATATTGCTGTTGTGTTGTACACTGCATGTTGCATTGATGTGTAACTCATCTTCTGTGTCTACCTCCCAATTTGCAGGTCCCTTCCTCATGTCTACACAAGGACCTCTAGTCTGGAGATGTGGTCCATGTTGGCAGCAGTGCACCTACAACTCTACATGGCGCCAACACTGCACAGTTGGTAGTGGTGGGAGTGCAGGCATTTCCAGGTGGTGAGACTACTAATATTAAACATTAGTGATGTCATGTTAATGGTAGTACGTGCTCAAGTTTGTTGTTGGTCCGGCATTACTGTGAGCATTTCAGGTGTTGCAAGTTTCTAATAGGGACACTGTACATTGTGACACTAGTGTCATGTTGTGGGGATTACTTTGTTTACCTGCAAATAGCATGACATGGCACGGTGTGTCGTGTGGCGGTGCTGGGGTTGGGTTGGCTGAGATGGCACTGTCCTCTTGTTGCATTTTGCAAGTGGGTATTCATTTTAGCTGCTTGAATGTGTAACTTCACAAATCTGCATTGGTGGTGTCTGTGTGGGTAGGGATGCACACATTGTGACACTTCCAGGTGAACAATCTCAGGCTGATATGGTTTTCACGGTTCTTTCTCCAGACATTCAGGATCAGTGTCAGGTTGAGTCATCATTGATTGTCAGATGGAATGTGCCAGGGCAGTGTGCACTCCAAAGGGGTGTGATTTCTATGTGAAGTAATTAGCCACTAGCTGTGTACGGGCTGCCTCCCCCCGTGCCCTTTCCCCTCCCATGCGCAGCGGCTGTGCATGTGGTTGGGGATGGGGGGGCACCACCATGTCCACGGCCAGGCCCCGGCGTGTTGCAACGTTGTGCAGGACACATGCTGCCACTATGATCCTGCACACTACTGGGGGAGCGTACAACAGCTCCCCGCCAGAACGGTCAAGGGAGCGAAAGCGTGACTTCAGCACTCCGAATGTGCGCTCCACTATGCCCCGGGTTGTAATGTGGGCTGCGTTATATCTTACCTGGGGTGGCGTGGTGGGGTTCCGAATTGGCGTCATCATGTGGGGGCTGAGAGGGTAGGCACTGTCCCCTGTGGAGGTGGTGATTGGTATCATTGGTGGGGTTGTGACCTTGCTCAGTATCTGACATGCATGCATGTGCAGTGGCATTCATACTCACCAAGCAGCCATGTATCGCCATGCCGCCCAGCTTCTAGGTCCCGGCTTAGGGTGGACATTCGGTAAATGAAGCTGTCGTGGGTTGACCCGGGATAGTTGGCATATACTGAGGTGATGATTCCCTTGGCATTACATACTACCTGCACGTTGATGGAATGCCAGTGCTTGCGGTTCCTATAGATGTGCTCAGATGCCCTGGGGGGACGTAGAGCCACATGGGTGCAGTCGATGGCACCTAGCACTTTGGGGAATCGTGCCACAGTGTAAAAATCCAGGGCGGCAGCCTGCCTTTCTGCAGGGGTTCTGGGCAGGTATATGTGCCTGCGGACTGATAAGCGTGCAGTGATGATGTTCAAGACCTGGTGTAGGCAGCGTGACTGGGTGGCCTGTGATACACCAACCACAATGGCACTTGTCCGCTGAAATGATCCAGTGGCTAAGAAGTGCAGTACATATAGGACCTTCTCCAGGGGGCTGAGTGCTTGGGAGCACAGGGTGGGTGATGTGAGGTCATCCTCCCACTCACTCACCAGGTCCAGTAGGTTTTGTGGTGGAAACATGTACCTCCCATGCACCTGGTCATCAGGCATCCCGAAAAGGCTGGTTCTGGGTGTGAATATTCTGGCCCTGACTATCCTCCTCCTCCTCCTTTGGTAGGCCACGCCCACTGCTGCTAGGAACGGTATGTTCATCCTGGGTCTGAGCTTGTTATTTTGTTAGCGCGCAAATTAATGCGTTGCGCGTGTTTTAGGCGAGCGTGTGACCCGCGCACCCCTGAAATCCAGTACCCAGTCCAATAGCGTGTGGAAATTCCCGCGCACACCGGGATACAGGTGCGCTGACATACTTGCGTGTGTAAGTGTCCGCGCACACCTGGTATACACGTACATAGGCCAATCACGTGTACGCGCACTTTTGTCCAATTACACGCGATGACACCCTGACGTGCTGTCCAATTACACGCGATGAGACTCTGCCGTGCTGTCCAATTACACGCGATGAGACTCTGACGTGCTGTCCAATTACACGCGATGACACTCTGACGTGCAGTCTTTCCACGTGTGCTCTGTCATCACGTGCTGTGTGGGAAACACCCGTGCGGGTCACGTCACAGACGCGCTTACGCGCTGAGGGCCTTTGGTCCAATAGATTCGCGTATGCGTGCTGACGCGCTTACGCGCTAAGGGCCTTTCCTCGGTTTTCACGCTGACGTGCAGGATTTTCACGTGCCAAATCACTCCGTAACAAGCTGGCCACGCGTAAGCACATGGAAGACCACCCTCCTGCCCAGAAGGCCGAACTACTGCCCCCCAGAGCCCTGAGCACGCTCCCACCTGCCATCATCTGCTGCCTGACTGCCTGCTGCCCACGTGCACTGCCATTTGCTGCCTGCACATCAGCCAGGGGTGCTGTTGCTGTGACCACCCCTGCTGGAACCGAAGACTCCCGACTGGAATTCCATCGCTCCACAGCCCAGCCCCAGGACCCAGTTGCCCACCCACTCCTGCCTCTGGGGTTGTCATGTCGGGGCAAACACCATCTGTGACCACTGACAACCCCCGGCCAGAGAGGCAGAGGGGCACCAGCTTCAGTGCCACCGAAGTTGGTGTCCTGGTGGAGCAAGTCCTGGGGCAGTATGATGCCCTCTTCGGAAGTTCCCGCGCCGACAAGGAAGGACGGACTCAGATCTGGACTGACATTGTGACTGCCATCAACGAGGAGGGGGTGGCAGTCCGGGACTTACAACATGTCAGGAAGCGCTGGGAGGACTTCAGGTCCAGGACCCTGAACAAGGCCCGGCGCCTCTTGAAGGCAGCGGATGCCAAGGGGCGCCGGGGCCACTTGTCGGAAGAACAGATGGGGGTCCTGGAACGCATATCCCCAGCGCTCCACGTCCAGGTCCTAGAGAAGCAGACCCGTCTGGAGTCGAGCGGTGAGTGTACATGCATCCTGATTGTGAGCAGTGCGTGTGGTGATTATTCGACATTGTGCCGGTTGCACATCTGTTTGTATGGGGTCGAGTATGGGTGGGGGTGTACAGGGCCGTGGGGCTGACACATGCGAGGGCTGTAATGTGGGAGACATGGATGGTGCTTGTGTGTGTGGGCTTGCATGGCAAATGCAGTTGTGCGTGCACACATGTTTGGATGAATGTGTATGTAAGTAGACATGTCCGTGATGTCAGGCATGTATGTTGTTTTCGGCTGCATGTATGAGCACTGTGTACATGTGCATGTGTGTGTATTTGTCAAGGGTGCAACAGTGATGCAACATGGATGCATGTGACAGCGGTATGTGGAAGCCTGATTGGCAGATGTGACATGGATGCCCGTCTGAACAGTGCGACACTTGGCAGAGGTGTAGACATGCATGCAAGTGTGGTGGTGTGTGTACATGTGTGGTGCACTTCCTGTGTTGCATGTGATGTCTGGCTCCCCTTTGGCTGCTGATGCTGTTGTATGTGTAGGGATGGTGGGTGCAGTTGCGATATGGCTGTGGTATGGCTCATGTGTGCGAGTTGCAATGACATGTGTGTTGGGGATTGTGATGACATGTCTGAGGTTTGCCAATGCCACTCATGTGCAACTGTCATGCGTGTATGTGTCCATTGTACAGTGCCCTGATGCCTGTGTTTTGTTTCTCCCTGTCTGTAGCGTCAACTGATGAAGAGGGCGGAGAAGGTGCTGTGGAGCACAGCGGCGGGGATCCGACCGCCAGCCGGAGACGCAAGGCCCGGCTCCCCTCCCGTGTTGTCATCTCGTCGGGGAGTGAGGAGTCCGGTGCCGCGTCCCAGGCCGCAGCTGCCGGGAGGAGGTCCAAGAGGCGGAGGTTGCAGTTGGACTCCTCGGCAGCAGAAGGGGCAGCTGGGACCCCACAGGGCCCAACAGGGGAAGATGGCACGGAGTCATCCAGGTTGGTGGGGGGTTTGGTGGAGGAGGGGGCCGTGCAAGCACCAGAGACGGGGTCTGGAGGTGGGGATCCCACTGGTGCTAGTGGTGCAGTGCAGGACCAGGGACAGGAGGCAGCACAGGCGGCCGCGGAGGTGCCTGTGTGCAATCCTGTCCCCGATCCTGTCCCTGCATCATCTTGCACCAGCAGGGATACCTACGTCCAGACCCGTTTTCAGGCAGGGGATGAGCTGACGTCAACTGGCCTTCCTCTGCCTGCGGACGTGGCCATCCAGGTCCGGGTTGAGCCTGTCCTGGCTGGTGTGGCGTTGCGTCAACGGGCCATGCGAGGTGACCTGCAGTCTTTTCATGGAGAGACTGCACGTCATCTCGAATGGCTCGTTGACCACGTCAGCCTGCTGGAACAGGTCACCCAGGCCGGATTCCTCCGTCTGATGGGGCTTGCTCCGACCCCCTCCTAAACTGGACCCCCTACGCGCCAGTCGTCCTCTGTGCCATCTTCCCACCCATCAGTCACCTGGGTGCCCTGTGGAGCTGCCTCTGACGGTGCGGCCAGGCTGGTGGAGGAGGCATCCCTGCCACATTTGGGAGTCGGAGGTCCAGCAGGGGTGGCCACATCAACAAGTGCACCCCAGCCGGCGGAGGATGTGCAGGCAGCAGGAGTCAGTGCACGGGCAGAGGCAGAGCAGCAGCAGCAGCAACATGGTGGGAGACATGAAGGCTCAGGGCTTTCGACATCGGAGGGGCAGGCATCGGCCGGAGGGCAGGGGGACCCAGGACAGAGAGTGTCTTCCGTGTGGCAGCGGTTGGGCCACGCCATAGGTGCGGAGCGGCGGCGGGCGGAAGAGGCGCGGCTCACAATGGTCAGGGCGGAGAACTCCATGCGGAGGGCCCTGAGGCGGGCCGTGTGCCTCGAGGCAATCTGCAGGGGGTTGGAGGAGGACACGGCGTCGTCCCTGCGGACCCTTGGGGCCATGGAACTGGACCGCCTCCGGGACATTGAACAGGAGTTCGATGATGCCCTGGCCCGGGACACCACGGAGTGAGCCGCTGGACTTGCCCGCCGCCTTTGTATATAGTTCTTTAGTTTTAGGTTTCCTTTCTTTCTTATTATGATTTGGAGTCGACGGACACTGCTCCACTTTTTGTATATAGTTGATTTTTAGGTAGGTTTTTTAGTAGGTTTCCTTTGTTCAGTTGGGCTCATGGACCCTTGGTAATTTTTTACATAGTTCTTTATTGCATGGAGATTTTTTTAATTTTGACTTTGGACAAATATTTTTTGATTCTGATTTCCAGTTTTGTGTTTTTATACGGACATCCAGCTTTTTTTTTCTCATTCACATTGTAGTTTGTTTTCTTTCTTTAGCATTCTTTATTTTTTTCAATACAATTTTGTTTCCATAATTCACTGTGTGGTGTCATCTCATTGGTTTCATGCATGTCATGTTGTGTGTTTTCCCATTCAATTGCAACCATTGTGTGTGACGGACATGGGTTCATTAGCTTCATGAACATTGGGGGTGTAACATGTGATTTCCATTTCCATGTGGGTGAATGGGTTACTTGGTAGGGATTTTTGGCTGTGGAGGCTGTCCATTACGCACATGATTGGGGATTGTGAGGACCTGGTGGGGGCTGCCCATGGTGGCAGGGGGGTGGGGGTGGTGGGAGACATGAGTGGGGGCCTGGTGGAGGCTGCCCCTGCACTGCCGGGGGGTGGGGGTGGTGGGAGACATGAGTGGGGGCCTGGTGGAGGCTGCCCCTGCACTGCCGGGGGGTGGGGGTGGTGGGAGACATGAGTGGGGGCCTGGTGGAGGCTGCCCCTGCACTGCCGGGGGGTGGGGGTGGTGGTAGACATGAGTGGGTGCCTGGTGGAGGCTGCCCCTGGTGGCTGGGGGGTGGGGGTGCAGGGGGACATGAGTGGGGGCCTGGTGGAGGGTGGCCATGGTGGCAGAGGGGTGGGGGTGGTGGTAGACATGGGTGGGGGCCTGGTGGGGGCTGCCCCTGGTGGCTGGGGGGTGGGGGTGGAGGGAGACATGAGTGGGGGCCTGGTGGAGGCTGCCCCTGCACTGCTGGGGGGTGGGGGTGGTGGGAGACATGAGTGGGGGCCTGGTGGAGGATGCCCATGGTGGCAGGGGGGTGGGGGTGGTGGGAGACATGAGTGGGGGCCTGGTGGAGGGTGACCCTGGATGCTGGGGGTGGGGGTGGTGGGAGACATGGGTGGGGGCCTGCTGGAGGCTGCCCCTGGTGGCTGGGGGGTGGGGGTGGTGGGAGACATGAGTGGGGGCCTGGTGGAGTCTGCCCATGGTGGCAGGGGGTGGGGGTGGTGGGAGACATGAGTGGGGGCCTGGTGGAGGCTGCCCCTGCACTGCCGTGGGGTGGGGGTGGTGGGAGACATTAGTGGGGGCCTGGTGGAGGCTGCCCCTGCACTGCCGTGGGGTGGGGGTGGTGGGAGACATTAGTGGGGGCCTGGTGGAGGCTGCCCCTGGACTGCTGGGGGGCGGGGGTGGTGGGAGACATGAGTGGGGGCCTGGTGGAGGCTGCCCATGGTGGCAGGGGGGTGGGGGTGGTGGGAGACATGAGTGGGGGCCTGGTGGAGGCTGCCCCTGCACTGCCGGGGGGTGGGGGTGGTGGGAGACATGGGTGGGGGCCTGGTGGGGGCTGCCCCTGGTGGCTGGGGGGTGGGGGTGGTGGGAGACATGAGTGGGGGCCTGGTGGAGGCTGCCCATGGTGGCAGGGAGGTGGGGGTGGTGGTAGACATGAGTGGGGGCCTGGTGGAGGCTGCCCATGGTGGCAGGGGGGTGGGGGTGGTGGGAGACATGAGTGGGGGCCTGGTGGAGGCTGCCCCTGCACTGCCGGGGGGTGGGGGTGGTGGGAGACATGGGTGGGGGCCTGGTGGAGGGTGGCCATGGTGGCAGGGGGGTGGGGGTGGTGGTAGACATGGGTGGAGGCCTGGTGGGGGCTGCCCCTGGTGGCTGGGGGGTGGGGGTGGTGGGAGACATGAGTGGGGGCCTGGTGGAGGCTGCCCATGGTGGCAGGGGGGTGGGGGTGGTGGGAGACATGAGTGGGGGCCTGGTGGAGGCTGCCCATGGTGGCAGGGGGGTGGGGGTGGTGGGAGACATGAGTGGGGGCCTGGTGGAGGATGCCCATGGTGGCAGGGGGGTGGGGGTGGTGGGAGACATGAGTGGGGGCCTGGTGGAGGCTGCCCATGGTGGCAGGGGGGTGGGGGTGGTGGGAGACATGAGTGGGGGCCTGGTGGAGGATGCCCATGGTGGCAGGGGGGTGGGGGTGGTGGTAGACATGCATTGTTGATCAGTAGTGCAAGGTGACATGTGGGTTGGCTGGGGGGCATGCCCATGGTGGATGGGCTGCCTGCGGGACATGAGCATGGGTGCAGGGTAGTCCCCCGTGGTGTGGGCTGCCTGCAGGGTCCGTGGAGGTTGTGGAGCATACACCTGGGAGGGCCCACACGGCCAATTCACAAGTGGTACTCCCCAGAACCCCTGAAATACACATACCCTGCTGAAATCGTGTGTGGAACTTCCCGCGCACCCCTGAAATACACATACCTTGCTGAAATCGCGTGTGGAAATTCCCGCGCACCCCTGAAATACACGTACCCTGCTTGCACTGGGCCAATCGCGTGTGGAACTTCCCGCGCACCCCTGAAATACACGTACCCTGCTGAAATCGCATGTGGAACTTCCCGCGCACCCCTGAAATACACATACCTTGCTGAAATCGCGTGTGGAACTTCCCGCGCACCCCTGAAATACACGTACCCTGCTCGCACTGGGCCAATCGCGTGTGGAACTTCCCGCGCACCCCTGAAATACATATACCGTGCTGAAATCGCGTGTGGAAATTTCCGCGCACCCCTGAAATACATGTACCCTGCTCGCACTGGGCCAATCGCGTGTGGAACTTCCCGCGCACCCCTGAAATACACATACCTTGCTGAAATCGCGTGTGGAAATTTCCGCGCACCCCTGAAATACACGTACCCTGCTCGCACTGGGCCAATCGCGTGTGGAACTTCCCGCGCACCCCTGAAATACACGTACCCTGATGAAATCGCATGTGGAACTTCCCGCGCACGCCTGAAATACACGTACCCTGCTGAAATCGCGTGTGGAACTTCCCGCGCACCCCCGAAATCCACGTACCCGGCCAAATCACGAGTGAGACTTCCCGTGCACCCCGGTATACACGCACAAATATTTTTTGTCAGCGGGTGTCCGTGTTTGTGGGTACCCCTTTGCACGTCATTTGTCCTGGAGGGCCACAGTATAGGACATTCATCATGGCAGTATATAGGTGCTATTTGTTGGCGCACCTTTTGGCGCACATTTCTTACACCCGCAGAGACGCTACCGCCTGCTTTCTTGTGGCGGTCGTGTTTGTGCCTGTGCGCTGGTTTGAGCGTACGCTTTTTTGCCCTATTCTATTCCATGAATACGTGTTGTAGGCGAGCGTGTGGGCGTTCCGCGCACTTGTGCCCTGTACTTCCCCCGTGACGCCCACGTTTTGGCAAGTTGTTCCCCATTCCGAGTGTTACGCCCGTGTTCCGCCTACTTTTGTTGCGTGCGCTGCGCTATGTGCAAATTTCGCTGTGGCCTGTGCGATTTTCGCTGTGACCTGGCGCACGCTGTTAGATGGCCTGTGCGCCAACGTGCGCCGCGCACTTTTTTATCGCACATCCGCTGGTTTTCTCGCGCACAGACTTCCATGAATCGATGTGCGCTGCTTTTCGTGCGATTTTCGCACTTGCACTGCGATTTTCGCTATTCCACTGCGATTCGCACATTTTTGCCCACTTGCGCCGCGCTAATTATTCCATGAATCGGCCTCTAAATTGGTTGTGAGAACTCTAGTGACAAAGTCATTATACAGTATACTTGATACTCAAAGTCTGTAACTGACACATCCATACTGAGTTTAAAGCATCAAATGCCTTTTCAGCATCTAGAGAGACTGGTCTTTCCCTTGCCCTTTCTTGGACTATCCATGACCAGTTACCACTGAGTGAGGTAATGCTGCTCAACTGGACGAACCCAGGGGCAGACTGGCCTACAGGGAACTCTGGAGATTTCCCAGTAGGCTTCTGCACCCTGGGCCTCTTTTGTGTGGTTACCTATTTTATTTCCACATGTTCTCATAGCAAAAGGTTTGGGCTGTCTCAAAATGTGTAATTTGGGGACACTTTGAAAAACAATTCCAGGGCCTCCTTTGGTTCCCGGTCCACCCCTGGATTAACTTAGTTGTATCAGGGTGCAATGGTCCTTACAACATAATCTTTGTGTCAAAATAAGAATCAGTTGTCTGCATGACTGACAATTTGAAAGGGGTTTCCATGGAAATGGAAAAGGAAAATAAAATTGGGGGTTATTTTTATAGTGTTTAGAAGATGTGGAATGCGCTGGATGTGGAATGCGTTGGAGGAACATCCAGTCGAAAGATGTCACCAGTTGGTAAGTAACTTGTTCATCAAATGGATTGTGTCCTTCAACGCATTCCACACCTTTGATAGACTCCCAAAGCGGTACCAGTAAATGGAGGAGGAAAAAGAATGTATAATACCCAATTAGATTGCGGAATAAAGAACTGCCTTCCAAAGGCCATATCCTGACCCTGGATTGTATCCAGGGAATAATGTTTTACAAATGTATGGATTGAAGCCCAAGTAGCGGTATCACAACTATTCCTAATAGGGACACCCAGCTGGAAGGCGATGGATGTAACCACGTCCCTAGTGGAATGAGCTCTCAACCCTTCAGGAGGGTCTTTACCCGCCAACCGGTAACACTCCGTAATGGTAAGGATAATCCACTTGGACAAGGTCTGTTTGGTAACCGCCTGGCCCAATCGGTGTCCAGTATTTCCTACAAAGTGTTGATCGTCCACTCAGACCCTGGACATCCTAGAAATTTAAAATCTAAGAGCTCTCCCAGGATCTGACCGATGGAGATGCTCCTCTTCCTTACCAGGATGAGGAGGAGGGTAGAAAGATGTAAGAACCACCTTTTGACTCAAATGATATTCAGACACTGCTTTAGGTAGAAAAGAAGGACGTACTCGCAGTACAACCCTGTCCTTGTGAAACACAGTAAAGGGTGGGTTAGCTGAAAGTGCCTGCAATTCACTCACTCTGTGAGCGGAAGTAACCGCAACCAAGAACACAGTCTTGAAGGACAGTAATCTCAAAGAACAAGAGTGCAAAGGTTCAAACGGAGCACCCATGAGAAATCTCAAAACCAAATTCAAATTCCAAACCAGCACCTAGAAAGGGGACGGCGGGAATACATTAGTCAGTCCTTTAAGAAACTGAGAAATCAAAGGAATTTTAAAGTAAGAACATTGTTCAGACGAGCACTTAAAGATAGACAGCGCCACCAGGTAACCTTTAATGGTACCCACTTGAAGGCCCCTATGGGCCAAAGAAAGCAAGAAAGACAAAACCATTGGAATGGAGCACTGAAAAGGATCAACATTGTGATCCCTGCACCAGTCGCAGAACTTACGCCAACAGCAACGGTACAGGGATCTTGTTGCAGGCCCCCTGGCCGAAAGCAACACCTCCATCATGTCATCTGCGAGGTCCCAATCCTTATACCTCAACCTTTCAGATACCAAGCGTGAAGGTTGAGAGTCCTGACCTCTGCATGGAGAACCTGACCCCCCCGCGCGAGAGCAGATCCTCTCTGTGGGGAACACAGCGTGGAGGGCGATCGACATTTCTAGAAGTCCGGGTACCACGCTCTCCTGGCCCAATCCGGAGCAATGAGGATCATGTGGGAACCGAATCTCTGTAACCTCTGCAACACTTGAGGAATGACGGGGACTGGAGGAAACGCATACAGCAGTGGGAATGACCAATCCACCACAAACGCGTCTCCTAAGGCTCCTCTTAGAGGAAATCCCCTTGACCAGAATCTCTCGCACTTCCGGTTGACACTGGTGGCGAAGAGAGCCACTTGCGGCGTACCCCAAAGGGCGAAGTTCTCCTGAAGGACTTCCTGAGCCAACTCCCACTCGTGAGAGACTGTGCTCTGCCTGTTCAGAGTGTCCGCCGCCGTATTTTCGTCACCGGCCAGAGGAACTGCCGAGATCGAAATTTCCTGCTGGATGGCCCAGAACCAGAGCTGCATTGCCTCTCTACACAATGAGAGTGACCCTGCCCCCCGTTTTGTTGAGGTAATGCATGGCCACTGTGTTGTCCGTCATGACCAGGGCACTCTTCCTGTGTACCGAGGGCAGAAAAGCCTGTGAGGGAATCGCCCGTCACTACAGTCACCTCCGGCCACGGTTGCCAAAACGGTTCCCCCTTCATCAGGTTCCCTTCGTTTACCCACCACAGAAGGTCCTGGGAGACCGAGCGTGGGATCTGACTAGGTTCTGTCATCTTGCCAGAGAACTGCGACCACTGCATCTTAAGGACCCATTGCAGGGATCTCATCTGCAGCCTAGCCTCTGGCACCAGAAAAATGCAGGAAGCCATGAGACCGAGCAACCTTAAGAATTCGAAAGCCGGGAGACTCTGGGCACGTTGAAACTTGTCCACCATCTGCACAATGTGATGAGCCCTTACCTTGGGAGGCTAACACTTCCCCAAGGACATTTCCAACACAGCCCTGATGTACTGGAGCTGCTGGGAAGGTGTTGGGTGCAACCTCTTGAAATTGAGGGAGCAGCCCGGCCTGTGGAGGGTGCGGCAGGTGACACCGAGATGATCCAAAGCAAGCTCGCAAGAGCGCAGCCGGATCAGCCAGTCATGCGAGTAGGGGGAGACGTGGATCCTCCCTCGCCTGAGGTACGCTGCCTCCACCACCATGAGCTTGGTGAAGACCCTCAGGGCGGAGGTCAATCCAAATGGCAGGACCCAAAACTGAAAGTGCGAGTCGCCAGCCGTCAACCTCAGGTACTTCCTGTGTGCGGGATGGATCGGCACATGGAAGTACGCATCCTTGAGGTCCAGAGAAACCAACCATTCCTGAAGTTGAAGGGCCTGGAGGACTTGAGAAAGAGTGACCATCTTGAACTTGTCCTTCCGGAGGAGTTTGTTCAACCAACGCAAGTCCATGATGGGTCTCAAACCCCCGTCTTTCTTTGAGATCAAAAAATAAGGGGAATACCATCCCTTGTTCCTCTCGCCTACAGGCACAAGTTCTATAGTGCCTTTCTCCAGCAGGGACAAGATTTCCTGCGAAAGGAGCAGATCTGGAAGCTTCAAAGAGAGTTTCCCCAGTGGATTGTCGAGAGACCACTGAAGGAACGGAAGACAGTAACCATGGGCTATGGTATCCAACACCCACGCATCTGAAGTAATGGGCTGCCATTCTTCGAGATGCTGAGACAGTCTGCCCCCAACCAACAGACCATGGGACATGGCCTCATGACTGCGGCAGTGTCTGAAGGCAAAGAGGCAGCTGCCTGAGTGGCTCTGGCACCACAATTTCCCCGCCACCACGCGTACCTTTCTGCTTGCCCCTTTGACTGGCGGCCCCTCTCGTACTACCAAAGGAGGAGTATTACTGAAAGGAACCTCCCCTCTACTGCTGTCCCCTAGGACGAAAAGGCAGAGGTTGACCCACCCCGGCGCTCAAAGACTTCGCCGCAGCTTTTGAGATCTGCAACCTCTCAAGGCTCTCGTCAGACATGCTGCCAGATAAATGTGCACCATCAAAGGGCATGTTGAGAAGACGGGCCTGCATATCTGGAGCAAACCCCGACTTCCGCAACCACGCAAATCTGCATATCACGGTGCTCCCAGCCATGGATCGGGTAACACTGTCAGCCATATCCAAAACACGACTGAAGGGATTTACACATGGCATCATTGCCGTCTTGCACGAGAGCAAGGAAACCATCCCTTTTTACCCCCTTGTTAATATGCTCAGCCGCCAAGGATACACAATTCCACAGTGTGTGAGAAAACCTTGCCAAGGCACACGTGGAGTTGGCCGATTTCAAGGCCATGCTCCCAGCAGAAAATACCTTCTGGGCCCAACCGTCAAAACGCTTGTTGTCCCTATCCAGAGGGATGGTAGGGTACGGCGCCTGCCTCGAGGTGGCCGTGGCCGCCTGAACCACCAAACTCTCAGGAGTGGGGTGAGTAGACAAATAGCTGGGGTCACTAACGGAAGGACGGTATTTCTTAGTTAGATTATTATTCACAGCCGTAAGAGATTCCGGGGACTGCCAAGCAGCTGCCACCCTTTTCTGCAAGGTAGAATGAAATGGCAAAACAGGGTCAGAGGATGGACCTTGACCTAAGATGTCCGTCAGATCATCCTGCACAAAGTCTTCTGGAGGACTAGACCAGCCCAGATACTCAGAGACTCATGCCATGAGTATCCTATAAGAAGGCTCTGCATGAGCCCCAGGCCGGGTCTACCAAACTCCACTTCTGTGGAAGTGTCCTGTCCACTTGCATCATGGAGGGTCTGCCTCAACTTCTCAACTTCTCCAACTGACTGTCCCCAGAAAAAATTGGAGCATCAAGGTCACCAGGTTCCTCAACCTCAGACCTTTCCTCCTCTTCAAAGGTCAGCCTCACTGACTTAGATGTAGCCTTCCTTGGAGGATCCGTGATGTCCAGGTACTCCAATGGCAAATTTCAAAACAAAATTCTAGAAGGCGCCGATAGCGCCGAAGGCTTCGACGTCAAGAGCGTCAACAACCTCGACGTCGGGATCGCTGAAGGCTTCGGCGTTGACACAGGTGCTGACGGCGCCATTGGGCTGATACGAAGGCAAAGTGTTGATGTCCAAATTGGACAGACACGGCAACGAACGAGTCGACGCTGGCCCCAAGCCCTCAATAGGTTGCTGCAGTCTCGCTCGGGACGGGGACCGAGACCTAGAGACACGTCTCTTGTGACCTTTCGATTCCTAGTCCGTACAGGATCTTGATGGCTCCCGATGAGTGTCGTGTCGCGAAACCGAGCCCAAAGGCGTGCGAGCCATGGAACAAGACCGATCCTGGCCAGCTTCCTCAGAAGGCGCGACCGGACCTGTGTCCTGCCATTGAAAAATCACCATCATGGATTTTCAAAACCCTGCCCATTATTCCGGAGTTGAGGACTTCATGTGGTACGAAACCTTCCTCGAGGCATCATCCTCCGAGGAGGACGGGAAAGGCGGCTGGTGACGGCGCTTCCTGGAGTGCCAGGACGAGGAAGACGAGTGGCGGAAACGACTCTGAGACCGAGATCCCTGGGAATCGTTCTGACACGGAGAGTCACCCCTCGATTCGTCGATGGAAACCCCCTTGGACTTGGAAGTCTGGGACTTAACAGGCTTAGAGCCCCTACCTAGCTGGAGCTTTTCCTTCCGCTACCGCAAGGCCTTGGCAGTCAGCGACTGGCATTTCGAGCAGTCGTCGGTGTTGTGCGACTTGCCCAGGCACCACAAACAAATGCGGTGGGGGTCGGTGAGCAACATCTTAGACTTCCAGTCCCGTCGTGAAAGCCGGGCCGCGGAGTCGCAGGGGTTGTTAGGCAGAATTATATGCAGTACCCTTTGGGAACTCCACACACAATTAGGACTGCAAGTGATAGTACAAATTCACCTTTGGTGCCAGCCTGTACTACACACTAAAGTGGTAGCGATGGCTGAGCAGCCAGACTTATCTCAAGAGTAAGTGAGCAGCAGCAATAGTTACACAAAGAACAGCAATTACTATGATTCAAACAAACACTGACTCAAGGTTTCTGAGTAAAAGAATATACATTTATTTACACATCAGTTGTAAAACATTTCACTATGGTGAAGCAGTTGAAAAATCGCACTCTTAATACACCACACCAATCCCAATGATTTCTGGACAAGTTAGGCTCAAAATGAAGTATGAGCAAAATGGCACTCCAGCAATTTAAAAGGGAGGGAAAGACAAAGTTACGCAGAAATTGAGTAACACCAACAAGTAAGTAAGCAGGGCAATCTAGAAAAAGGAACTAGAGTGAGGAAATCAGATTAAAAAAGGCTTAGGGCCAAAGTCAATAGGACAAAGGTTTTTTTCTCAAGATCACACAGTTCAGGGTGGTTCACGGTTAAATCTTTGCCAAGAGTTCCGGACGAAGTTAGTCGGCAGAAAAGTTAATTTAAAGAATGGAGAAGGACAAGGCCTGGGATTGGCGAAACGTTTCACACACTTTCACTGCGGCTGGACGAAACGAACAACCGGATTGGAACAGTACCTTAAATGGAGAAGAAGGCTGTAGCTGAGGCGGACGTTCCTGGCAGGTCCTGCAGGCTCACGATACCTGAAGCGACTGTCGGACTGACACGAAGTAGGAAGACTGGAGGGTCTTGCACTGCCCAGGGAAGAAACCAGCAGCAGAGCAAAGCAACAAATAAAATCTGCACTCCTTAAAATGCAAGCAGGGTCCGTTTCTCCTGGCTATCCGGTTCACTGTAGCTCTGTGCAGCAAATTCAATCAGAGAAGGGAGGCCTGGCGAGCAGTTTGGTAACCTGGTTGTTCCCACCAGCTCAAGGGGAGAAGATTCCTTGCAGATCGTCCCTGTCGTTGGAGTCTGAAGATTCAGACATGCAGCAGGGCTTCACCGGGAGGTTCAGTCGTGGTAGGGGTCCTCTTCTGTCAGCTCCTTTTCGGTTCTCTCGTTCCAGTGGTAACCCTGCCTTTCCAGCCCCAGAGACCTGCTTTTTATGCAGTTTTCCCCTATTCACACAGCCTTGCTGTCAATCACACAGCAGGGTGGCTGTCCCGCCTGGCAGTCACCACAACCAATCAGATCAGACATAGGTCTCCAAGGAGACCCTGTGCAGGGAGTCCTAAACCCCTCCCTCACATCCTGTCCCCCCCAGACATAAAGGGACCTAAGGAGGGCTTCTGTGCAGAAGCCCACAAAAGGACGGCAAACAAAGGAACCAAACCTGGTTTGGCACGTAGGGTAAAACACGAGAAAGACTTTTACAAAAAGAAATGGCGACCCAGCCGGAATCGTATAAAAACGTATATGGTCTAGCGGGTTTAAGTTTGAGGATACCAAGATAGCCTAAAACAATACCAGGGCTATTTAAGATAACTGTGGTAGGAAAAATAGGGTAGTTACCACTGCCACCAGCCAAGTCTTAATGAAAAGGGAGCAAAACAATGCTCCAAGAGAAACAGACAAAAAGGGATAAGTATTAACCCTTTCCAGAACTCTATTTAAGATAGTTTGTACTGGGTCTGTGAGTTTTAAAAAGAGACTAATAAAGTCAAAGGCAACTTTACATGTTCTGGGAGACAGTAGTCAGTCCCAGAAAATGGAGTCGGAGTTGGGAAGTCAAAAAGACAACCCTGTGTCACTGCACTGAAGGTGCTGTGTAACACACAGTAAAAAGATGATGCCTATGGAGTAGGTGAGGCTCCACACACTATGAACACAAGAAAATGTTAAACACACACAGCAAAACATATGTAAGAGTGGGAAAAAAGGTTCACACTCTTACCAAGTGAAAACAATTAATCCCAGAAATCCAGCAAAGCTGCTGAGGGACACATTTGGCCTACACAGGAGGTTAAATCAAGAAGAAAGCAAATCTCTTCAGACCTCAATTGGTGTAGGTTTTGTCAAAATGCAGCTATTGTCGAAACTCTGCAACACTTATTACTGGACTGTCCGGCCCTCTCGAGTTTAAGAAGCACTCATTTTGTTAATCATTTTGAGTATTTTGCACAAATGGATCTTAGTAGTAGATGGGTCGCCCTAGCTGCAACTGAATGTATAAGCATAAGGATTGCTACCATTAACTTTTTAAAAGCCTTGAACATGGAATGAAAATGAATCGCATTGTTAATCTTCATAAATTTTATTCGTCAATTCTTGTAAAAAAACTTCTCTACTTGGAAGAGGTTTATCTGTAAATGTATAATAATATCTGTTTTAGTGTTTTACTGTTTTATTGTTCATACTATTTGAAAATTTGAAATTTTATTACGTATAAATTGAAAAAGTTGTTGTAATTTCAACTATATTCAATAATAAATTAAAAAAAAAAAGACTCAGTAGGTAAGGGAAATTAGCCATTCTGGAGAATTCTCCTTAACAGGGGTCGAAGAGAAAGGCATCTGCAATGAAGAAAACACACGAGGTGCGCCGAGTCTCACAAAGTTAACACGTTCACGGAAAAAACAGAACTGAGGCTACGGGTGCCGTGCGTCCTATTTATAACATCCTGTGATGTCGTCCTCGACAGAGGCTCTCGAGGGACATGGACCAGACGCCATCGACGCAGGACGCCCTCTGCCGAAACAGTTTCCCACGTGCACAGCTGTGTACATTACATGTCAAAGATGTGGAATGCTTTGGAGGACACAATCCATTTGAATTGGAGCGTTTTTTTTTTAATTGAATGAAATAAAATATTTGGGATATTATATAACACATAACTACATTAATAAAACTACAATTTCAGACACATTTATGACTATTTTACCTAAGTTAGTTTTATTGAAAAATGTCAAAATCCATTCAGGGGATTTTTTATTTACCATTAAAGAAAAAGCAAATTAACCAGGGGGGTCCTGTGAGTCTCTCTGCCAGACATTAGCCCTGGTTACGAGAGCCTTACCCAGATTCTTTAGCTCACCATCTTTCACAGAGGAGAAATATCCAAAAATAATCAGTCTTTGTCCTGCTCAGCGGCAGTCCAGCACCAAAATGCTAGGCAATTCTTCTCTGAACAAGATTACCAACAACAACCCCAGACACCTGTTTCGGTCTGGTTGGACGTCATCAGTAGGTTGGAGCTGTGCCTCTCTAAGAATAGTGAGCAAGGGGTCCACGTCTGGATTCTCCTTGTAAAAAAGTACATGCACAAAATTATCCCCACAATATTGTATGGATCAGAATTAAAATTAAATGTTACAGAACAAGATTTTGATTCATTAGAAGGCAAGATATGGAGAATGTTATTAAATGTACCTAATTATCTCTCTATACTGGACATTACATTGCAGCTATGCCCAATTTATTTTTATATGTACCAAGTTTATGCCACGTAGATTAAATTTATGAAGCTATGTTCATTGAAACAAAAATCACTTATGTTTCAATTATATAAATTGATGGAAAATGTTACTAATTCCTATTTATGGAAGGAACAAGTTATTTACCTGTAAATGTTGTTCTCCAGCATGGGTCTGGCATGGATTCACATGCTCATGAATATATTCCCCGTCGTCAGGCCAGGAATCCTCGGTAAAGAAAAAATCAGTATCAGTTTCGTTTCTGATCTGTCTTTCTTAGTAGTAACCAATCACTGGTCTCTGGGTCATACTGCCCCCAGCCAATGACGGCCCTCTCCCTAAGCCCCGCCTCTGGCAGCCATCCTCAGATTTGGTAGCACATAAAGTGGCAGTATGACCAAGTGAAGAGCCGCAGAGGGGTAGGAGGGAAGGTTTGCATGTGAATCCATGCCAGACCCATGCTGGAGAACAACAGTTACAGGTAAGTAACTTGTTCCTTCTCCAGCATGGGGTCTGGCATGGATTCACATGCTCATGAATATAAGAATACATAGCAGTACACACATGCACAACCACGGGAGGTGGCAAAGGCTCAATATTAAGAATTACGTCAAAACTCAACATTAAGCATTTCTTACCTCCTCACCAGGCTCACCTTAAGCGAACAGGTTGCGCAGCACTGCTTGGCCGACCCTGGACTCCTCCCTGGAATCCCGGTCGATGCAGTAGAATCTCGTGAAGGTGTTCGTCGACCTCCACGTAGCAGCCCTGCAGATGTCCAGCAGGGGCACACCAGACAACAACGATGTGGTAGCAGCGACCACTCTGGTCGAATGGGCTCTCGGACGGCCAGGCAACAGTCGGTTAGCCAACCGATGACAGTGCATGATGCAGCCGGAGAGCCATCTGGAAATGGAAGCCTTCGAGAGAGCCTTCCCTTGGTTCACAGGTCCAAAGTTCACAAACAGCTGTGATGTCCTCTGAAAACTCTTTGTTCAGTCCACGTAGAACTTCAGCGCTCCAGCTACATCCAGCGAGTGCAAAGCCCTCTCGGCCAGCGACGAAGGCGACTGGAAAAAGACTGGTAACACCAAGGGCTCGTTGAGATGGAAGTTCGACGGCACCTTGGGCATGAAGGAGGGGTGCGCCCTCAGCACTACCCTTGTATCGTGAAAGGTCAGACATTGAGGCTTGCAGGATAGCACCTGGATCTCTCCAACGCGTCGTGCGGAGGTGATGGCCACCAGGAACGCTGTTTTCCACAACAGAAACTTCAACGGGCCGAATGCAACGGCTCGAATGGCAGACCCATGAGCCTGGTCAGCACCACGTTGAGCTCCCACGCCGGGGCTGGTGCCTTCACGGGCGGGAATGATGGAAACAGTCCTTTCATAAATTCCTTAACCAGGCGATGAGACCACAGGGATGACCGCCCTGTAGTCCTGGTGTATCGGGAAATCGCTGCCAGGTGTATCTTCATTGAAGCATGAGATAGTCCAGATTTGGCTAGCGACAGAAGGTACGGCAATACTTGAGGGACCGTAATCTGCAGAGGGTTAATCTTCTGTGCACGGCACCAGATAGAGAACCTCTTCCACTTATGTCCGTAGCACTTGAGAGTTGAGGATTTCCTGGCCTTCGCAAGAACCTCTCTGCAGTCGGACGGGATATCGTATCCTCCAAACTCTAGTGCCGCAGGAGCCAGGCCTGAAAGTTCAGCTACTCCGGGTTGTGATGAAGTATTGCGCCTCCTTCTCTGGAGAGAAGATCTGCGTCCGTCGAAAGCTTGACTGGTGGGGACGCTGACAAGTCCAGAAGGTCCGGGAACCAGATCTGTCTCGGCCACGCCGGTGCGACGAGGATCATTCTGCACCGGGACCTCTTGAGCTGGTTGATGAGTCGGAGCAACAACGGCAACGGAGGAAACGCATATAGGAACAGGCCGTCCCAGGTGTTAGGCAGAAACCTGTGCAGTTCCCTTAGGGACCACTGCAAAAGATTTAGGACTACAGGTGGTTGGCAGTAAACCCAATTGGTAGCAGTCTGTACCACCCAGATTTACCTGGTAGATGTGGCTGAGCAGTCAGACTTCTCTCAAGATGAGTTAGGCAGTATATAGAGTATACACAATAGGTACAGAGATACAGTAGCACAAGCAAACACTGACCAGAGCTTTGGTGTAAAAGTATATAATTATTTATTTAAAGACACACTTGTAAATTACACTAGCACACAAAGAGTTAAGTAATTTCAACACACAGTCACTATTATATATATATATTTATACAACCCTAATTACTTATTAGACAAGTCTTAATGAGAAACACCACTTATTTTCAGACAGAGGTGAGCGCTTAACATAAGATGGCACTCTAATAAGTTAAGGAAAAAGGGAGGGAAAAGGCAAAGTTATGAAAGCACACAAATTGCAATACTTTTCAAAGAACCACAGTGAGGCAGGTTAGGGAAAGTCTACTGGAGAGCAAGGAAGTTCAAATGCCAGGCCCACTCTTAGAGAGAGCAAGCGAAATGTGTCCAGGATCACACAGTGGGGTTATGCCCAAAAAGTCTTTGTAGATAGTTCGTAAAAGATTGAGATCAAGTCAGGAAAAGTTAGTTAACAGGCCCCAGGCTAACCCAGTTTAGAAAGTCGAGGGTTTACTGTCACCCGAATGATCTGTCGCAAGGGAAGCCAGGCGAGACACAGTACCTGAAAATGGGAAGAACGCTCCAGCGGGGGCAGTTGTTCCTGGCAGCGGGTGCAAGTCGGTTTTTCGTCCAGAGGAAGAGGAGGTCTCGACGTGGAGGAAAGCTGAAGGTTGTTGCACTGCCAGGGAAGAAACCAGCCGTGGATTTTTCCGGTTACAAGGTACTACCCTTTTCTTCGCGGTAGTGGTAAACCGTGGTATTCCGGTTGCTGGGGTGCTTGGCACGGGCAAGGCGGCCACGAGATGGTCCAGGAAGGCGAAAAGACGGGCAAACTGGTTATCCCCACCAGTCAAAGGAAGAAGACTCTCCGGACTGGAGATCTCCTCTGTCGTCGGGAAAAGTGGTGAGACGGTTCAGCAGGGCTCCACCGGTGGTGTCGTCGTAGCACGTCGGCTCGGCTTCTCCCTCCTCAGATTCTTTAATTCCTGTGGCGACTTCTGAAGTTCCAGTCCCCAAAGCCCTGCTTTTATGCAGAAAACCCCCATTCATTCAGCCTAGCTGTCACTCAAACATGCTAAGTGGTGAACCGGGCGGCTCACCACTTGGGCCAATCACACAAGAGTGTGACTTGAGTTGCTGAGGCAACTCAGACCAGGGAGCCTAAACACCCTCCCACACCCCCTGTGGTACTCAGACAGAGTGGCACCACTTTTGGAGGCTTCTGTGGAGACACCCGCCAAAAAGTGGAACAAAGGGCTTGACTTGGGTTGGAGTCACAGAAGCGAACACACACGCCATTTTGGAACCAAGTTTCGGCAAAAAATACCAACCAGTGAATTTATATTAATTTAATAAATCGGCGGTATGTTCGAGGCTATTTTAAAAAGTGGTAGCCTCGAACAATGGGAAAAACCCCTAGGAATATATTTGGGGTTGAATATAAAAAGTAGTATCCACTGCCACTAGCCAAAACTCGGTCGGGGGGGGGGCTGGACAGTGCCCCCTCGAACAACAGACCCCGGGGAAATCGAATTGCCCCGACCAGTACATCCACAATATGATGGTTTGTACTGGTTCTGTTCACAATTTAAGACTAGTAAAGCCAATGGTGACTTTACATGCCCTGGGAGATAGTAGTCAGTCCCAGGGTATGGAGTCTATGTTTGGGGGTTGCTACGACACCCCTGGGTTACGGCACAGAGGGTGCTGTTTAACCCACATACCAAAAAACACATGAAGCCC
Organism: Ambystoma mexicanum; assembly: GCF_040938575.1. Classification (NCBI taxonomy): domain Eukaryota; kingdom Metazoa; phylum Chordata; class Amphibia; order Caudata; family Ambystomatidae; genus Ambystoma; species Ambystoma mexicanum. Next base: position 1,065,719,522 of record NC_090927.1, read on the forward strand.
TATGGGGTAAAGGACCTCAAAATCCATAAAACACATACAAAGTCAAAGGAACACCTCAAATCATGTCTAATAGTGGGAGAAAAAGAGTCTCACTCTTAGCAGGAGAAAAAAATAAACCCCAAAAATCCAGCAAAGCTGCTGGGGGACTCACTAGGTTTGGGAAATTAGCCTTTTCAGAGAATTCTCCCTAACACTCGCTTGCCCCCCCCCCCCAGACTAAGGGCATACGAGGATTTAATCCACTCCTGGATGAATCTCATACCTCTAGTCGATGACATACATCCTAGAGAGACCATCAGCATTTTGGTGGTGACACCCTGACCTGTGCTCAATGGTGAAATCAAACCCTTGCAGGCAGATTGACCATCTCAATAGTTTTGGATTTTCCCCTTTCATTTGCATCAACCATCTCAAGGGTTGGTGGTCAGTCTGAATGACAAAAGTAGAGCCATACAAGTATGGCCTAAACTTCTTAAGTGCCCACACAATAGCAAAACATTCTCTTTCGATAGTTGCCCACCTTGTCTCAGGATCCTTCAGCTTTCTGCTGATGAAGCAAATGGGGTGCTCCCTACCTTTCTCATCCAGTTGGCTAAGGACTGCACCTATACCTACATTAGAAGCATCTGTCTGCACAATGAAAGTTTGGCGATAGTCAGGAGCTCTCAATACTGGTGCTTGGCAAAGCGCTTTCTTCAGGTTTTCAAAGGCCTGATTGCATTCCTCATTCCATTTGACCTTCTTAGGGATTTTTGGAGAGTAGATTACATTCAGTGGAGAAGCTATGGTTCCATAGCTCTCTATGAAATTCCTGTAATACCCAGTGAGGCTTAGGAAGGCTCTCACCTGGGTTTGAGTAGTTGGTGTTGTCCAATTTTGCACAGCTTCAATCTTACTGAGCAAAGGCCTTATTTCTCTACCTCATGCCCAAGGTAGACCACCTTACTCTGACCAATTTGGCATTTACTTGCCTTTATGGTCAGATTGGCCTGTCCAAGAGCCTGCAAAACATGTCCTAGGTGGTTAACATGCTCTTCCCAGGATTGGCTGAATACTGCAATGTCATCCAAGTATGCCCTGCAGAAATTCTCCATCCCAGCAAGAACCTGATTTACCATCCTCTGGAATGTTGCAGGTGCATTATTCAATCCAAAAGGCATAACCTTAAATTGGTATAAGCCAACTGGGGTAGAAAATGCAGTCTTCTCCTTGGCATGGTCTGCAAGGGCTATTTGCCAATTGCCTGACGTAAGGTCAAATGTGCTGAGGAACTTGGCTGAACCAAGTCTATCCACCAACTCATCTGTCCTTGGCAAAGGGTGGGCATCAGTCTTTGTGACTTCATTAAGAGCTCTATAGTCCACACAGAATCTCAACTGTTTGGATCCTGCCTTTTGGTACTAACACATCTGGGCTAGACCATGGACTAGTAGAGGGCTCTGTTACCCCGAGATCAAGCATCTTCTTGACCTCCCCTTTGATGTGGGTCCTTACATTTTCTGACATTCTATATCCTCTGCTTTTGACTGGCAGACAGTCACCAGTGAGTATATAATGCTGTCCCCAAGGGGTCAAGCGTGGTGAAAGTGAGAACAGAGAGGCAAACTGGTTTAACATAGCTTTGCACTCTTCTTGTTGCTCAGGTGTCAGATTTGAACAGAGATTTACTCCTTCAATCTTTTCGTCCAAGGGTAAGCCTCTGAGGAGATCAAGGAGAGCTTCACTCTCTTCTTCCTCTTCTGTTGAAGCTAGAAGTAAGGCACCTACTTCAGGCCTGGAGACATACGCCTTTAGTCAGTTGGTGTGGAAGACTCTGGTAGCCCCCTAGGGATTGCCCAAGTCCACCAGATAGTTCACCTCTCCAAGTTTACCCACAGCCTTGAAGGGTCCCCTCCATTTATCTTGCAAGGCCCTCTGCCTTGTTGGGATCATAACTAGAACTAGCTGGTCTTGAGTGAACTCAGCCATGTTAGCCTTTTGGTCATGCCAATGTTTGACCAAAGCTTGTCCAGCTTTCAGGTTATCACTTGCGTCTGCCATCATTTGTGACATTCTCCTCCGGAGTCCTATCACATAGTCAGTCACTCTGACTGGCTTAGGGGAAGGAGCACTCTCCAACCCCTCCTTAATCAGGGCCAATGGTCCTCTGACTGGATGGCCATAAAGAAGTTCAAAGGGAGAATAACCTACTCCCTCCTGAGGGACTTCCCTATAAGCAAAGAGAAGGCATGTCAATAGAAGGTCCCACTTTCTTTTAAGGGGATCTTCTAAAGCACCTATCATGCTCTAATTGGTTCTGTTGAACCTTTCTACCAACCCATTTGTCTGAGGGTGGTAGGCGGTAGAGAACTTGTAAGTAACTCCACAGGTTTTCCACATGGCTTTCATGTAGTGGGACATAAAATTTGACCCCCGGTCAGAGATTACTTCCTTAGGAAACCCAACCCTGGTAAAAATACCAAGGAGGGCCTTAGCCACAGCCTGAGATGTAACAGTCCTCATAGGAATTGCCTCAGGAGGGTACCTAGTAGCATGGTCTACTACAACAAGGATAAACCTGTTGCCTAAGGAGGTTGGGGGATCAAGGGGACCAACACTGTCAATCCCTACCCTCTCAAATGGGACTCCCACAACTGGGAGAGGCACTAAAGGTACCACTTTTATGGACCCAACCTTACCAGAAGTCTGGCAGGTATGGCAGCTCTTGCAAAACTTATCTACCTCAGCCCCCATCTTTGGCCAATAAAAGTAGAGTGAGAGCCTTTCCTTGGTCTTCTTGAAACTCAAGTGACCAGCCAAAGGTATCTCATGGGCCAGTTGCAAGAACTGTTGTCTGTTTTCTTGAGGTACCTCAAGCCGCTTTTAGTCTCCAGGTGCAGACTCAGTTGGTTCACTGTAGAAGAGGCCATCTTCCCAGTGTAACCTATACTTTCCAGGCTCTTGCCCATCAGCCTGAGAAGCTGCCTGTTGGCGAAGACCTTCCAGAGTTGGACATTCTCTCTGTCCCTTACTGAAGTCTGCCCTATTGGGTCCACCTTCTGCCAGTAAAGACTGCAGCTCAGGATGGTCAACAGGATCCAGATCTCCAATGAGTTCTTGGCCTTCCACTAGCTCTTCTTCAGAGTCTAGTTCAACCATACAGGGTTGTACCTCCCTCTCAGCCTCGGCTGGAGGTGGAGTTCCAGGTGTAACTTTGGACAACCTAGGGGCAGCATTGGGGTGCTTGCTGTTGGCTGTTTCTTGGAAGTCTTGGGTTTCCCCTTTGCTTCTTTTTGTTCAGTGATAGCAACTTGTAACTCCAGTGGAGTAGGAGTGATATCTTTCTTCATCATCTCCTTGGGAGTACCTCTCATGGTTCTCTCCCTTGCAGGTCTGGTGAGCTCCTGTAACCTTTTACTAGGAGGTCTGGGGGTATGTGACACTACTCCAAGAGTTTTCAGGTCATTACCCAACAGAACCCTTCCTGGTACCTCACTTTGTATGCTGACAGGTATCTTCACAGTCATGTCATTACACTGGACGAGAACTGGTAATTGGGGAAGCATCTGCACAGGCCCTCCAGCTAACTTGGCGAGGTGTTTGGGTGCCTTAGCAACATCCTCAGCCTGAAAAAAAGATTTATCCACCACAGTTATGCTGGCCCCAGTGTCCCTAATGGCACGAGTCTCCTGACCATTCACCTGGACACTGTCCTTATAATACTCTTTAATATTATCTGGGATAGAGTTATAGACATCTAAATTCTGTTGTTCCCACAGACCCAGAGACACTAAAGAAACGCTGGCTGAGACTCCAATGGGTTCATCAGCCAGCAGTAGAAAGTTTCCACTTTCCATTTGTACTTCCTCTTCTGGAGCGAAGGCTAAGGAGACAAGCTGGACCCCTGACGGTTTACCCTTACATCTGGGATCTCCTTTCACATGGTCAGGCGAGCTGCAAACATAGCATTTACCAAATGCTTTCTGGAATGGTGGCTTGCTCTGACCTCCTTCTGGATTTCCACCAGAGGGTACACTACTCTGATTTGGTTTCCCTTGTGGCTTGCCCTTATTGTTTTCTTTGGGGCCCTCTTTGGGATTGGAATTATTAGAATTCTCCTTGGAGTCCTTTTTTGGCTGTTTCCCCTCATCCTTTTTCTGAGTTACCCCAGAGTCCTTGTGAGTAGCCCTGTTGGCAACCCACAAGTCAGCAGCCTTAGCTAGTTTCCTGGAATCTAATTCCTTTGAATCAGTCAAGTGCTGTCTAAGCTCAGGAGAGCAGGCATCATAAATTGACTGCAACATCACAAGATTCTTCATTTCCTCATAAGTGTTCAACTTGTAACCCTTAATCCATCCCTCTAAGTTCTTCACACTTTCACTCACCCAGGTAGCCCAAGGGGTACCATCATGCTTTTTGAGAGTCCTAAACCTCTTAAGGTACTGGCAAGGGGTCTTCCCAAATCTAGCTATCAAAGCTAGCTTCACACATTCATAATCCTTCTTATCCTCCTCCCCGAACTCCATTACCACATCAGTTGCAACAAGGGGAAGCCTAGAGAACAACCAGGAAAGTAACTCATTTCCTGAAGTGTTCTAGAGCCCATGATTATATTCAAACAGACTCAACCAATCCAACACATCCAACTTAGGCTCATACATACCCACCAACTCCTTAGGCATCCGGGGTCTTTTGGGACTGGAACTCCTAGAGGATTCGGAGAGAGAAGCACTTTCCACAGACATTTTTTTCATTTCTAGCTCATAGTTGAGCTCCATTTCTCTGAACCTTAGTTCTTGGTGAAGTTGTTCTGTTTGAGCACTAATTCTTTAGAATTCTAATTCAAGCTTAATTTTTTCTAGTTCCATATATTGTGGATTAAGTGTGGGACCTGGTAAAGGTCCAGTAGGCACAGCTGGCAGGGCAGGTAGAGGCCCAGGGGAGAGAACTCTAACATCACCCCCCCCCTCCTCTTCTGCATCTGATTCAAAGTTATCAATACTAACATTCATATCAATATCATTGCTGTTATCTACAGTTGCTGGAGTGGTAGGTTCCTCTGAACCACCATCCAGACTTTGGTTTGCTAACAACCTTTCTATTAGCTCCATTTTCTTGCCCTTAGTCAGGAGGTTCTTATGCTTACAGAGAACTCTTAAACAATCAGCAGTTTTTGTAGCAAGGGACTCTTGACTATAACTTTCCATAGTTGACAGGTTTAGAAAATAACTTCTTAAGTGCTAAGCTTTGTGGTTAGTTGCACTAAGGTATCTATAAGCACACTAAAATGTATACTCAACACAAATCCCACCACTGTACACCAGTGTTAGGCAGAAACCTGTGCAGTTCCCTTAGGGACCACTGCAAAAGATTTAGGACTACAGGTGGTTGGCAGTAAACCCAATTGGTAGCGGTCTGTACCACCCAGATTTACCTGGTAGCTGTTTTTAATTGCATTTTGCAGGCTGGGGAAATTCCTTCCTGCAGGAAGTTGGCACTGATTGTTCTGATCTATAAGAAGGGCGCTCGGAGTGATCCCAACAACTATCGCCCGATCGTCCTTCTGGATACATTGGGGAAAATGTTTGCATCATTTTTGTTGAGGGATTTCAATCACTGAGCAAAGCCAACTGGCCACATTGATGAAAGGCAGGCGGTTTTTTGTCAAGGGAGTGGGTACCAACTTAAACCTGTATTTGCAGGGTGTGCTTAAGCAGATGGTCCTTGCCTATAATGCCAAAATATATCTGGCTTTTATCGATCTGGAAAAGGCTTTTGATAGCGTACCAAGAAAGAGGCTTTGGGCTAAATTAGCCTTGTGGAACTGTCCTAAGGACCTCTTGGACATGATCAGAGCATTATACTCAGACACCAATGTGTAGGTGAGGTTATCCAGAGAAGGGGTATTCTCAGATAAAATTCCCTCTTTGAGAGGTCTGAAACAGGGTTGCCCACTGGCTCCCACCTTGTTTAATCTGTATCTGTGTCTGTCTGATCTGGCATACTCTCAGAGAGGGATTCATTATTTTCCAACAAAGATATATAAACAACAACTCTCTTGGCTAATGTACGCCGATGACCTGGTCCTAATCGACCAGACACCGGTGGGCATAAAATGTTGTCTGAATCAATTGAAGATATTCCTAGAGGAAAATGTTCTCAGGATAAATGTCCAAAAAACTAAGGTTATAACATTGTCCCGTGGGCAGGGCAGCAGAAGACCGAAATTCAATAGGTATGTGGGCCCTGGGAAATTAGAGTGGGTAGATTCAATTTCTTATGTGGGAGTAGTCATCAACTCGAGCTCTAACGAGAAACAATGGATGGAAGCAGTAAAATCGAAGTGCAAAAGTCTAACTTCGCAGGCATACATTTTCCATAAGAAATATGGGAGATATTCCCCAGCTCCTACAGTCACCTTTTATAAACAAAAGGTGGTCCCTATTCTTATATATGGAGCGGAAATAGCCACTTCGCTCCTGGCGGTGTTCTGGGATAGGATGGAAGGCACCTTTTGGAAAAGGGTCCTTAGGCTGCCCTATTGCCTCCCAATCTCGTTCATTAGCTTTGAACTGGGCTTCCAATCCATTAGCTGCAGGATCCGATGGCAGAAATGCCATCGGAAATGTATTGAGACAGAGACAGAATTGGCCCATGGGAAATCTTGAAGAACAGAGAATTAATGGGGAGTGATCGGATGCCGTGGATACCTGGAAACAACAATGAATGGTGGATCTGAGCAATCTAGATCTAACCTGGGATACTGTGATAAGAAATCCTGGAAAAGTTAAAAAGCAAATCCTAAGACTTGATTGGATAGCAAGTCAAGCCAAAAGAGTAACATATAAAACAGCCCTCAAATTGGAGCAGGATAACAGACCAGGATAACAGACCAGCTAATACAGCTCCACTGTACCTCACAAAATTCCCCAGTCCTAAGTATCGGAATCTCTTTATAGGGTTAAGGCTTAACATCCTTCCAATGAAAGAGACATTAAAGAAAAGAAAGTAATCAGATGAGACGGGGTCAGTATGCAGGTATTGCAAGATGCAAGGGACAATTGAGTACTCTAAGCACCTCATGATAGAAAGCCCTGACTTTAACAAGTGAGGAATGGTGCAACATGGTGTTGATAGGGGAAAATCTGTCAATGATGCTTGCTGCTTTAACATTTTTGCAAGTCATTTTAATTATGTTGTAATGATGTAAAGAAATCTTTGGAACAGTATGATGTAAAGAAGTTGAAAGGCTATGTTCATTTTATGAACGGTTTGTAATAAACCAATATATAATTAAAAAATAAAAAGCCAGAATGGTTGAAAGCCTAACTTACCCTATGCTAAGGTGGGATTTCCCTACCTAAATAAAACTAAGAAAAGTCTGAGTCAAAGGGTTCAACTGAAGAATCTGTCTGTATACAAAACCTATGCTTGCCCTCACAGCTAATCTATACAATGTGTAGGTATGTTTGCAACCAAAAGAAACAGTGTTCAACATAAAGTTCTCAGCTCCTTCCAGCTTGTAAAAAATGTTCAGCTCCCTTCCCCAAGTATAAAACAGTTCCAGCAAAAAGACTCCATTTTATCTCTCTTGAGTTCAAGATGATATAGTTTTAATCAATACTCGGGGTTTCCTTCTCCAAGTTACAAGCAGCATAGTTCCAAGCACCAAAGAACTTTGAGAATCCGGTCTTAAGTTAATAAATGTCTCAAGTCCCAGGGTTCCCATCCCCAAGACTAATTTTGGCAGCACAAATGTTTCAAGTCTCAGGGTTACCTTCCCCAAGACCTAATTTCAGTAGCACCAAAAATATCCTTTGCCTTTTCCAAGTACTTTGCCACTTTTGGGGCCCTCTTTTTATGGTGGGTTTTCCATGCGTAAATTGTAATACTCTTCAGTAGTATGTTCTGCTCTCAATGTAATTTTTCTGCTACAGGCAATTTTCATTTAGTCTGGTATTCAATATGCTTTTCTTTGTTTCAATATATAAAGTTCCATTCACTTTAGGATACATCACATACTGGTTTCACGTGCATGAAAAGTATCATTCATTTTAGTACGCATAATCTAATGGTTTTACTTGGATTTGAAGTTTGGTTTTACTTCTGAACCTAAGATGTAACACTTTTGTTAGGTTTTCCCTCAGTTCAGTGTTCAAGAAACATATTGTACTCGATTCAGTATTCTCTAGGCACGGTATACACTTGTAAAGGTTTTCATTAAGTTCGGTATTCAAGAAACCTGGTTTGTATTCAATTACATATTCAATTGGCACGGGTTGCACTTCTTTAGGATTTTCATTTAGTTTGGTATTCAAGAAACCTGTTTTGTATTGAATTGGCACAGGTTGTACTTGTTAAGATTTTCATTCCACCCGCTGTGTAATATTTTCGAAAAAAAAAGTTTTTTTTCCCCCCGACATGCCCACTCCAATACAAAGTATTCCCAGACATTCAATATTGGACAATGGTTTGAATCGGAGCCCTTCGAAAAACGTGGTTCCTCAAACAGGCGACCACTCCGATAGAAAGAAATTCTCGAAAAAACAATTTTAAACATTCATGCACCAGGTTTCTCTAAGGATTGAAACTCACTGTTCACGATCAAAGCCTTTACAGCAGCCTGGATCATACAGCCTTCTGCTCCTTAAATAAGGGGTTCAACGTTTGCCCCTCAGATACCCCTGTATCGATGTCCTAACACAGGGGAACAAGCATCTTGAACATGCATAAAAGGGATAGCCTCTCCACATGGCTCCCTTCTTAATATTTGGTTTGCTCCAAAGAGCCCCAGCTCCCATGCCACGCTTGCGCAGGACTTCCTGCTGTTGTTGCTGTCGTTCCACCATACACAGGTTTACCTGTTGTCTTCCATGCGGCTGGGATGGTCTCCTTTTATACACCTACAGCTCCTTGACAGGCTGCAGGTGTGGATGTCCACTCAGCCCTGCCTGACCACAATCAACTGGACATGTCTGACGTTTACAGCTCTCAGCAAGCATCCTCCTCCTCCCATTACCAGAGTGGTGAAAGAGTGTGGTCCCTATCATTCTTAGTTACCTCTTCTTCATCCCAGTAGTGTCAAGTGTAAAATGGGGAGAAAGGAGGGGAACTGGCTTATAACAATTTAGGAATATGTGGGAATGGTTGGGTTGGTCACTAATAGGGAAAGGAGGATACCATGTCTCACCCACAGGCATCCTACTATTTCTCACCCTCATTCTAGGCTTTTCGAGGCTTGTCTTTTCTCCTGATGTTATTCTGATCAAAGGGAATGAGATAAAAATATACCACAAAGGATTCAGGGACTAGGGTTTCATCATGGAATGGAAAGAGGAAATACTGTGTCTCACCTAAGGACATTTCCTTCCCTCCCTCTCCCAAGAACCCTCCACCTAGGTGATCCTTCTTCACTTCTCCACCCCCAGGGTTAGGATCCAAAAGCAATGCCCTTTCCCTGGCCACCTGCGCAGAGGATCCAAAGGGAGTAGATGTGAGGACGCCCTCAGGGTTCTTACATCAATCTGTTGTTAAAGTCATATATCATTTGTTGGATTGGCATGGTTAAAGTTGGATATGCTAAAATACACCAGCCCATTCACCTTCCTTGGTTTAGGCAGGAAAAAGTTCAATGCTTGATATCAGCTGCACAAGCGAGACTAGGGCATCACAACATATTAATTATTCCTATTAAAGTGTATTCTGAATAAACAATCATAATATAATTGCAAATACATTAATTATCCCATGGTAAAATAACAAAAAAATACACAAAACATAGAAATTATAAAAATACAGTTTACACTTAAATCGGTAAGTAGTTAATACTTCAAAATAAAAAGGAATTCACAGTCAACCATCAAATTTAATTCACTCTCTGATCAGACTTGACATCACTTAAAAAGAAACAGACAACATTTTCCACATATACAACAAGTTAATAATTACTTTCAAAAATAAAAACTCATTAATTCATTCAGGCCAGGAAATAACTGTCTTTTTGCTGCGGTGGTGGTTCTACTTACATTTGGTGGGAGTCAGGTGTAAGCAGGCCTCGATAATAGATTTTTCAGGCTCATGCCTTTGTATTTAACCTCATATCCTACCTTTCTCTGGCATCCCACACTCACCTGTCCTGGAATCGCCATGAGTATGCCAAACTGGTATAAGGAATAGGTCAGAAACCTATAGGTGTGGAAACACCTCCAAACCCTTATAAAAGTAAACACTAGGTGAATTAATTTAAATGCAACACAAGGAAAGGTGGACAAAGGTATTCTGGTGCATGGTCTTTTAAGTGATCAGATGTTATAGGTATGGATTAAATCAACTCTACTACGCCAGCAGTTTTATATTTTGTAAAAAAAAAAAGGGGGAAACACATTACACATCTCTTACTAACGCCTATTACTAACACCTAGTAGCTAAAGCATTCTAACTTAGCAGGAAGCCTAGCCAAGGTCGCCTGAATGTTCGCTTTGCCACAGATGAAGCGTTAGGGTGCTCCTTTGCTTGTTGGGTACTTACCCCAGGTCAGCAGTAGCATGGGTGAGCCCCACAGTCCTTACCCAGGTTGCTTCTGTCAGCTGCAGCCCGAGTTTGACCTGGTGATTAGGGTAAATCTCCAGGTTTGTCTTAACCGAGCCAGGTATGTCAGGGGCAACCCGTCATGATCAGCAGCAGGGGTCCAAGCAGTCCTTTATCCAAGGCTGCATAGCCTGGAGTGGCCCAAAATGTCAACACTGACCCACCTTAGCAGGGAGCAGTCCCCGTGGCAAGCACACAGCACTCCCCTTCCTAAGTGGGGAGTGCTGCGTATCAGATACAGACTGGGCAGTGGTGACTGAAGTGCAGTGCTTCCCCTCCACATGGGGAGTGCTGCATACTCAAGAGCCGAGTCTGGTTCAGTGAATAAGGCCCTCCTGTCTGAGGGTTGGGCTGCATTTTCAACTCTCAAAATGGCACTCCGATCGCGCCTTTTAAGGTAAAGCCTTTGTTCTCTTTTGAAGGGTCCCCCGCACACCATATGTGTAGGGAACCCTTCAATTCAAAGTGAAGCCTGGGGGAGGGGGGGTTGATACCCGGGCTGTACAACTTCATATTTTTATATGTATAATTCATAAAACACATGCCTTGTGTTGTATTATATTGTGGTTGACATTTATATAGCACCTTTTACCATTATTATAGTCTCAAAGCGCTAGTGGTGGGAAGGCCCTTGGGGACCCAAGTCCAAAATGTGGGAAATCATGGAGTAGGTTTAGAATGTGTGGGTTACGCATTTTCCCCTATAAGACTTAGGAGGGCTGGCCGGGCTCCGATAAAATGCAAACCCACGAGATCATGCATGTGAATGGGCGCTGACAGAGGTGAGGAGAAAGTGTGAGTGCAAGCGAGACTCACTATGTGTGCAGCTGGCTCGAATTTGTCGTAGGTCTTCGTTGTCTACTGATGACTGAGGTGTTGAGGCATGGTCTGGTGTAAGTAGGCGGAACAATTATGTGACCAGCAAGACAGAATTTGTCGTAGTCGTTGCTGTATGTCCACTGCAGTGGTGCGTTTATACATACCTAGAAACTTGAATGGATATTTGTTTTAGAGTCACCTGTTTGTTCAGGTAGTGTCATCCTCTTGATTCTTGCGGCTGCGACAAATGGTTAGCGAACATGCTAGCCTTAAAGAATTGGTAGGATAGCTCAGCGACAATGTGCTCGCCTTGGAAGCAAGACGACACGAAGCAACAATGTTTCAATCCCCAGTTCCGCGCTTAGAAACCTCTGGGTATTAAGCGCGTTATAAATAACCTATCATATCATATCAAGTACCACGAGCAGAGCATGTGCTATACTTTCAATCCAGATTGAGAGCATGGTCGAAGTTACATAATTAGTGTGCATGCGCTAAACCTTCACAATTGATACAAATACCGTGAATGGCCAACCCTAACAGTTCATCCAGGTGTGATATCCGGCCACCCCTCACGTCCTTCCATTGCGATTTACAGCAAATCCCTGAGTTCGTTCAGGTGCAATACTTGAGAAACCCCTACCTGCACTTCAAGTGCGAAACAGTCATGATACACAATTCCTCCAAGTGCAGCAGAGCTGTAGTTCTATTGCAACATCTTTGATTGCTAGTTGCTAGTTTCCCTTATACAAAAACCGGTGCAATGGCTAATCAATCTTGTGAGATTTCGTGGTGTGAAACTGGGATATTGCGGGAGCCGGCTGTTTTATTGATGCAGTTCGGGTGGTAGGGGCTATCATGAGACTTTGTCGGTGTGGACTAAGGCTTGGGAGCCGGATAGGTTACTGTTAGACAGAATCCTGGGCAGTGCCCTTAGGGACCACTACACAAGATTAAGACTACAGGTGGTAGTACAATTTCACCTTTGGTACAAGCCTGTACTGCACAGAATGGTAGCAGAAGCGGAGCAGCCAGACTTATCTGAAGAGCAAATGAGCAGTAGTAGAGATTACACAAAGGACTAAAATTACTGTGACTCAAGCAAACACTGACTCAAGGTTTTTGGTTAAAAAGTAAAAGTACATTTATTTTTAGACCATCTGTTCACAAAACACTTCACTTCTATTAAATTAAAACCACATTTCAAATACACTACACACGACCAATTTCCCTTGTACAGAACAATTCAAGGTAAGTACTTTTGGATTTGACAGACTGGTGTTGTGAAACAAAGACGTTACCGGGGGTTGTTAGGCAATCACTTTTTGACAGTAATGACAGTTCGGTCTTACGAAAGAGAAGCATACCCGCGAGAAGAAATGTTACTGTGGTGAAACACACTTAGCACATGAATTAACACAAGAGAGTTGGGGACAAAAATCATAGGCAATACTTTTGTCAAGGCAGATAGAATCAAGAGACACTTTCCAAAACGTAGATAGTGTCAATGGGACAGGAGTCTTGTTGTTGAGGATCACAAGATTAGAACAATTCACGATTCGAGATTGCCAGGAGTACTTAGATATTGTCAAAAGGGAAGTAAATGTTATAAGAGGGAAGGAAGATAAGGACAAGCCTTTTCTGAGGAGAAAAAGGGTTCACCCTAGTTCCTCGAAGTCAGACAGTACCTTATTCGTAAGAGCTGCTGCCACAGCAGTTGTTCCTGGTAGTTCCTGCAGACTCACGGTTCCTGAAGCTTCAGTCGTGGGGACAAGAAGGACGACACCTGGAGCGATCTGCACTACCCAGGGATGAAGCCAGCAGCAGCATAGCAATGGTGAATTAAAGGTGTGCTTCTTTAAAACAGTAGAGGCTCTTCAGATGGCTATCCGGACCACTACAGCTGTGTACAGCGATTTTGACCAAAAAGAGGATCCTCTGCCTGTGGAAGGTGAGCTGGTTGATCCCACCAGGCTCAAGGGAAGAAGACTCCGGACTGGATCTTCTCTTGTCGTTGAAGGGTAGATAGCTCAGGACTGCAGCAGGGCTTCACCGGGACTCGGGAGTTGCAGCAGCCGTCTTCTTCTCCGCTTCTCTTCGGTTCTTTGCAGCTCCTGTGGCGACACTGACTTCCAGCTCAAGTGTCCTGCCTTTTATGCCAAAATCCCCCATTCACACAGCTTGGCTGTCAATCACTCAACAGGGGGGCTGTTGGCCCGGACAACCACCTCAGCCAATCAATCCAAAGTGCAACTTGGGTCTCCAAGGAGACCCTTCAGCAGGGGGTGACTAAAGCCCTCCCTCACATTCAGCCCACCTAGACACCCATAAGCCAAATGAGGGCTTCTGGACAGAAGCCAGCCAAAGGTCGGTGAACAAAGGAGGCAAACCTGGTTTGCCACACAAAGATAAACACAAGAAGGACTTTAACAAAAAGAAATGGCGATAAAATCCAACCGGAGCTGAAATAAAAACTATTTGGTCAAGCAGGTTTAAGTTCGAGGCTAATATAATAGCCTAAAACAGTACCACGTTTATATAGTATATAGTATAATCGCGGTAGAAAAGTTAGGGTAGATATCACTGCCACCAGCCAAGTGTTAGTGTAAAGAGAGCAAAATAAAGCTCAGACAGGCACAGAAGAAAAGGGGTAAGAATTAACCCTTTCCGGTATTCCATGTAAGATGGGGTGTACTGGGTCTACAGTTTAAAGTGACTATATAAAGTTAATGGCAACTTTACATGTTTCTGGGGGACAGTAGTCAGCCCCAGAAAAATTGAGTCAGTGGGAAGTCTCATAGACAACCCTGTGTTACTGCACTGAAGGTGTTGTGTAACACATACAAAAAGTGGGGCTCATGGAGTGGTGTAGCTCCAGAGCTCACGAATACACAAACAGTAAGAAATACATATGGCAAAACACATGTAAGAGTGGGGAAAAGGCTCACACTCTTACCAGGTGGAAAAAATAAACCCCAGGAATCCAGCAAAGCTGCTGAGGGACTCACTAGGTGAGGGAAATTAGCCATAAATGAGAATTCTCCCTAATATTGGCCTCTCCCCCTCCCCCAGACTAAGGGACCGGAGGATTTAAACCACTTCTGGATGGATCTCATCCCTCTAGTCGGTTATAAACAACCTAGAGAGACCATCAGCATTTTAGTGGTGACTTCCTGCTCTGTGCTCAATGGTAAAATAAACCCTTGCAGGCAGATTGACCATCTTAGTAGTTTAGGGTTTTCCCTTTCATTTGCATTAGCCATCTCAAGGGTTGGTGGTCAGTCTGAATAATGAAAGTAGATCCATACAAGTATGGTCTAAACTTCTTCAATGACCACACAATAGCAAAACATTCACATTCTATTGTTGTCCTCCTTGTCTCAGGATCCTTTAACTTCCTGCCGATGAAACAAATGGGATGTTCCCTACCTTAATCATCCGTTGACTAAGGACTGCACCTATAACTGCATTAGAAGCATCAGTTTGTACAATGAAGGGTTGGTGGTAGTCAGGAGCTCTTAAGACTGGAGCTTGACAAAGGGCTTTCTTCAGGCCTTGAAAGGCTTGAGTGCACGCCTCATTCCATCTGACCTTTTTAGGGAATTTTCGAGAGGAGATGACATTCAATGGAGAAGCTATAGACCCTTAGTTCTCTATGAAGTTCCTGTAGTACCCAATGAGACCTAGGAAGGCGCTCACTTGGGTTTGAGTAGTAGGGGTGGCCCAGTTTTGTACAGCTTGTAGTTTGCTAGGCAATGGCCTTATTTCACCTCCTCCTACCTCATGTCCAAGGTAGACCACTTTGCTCTGACCAATATGACATTTACTTGCCTTTATGGTCAGATTGGCCTGTTCAAGAGCCGGCAAAACATACCCTAGGTGATCAATATGTTCTTTCCATGTAGGGCTGTACACTGCAATGTCATCCAAGTATGTCATGCAGAAGTCCTCCATCCCATTCAGAACTTGATTGACCATCCTCTGAAATGTAGCAGGTGCATTCTTTAGTCCAAAAGACATTACCTTAAACTGGTAGAGGCCTGCTGGGGTGGAGAATGCAGTTTTCTCCTTGGCATGGTCTGTCAGGGCTATTTGCCAATAGCCTGAAGTTAGGTCAAATGTTCTGAGGTACTTGGCTGCACCAAGTTTATCCACTAGCTCATCTGTCCTAGGTAAAGGATGGGCATCAGTCTTTGTGACTGCATTTAGAGCTCCATAGTTCACGCAGAATCTCAACTCTTTGGATCCTGCCTTTGGTGCAAGCACAACTGGGCTAGTCCATGGACTAGTAGAGGGTTCTATAACCCTGAGATCAAGCATCTTCTTGACCTCATTCCTTATGTGGGTTCTGACATTGTCTGACATTCTGTACCCCCTGCTTTTCACAAGCAAACAGTCACTAGAGTGAGGATATCATGCTGGCCCCAAGGGGTCAAGCCTGGTGAAAGTGAGAACAGGGAGGCAAACTGATTTAACGGTAATTTGCACTCATCCTGCTGGTCATTAGAAGTAAAGAGAGCCTTTCCTTGGTTTTCTTAAAACTTAAGTGACCACCCAAAGGTATCTTGTGGGCTAACTGTAGGAACTGGAGTCGGTTCACTAGGGGTACAACAAGTCTTTTGCAGTCCCCAGGGGTTGACTCAGTCGGTTCACTTTAGAAGAGGCCATCTTCCCAGTGCAACCTATACTTCCCAGGCTCTTCCCCATTGAGCTGAGAAGCTGCCTGTAGGCGAAGACCTTCAAGAGTAGGACACTCGCTTTGTCCTCTGCAGAAGTCTGCCCTGTTGGGTCCACCTTCTGCCAGTAAGGACTGCAGCTCAGGATGTCCAACATGGTCAAGATCTCCAACCAGAGTAAGGTCTTCTTCCAAATCTGAGTCCTCAGTATCTGGAGTAACCATACAGGGTTGAACCTCACACTCAGCCTCAGCTGGTGGAGGAGTCACAGGTGTGACTTGTGACAGTCTTGGTGATGCCCTTGTAGGCACAGGGGTGCTTGCTGGTTTCTTGCTGGTAGACTTGGGTTTCCCTTTTGTCTCTTTATTTCTTGCAATAGCAGTAAGTAAGTCCTGTGGACTTGGGGTGATAGTTTCTTCTATCAGGTCCCCATGAGAGCCTCTCAAGGTCCTCTCCCTTGTGAGCTCCTGCCTCCTTTTACTGGGAGGCCTGGGGGTACTAAACATAACTCCAAGAGTTTTAAGGTCATTACCCAACAGAACTCTCCCAGGTTCATCACCTTGCACACTTGCAGGTATTCTGACAGTCATGTCATTGCACTGGATAAAAGCTGGAAACTGGGGAACCATTTGCACAAGGCCTCCAGCTAACTTGGCTTTGCAACATCCTCTACCTTGGAAAAATATTCATCAACCACATTTATGCTCGCTCCGGTGTGTCTGATGGCAAGGGTCTACTGACCATTCACAAGAACACTATCTTTATAATACTCTTTAGTATTATCTGGGATTGAGTTATAGCCCTCTAAGTTCTGTTGTTCCCAAAGACTCGAGGACACTAAAGAAACACTAGCTGAGACTCTCATGGGTTCATCAGCCAGTAATTGAAAGTTACCATTTGTCATAAGTACTTCCTCCACCTGGGAGAAGGCTAAGGAGACAGTGTGGACCCCTGAAGGTTTACCCTTACATCTGAGATCCCCTTTCACATGGTCAGTAGCTTCACAAACAAAACATGTACCAAATGTCCTATTGAATGGAGGCTTACTCTGACCTCCACCTGATTTAGCACCAGATGGTAAACTAGCCTTGCACCAGATGGTAAACTAGCCTGATTCGGTTTCCCTTGTGGCTTAACCTGGTTCGGGCTAGGGTTTGCGGCCCTCTTTTGGATTGGAATTATTGGAATTCTCCTCGTTATCTTTCTTTGGCTGCTTTCCCTCATACTTCTTCTCAGTTGCCCGAGAATCCTTGTGAGTAGCCCTGTTGGCAATCCACAAGTCAGCAGCCTTAGCTAATTTCTTAGGATCTATCTCCTTTCAATCAGCCAAGTGCTGTCTAAGCTCAGGAGAGCAGGCATCATAAATTGACTCCAACATAACATGATTCCTCAAACCTTCATAAGTGTTCACTTTGTAACCCTTAACCCAACCATCTAAGTTTTTCAAACAGTCACACACCCAGGTAGCCCAAGGGGTACCAACATGCTTTTTGAGGGTCCTAAACCTCTTAAGGTACTGGGAAGGGGTCTTCCCAAATCTAGCTATTAAAGCTAGCTTCACACACTCATAATCCTGCTTATCTACCTCCCCCAATTCCATGACAGCATCACTTGCAACAGGGGGGAGCCTAGAGAAAAGCCAAGGAATCAACTGATTCCCTGAGATACCCTGATTCCCATGATTTTACTCAAACATTGCTAACCAATCCAAAACATCAAGTTTAGTCTCATACATACCAATCATTTCCTTTGGCATACTGGGTCTCTTGGAACTGGAAGACTTAGAAGATCCTGGGAGAGAAGCATTTTCTACAGACAATTTCTTCATCTCTAAAGCATGAGCCATCTCCATTTCTCTGAGCCTTAATTATTGATGTTTCATGGCAGTGTGTGCATCAATACGTTTCACTTCCAATGCAAGTCTCATTTTCTCAAGTGCAATACATTCAGGAGTGAGAGTAGGACCTGTTTGGGTCCCTGTGGACAGAGGTTGTACTTTCTGAGCAGGTAAGGGAGTTGTAGGGTTTCCTAACAAGGACTCATCTACTTCTTCTAATCCAACACTCTCAGAATCAGAAACATCAGTATCCACATTTGCTGGAGGGGTAGGCCCTTCTGACCCACTCCCCAGACTTTGTTTTCCCAATAACTTAGCAACCAGTTCAGATTGTTTTCATTTACCAGAGAGGCTCCTCTCTCTACACATGGTTCTCAGAACCACAGCAGTATAGTTTAAGAGACTCTCTTCACTGTAGTTTTACAAATTTGACATGATATTTCAGTTAACAGAATTAGTGGTGTTTAGCCTTGTGGTTAGTTGACCCAAGGTAATAGCAGCACTCCAAGTGTAATCACTATACTTAAAAATCCCACCGCTATACACCAGTGTTAGGCAGAATCCTGGGCAGTGCCCATACGGACCACTACACAAGATTAAGACTACAGGTGGTTGTACAATTTCACCTTTGGTACACGCCTGTACTACACAGTTAGAGTGGTAGCAGTAGCAGAACAGCCAGACTTATCTCAAGAGCAAATGAGCAGTAGTAGAGATTACACAAAGGACTACAATTACTGTCACTCAAGAAAACACTCACTTAAGGCTTTTGGTTAAAAAGTAAAGGTACATTTATTTTTAGACCATCTGTTCTCAAAACACTTCACTTCTATTTAATTAAAACCACATTTCAAATACACTACACACAACCAATTCCCCTTGTGCAGAACAATTAAAGTTAAGTACATTTGGATTTGACAGACCAGTGTTTTGAAACAAAGACGTTACCGGGGGTTATTAAGCGATCACTTTATGACAGTAATGACAGTTCGGTCTTACGAAAGAGAAGGGTACCCGCGAGAAGAAATGTTACCGTAGTCAGACACACTTAGCGCATGAATTAACACGAGAGTTGGGGACAAAAATCATAGGCAATACTTTTGTTAAGTATAGAATCAAGAGACACTTTCCAAAACGTAGATAAAAGTCAATAGGCCTGCGCCAGTGTCAATGGGACTGGGGTCCTGTTGTCGAGGATCACAAGGTTAGAACAGTTTACGATTCGAGATTTCCAGGAGTACTTAGATATTGTCAAAAGGGAAGCAAAAGTTCTAAGATGGAAGGAAGATAAGGACAAGCCTTTTGTGAGGAGAAAAGGGTTCACCCTAGTTCTTCGAAGGTACACACAGTACCTTATTCGTATGAAGAAGAGCTGGTGCCACGGCAGTTGTTCCTGGTAGGTCCTGCAGAATCACGGTTCCTGAAGCTTCAGTCGTGGGGACAATAAGGAGGACGTCTGGAGCGATCTGCACTACCCAGGGATGAAGCCAGCAGCAGCAAAGCAACAGTGAATAAAAGGTGCGCTCCTTTAAAACAGGAGAGGCTCTTCATATGGCTATCCGGACCACTACAGCTGTGTGCAGCGATTTTGACCAAGAAGAGGATCCTCTGCCTGTGGAAGGTGAGCTGGTTGATCCCACCAGGCTCAAGGAAAGAAGACTCCGGACTGGATCTTCTCTTGTCGTTGAAGGGTAGATAGCTCAGGACTGCAGCAGGGCTTCACCAGGACTCGGGAGTTGCAGCAGCCGGCTTCTTCTCCGCTTCTCTTCGGTTCTTTGCAGCTCCTGTGGCGACACTGACTTCAAGCTCAAGAGTCCTGCCTTTTATGCCAAAATCCCCCATTCACCCAGCCTGGCTGTCAATCACTCAGCAGGGGGGTTGTCCGGCCCGGAAAACCACCTCAGCCAAACAATCCAAAGTACGACTTGGGTCTCCAAGGAGACCCTGTGCAGGGGATGACTAAACCCCTCCCTCACATTCAGCCCACCTAGACACCCAGACACCAAAGGAGGGCTTCTGGACATAAGCCCGCCAAAGGTCGGCGAACAAAGGAGGCAAGCCTGGTTTGCCGCGCAAAGATAAACACAAGAAGGACTTTAACAAAAAGAAATAGCAATAAAACCCAACCGGAGCCGAAATAAAAAGTATTTGGTCAAGCGGGTTTAAGTTCGAGGCTAATATAATAGCCTAAAACAGTACCACGTTTATATATTATAATTGTGGTAGAAAAGTTAGGGTAGAGACCACTGCCACCAGGCAAGTCTTAGTGTTAAGAGAGCAAAATAAAGCTCAGAGAGGCACATACGAAAAGGGGTAGGAATTAACCCTTTCCAGTACTCCAGGTAAGATGGGGTGTACTGGGTCTGCAGTTTAAATTGACTATATAAAGTTAATGGCAACTTTACATGTTTCTGCGAGACAGTAGTCAGCCCCAGACAAATGGAGGCAGTGGGAAGTCTCAAAGACGACCATGTGTTACTGCACTGAAGGTGCTGTGTAACACACACAAAAAGTGGGGATCATGGAATGGTGTAGCTCCAGAGCCCAGGATCACACAAACAGTAGAAATACAGATGGCAAAACACATGTAAGAGTGGGAAAAAGGCTCATACTCTTACCAGGTGGAAAAAATAAACCCCAGAAATCCAGCAAAGCTGCTGAGGGACTCACTAGGTGAGGGAAATTAGCCATAAATGAGAATTCTCCCTAACAGTTACTGTTCCCCTTTCTGGGACAGGTTGTTACACATACACAACACTTTAATAAATACCTTGATAAATGTATAGCAACTATTCAGTTAGGCCAGAAAATGCCATTTCCAGAAAATGTGCTATAGCATGAATTCTGTAATCTGCTTGCAACATTTCTTACACACATGCAAAGCAATGATTGAATTTCTAACATTCTACATCCTCAACACATGTTTAACCATATTCGTATTGGTCGATTTTAAATAGGACAAATAAAAAGAAAATCAATAACATCCTCTTCACAACTTTCACAGTACAGGCAGTTTCAGGATAACCCAACATTTCGTTTCATAAGTAAAAGCTAAAACTGGCATAACTCCCTGCCCAAATTTAATCAAGACACTTTTAGCTAAAGAGGAATGCATTGAGTCTAACTATTTTTCAAACCCAAGCATTTGTAGTATTTTTTTCAAAACCAAGTATTTTTCAAACAATATGTTATTAAGATGTCCAACTATATTTACTACCCATTGTAAAGAGAACAGGGAAGACACCTACCACATAAGGGAAAAGAGAGGATAACCTAAAACACACTATTATCCTTGCTAAAACTGTCTCAATAAACTAAAGATAGCAGACATCTTGGAGTGTAAGAAAAAAAACATCTGCAATCCATTGCTACAATAATCGGCAATTTGGCCTTCATGACCCTCTGGGTCAAACACTCCAACTCAAAACTCCATTGTCAGAAAGAATCCCGCACATTCAGATGGCAACTCTGATATGCTGGATCCAGAACACCAAGTGATCAAGCACCTCCCGAGATCCAAGGATGCCACGTGGGCATCAGCACCCACGTTTATGATGCCATGTCAAATGGCTAGGGGTGCTTCCTAAACACAGCATGTGGGGCTGCTACTCTGAACTCAACACAACATCAGGACGGAATATTTTTCAATGTATTGTCAACCTTTGCTTTTAATTTGTTGATATATATACGTAAATGTGGGCATGATTTACAAGTGACCCTGTCCTGAATTTAGAAATGCATTTTTTCGCATATGTATTCGTATGCTTTTTTCAAACAAGAGCAGGCATATATGGAATGCAGAAAAGGGAAAATCTTGACCTGTCATTTTGTTTTACATTCTATCCATATACAAATGTTCATGCGTTAGTATCTTCAGAAGTTGCATATCCTATTGCAGCTAATACTGATACATTCTTTTTCTGCACAAGGTTGTATAATACAATCTCGAACATTCAAATGTTTTCACTTGGAAGGTTTAAATTACAAACTCAGGACACATTTACAAAAACGCAGGTTTGGTTAGAAAGCTTTCATCATAAAAGTCAATTCGATTCAAATTAGACCATGCAGAGGGGAGTGAATAGACCATTCCAATTAAAAGCTAAACACTGCTTTATAAGTGTCATTTTAGGAGATGATAATAATGGGAGTGAAGAACCTCACCAGATTTTGGATAGGTGACTTGTAATACGTCGCTGTCTCTGATCTCCTCTTCAAACATTGCATCTATATATTCTGGTGTGCTGCCGTTCCGCAATAAATTAAATCCACTGTGTTTAATAAAATTTGCGTCTGATGAATCGGTTGCTTTTGTCATCGCTATAGATCCTGCATGAGACACACCAAAAAGAGAAATCAGACATATGAAGACAGTTCTGTTTTCTTCTTGAGGATCTTGCAATTTTTAACAATTCTTCATTAAGGCGTTACCCTTGGAGTATTACTTGACTTAGGTCTGATACGATCCAGACTATTACTTTCAAAGAATTCCAATTTTACAGTGCCACAAATTTTAAATTGTGACATTGGAATCGTTTTTTTTAAAATCTTTTATTCCAACTTGGAGATTAATTTTATAGTATCATCCAAAAGGTGTTTTTGCGCCACAGGCCATTCTTCAAAGCATACAGTTTTAAAGCCTTCTATAAATCATTGTAGCAGATTGCAACAATCACTGTCAGTTTACATAACTACACCTGTCAGGTATGTCTTTGCATTCTGTGACCTGTAAATCCATGTATTTAGTGAGATGAATGAAACTACACATACCAGCAGGTAAGTTAAAGCCTGCACAAATTCAATCTGCCATGTGTGAATCGGGAAGCACGGCAGCTATAGCGCGCAGCTGGAAGAGTAACTCTTGACACCAATTTGGAATGGGCTCTTTTTGCCTTTAGAACTGAACTGACAGTCGATGCATGAGCAAACATTGATGGCCCGTGGATAAGTTGCAGTGTAGGAATGAGTAGGAAATGGTATGCAATGGTTAAAACAAACCTCATTGAATCTTGGAAGATTTGTTTGACTCATATTTTGAGAGTCAAATATGTATATAAATGTAAATAAAAGGGGAATGGATGGTAATTGAGGTTTACGAATGAGGGTGGGGGGGGGGGTTGTTAAATATAAGTCAACGAAACCTACCACAATCTTATGATGTAACATCCATTGCTAATCTCTTCATCCACTCTGAGGACCTGTATTAAGACTAATTTATTATAACTGTTTCCCACAATAACCTCAATGCATTCTCTGTATTAAGCAAGAGGCCCAACACTGCATTCAGGCAGTGTCCCTTTCACCAACAGATTTTGATCACACTCATTAGTTCCAGTATTCCTCTCTCTAGTGATGAGGAATGACATGAAGTAGGTTTTGAGGTATTTCAGTAATATTTGATGAGTAAATAAAAGCAAGGAAGTACATTAGAACTAAGGATGAATGGGTGACCCGATAACGGATGAGTGGGTGCTCTGATGCTGAGATTAAGCACTGATGCTAAGGTGGGACTCTCACATGGATGAATTAGTTAGTGTAGAGGTGGCAAGAGGATACTAACACTGAAAATGGATACTGGTACTGATGAGAGGGGCACTGGCAGTAAATGGAGGAGGGGGTATTTCATTCAAGAATGAGTACATCACAGTGATGACAATGCAGAGGATAAGCAGCACCAGGGAATATAATAGTGCAAAGGCATATGTTGGGAGCACTTGTTCGCCAGCCATTTTGTGAGACCATATAAAGGACATAGTTGGCATACAGAATGGTGAATGGGCCAGGCATGCCAAATGACCAACAGGGTATATTATGGCACTATGTGGGCATGTGGTCCCAATACCTGCTACATGTACTTCCACTAGATGTTGAGGAATTGCAATGTACTGTAAGATTCTCCTACCAGATATCAGGTATTGTCATAAATTATGGCAGTACCTGACTTGTGGTGGGGATATCTGGTCGAAATATGATGGGAACACTTTGCATACGGTTTGATAACCTGCATGGCTCTCTTGTGCAATCCTACAGCCATGTACAGATTCACTTACACAACCAGACGTATATGAATCACAAACTCAAAAAACCAAACACTGAAACACAAAAATGCATTGCAGCTCAGACATTCATCCACTCCCCGTGAATTCACTGATATATACACTGCTCAACGCGTGCGTTTAAAGCAAGACAGACACTTGGACAAAACTTGCTTCTGTGCCAATGCGTTCGGGAAGACACACACTCTTACAAAAAGGGTTAAGATAAGAAATGCAAGCTGTTTCTGTTGATTTTGAACAACCTGTATTGACTTGTGTACGTCCTTCCATATTGGGAAAGTAATGACTCAAAGTCAGTGTCAACACAAATCCTGCCGTCTGCTAACATATTTACTTTATAAAAGAATGGGCAGATTATGACATTGTACTCACAACAGACGCCTCGCTCTTTCAGAAGATTTTTTCCAGTCGATTCTCTGATCAGGGCTCTAGATTTTCTTGACAAATCTCCTTCTCCACTCGTTCGAAAAGACAGTCAGTGTTCTCAGGCGGTGAATAGTTTCTTATGGCAAGCCTTCAACGGCAATCTTCTGAAAGATGTGATATGAGAATAGCATTTATTACAGTTGAGTCACTGTGGGTGTGTCAAGTCAAATTAAAAGTCGAGCTGGATAGATGTTTATACACTAATGTGCCAGAATGTTCTCTGGAACGGGTTTTGCAGATTTCTGATGACGCTTGCCCTTGTAAATGCAGGAACCAGCCCTCTAAAATATGCTCTTGTACACTACTTCCAAAATAAAGATATGTGCCAAATCCACTGTGCCCCGCAGGAGTACAAGGATGAGTAGAGGCTAAACCGCCTACTCAGCCCTTGCACTTTTACAAAACAAGTGTAAACCCATTCATACAGGTAAAACAGACACGGTTAAGCAATATACCTCCTTTGCATTTTCTGGTAATATGGCATGAGGGTAGGCTATACTCTCGAGGGGTGTGAATGTGACCCTGTTATGTTATGTTATGTTATGTTATTTTATCTTATACCGCGCCAAAGCCTGTAGGCATCCAGGCGCCGAGAGACAGACCACACAGGCTACCTATGGGAAGAAAAGGGTACTAATGAAAGAGATAGGTCTTCAGCTGTTTCCTAAAGGAGAGTAAATCCTCAGTCTTACGCAGTGTAGCTGATAACGCATTCCAGGCCTTAGCGCCTTGGATGTGAAACGCTCTGCCTAGCCCACGGGACCGTTTCACACGATGTTGGACTAGCAAGAGATCTTCCGCTGATCTGAGCCCTCTTGAGGGTTCATAAACACTTACCACATCCTTCAAATAAATTGGTGCAGTCCCAAAGACGCATTTATGACAGATGGTGAGAAGCTTAAACCGAATTCGGGCCTCAACAGGAAGCTTTTCCCTAGCAGTAGTGGTGGGTTCTGAATATTTCATTTGATAGATGATGCGAATAGCTTTATTTTGGACTTTTTGGAGTTCAAGGATGTTGGCCTTGCTTGCCCCACGTAGGAGAGAATTACAATAATCTACGCGTGGTAGAATAACAGCTCTCACCAGTTTAGTACGGTTTTCGATGGAAAAAAGTGGGGCAACCTGTCTGAGCACCCTGTAGCAACACACCTCCAGAGTACACTATTTACTGGTTTCTACTGTTCATTAATAGAAATAAACCGGAGTCATAATGTAATTAGTGCACCGGCTGCCATCAGCCACAAGATCCTCAATGCCAGTTGTCCACACTAACATTCATTGCTATCCTCTTCATCCACTGTGAGGAGCTGTTTTCAGACTCATTTATAATGACTGTCTCCCACAATAACCTCAATGCATTCTCTGTATTAAACAAGAGGCCCAGCACCCCATTCAGGCAGTGTCCCTTTCACCAACAGATTTTGTTCACACTCATTTGTTCTAATATTCCTCTCTCTAGTGCTGAGTAATGACATTAAGTAGGTTTTGAGGTATTTTCAGTAATGTTTAATGAGTCAATAAAAGCAAGGAAGTACATTAGAACTAAGGATGAATGTTGACCCGATAACGGATGAGTGGGTTCTCTGATGCTGAGGAGGGGCTCTCACATGGATGAATCAGTCAGTGTAGAGGTGGCAAGAAAATACTAACACGGGTTAGCGTGGGCACAGGGCCAGTGCTGAAAATGGATACTCGTATTGATGAGAGGGGCACAGGCAGTAATCTGAGGAGGGAGTACTTAATTCAAGAGTGAATGCATGGCAGGGATGTCATTGCAGAGGATAAGTTGCACCAGGGTATATGATACTGCAAAGACATATGATGGGAGTACCTGGTTGCCTGCCATTTTGGGAGACCATATAAAGGACATAGTTGGCATACAGTATGGTGAATGGACCAGGCATGCCAAATGACTAACAGGGCATATCATGGCACTATCTGGGCATGTGGGCCCAATACCTGCTACATGTGCTTCCACTAGATGCTGGGGAATTCCAATGTACTGTCAGATGCTCCTACCAGATATCAGGTATTGTCACAAATGATGGCAGTACCTGAGTTGTTGTGGGGATATCAGGTTGAATTGTGATTTGAACGCTTTGAATATGGTTGCATATGGTTTGATAAACCTAAACACTGACACACACAAATACATTGTAGCTCACACATTCACCCATTCCCTGTGAATTCACTGATATATACACTGCACAACACGTGAACTTATAAAGCAAGACAGACAATCTGACAAAGCCAGGGACGTCATTTGGGGGTCGCCAGAGGTTGCAAGAGCGACCGCTGGTGATTGGCCAGCGACCCCTGTCAATCTCTTGCGACCTCTGGCCATTGACCAATCAGAGGAGGAGGGGGCGTGGCCACAGCATGCTGCGACGCTGTGTTGTCCTCCATTTTGATTTCCATTTTGCACATGCGAAACGCGTGCTTCGTCGCTTCCTGCTCCAGTTTGTGTGACCACTGTCCAGGCATCTACGATCCACCCCACTGAAGAAGAAGGCCAGGGACTTCGAGGACTCGAGGTGAGTCAGCTCAGAGACAGTCAGAGTGGACCGGTGGTCGTGGTCGCAGGTCGCCGCCGACGGCCGCAGCACCAAATTAATTTTACTAACGTTGTGTGCCGGCGGCTGCTTGCAATGTTGTTAAGCCTGCCGGCTGACGCTGGCACATAATGTAGTAAAATGAATTCGGTGCGACGGCAGCACCAAATTCATTTTACTAACGTTGCAATTTATGTGCCGGCGGCGGCTTGTAATGTTAAGCTGCCGCCGGAACATATATTTGCAATGTACTAAAATGAATTTGGGGCCGCTGTGCCGGCGGCGGCTTTGGAAAGCAAGCCACCGCCGACGGCAGCACCAAGTTCATTTTACTAACGTTGCAATTCATGTGCCGGCGGCAGCTTGCAATGTTAAGCTGCCGCCGGCACATATATTTGCAATGTAGTAAAATGAATTTGGTTCCGCCGTGCTGGCGGCGGCTTTGGAAAGAAAGCCACCGCTGACAGCAGCACCAAGTTCATTTTACTAACGTTGAAATTTATGTGCCGGCGGCGGCTTGCAATGTTAAGCTGCCGCCGGCACATAACGTTGACGACGTTGAAACTTGAATCAAGGAAAGCAGGCTTTTTCCAACGCTTGCATGCGTGCACGCAGTGTACACAGGAGTTTGTGGTTAACACCGAGCACATGAACAACTTCCCAGTTTTCTCAGATACAGTTGATTCTAATCACATAAAAGTAATAGCACGAGATGCCATTCAAAATGGTGCTGTATTTGCGCAATTATTGATATTTATTGATGTGCTCTGATATTTGCAGCATGGCAGTTACATGCCTTTGGTTGAGCTACAGTTTTTTACTCCAACCTGTCCACCTTCCCGGGAGGAACTTTCTACAGTTCCAAGAGGATAGCTCAGCGACAACGTGCTCTGCTTAGAAGCAAGATGACACGCGCAACACAGGTTCAATTCTCGGGCCTGCAGGTAGAAACCTCTGCTTATTAAGTGCATTAAATATATCCCATCAAATATATCCCATCATATCATTGAAGAAAACAATGTTTTTTACATGAAAATATAACTGGAGTGTTGGAAGAGGCGAGGGAGTGCAGGGATGAATTTTGAAGAGTTGGGATTGGGGGAAGGGGACTAGAGGCGTTAAAGGGTTTTGGCGATAGGCAGCGCAGTCTGCCTGGGTGAAATGTATTCCAGAAACCCATAATGTCACAACAACACTGTTTTCCTTCCACTCTCGCGTGCGTCGTGCGACTCGACTTATGTTATTGTGTGCAGGCAGAGAATATTCAGATGGGAGAGCGCGCCACTGCACTCTGGTCCTGTCAAGGCCGGTGTGTGGAAATATTTCGCGTCAGTGGCCTGCACAAACCCTCTCACCTTTTGCCAGTGTGGAACACACTCGGACGTGCTATTTAAGAATAGCGAGGCAGGCTTTTTAGCCTTTCAGCAGATGGAGTACTTCAGCCAATGCGACATCAGAGTTGAATAGTTAAAAAGGTAATGGGCGTGCTCGTGATGCCGACCACACTGGAGTGCAGGTCTGCAGCTGCTGAAAATATCCTGCCTCTTCTTCCTTTTCCATATGTGTGTGTATGGCCCTCATAGTTGGCTAGCCTGACCAGCATTCAGGAACTCTCTCCGCCATCGGTGTGACAAAGTTTGTTTATTTTAACTTGGAAGTGGTACTTTTTTTTCCCCTGGGCTCTGGTCCAACATCATGTCATGCTGGGTCTGCCAGGAGAAAGTAACACTTCCAGTTTCCTGTTACAGAATCCTGCAAGGAAAACCGCCCCGAGGGGCACCCCAAGGGAAGCATCTACTGGGCTCGGCTCCTTTGCTCAGCAGATGTGTGTGCCATAAATCAGGGGCCGGCTGCTGATTCATCCCAGTGCAAAGCAGCCAGGGTCCTGCCCTGGTTTCTGCAAAAGTCCTGAATCATTGTGCATGAGGCTGAAACGCACATTTATTTTGAAGTCATTCCCTTTTGGCTCGCTCTGCTGCAGCATAAAAAGAGCCTTGTGTTTTTGTCATTTGCTTGGCTTCTTTCCAAGTCTACATTCAGCTTCACTCATGGTGAAAAAATAGACTGTACGCAAAATGTCAGTTCTGAGTTTCCCTTACAATTCTCACTGGATTGATGCCTTCCCAGCAACGCACAAACACAGGGCCTTTTTTCGGCGATTCAGAGTGAGGGGCGGTGGCGGGTGATCTTCAATCAGCCGAAATTAGCACTTCAATGCGCAACAAATTAGCGTAATTTTGCACCACGCATGTGCAATTTGCGCATGTCTAAAAAAGCCCCCTTGTTAAAAATGTAAAAGAAGGTGGTTGAAGCAATGGCCGGAAGGGGTAGTCACATCAAACTTGCTCAACAAATTGCCACAGTTTGTATTTTGCAATGGAACTGCAGCCTGTCAGCAAGGCATGGCAATCATACCAAATGTCATACCATATTAATGGACACGTATAAAGCACACCTCTAACATTTACATGTAAATGACCTGGTGGCAAAGGGTGTTATTTTTAAAATGTACCAGGTGTAAGGGAGTGGATAGCCTTACAGTACAGCCTCTGCCACAGATGATGTCATGGTAAGTGACATCATAATGTGTGACATCACAGGAACTTAAGTGCCATCGTAGGTATTTGGCTGAGGGCAGCACATTGACAAAGCCTTGTTTTTTTCAAGGCAGTGATTTCCGCCAAAACTAAAAAGTGATGAATGGAAGGGTTTACATTAATCATAACAGCTGGCTTTGCTTTGGGCAGTCATTCATATGAGAATTATTTTAACTCATGTGAGCCATTACAGAAGTGGACCAGCCATTTTCAGACCTATCTTGACTCTGCTACCAACGCGATCAGTGCAGTCAGAACTGCTATGGCATGTCTTTTTATGGAGAGCTAGATTCATTTCTGAATAGCTAGATACATTTATTAGATAGCCTGACAAACTATTGCATAAGAAAATGTACTGGTGCATAGTCCGGCTTATTGTTGCATACACTGATATCGTAACCATTTTTTTCTTAATGCACTGAGGGATAATGCTTTATTAGGCCACTTCCTGTGATGTCATGGTGGGGGCGTGGTCTAATGACATCACTTCCTGTGGGGTGTGGTCAAATGACATCACATCCTGTGGGGTGTGTGGTCAAATGACATCCCTTCCTGTGATGTCACGCTTGGAGGTGTGGCACTGTGATGTCACTTACGCTACCCCTGGCATTTTGGTGAAATGACGTCCCTGGACAAAGCGTGTCTCCTTGTCAATGCGTTCGGGAAGCCACATACTCTTACAAAAAGGGTTAAGACAAGAAATGCAAGCTGCTTCAGCTGATTTTGAACAACCTGTGTTGACCTTTGTACGTCCTTCCATATTGGGAAAGTAAATGCCTCACTACAAGTCTGGTGGTATCCCACCAGGAAACCGTCCGAGATACTGCCAGACGGAATTAGCATCATCGGGACTTGGACTGCCGAAATTTCCATCAGATTCCAAGTGCCGGCAAGTGTGGGTAATCCCCATTCCATGTAGTCCCCTAGAACTCCATGGGGAGATTTCCGGTATTACCAGCACCAGTAATACCAGCTTTTTGTATTGCCGGTGGTGTGCCTGTCGTCCTCCAGCTTTTGACGGGAGGTAAATCAGGTCCTCCCACCCGCAAACTTGTAGTTTGCCAGTTTAGAAACATGTCGGTATACTGAAATGCCAGCACGTTATTTCTGCTCCGGCAAATCTTTAATGAAGCCCAATGACACAAAGTCAGTGTCAACACAAATCCTGTCATCTGCTAACATATTTACTTTATAAAAGAATGGGCACATTGTGACCTTGTACTCACACCAGATGACTAGGTTTTTCAGAAGATGTTTGCCAGTCGATTCTCTGATCAAGGCTCTAGATTTTCTTGACAAATCTCCTTCTCCGTGCGTTTGCAAAGTCAGTCACTTAGCAGTGGCTTTGAATAGTTTCTTATGGCAAGTCTTCAAAGACAGTCTTCAAAAAGATGGCATATGCAAATAGCATTTATTACAGTTGTGTCACTGTGGATGTGTCGGGTCAAGTTAAAAGTCGAGCTGGATAGATGTTTATACACTAAAGGGCCAGAATGTTCTCTGCAACGGTATTGGAAGATTTCTGATGACGCTTGCCCATGTATATGCAGGAACTGCCCCTCTAAAATATGCACTTGTACAATACTACCAAAATAAATATATGTGACAATTCCACTGTGCCCCGCAGGAGTACAAGGATGAGTAGAGGCTAACCCACCTACCCAACCCTTACACTTTTACAAAACAAGTGTGAACCCAATCATAAAGGTAAAACCGACACATTTAAGAGATATACCGCCTTTGCATTTTGTGGTAACATGGGGTGAAGGTAGGCTAAACTCTCAAGAGGGGTGTGAATGTGACCCAGTAGCAACCCAAAATAAAGGGAATGTTCAATCACAAAAATATATGTGTTAATTTTAACTCTTACTCCTAAGAGCCATTTAAGTCGAGGTAGCAATACTCAGAGGTGGATGGGGATGCAGAAATTACTCAAACATCAGTAATCAAAATGACTCAGTGAGTTTGGCAAAGTGCGTTTCTGTTTCAATATCAATTATCTAAAACAGGGAGTACAACAGGCATCAACCAACACGCACAGCTCGATCTCGAAACATTTAATAAAACACTGTTCTTTTATAACAAAAATTCATCACTGCTGATGTCATACTACGTGGTAAATTACAAAATGAATGAGTACCTGTGGTTGGCTCTCAGTGAACATCTACATATACGTTCTATATAGCCACTGGTTATGTATAGGTACTTAAGTCAGGTTGGCATCAGAACCCACCCCCAATAACTGATCATCATTGTTGTCACTAAATACACAACGATTAATTAGTTCTTCAAACTATAGGACTCTTCATTACACAGCCCACTGTGATTGGTTTGGCACCTTGCACCCCTCTAAAATATTCCACACGTTAGCAGCATGCAGGCTACCACCCCAGGTGCATGGAAGCTCGGCGTGATTATGCCCCCCCCCTCCAATTAACCCACTATCCATCAACACTTTCTTTAGTCTATCAGACAATTAGGCTTTTGAACTTGGCCTTGTAACTGTTGAATCCATCTGGGAAATAAAGGGAGTATAGTCTGTCTTCTAGTTTGAGCACAGCCTGACCCAAGCTATTTCGATCTCACCCATGTGACTTGAAGACCACTCTTTCCAAGCCTTTTGCAGCATTTAATTCCATTAAATGGTGAACTGTAGAAACCTTTAGTATTTTTCCATGCTCCTTCAAACAGAAGAGTGTTCCTTTCTCACATTCGTTGTAGCCTTCTTGACAGTCATCAGTTTCACTGTGGTCTTATCTCCTTGGTTCTGGACCAGCCCCATCTTTTCAGAAACTTGCCATGCCATCAGTAATTTCCAACTGCACCACTCATTTGAAAGTCTTTCTTGTTCATGAGGTCTCAGGGGCCTGCTAAAGTGAGTTGTGGAACATCCACGTTCTATACATTCCCATGTATATACATTGGCGCATCGCCGCAATCTAATTCACTATGTAGCAAGCCTCATGAATACTTTTCCCTACTTGCTTTTCAGCAACTGCACACGTTTAAACTGATTTACATATTCTTCAGTGTTTTGTAGCATCAGCATCTTCATCTCGAGCCTGAAATGTTGCTCATCTGTACCATCTGTTCTTCAATTCTTAGAGAATACTGTTCTGTTTCATCTCTTCATTCAACCTCTAGATACGTCAACTCCTATTTCATGTGACGTCATCAGGTTCCTTCTTTATTCAAATGCACATTTCTTCTGGCACTTCATACAAAAGAATACTATATCTCTGTGCATTTAGGTAGGGTTTCCTCAATGGATATTTTGTCTCAAAGTTTCTCTGCGGTATTGCAAAACAAAAAGGGGGTTATGGGAGTCTCTCTGCCAGCACGAACACGGCCCATTGACCTGTTCTTGGGTGGATGGCCCCTGGGAGAGTCTCAACCAAGTCTTTAGCTCACTGTCCCTTTCACAGAGGAGAAATATCCCTGCATATCAGTCTTTGTCCGGCCCAGGGGCAGTCCAGCAACGAAATGCTAAGCAATTCTTCTCTGAACAAGAGTACCAACAGCAAGCCCATACAAGTGTTTCAGCCTTGTTGGGCATCATCAGTGAGGTGGAGCTGTGCCTCTCTGCAGTATTGGTATACTGACTGGGACTGCACATATCATCATCTCTGGTTCCCAACATATAGGCAACATAGGGGAGGAGCTTGGAGTGTGGATGTCTGATTGTACCTCTAAAAATTAAACACACCATCTGCAACATTAACTGAATAGAAAAACACTACACAAAACTCACCCCTGTGGAAAGAACCGAGAATATATGATATAAGATAGAAAGATGCAGCACAATGGGTAATGATGCAGAGGAAATAAGGAAATATTAATTTCAATGATTTCAAAAAGGATATGTCCTAGAGCGAAAAAGGGAGCATAAGGGCCAACGGGGCCAGTTCAACGGTAGAGTGTCAAGAGATTGGTGACTTGATCACATTTTGAGTCTTGCGGTTCGATGCAACACTGGTTCTATGGTCGTTGAGGCCACCAAGATCGTGAGGCCACCCGAATCAGTACGACTGGTGAAGAAGATCAGCAGTGAAGATGCAGGTGGTTTGTAAAGCAGTCGAATGCAGAGGAGGCAACGATTGACTCCGAGCTGAGGCAACAACATGTTAAGCTGGCAGGATGCAGTGGCAAACTGGTTGCAGTGTGCGAGATAGCGTCTTGAAGACTTGTTGAGTGCCAAAGACAGCTCCGGAGGCTTCTGTTGGTTTGTCAGGGCTCGAACAGACTTGAATCATGGCTTGCAGTGGTTTGACAGTGAAAACATAGGAATACTTGCTGTCTTGGCTCTCAGATGCTTTGAGTCCCACTCTGGCATCTCAGGCACAAGTGTGTTCCTTGTTTACGGGCTCCCAATGGAAGGGAGTCTGGTGCACACTTTCCAGAGTTCTTCACTATGATAAGGTCCTGGGCAGCAGTGTGATTGCCAGAGATGCATATGTCACCCTTACAGTTTGAGGGTTTAAGGTTATTTGGGATGTTGTCTGTTTCGGCCTCAGACAATTGCCTGAATTTGAAAGCAGGTGCCTTGATGCACCTCAGAGAGGTGTGGGGTATTAGGAGGGTTGTTTTTTCGCTGTTTCTGTTTGAATCTTTTTCTGTAGTAGGGAGACTTTCTCGCACATAGCATTCTGAATGTTTGTGCACCACGTTTCGTCTTTGTCAATGGGATTAATGGGCTGTGGTGGGTGTCTCAACTTCTCTGAGGATTTTGAAAAATTCCTTAGAGTTTGAGTTGGCCTTCTCAACTCTAGTGTTGTATAATTGGGCTTTTGAAACTGTGATAGATTGCTTGTACTTTTTGGGGAATTTGTTCAAGGCCGTTTTTTAGCTGCTTTGTGGACTGTTTTTTCCAAAGCGCTTCTGCTTGTCTTTTCTTACTCCGCAAGGTTTGAAGGTATGCAGTGAACCAGAGGTTGAGGTGGCAAGTGGGTTTAGCCTTTCTGGGGATGAGAGGGGCAACCAGGTTGATAGCATTAGTGAGGGTGATGGCATATAGGGCAGCTAGGCCTTGGGAGTCGGTTAGCTCCACGGGTACTGAGGTAAGGGGCTTGAATGAGGGCGACATGGAGACTTTGGTGATTAGTCTTGAGCTACGGGACAGAGTAGGTCGGAGTGTAGGTGGTGGGCCGATGGGTTGTTTAAGGGGTGGGAAGGAGAAGCTGATGATGTGGTGGTCTGACCATGGGCATGGGGTGTTGGAGTTGATGATGACCTGGCTGTTCATGTCAGCTATTCAGTCGAGGGTTCTGCCTTGGTTGTGGGTGGGAGAGGATACGCAATGTGTGAAGCCAGTGCCTGAAAGTGCATTTGCTGAAGTGGTGGTTGCTGCATCAGAAGGGTTGTGTATGCCCCGGTTGAAGTCACCTAGGAATATGGCTCTGGTAGTGACTTTGATGTTGCTGCCTAGCAGGTGGTTATTATGTTCCTCGAAAACGACTGTATGTCTTGGTTCCCGGTAGAGAATGTGTAGATGTTGGAGTTTGTTGGGGATGTGGTCAGTCTTAGTGTGAGGTGTTCACTGTGCTCTTCTGTGGAGTTGCTACAGAGTCTAACTTGAAGGAACTCACTATATATAAGGGCGACACATCCTCTCCGGAGTCTGGCCTGTCGCTCCTTATGATGGTGTAGCCTGGTGGAAGGGCTAGAGATAGTGCAGAGCTGGAAGCCTGGTCGAGTCAAGTCTCTCAGATGGCTAGGAGGTCTCGTTTTTGGGCAGTGATGAGGCTATTCATATATAAGGCGTGGGCTGGGAGAAATCTAGCATTAATGAGGGCAACCTGGAGTGGTTGGGATGTTTGAGGGTGTGATTCCAAGGTAGGAACGGCAGCGGCAGTTGTTTTTAGTTTTGTGGCCAAGGGTCTTGATGTGGTAGGGTGGGAGTTGTTTTGGACTGGGTTGGCATGGTGGCGTGAAGATAAAGTGGTTGGTATTTGTAAGTGAATGGGTGAACTGGGTGCTGATTTAAGAGTAGGGTCTGTGGCTGGCGTTTGGGAGAGGTGGTGCTTGGTGCTGCATCAAGCGCTCAAGTGAGCGTTTATGAATAAGATAGAGGCTGGGAGGTGTGTGGGTTTTCTCCTAGTGGTGCGAGCGCACAATCTGGCGTTCCTTGCAGAGATGAGTGATTGGGAGGTGTGTTGTGTGGATTGGAGCATTCATGTAAGTGTGGTTGAGGTGGGGCAGTAGGGGAGCTGTGGGCTAGCTCGTTGGGTGGTACAGACCATTTACATGAGGCAGGATGGCGGCGTGTGGCTGATCAGCCGTAGCATGAGTAGCTTGGGGATGATAATCAGTGGTAGGGGGCTGGCGTACCTGGTGGTCTGTACACAGGTTTGAGATGAGTGGTGTAGGTGCAGCTTTGTAAGGCGGGGCAATGGGACTTGTGCAGATGTGCGCAAGGCTTATGGAAGACTCATGGGCATGTCTAGGTAAGAAGGGGTTAGCGCGCAGGTTCATCTCTTTATGTGCAGACGCTGATAGTTCCTCTGAGGTAGAGAGGGACAGAAGCTTGTTACGGTGGGGGATTGGCAGAATTTCTCCATTGTCAGAACGCACATGTGTGCGTCAGAAGGTAAGGAGGGTTGCATGCGCTGACTTGGATGCGTCTTGTGCTATGGGTGGGTAATCGTTGGTGAAACTAGGTGAATTATGGTGATAGTTTTCGAAATAATTGGGAGTAACAGCTGATTGGAGAAAAGGAGTTGGGCATGGCAGGGGAGTATGGCACGAACATGTGGCAGGCTGCAAAACAGTGCCGGCGGTACTTGGGAGTATGTTGGACTTACCTTTGTTTTCTTTGATGAGACGTGAGGCGCAGTGTGCAATGACAAGGGGCAATGGCGGAAAGCGGTGGACAGCTGCACACAGCTGCGGTTGCCTTACAAGCATGCCTTGGAAAGATGCCAGCTCCACCATCCGGCATACCAAGGGCCTGGGCACAGGAAGCAGATTCGACCAATCAGGGCAATCGATGGAGGTGTGTGCCTCCTCCTGGAGGATGTTTATTGTTGTTTCTGTGGTGGCCATCTTGGAAAGGGGTGATTAAAACCCAAACCGGTCATTTCCCTCGGGGGCTGCAAGCTTTCTTGTGCTGGATGGTGGTGCACAACCGCCGCATTGGTGAAGCAGGGAATATTAGTACCATCAAAATTACAGTGCAACACAGCTCTGTACCCTGTGAAACGGGCGACAGGGGGGTCTTGGCGTTTTATCCAGGACTTGCGCCCTCTGAACCAGATAGTAGAAGAAGAATTCCATTAGTTCTGAATTCTGTGACAATTCTGTGCAGCATCCCAACGGAAGCCACACACTTCACGGTAATCGATTTAAAAGAACACCTTCTTTTTCTATACCTCCTCATGAAGTGTCACAAGACCCGACTATATAGAAACTGGAATTGGAAACACACAAGATTACCTCAGGGGTACTGCGAGTCACCATCTATCTTTAATAAGGTCCTTCAGATGGATCTGGGAAACCTACTGATAGAGAGCACTGTCATATAGTACATAGATGACAATGTGATTTGCAGCAAGACTAAAGACCAGTGTTGAAATGACTTGGTGTATTTACTGACAGTATAAGTAGAAAAGGGATACAAGATGGACAAAGCAAAATTGGAATATTGTCAAAACGAAGTGCTATACATAGGGCAATTGATATCCCAGGACAGATGAAAGGTGACTCCAGAAAGTACAGAGGCGATCCGCTGAATGCCGACACCCAAGACAGTAAGGGGCATGCAGCCTTTTCTAGGCCTCTGTAATTATTGCAGCGTATGGGTATTTGATTACAGTACATACACAAGACCTTTGTTGAGCGGGCTCAATGGATCACAGAAGGGGGTGGGGAAGCTGTCATGGACACACAAAATGACAGATGCCTTTGAAGAGCAGAAGAAAGCAATATGCCCGTCTCCACTTTTATGGACTCTAGACTATCATGACAAATTCTTACTGTTCTCACTTTCCAATGGAGTAGTGATGACTGCGGAAATCACAGAGAAGACCAATGTAGGGCGCAAAACGTGAGCTTATTATAGTGGACGTTTAGACCCAGTTACGAGGGTAGATTACCCTTGTGAGCAAGCTCTGGCTGCTGCCGCATTTGCGGTAGAAAAGTCAGCGAGTATTACTTTGGGGTGTAGTACCCCACTTTACATGGAGCATGCCCTCTTTGATATACTCGAAAAGCCCAAGAGTATGCCGACTACACAAAGGGTCTCTGTATACGAGGTGATCATCTCAAATCCAGCAATAAAGATAGTAAGGTGCAGGACTGTAAATCCAGCGACATTTGTAACAGAACCAGTGGAGGAGGGAGACTACGTACACGACTGTACTACATACATGGAACAGTATGACGACATTCTCAAGGTCGGGGAGAAACCTCCTGAGGGAGGGGGGTACTTTAAATTGATGGATCATCAATATTATACCAGACAACGGGGGAAAAACATACAGGGACAGCAGTGGTGACATTAAAAGCCGATGGTACAGCAGAAATGATAGTAAGTGCAAAATTGTCTTCACATTTTTCAGCACAGGTAGCAGAATTAGTAGCACTCATAATGGTATTAGAAGCACGCAAGGGCCAAGAGATCACAGTGTATTCCAACTCGGTGTATGTGACATCTACAGTACACTCTGGACTGTCAAGATGGCTGAGGAGGGGCTTCTGATGTGCTGAAGGCACACCAGTGCAGCATGCGCTCCTATTGGGCAGACTGGTAGAGGCCCTTCAATTCCCATCGACCATAGCAGTCGTGAAGTGCCAGGCCCACAAGAGGGGGGAGGACCCAGT
Organism: Ambystoma mexicanum; assembly: GCF_040938575.1. NCBI lineage: Eukaryota > Metazoa > Chordata > Amphibia > Caudata > Ambystomatidae > Ambystoma > Ambystoma mexicanum. The sequence goes on from NC_090927.1 coordinate 1,065,757,871, forward strand.
CTCCCATGGCAACAAAGCAGCAGATGCAGAAGCAAAGCATGCAGCATATTTTTCAGGAATAACAAACTTTGATACCCCATCAAACACACACATTTGTTTGTGCAACATGATTCTAAAGGAAAGATACAACACAGTACCAGCTACACAAATAATGGAACTTCAGGGGAGGGCTCTGGTGGAAGAAAAACATTTATGGATGAGAAGGGAATGCTCAATATCTCCCATTAACATCGTATGGTGACAGGAAAACACAGGCAAACCCGTACTCCCAATAGCGTTGTTGCAGACTGCATTATATTACCCTCCTCACATGAGTAAGGAGTTACTTGCTGCACACATAGGAGAAGAATGGTTCTGTCTGAATATGGTGGAGCATATATCCGCATTTACAGAGAATGGTGTGACTTATGAAAAATGTTCTGGTGATCATACTCTATATGTAGTGAGAGGAGCCATACCACACCCAAATGGTCCCTTCCAACATCTCCACATTGATTATGTGGATATGACTCAAGTGTCTCAGGGCTACCGATACATGATAGTTGTCGTGTGCATGTTTTTCAGATGGATCGAAGCAGGTTCCTGCTCACACCCCAACACCTTCACGGCTTCAAAATTCCTCGTTAGAGAGATGTTCACAAAGTTGGGGCTGAGGTCCTGCAATCTGACAATGGACCTCATTCCGTGAATGAGACTTTTGAGCATATCATGATCCTACTAGGGATGCAGCACAAGTTCTTCTATGCTTATCACCCACAATCAAACAATGTGTGTGAGCACCTGAGTGGCCTGCTCAAGGAGAAAATAGCCAAAATAAAAGCCACTTTGAAGAAAGGATGGCTCCACTGTCTACCCTTAGCTCTGTTCCCTTCCCATTGCGCAATCAGCGCGGCTCCGACCATCATTTAACACCCCACGAGGTGTTAACAAGACGGTGCATACAACTTCCCCAGGCACCCCCCCACTAGAGCATTTACAGATGCAAATGATACCTCCAATGTGTGCGGTGATGAGATGCATGAATATATGGCTTCTTTGATGGCTAGTGCGTCTTTTATTTCTCATCAACTTCAGGCGCAGTGGGAAGAGGCCAAATTACAGTGAAGACGACAACAGCACCGACAGTTTCGAAAGACTCTTAAAGAAACCTTTAATGTACCTGGTGGACTCTGTCTTACTCCGCAGCTATGTGCATAGGTTGTTTAAACTGCGGTTCGATGGACCCTTTGTTGTCAAAAAAGCAACAGACAAAGCAGTCAAATTGTTAGAGAAAAATCTTTGGAACTATATTGGAGACATGAAGCCCTGCAGAGGTGAGGCCTCTTCCTGGAAAAATTAAGACAATTTTATGCAAGAAGAACATAATGGCAGAGAAGAAGAATCACAACCGCGAGTGGCTCGATCCCAGAAAAGAGAGCTAGAAAAGGATAATACACACACATAAGTTAGGTACACTGTCTTTTCTTACACACAGCATCCATCAAGAAAGTAAAAGGACTGTTTTTCCATAAGATAATTCAATGACGTAAGTCAATGTAATACGAAGAGACTTGGAGCACATGATCCTTCCAAGACTATTTTCCCATGCATTTTTATTGTATGTAGCACACACCTATCCACAATTGACAAGTGGGGACCCATCCATTATCACTTTACTTGGGGATCCAAGAATACGTATAGTGTGGCAGGGATTGTTTTATGGAGCACTTGCCCAGTACTACAGGCATAGAGCTTAAATTACCATGCACTAACAAGATAACAACACATTTTGAGGTTTTGCAGCCTCAACCAATATACACCTGGAGCATAGCAATGCAACGAGATGGGGAATGCGATACAAACTGTAGTGATGTTTTGTGTTTGCAGCTGTTTCTTCTTCTTTACACCCCTTGTTTTAAGAAGATTTGTTGTTTCCACATGCACAAGCTTTGACCCCTACTAACTTGACCACAGTCCATGCTGTCATAGAAGCCATGTCCAGGCAGGCCGGCAGCACTGCTAAAAATGTAAGAAGAGCTAAGCATAGTGCAAAGGTAGATTCCAATCAGGTAAATTCCTATATGACTAATTTGGCTCATATATCCAATGACATGTGGTACCCACATGGCCAAGGTAGGGAAAAAACAACCAAGGAGAGCTGCTATGTCTGCTCTCTCATAACCCTATGCCTTGCGTGCTTCCAGAAAATTTATGAGAGCTGAAATCCCACCAGGAAGAGCACAATTGCTCATGCACCTGTCACTTTGTACCACAAGGGGACCATTTCAAGAGAAGCAAGCAACACTGAGGTGGATGTCCAAGAAAACGTTCCTGAACGAAGACAACTACATAAAGACTCAAGACATGTTAGAGCATTACTGGAATACAGATAAAAGCATAGAATATATCACAGAGGGCCCGCACAAGCGTGATGTACAAACAGTGACACAAAGAGAGTTACAATGTCCCAAGACAGGACCCTCAGAGATAGGAGAAATGCCAGGATGTTGAGAAAGACCACAGATGCTGGTGTATGGGCAGGTATACACATCAGAAGGATGGAAGGAGGGAGTAGTTGGGATTAAAGCACATGCTCCCCTAACAGTCCAATTGGAAGTAGCAAAGCAATAAAATTACCAGTGCATCAAGAAATGGGAAGCAAGCGCCAAGCTGATCACATGGGTAGAAAACTAAGCGGGACAAATGCCTATCATACCGCTCAAGCGAGCTGCTTTATGTTTCCAGAATGATGGAGAAGTAAAGGTTGGAGAGAAGGAGGATGCAAAAAGATCAAGGATACCAGGCATGCTCATGGATCACTACTGGGCCTGTGGAGCAAAGGGATACCTTCAGCTGCCACCCAACTGGAGGGGGGATATGCTCACTAGTACATCTGAATACCGCAGCATTGGTAGTACCTCAGAAGGATATAAAGATAGAAGGGTTCCCTGAGATAGGCAACAACAGACGAAAGATGAGGTCTGTGGAACTGACAAGAAGAAAAAGAGGAAACTGTTTCATCACACATGCAAAACACATTAGATGCAATACCACCAGAACACTGGCTGTTCAGTAGGACAGAGATGTTTTTTGTGTCTATTGTTCCAGCAGGTATCAAAAAATGGGAGGACCCTGTTTTCTAGGGGGGAGAACCTTCACGGGTAAGAGACATGTGTAAGAGCAAAACGGAAGGTAATTATCCAATTTCTCAGAGCTTGGATTCTTACAGGATAGTGCACAACACCGAGGACTTGCAGGGTGTTCCAAAATGATTTAAATGAGACACCACAAACATTTTTTAAAAATCCCAAAATCAAGGAATATAGAGAAAAATATTTTTACATGTATTTCAGCATCAATGAAGGCTGGAGTTAATAAACCCTACAAGGGTGTCTGAAAAAACCATATACAACAAAAGTACAAATAAATTCAATTCAATACAATTCAAAGCAACTAAAAAGAACACAACAAAAAGTGGAGTTAGTACATGTTTGATATATGCACAACTGGTTGCACACTCACAAAATCGGGTAATAGCAGAGATATAACATTTATCAAAACTCTGTTGAAAAAGGTTCTCGATATTTAGAGCCAGTGTGATAGTCGACATATGTTTTGGCGTGTTGCAATAGATCCAACACTATCACTAATAGTCTTTGTAGGTGTAGCCGTATTCAGGACGTTGATATGATGATGTTGAATAAATAATACCATTTTCTTTCGTAAATGTCTTGTTCTAGGTGACCCACTCTGATTAGTTAGTAAATGCGGGTTGGAAAAAAAACCCTCTTTGTAGCAATCATGGGAGGTCACACAAGATTTTTAATATCTCGAGTAGCGTGCTTGGAAACGTCTAGATGGTGTAATGGTTTTACCTGTACGGCGAAACAAAAGTAGGATTAGATGTCCTTCTTTATTAGGTGCAATTCAAAAAGGTGAAGGTCTTCTAGTGTCTCATGGTATAGCGACTTCCCAGAATGATAGGCCGGGCGCTTGTCTCCGAGCGGGTGCAGGCTTTTAAGTGTTTTTTTATTTATTATATATGTTGTTCCCAGTAGTTTCGAGAAAAAAAATGAAACCGTCTCAGAAGAAAAGTTTCTATGCTCCGGATTATTGCAGAAGAGTTGCAGAAACGTATGTTAATGCAATAGAACTCTTGTTAGTGCTACTGCATGTGGAGAAAACCGGCATGAAGCCAGTTGCAACTCTTCTGCAGTAATCTGGAGCATAGAATTTTTTTTTCTAAAACGCATATATGTATATGAATTCTGCTGCATCTTGTGGTTCCAGCTTTGGTGAAAGATATGAATATAGATGCATGTGTGTGTGTCAGTCCTCTGCCTAGGTGAGTCGTAAGCATGTGCTTCCTGCCTTTATGCAATAAACTAGTGTAGGTTTGTGTAGCTTCATGAATGGATAGGTATGTACTTCATGTACAAGCGGCTCTGTCGTGATGTCAGTGACAACGTCATACATTTCTGGTTTTCCGGTCAGTCGACCTGATCGATCGAAAGTCAATTCCATGTCATCCAAATCATCAATTGGGTATGGTCTAAATGGTTGTCTAGGGAATACCGCTCTTCACCCTTGCGATACATTGATGACCGTAATGGTGGGCATAAAAGAGGGGTGCATCTGTTGTTTGTCTGTCTTTGGGTAGAGAGTCACGAGCAGGGGGCACGAGGGTCAGATTTGACACCTCATCTCCAATCCCCCGTCTGTTCGATGAATCGACCACACGACCAAGCTACGAGGTGTAGCGAAACACGTCATTCATTGCTGGCTTTCCATTGTTCTTTGGCTGGGCGCGGGCTTCAAGCAATCATTTTTAAAAATGATTTGCAACATTAAAGGAAATTTCAACTAACTGGACTGAGGTGCTGTCTTCTTGGCGTACCAGAACTTTTACTCTTCACTTTGTGAGTGCGGCTCAGGACCACACTGATGCATTGGTGTAGGCAGTTTTTGGATATAGATATAGATATATATATATATATATATATATATATATATATATATATATATCTTGCACATGCTTACATTGCTAATAACATGGAGAAGCCATAAGGAATGACATAGGAGTTATAGGCCATCAGACCCAGCAAGAAAGGAGACAAGTTTGAGAAACACAGACAAGCTGGCATGTTAGACACAGCTTGAGGCGAGCAGAAACAGGACAAACAGCCGAAGGGGGAGCAGGAACATTCCAGCTACCAAGATAGTGAGTCACCTGCAGAAATTCAGGCTAAGATCCTCATAATTACAGACGAGAAGGCTTCATTTCGTGGTCTCAACACATGTGACCTAGAAAGAGAAGTCTCTTCACAGAGAACCAGAGGAAATAAGATACAAATGTTGCCTACGTTTCGTTAACTGGCTGCACTCTGAGGCTTGGGTGATCAGAGAATGGCAACATTAGAGAACACTTCACAGCTCCATGTTCCTTCCCACCACCTTGAAGAGGTACATGCAGCCTGGGAACTGCCAGGTCTCCCATGATTATGGGGGAAACACGCTCTGTCCAATCCAAATTCGCCTTCAGTATGGGGATATCATTTTTTTGCAGGGGTTTATAGTATTCCTGCGACCTTGCAACATTGTAGATGGGGCTCTTAGACGTGGTCCTACGAGGAGTCACTGGACATGGCCAACCAATCCCTAAACTAACCTATGTATTTCCTATATGTTGCTTGCCCAAACGGAACAATCCGCATAGTCGATACTTTTCCAGGAGGGAACCTGTATTTGCGAATCCATCTTGCAACAAAAGTGGCTGACACACATTTAGAAGCTGAGAGCCTTGGATGAAACTTTTGCTTTTCTGTTGTAATCCCTGATTGTTTGCTAATAAACAACAGTAACTGTGTTCTATGGCTGAGACCTCTGTTCTTGTGGCTGGGTGTTGTTGATGGGCCCAAGTGTACTGTGCTTTTATCTGGGGGACTGCTAGAGGACCCCAGCCATGCTGTACAGTATCAACCAGAGCTTGCACTTTTGAGGCATCATGCTGCAAGCCCTCACTTGAAAATATATGTACAAAGAATTTCAGCATTGATTTTGCTGAACTCACATTTGGCGGTATTCAGTGTCAAATGATCATCCTCAAGTGCCATACACACACGTCGCAGAGTATTGTCATGAGCCTCCAGTGTGGCTCCAAAGATGATGATGTCATCCCTATAGTTGATTCATTGAATGATGCACCAGATGGCTTTATGGATTTCATTTTGAAAAATCTCAGCTGTAAATGAGACCCCAAAGCTGAGTCTTTTATATCTAAACAGCCCCAAGTTTTTTGCAAAGGTAGTAATATAGCGAGACGCAGGGTGTAGTTCTAGATGGTGATAACCTTTGTTCATGTCCAGTTTTGAGAACACCTTTGACCCATGCAGAAGATGCATCATATCTGTCATTCTTGGAGACAGATGCCTTCCCCTCTCGATCGCAAGATTTGGCACACGCATGTCTACACATATGCACATTTTGTCCCCATTTTCTCTCTTTGGCACTCGGACAGTTGGGGAAACCCATGGAGTGTGCCCCTTTAAATTCTCAATAATGTCCTGATCCAGCGACGATTGTATCCCATCTTCCACCTGTTTTTGAATATGTAGCAGGATTTCCCAGTAGTGCTGTGCAACGGTCTTGACCTCCGGATTGATGTGCAGCTTGATTTGATATATGATATGTAATGACATTTATAACGTGCCAATATATAAGTGTTTCAAGGCGGGACGAGGCAAGGGAGGGGAAACAAAGGGAGGACAAGACAGCAATCCTATTAGGCCTAGTGACATTGAGATTGTGCAAGTGCAGGGGGGAGCAACAGGGAAAAGTGCCAGGGGAAGGGGAGGAGGAACAAGTGCAAGACACAGATCAAAACATCAAAAACAAGGAGTGCGGCCAGCAGGTGGAAGTGCAAGAGTTAAGTGCAGACAACAAGTGTCTGATAGTGCAGGTAGTGGACTGTAGGGTTGCAGATACAGACCCAAGTGCAAGGTTGCCAGGAGGCAGTGCAGGTGAGCAACTGGGAGGGCAGGGACCTGGCCTCGTGGTTCAGAGGGTAGCCAGGTGACCAGTGCAGTATCAGACAGGAGATCAGCAGGGAAGAGGAAGAGAGAAGGCAGAAGCAAAGAGGAAAGTCTTGAGATGCTTCCGGAACCAGAGATGGTTCTGCTCAAGTTTCAGAGATGCAGGGAGGCTGTTCCAGAGGGAGGCACCAGCCAAAGAGAGAGATCTGCCCACAACTCTTTAATTGTAGAAGCGACTGACCGTCAAGGAGGTGGAGGAGCGAAGAGCTCGAGTAGGAAGATATTTCCAAAGAGAGAGTTGAAGGTATTCAGGTACCAGGCCCCAGAAGGCCTTGTGGACAACGCAAAGGGTCTTGAACTTGATCCTTGCAGCCACTGGGAGACAATAGAGATTTCAGGGCTGGAGAGATTCGATCTCTGGGCTTGAGGCCAAGGGCAAGTCTTGCAGTCCTGTTCCAGATGAGTTGCAGAGGACGGAGAGTAGAGTCAGGGAGACTTAAAAAGAGACTGTTGCAGTAGTCAAGCCTTGAGAGAACTGGAGCTCTAGAGAAAGAGAGCTTCTGGGGGAAGGAGAGGAAAGGAAAAATACTGCTGAGGAAGTGCAGTTGGTAGAGACGTCAGAGATGTGAGAAGAGAAGGAGAGTGCAGAGTCGAAGGTGACCCTGAGGTTCTTAGCATCACAGGTGGGAGCAGGAAGAGGGCCAAGGGAGGCCGGCCAGAGAATGGCAGGAAAGAAAAATGCAGGTGTACCGATGAGGAGGATATCCATCTTACTTGCATTCAGGCAGAGATCATTGGTGGCACAACACTCCTGGATTGCAGACAACAATCTGGGATGAGAGACGGTGAAGAGGCGGCAGAGGCGAGACTGAAAGCGAGCTGATTTTCGTCCGCATAGCACTCGACGTTCGAGCAGAGAGCAGCAATGCAGTGGGTGAGAGGTCCCAGGTATTGGTTGAACAATCAGGGAGAAATGTTAGACCCCTGGAGAACACCACAGGTGGAGAGAGGCATAGAGGAAAGGAAGGACCCAAGCTGGACCTGGGAGGGTCGGTCAGAGAGGAAAGAAGTCAGCCAGGCCAGAGCCTGATCAGTGATACCCAGGTTATCACAGAGCCGGTTGAGCAGGATGGGATGGTTGACCATCAGTTTCCCTAGGCCTCTGAATAGGGACGGAAACATCTTGATCACCATGTCATTTGAATTTGAGGTATAGGCTGATATGCCAGAATGATGAGAAGACCGAAATCCTAATACTAGGTGCCTCCACAAACCTTAATAAGCTTGACACCCAATACTCCTCCTTCAGTATTAATGGTAACATTATCAAAACCGCTAAGGAAACTAAAACCTTGGGTTTTTATTTAGATTCCACACCGACCCTCCAAAAAAAAGTCAATTCGACTTCCTCGGCCAATTCCTACACGTGCAAGCTTATACATGCTTGCAAACCTTACCTCTCTACAAATAGCTGCATCACACTAGCAAGAGCGCTAATCGCGTACAAACTTGATTACTGCAGTGCACTATATGCAGGCGCAAACAAACAAATCCTAAACAAACTCCAAATACTGCAAAAAAATGATCTTAGAGCCGCCTTGAGCATCACAAGTGGAGATCACATCTCTGAAATTAGAAGGAATCACAAATGGCTCTCCATGAAGGTCAGGATTCTCTTCAAAAGAGTCACAATCACACATAAATGCCTCAACAATGCAGCGCCACAATACCTAAAAGACAAAATCATCACTAAAACTTAATCTCGACCCACTAGGACCTCCAACTCCTGTTGCATCACAGTTCCACAGTTCAACCTAAAAAGAGCTGGGGGCAACAGCTTCCCCGGCTTAGCGGCCCAAGCCTGGAACACCGTCCCCCTGCACTTGCGCTCTAGTCAGACCTTCCAAAGCTTCAGGTACAACACCAAAAAATGGCTTTCCATGAATGACACCCCTCACCGTAGTGCCTAGAGTTCCTAGAAGACCTCTACCTAGGCCTCTCCTGAATATGCACTTGTCCTTCGACTTCTATAAAGTTTATGTGTTATATATGATCGCGTGCCTGTTTTTCTGCTGAACTAGCCTGTTTATAAGCCTACACCCCCTCTTCTGTGTCTTGTATGTATGTATCTAGATCACACTCTTATGACCTTTTTGACCTGATTGTATGTTTCAAATATTTTTATGACCTCAGTGACCTGATTGTATGTATCAAAAATGTTTTACCTCTAAGCTGTCTTGTAATGCGCCCAGATACCCTAGGGTGTGGCGTGATTTATGAATCAATAAAACAAACAAACAAACAAACATGATTTGGTACATGATGTGCACCAGCCCATTTTCATGACTGATTTAAAACTCTTTCTCTTGGTATGCCCCTTTTCACAACATAGATGATCATCTTCATTGACTTGTCTTTATATGAGCAGGTTGTCTCAAACGTATCCTTACACTTGAGAGGTGTGCTCAACCCATATGAATATATGTCGATATCAGGCACCATAAGCATAGCAGTGTGCTTGAGCCCTTCATACGTTTCTCTTGTGCATTTCCATTTAACTGAAGCAGCAGTGTTGGACTGTATTCAACTGCTGTCTTGTTGCCTATGGCATACACAAAGCCTCTTGTGTGATCTTGATATTTCTCAAGGACTCTGCTAGCATGGAAATGGCCATATCAGCCCTCGCCAACATTAAGATTTCCTCAAGTGACCTGGTTTTCTGTAAAAGTTTCTTCGGAAACTTTGCTAACTCACAACCCGCTATCACTTGTGATCTCAGTGTTTCATCTGTCGAGTAGTTATCGAAGTCGCAATACTTAACTCGTTTCCGTAGCATCATGACGAAGGTAACTAATCTCTCTCCTTTCTCCTGGGTGGTGGAACAGAAACCTCTCGTAATCAATGTTCCTATGTGGAGCAAACTATGTATTTAATGAGTAAATTATCCCTGCAAATGGGTCTGTGGCAGTATCTGGCATCTCAAACACAATATCACGTACTGTCAGCCCAAGCAAGTGCACGAGTATGACACGTAGTCTCCTTTCTTCTCTGATTCCTGTTGCATCAATGTAGATATATGATTTCTTCAACCATCTACCCCATCTAGGTGCAAGGCTGCTAGTGTCTGATATGTCAATAGGTGGAATAGCTTGCAGTTGTAAGGACACATTGCCCCCATCCAATCGACTTGGCAGAGCTGGTAAAGATATTGATGGTGTGGCATTTGCAGAGTTCCTTCTGACATGAGGTTGTGTGCAGAGCAAACTTGCAATGTTGGGCCTGGTTCCTGGCCCTCCCTGTAATGTAATTACTGCAAACTGTCTTGCTCCTTGTCGCAACTGGTGAATTTGCTGCAGTGCCCGCTGTAATGTGCCCACTTCATGCTACTAAGGGCACTGGTGGTCCTTGCATAAGTCATTTCTGCACTTTTGTTTTTCAGTGGGAGCCAAGCAGCAACTGTGTGCTCTGTGAGACAGCCGACGAGTGCACCTGTGCATTTTGACCACCAGGGGGCCACAGAGACAACGCGTCCCCTCTTGTGTTGCAGCCTACACCACATGGTTGGCGGAGCCCCAACTGGGCCGCTCCAATGTCACAGATTTTGACTGACCCAGCAGCTCTATCGTGGATGGCAGAAAAAAATAATTCAGTAGGCGCCCGCCGCACCGCAGCCCGCCGATATGCGCCGGGTCCTCAGCTGTCAGTAGCAGGACCAGGAGGCCTGCAGCATTCACAACCGCTCGTCACCAGTGTTATGTCCTAGCAGTAGGACATACAGTGATGTTAGCTGCATGGTGGAAGCCAAACACTTCAATAAATATAATTGGCCTTTAATAACGCACTTAATACCGGAGACCAGTTTCTAAGAGCAAGACCGGGATTCGAACCTGTGTTGTTATATGTTGTCTTGCTACAATGATATTACTGCCAGACACCGAGCTGCTTCTGATAACCTCTTTATTTCCCCCTCTACACTTTCACTGCACAGCCCCTTCCTGTCAGGTGTACCTCACACATGACTCTGGGGTCCTAGATAAAAAGATGGGACAGCACACTACAGAGACTTTTCAGAAATTAAAAGCCGCCATTTTTTTAATGCAATGCCTGTGATAAGCCGAAAATTAAATGTGCTCACAATGTTATTTGGAGGAGGAATAAGGATACAACCAAATCAGACTGGGGGCAAGTTAGAAGGCTGAAGACCATGGCTAGTGGGCCCTGAAGAAACGTATTGATGCAACATGTACAGTGATCACGGCTGAAGGTCAGGGCTAACGGGCCTCAAAGAAACTGTAGTATAACAATACCCTTGAAATTCACTGTGAAAACATTAGTTAAGAGAGAGTTAAGGTGATCAGATTTCACACAACAAAACCCTTGACATTCAGCGGACGTGGGAAGTGATTACCATCTTATCTTCCACCCATTCCAAAGCCTGGGCGTACATACATAATATAACAGAGGGGATTCACAATGGCATACAAAATGACATCATGGAAGGCATCTACAGGGGGGACGCAGAGTTAAGATGGTCAAATCTGATGTGGCTTTAATAACTGTGTACACTATCATTCACCATACCAAAAGGCAGCTATGGCTTCTTCTAAGACATTACCCAGATGGATAGTCTTCCTAATTATTAGGTGTTGGCTAATAGGTGAAGAAGTTAAATGCAGCCTCTTCCTGCAGTGACTTTGGTGTCACAGCAGCTGTCAGACGGTGCATATGTGACCTTTGAACCCACCATGTGCCATAGATGGGCAGGTGTTGCAGATCAGGAGACTGATGCAGCAGGGCACATGTGTTCACTGTCCTTTTGGCATGGAGCTTTCTGAAAGGGGGGTCTGTTTAGCAGACTATCCTTTCTGAGATAGAATTACCTGCATCATTGTATTATTTATTAGTACCCGGCGAAGGGGGTGTTCCAGTCTACCAGCCAATGAGGAGGCTCAGAACAGGGTCTCTACCAAACTGCTTCCATTGTGCTCTAACGGCTGCCCTGAGGCACTACCTCACCGGCAATGCCCCCCTCCTCGGGTTATATTGCTTAAATAAAAACCACACAAGCCAGACGGCAATTACTCACAAGCCCATCAGCTGTGTTAGCCATCCAAAAATATACTGCATGGAAGGGAAGTACATAGGAGAGGGTTTGGAGCAGCACATCCAGCAAACTCATACATAAACTCCTTATACACCAAACGAAATGGATTCTAATAGTCATCCACAAAATATGTACTCAGTTGAGTAGATGCAAAGATCTGAAAAAGCTTAAGCACCGCATGATGTGAAATACATACAGATAGGCAAGTGATCCTGTGTGGCAAACTGGACTGCTTCAGCTGTAAACATTTCCTAGTCAATATTTTGCAAGGGTCTTCAATAAGAAAATGGGTGTCAAATAAGTTTTTATAAAGTTCTTTGTCTTGTTCCAAAAATCTCATAATTTTTTCATGAGTTGTTATAAGCTACCTATAGGAATTTTATGAGCCAGTTTTGTGAGGGACATCAGGGCGCACACACTGAACAAGTGCAGCATTGTAAAAGTTGTGCAAGCAAGCCTCATCACGTGGTCAGAAGCACTACAGCACTGCAACCTGTCTGCACACAGAGGTAAACACAGCGCAGGCACTATAAGCATTGGTAGCTGCAGTGCAAGGTTTCCTGTATATCTCAGCCACGCTATGAACACAGAATGCTATTTTTAGCGGGTAGAATCATTACAGTTTTTAGCCTCGAGTTATGCAAACACATTGTTTGCTGCTGACAAAGCATATAGATGGTAAGACTCTGGAGACAGTGAACTTGATGTTAATAACATTTGGTTGGGATACACATACAACTTAACTTCTAATGTTTTTTTTGTGGTTCTTCGTTTTTATTTTTGTAAATGTTTTATCATACTTATTCAAGACAGGTGTGATCCAATGTGGTATACAGAGATTTGTGCTTGATATGTTTGGCTTTTTAGAATTCTTTAGACCATTGTAGGGTTGACTAAGTGTTTTTGTATTACCATTTACAGAGTTTTTCACTAATGATATACCTCAGAAGTCCGAAATGCAATGACCTATTCTATCTGTTCTTCGTTTCGAGAAGATGTTGTTATAATATTAAAGAATACATTTAACTTCGTACAATATGTACATTTCATTATTTTACGTATGATATGAACATACAGTAACTTTTGTAACAAGGGAGCCTCTAATGATGAGGGTGTTTCCCAGCAGTTCTGATGAGGTCGTCTATCCACATAGTGCATTGTTGTTACTATGTTGTTATTACCCAATAATTTCTTTCAGAATACACAACGTTTTTTGTTTAAATTCAGATGATGTCCACTCACTTCTGTCTTTAACAGTATGGGCAGCAGCCATCATAGGCACATCTACCATTGGGGGGGGGGGGGGTTAAGAGTGTACTGACCTCGCAAAATAAAGAGCATGACTTCCACCCCAGACCCAAATATTTAGAAGGAACAACTGCTGTTCAAGCAGGACAGCCCAAGCTTGCATCTGACAGTAAAGGTGGCCAAATGGATGTATATGTCTCATGATTTGTAGACATTTCACTGTTAGGTGAATGGGGACATAAATGAAATGAGGACCAAGCCAAAAATGCATTACTTGTTCAAAGGGTTTCAGTTTCAATCACTATCACAGACATATTTATCAAATTCATGCTCATGATTCCAAAGTGCTTTTTGATCAATGCCAAGCAGTGAGGTGCTTCTTGTTGCCCTCCTTATCCATTGACTGTTTATTTACAGAATGTGGGCAATTTATTTGCTGCAACTCATTTTAAAAGAAGCCGCAGTCCAGTAAAATAAGTGTAAAAACAAGACGTAAAGGGCTTACACCAGTCTATACACTTTCTTTTTACTATTGCTGAGTAGTTTTAAATATGTTTTCTGGTTGAATGGCAGACAGGCGGGAATAAAGATTTCCGTCACATCATTCCTGCTCTGCCTGCAAAACCATCTGTAGAGATTTTCATGCCGACATACAATTCATGGATTAATGGATTAATTCGGAATCTACCTGCATTTAACACATGTTTATAGCAGATTGATTACATTGAAATCCATTTTAAATGCTGCCTTTTCCTGATAGCTTTTTACATTTTTATTTAAAAAATGGAAAGTAAAATGAAAGTGCAAAGGTGATTTCATCTGTACGCACTATCATTGGTGCTCCTATGCAAGCAATGACCACAAAATTAGCCTGCCAGATTAAATTGTTTATGTACTGAGACAACATTTTATTTAAAGACAGTGGGCCTCACTATAAGTTTGCCAGACCAGAAACAACGGTACCGGTAAGCTTGCCGGTACCGTTGTTTCCGGACCGGGAAACTATGACTTCTGCCAGCGGGTGCCTTTGAGCCTGCCAGTTCTGACCTGGCGGACGGAACGGCACCTGCGCTCAGACCTCGACGGATGCACCAGCACCATTCAGGAATGGTGCCAGTGTATCCGGCCTCCCATTCCCATTGAGTCCAATTGGACTCAAATGGGAATGGGGCTAATATTTTCCGATGCCCGGGAATGGGCTATTACCAGGTCCGTCAGGGCTGTAATGCCCCGATAATTGCCCATTTGCAAGCGCTGGAAAATTCATGACTCCAGCAGCAGCTGTACCAGTATTTACCGGCACGGCTACCGCCAGAGTCATAATGAGGCCCAGTGATTTATTTGTAAACTGATAGAGAGATTTATTTACTATGTGCAGACTGGAAGGCAATAAGACCACCAGAGATCGTGCTGCGTGACCCAAAATACGTGTGTGCAGGATCTCATGATTTATTGTTTGGGGGATGCACCGCTTCTCCCCTTAGTAACACCCATCACTTTTTCACCATCCTCCTTTCTAAGAGCCACCCACCCCCGCATCCTTACTGGATATTTTTCCTGTGGTACCCTAGAGAACCAATTGGAAATTGTGGGGCCTTTTACCCAGTTTTTCTCAGAAATAATGCTGTAAAATGCACCCTTTGAACCTGCTATTTTAAAACTATGGCCTTGGGGAGAGGAGAACCCAGCAGAACCTCTCTTTGAATTACTTACAGTTATCTTCATACGCTCAGTTGCACGCTCATATTTGTGGGAGAGGTTAATACCCCTCTACTAAAAGATAGTCAGCCTCCCCAGCACCAAAAGCGCTGCCTCTGCAACTGGCATAATAATGTTGCCTGCTGCACACACTGGGCACCCAGGGTCAGGAGCCTCTGCGCCTTGTTTCTACGCTGGGGGAAAGATGTACGTTTGACTAAAACAAATATTAACATATTTCACTTACTGCAGCGTGTGGCATGCCCTGGGGCAGCACAAGCGCCATGTGCATTGCACACGCATAATGGCCCAGGATTACTGGAAGTCTGTGAAGTGGTGTGCACCTCTTTGAATCACAGGGTGGCCTCCTCATATTGTTCCACTGACAGACATTAATCTGGCCTGGCGATAGCATGGGCATATGGTGAGAATGTCTAAATCTGCTCGTCGTGCTTTGAATATTCTTCTGGCTTGGTGCATGAGGCCATGCTCTGCTCTGCAATATGATTTGCTTGTTTTTCACTTTTCATGTGCTTTTCAGGTGCTTCTTCTATGGTCTCTCTACCGCCATGGCTCATATACTACCCGCAGCCTTAGTAAGAGCTGAACTCAGAAAGCAAGACTCTTAAGTGCTGCAGTTATTGGGCCCTAAACCAGATTAGACCGGTTATATTCATTCAGAGTCATGCTGATGGATCATAATAAAAGATCATGGGAAGGTTTGGGCAGAAGCAAGAGAAGAGAAAATGTTTGAGAGGACGAAGGGGATGTAGGGAGGTGCCCCGCTGTTTGGAATACAAGGGAATATATAAAGAAATAAGTGTGCACCCCGCCTTTGCTATGAGATCTCTCCAGAGAGAGGACCAAAACTAGATTGGCATTAATACAAAAAGTCTCATTCTACAGGAGTGTTTACAGTAATAGGCCAGGAACTGCATTGGCTTAGCATCCACAATCACGCCAAGATATCACGCCTTTAAAAAGAGACGCCAAAGAATGAATGATCGGGTAAATTCAACAGCCTCAATGCAAGCCCACCTGAATGAGACCAAGAAGCACACAACTGGTCAATCCCAGTCGAAAACCGTTTAAATGTGGTGTTGAGTTAGGCATGCTGTAAAATTCCAATAAGTGCATCCATTCTTAATTAAATATGGTGGTTTGTATACATTTCAGCAGTGTTATACCCCTAGGCGACTAATCTGAACATGTGCTTACTATGGGTGACATGTATATCGGAAACACTGAACTAAATGTTCCTTTGAGTGACAGGTGTTATTTCCCTGGGTAAGTGAATCCCAGAAACCATCCTTCTTATAGGTGAAATAATGTTTTCCCTCTCTTAATGTCATTAATCCATTCTGAAATATGTTTTGTTTTATATCTTACTTGCAAAGCACTTGTGGGTCATTAATCCCTGGCACATCCAGCAGAGATAACACCCTGACTCTGGCCTATGCTCCCTATGTGTAAGCTAGGGGTACTTTGCGGAGAAACCTGGTGTATCTCTGACTCTGGCTGGTTGAATAGGTGTTGTGGGAGCGCACCCTGGGTTATTAAGCCACTTTGTTTGTTCTTCACAGGTTCTTATCTAATTTTCAAAATTTTCAGAACCCTCCTTCCGATGAACAATTTCTCTCTCTCTGGAGAATCCCCAAAACCCATCCCTCCCACAAGTAATTGGATGGCCATTCTGGGGCTATTCCACAGAAACAATCCTTCCTATAGTTGTTTGGCTGACCACCTCTTTGGTAATAATCAGAACCCATTCTTCCAATATAATAATAATGTGTGATTGTTTAGCTCTTACTGGTGCAATTTCAAATTTGAATGGCAGGTTCTCGCCTCATGCTAGAACCCATTATTTCTTCAGCTAGCAGTTTTTTTTTTGAATGGGCGACTTCCCCACCCCCTTCCCTTCTAGAACCCGTACTTCATGCAAGAGAAATATTGTTTTTGTCCTGGAACACATTTCCTGAATCCACTACCTACAGGGAATCCACTACCTACAGGGGACAGATTCTCTATCCTGCGTGAATCCACAGAGCCCTACATTCTTTGGGCAATAAGACAAGCTTTGTTCCTGGTACCTTGCACTTTCTCTGAACCCAATATTTCAATGGGTAAATGCATGTTACACTTCCTTCCTATCAGTGAGACAGTGTTTGTCTTGGTGTCAATGCCCAGAATCCATCAGCCCCTAGGCGTGAAAGGCAGTTTTTCCATGAGCAAATCCCCAGACTCCATCCCCTATAGGATTTGATTTACTATCCATAGGCAAACTGCTAGAGTGCATCAAACATTGGGCTGACAGCCTATGGGAATTGGTGAATCCTCTTAGTTTATGCTTTTCACAGGTACAATCTTATCTAAAAAAATCATCCATCCTAAGTGAAAGGCAATCCTCACTGAATCAATCCTTCCTACAGGTCATAGGTCCTTCATTACTTCCTGCAGGCTTCCCCATATTGTCACTGCACACAGCTCTTATTTTGCAACAGAGACCACAGAGTAGTGTCAGCAAAGAGTGCTGCTTGGGCACAATCCTAAATGTACATCTGGTAATATGTGTCTGCCGCCCCAAAATGTCAATGGTGGTTGAGCCCCTTGCAGCCATACATGCTAAAAGCTTATACTGCTACTGTTCAGTCTAACTTAGTTCAGGTACAGTGGGACTGGGAGAGAATTAGGAGATCAGTGCACGCCCCCTGTCCCACAAAGAAGGTTCCCAACTTGCAGCAGCAGTACACGCTTCCTCCTCACACACAAACGGACATTACGGGCAGGAACAGTCCAGACAGCCTTCACACAGAGCAGGAAGCTTAATGGACGCAGGGGCATTGACTTGCTTGCACACAGAACCGACACAGTAGAATCAAGAGTAGTACATGCTTCCCTCATACACATAACAGGTGGGACACAGCCGTGCACACTTACTTCCCCAAGGGCAGCTACAGAACAGGCAGGCGTGTACAGGTTTACCTTGCACAGAGAGCAGATACACAATGTGCTCAGCATAGAAGGAAATGCGCGATAAATGATTGGCCACCTGACCAGAGAGCCATGGAGTATTTCTAATTAATTATTAACCTGTGGGTTAAAGTACTCCAAGTTTTGCAACGCAAGATTACGCCGCCAGGGTGAACAGATTGTTCCATAAACATTGGGATCTCGGACCATTTTCCTGATAAAGAGAATTATAAGAGATAAAATGTGTCCAAGAGACGGCTCTGATTATTAACACAAATGTGTGCACACTGCTGCGGCTAACCCAACACTTCACAGATACTTTTCTTTCTCTACAACTAAGCTGTCTCATTGTAGCACAGCATTATTTTTATGTGTTAACGTTACTTCAACTAAATATCAAAGTTTATAAACCCTGAAAATTCCCATGCTTTGTAGCAAGCACTGAGTCCCATGCTTTGTAGCAAGCACTGAGTCCAAATGAAGTCATTCCTTAAAAGCCTTAACGTTGCCATTCCCAAAATGGGAAGGCATAATTATAGTAACTTGAACACTTTTTAAAACATGTTTGTCCACTAATTTATTTTTTGTAATTGTGAGTTTGTGTATTTCCCTGTCTATCCATCTCTCTGTCTGCCTATTGTCTATTTATCTTTCTATATATCTCCCGTCCACCCGCCCATCCACCCGCCCATCCACCCATCCATCCACCCATCCACCCATCCACCCATCCATCCACCCATCCATCCATCCATCCATCCATCCATCCGATCACCTATCCAGCCAGCCAGCCAGCATCCATCCATCCATCCATCCATCCATCCATCCATCCGATCACCTATCCAGCCAGCCAGCCAGCATCCATCCATCCATCCATCCATCCATCCGATCACCTATCCAGCCAGCCAGCATCCATCCATCCATCCATCCATCCATCCATCCGATCACCTATCCAGCCAGCATCCATCCATCCATCCATCCATCCATCCATCCATCCATCCATCCATCCATCCATCCATCCATCCATCCATCCATCCATCCATCCATCCATCCATCCATCCATCCATCCATCCATCCATCCATCCATCCATCCATCCATCCATCCATCCATCCATCCATCCATCCATCCATCCATCCATCCATCCATCCATCCATCCATCCATCCATCCATCCATCCATCCATCCATCCATCCATCCATCCATCCATCCATCCATCCGCCTGCCTGCCTGGGCATTCATTCATCGATAGTCCCCTATACTTACTTTATTAAAGAGCACTCAAACTGCCTCTGTAGTGGCATCACAACGCTGGAAGAAAGATGAGGAGAGAGTACAAAACTGCACCAGAAAATAAGAACCATAATGAACTAAATAAGAAAGATTTGGTGCCATGCTGAAGAAATAGCAGATGGAAGGCCAATGTGAGCTGCCGGGATCCAGACCACAACTGTTATATATCCATGAGAAAAAGAAAACAGACTACGAATCAGTCTGGCAATACCCAGGGTACCACTGAAGTAAACCACCAGGGGAGAGGGCGAAACAGGGCATGTTGGAATACTCTGGGACAGGTAGGCCAGTAACCCAGAACACATCAGACGATATAGGTGACCCTACGTGGATTCAGTACATGAGGCTACACGGCGAGCCTAGAGAACCTGAGGTTCCCTAGGGCATTAGGAAGGCAGCAAGCCCAGGCGCTGGAGCAGGAGATTGCTCCTAAAATGGAAATGCAGGATGCAGGATGTAGTGTGCAGATAATGTCATGTCAGAACGGGAGAGCCTGGGTGAGAACAAAAGAAAGAGGATGGCGGACGGACCAGACAGTACAAGCCTGTAGGGGCCAAAAGGCCAACGAAGTATCCACTTGGGAGCAGGTAACACCAAAATGTCTCCCACAGTTTCCATATATATCTCTGCCAATAAGTGTCCACAGATCTTTCATCTGAGTCTACACTTCCCAGGCAGATTTTCATTCATGCCTTCTGCAACCTACCATGTTGCCTACCCAGGAGTTCCTCAAACCTACTCCCATGGGCTCCCTCACTGTACAGACATTCCGGAACTCTGTCTGTGCTGCATTTCCTGGCCACAGGCACATTTCAGCACACAGTCGGTGAGTTGTATGGAATATCATAGCCTGTGTTTTCCAAAGTGCTGCTGCAGGTCCTGGATGCCCTCCTCCATCATGTGTCTCAGCACATTGCCCAGCTAAGGATGACAAGCACAGGTGAATGCTTCCAAGAACAGGTTCCATGCCCTTGCCGGCTTGCCCAATGTGCTTGGGGCACTTGACTGTACACACATTGAGCTAGTGGCAGTACCGTAACAGGAAGATGTACCACTCCCTTATTGTGCATGTGGAATGTGACGCGGATATGACCATCACACATTGCTGTGCATGATTCCCAGGATCGACACATGACTGGCTACATGTTGCATTATGTTGGACAGCGGACCTGGCTTTTGGGTGAGTAAAAATATCAATACAAACCACATTGCATGTGAAGTGAATGGGTGGGGGATGTAAACAGTCAGTAGTGCATGCCTCACAGGCACCATGCAAATGTAGTGACAAAACTGCATGCAGGAGCGTCTGCCCACGACAGGCACGTACCACATGGTTGCATGGAGGGACACACCAGCACCAACTGGGCAAGGATGGACAGGCACATGTAATGCACTACAGGTACCACAATGCATCACTCACCTGTCACAAGCACAGCAAAACGGCACCATGCCCACCCCCAACCACCACCACCTTTGTGTACCCATTTCACACACGTCCTGACCAGCAGAACCTGTCATGTCACAGTGTCACCTTGCATGTCATGGTGTCACACAGCCAGCGATGCATGTGTCATGCACCCACATCCACCATGAACGCACCACATTTACACCACACTGATGTGTCCTTCACTGTGTCCCTTTCCATGCAGGTGACTCTGGATACACACTTCTGCCATAGCTGATGACACTGGTCAGGCATCCACAGGACAACCATGACAATGCCTACATTCATTTACACATCCATTGTTAGGCAGAATCACCTGCAGTACCTTTTGGGAACACTACAGGCAATTAGGACTACAAGTGTAAGCACAATTTCACCTTTGGTACAAGCCTGTACTACACAGTAAAGTGGTAGCGATGGCTGTGCAGCCAGACTTATCTCAAGAGTTTAAGTTAGCAGTAGAACAAGTTACACAAAGGACCAACCAATACAGTGATTCAAGTAAATACTTACTCAATGTTTCTTAGTAAAATAATATACATGTATTTACTCAATCATTTATAAAACATTACACTAGCATAAGCAGCTCAATATCACACAAAAATACACCACAAAAATCCAACCGGTAAGTAACTGAACACATTTAGCTAAAAAATGAAGTAGGAGCAAAATGGCACTTCAGATACTTAGAAAAGGGAGGAAAAGACAAGGTTATAAGAATAGACAGCCCAAATACATTCATAGACAGGGCAAAGGGTTTCAGTTAAATACAACCAGCAATTCTTGTCAACAGGCCTGGGCCAAAGTCAATGGTTTAGAGTCTTTGATATAGGATAGCACAGTTCTGGTATATAACATTTAAGTCTTTGCCATGGATTTTTAAAGAATTTGGCTAGGCGAAAAGTTTGCCGAATGTTTAGGGAAGGACAAGCCTTCGTAGTTGAGGAAAGTTTCACGCACTTTCTCGATGGCCGAAAAGATTGCCGGACCGTGTTTGCACAGTACCTTTTAAATGAAGAAAGCTGTAGCTGAGGCAGTTGTTCCTGGCAGTTCGAGCAGATCTCGCTGACCCTGTGCTTCATTTGTGGGGACAAAAGGAGGATGTCGGGAGGTTCCTGAACTGCCCGGGGAAGAGGCCTAAAGCTGTAGCAAGACGTCGGTTTAAGGTTGGAGTGCCTTAAAGTCCCCCTGGTTTCCTTCCCTCTGGCTAACCGGTTTTCAACAGTACTCTGATGAAAATTCGACCAGAATAGGACGGTGTCCAAGTGGCATGTGAGTTGGTTGTTCCCACCAAACTCAAGGGAAGAAGTTAATCTTGAAGGGCTTCTCTGTCGTCGGAGTTTCAGGCACTTCGGACCTGCAGCAGGGCTTCACCGGTCGTCCAGGAGTTGCAGCAGTCCTCTTCCTTCTCTCCTCTTCGGTTCTTTCGTTCCAGTGGTCGACTCTGTTTTCCAAGTCCCAGAGACCCGCTTTTAAACAGTTTTTCCCCATTCATTCAGCCTGGCTGTCACTCACCCAGCAGGGTGGCTATCCTTGCCGGACAGTCAGCCAGCCAATCACACCAGAGTGCATTCAGGTCTCCTAGGAGACTAAGCACAGGGAGTTTCGGGCACCGCCCTCACATCCTGTCCACCCAGACACTCTGGCACCAGAGGAGGCTTCAGCACAGAAGCCCACCAAAGGGCACGTACAACGGGACCAAACCGGGTTTAGTGTGCAGTTACACACAAGAAGGGCTTTTCCTAAAAGAAATGTCGAAAAAAGATGACCGAAGTCTGTTTTTACAGATAGGTCTGGGGCGCCATATTGAAAAACATGGCTACCCCTGATTTTGAGCTACCGTTGTTAGCGGTCACGAAAAATCACAGTAGTTGATCTAAACCACTGCCACCTGCTATTTAAAATAGGAAAAGGTAACATTTTACTGTTACAGGAGTGTTTTGACTCAGGGTAAGCTAAGCAACCCCTGCAGCACTCTATAGTAAGATAGGGTGTGCTGAGTCAGTAAATTTAAAGAGACTAGTAAAGTCAATTTAACTTTACATGTCCTGAGAGACAGTAGTCATTCTCAGGGAAGGTATTTAAACCTTTGGGGAGTCACCCCTGTTCCACTGCACTGAAGGTGCTGCGTGGCACACAGAAAAAGATGATGCCACTGGAGTTGTGTTAAAACTCCATAACCAAAGAACACAAAAGTAAAACACAAACAAAATACATGGAAGAGTGGGAAAAAGGCTCACACTCTTTCCAGGTAAAAAATCAAATCCTAGAAATCCAGCACAGTTGCTGGGGGTCTCAAAAGGTAAGGGAAATTAGCACATTTGGAGAATTCTCCCTAACATCCATACAAGGACAACAATAGAGCAGACCTTTGCTCTGTTGAAGGCAGGTTCTATTGCCTGCACCGCTCTGGAGGGGTATTGATATGCAGACCTGTGAAAGTAGGCAAGATAGTCCTGCAAGATAGTCCTGGCCTGTGCCATGCTGCAAAACATGTGCATCAGGCGCAACATTCCCCTGCCCCCGGACGTGGACAAGCCCCCAGCAGACGATGCAGATGACAGTGAACAGTGAGCAGCTGCTGACATTCGACAAAAAACTGTCAGGGACGACATGGACGATAAGAAGTTACCTCTGAGCACAAAGCACCTTCACATGCAAAAGGGCGCAAATTGCCTGTGAAACTGTGCATGAATAATAACACCTGAGCACAAAATAAATGTGCAGACGTGATTGTTATGTAGCACCATGTGTATTAAACATGATACACAAAAATTAAATGTGTGACCCACCAACCCCTATTCCACACCACCCCAAACCACCACCCTCCCCCCAAACTCCCAGCAACTACCAGCACCACTAAACCCACAACTACACATCCAAACAGCACCCTCACAACCAACCCCCCCAATGACACTCCTCTGTTTAACTGCAAAGGCACACCATCACTAGCACACCCCTTGGCTGTCAGTGTCACTTTTACTGTCACAACCCTACTCACTTCCATGGCTTCTTCATGCCTGCCTTGCCCTCTTGAGGTGAGCCCAACAGTCGATGGGATCTATGCCTTGGGCTGCTTTGCTGCGAGCTTGCTGGCGTGGTGCTGGTAGAGGGTATGTGGGTACCCACAATGTCACAGTATTACAGGGCTGCCTGCAGGGAAAGTGTTAGTTACTCGGCCATGGCCATGGCCGAAATGGCCTAATTCCCTTCACGTACCCTATGGGCAAGCAGCACCGTTGCACAAGTTACTCATCCCACAGCACGGGCACAGCGCCGCTCGGTGGCCTGCACACTTTCCCAGGTCAATTGTGAATCAAAGCTGACTCCTCACGCATCAAAAGGGCCTCCGCTAGGTGCTGATGCACGAGGCCCACCATGTGCTCATGGTGTTCCTCCATGCGCTGTAGGCGACCGTCCATGTCCCTGATGCTGGGGAAGGGCGGGTGTGGCTGGCTGGGCCGGTCAGTTGGACTGAAGGGTGGATGTTGTAACGGGGTGTGCTTGGACGTGCCCTCCGTCGAGTCGCCGGCATCCTGTGCAGCATCCTCATCAGATGGCATGGCCATGTAAATGGGAGGCTGGTGTCTACAGGGTAATGGCTGTCCTGTTGGTGCCTCCCTTTTGGCAGCAGGAGCAGTGGCAAGGGCTGCAGGCTGCAGAGCCATAGTCGTAGCAGGAGCGGTGGTAATGGCTGCAGGCTGCGGCTCTATAGTAGTAGCAGGAGCGGTGGCAATGGCTGCAGGCTGTGGATCCATAGTAGTAGCAGGAGCTTTGGTATTGGCTGCAGGCTGCGGCTCCATAGTAATGGCAGGAGCAGTGTCTTGGACAGGCGGACTGCTCACTAGGCCTGTGCCCTGAGTGTGCAGTGTTGCTGTATCCTTGCTTCCGGTGCTGCATGTTGTAGCACTCCTGATACGTTGTACACCCCTTGATTGGCTTGGCACAGCTACATCGTTGTCAGATGATGTGCCTGGGGTCGGGGGGAGAAAGGCATGATGTTATACACCTCTGTGACATCCCATTTACTTGCTACATGGATTTAGGACATTGTGTGGTCTGGTGTGGGCAGGTCATGCACTGGGACATTGCATGGTGCAACAATGCATGTGTCACAGGGCACCAGCAGCAAGGAGGTGAATGTTGGTTCATTCAACATGGGTGTACTTGGCCTTCTGTCGTGGTGATTTTGCATTTGCAGTGGACAGTGCCATACAGGTGAGGCTGGTCCGGGGGTACTGGGATGTGAGGGGGTAATGTTGGGGGATTGTTAGGGAGAATTCTCTGTTTAGGCTGAATTTCCTAACCTAGTGAGTCCCCCAGCAGCTTTTCTGGATTTCTGGAGTTTGTTTTTTCCATCCTGCCAAGAGTGAGACTCTTTTTCTCCCACTCTTGGACATGAATGTGTGTAATTCCTTTGAATGTCAATGTGTTCTATGGGCTATGGGGTCTTTTACTCCATAGGGTCTCATATGTTTTGCTATGTGTGTTACACCGCACCCTACGTGCCGTAACACTGGGGCGTCCTAGCAGACCTCCATCATAGACTCCATACCCGGGGACTGACTACTGTCTCCCCGGGCATGTAAAGTCACCATTGGCTTTACTAGACCTAAATTTACTAACAGAACTAGTACAAACCATCCTATTGTGGACGTACTAGTAGGGGTAATTCGATTACTCCTAGGTCTGTTATTCGAGGGGGCACTGTCCCGTCCCCGCTCGTCGAGTTTTGGCTGGTGGCAGTGGAAACTACTTGTTATGTTCGATCCCGGACATAACCCTATGGGATTCTTCCCATTGTTGGAAATTGATACTTTTCCTCGTTAATCTCTAACATACCATCAGTTTACTTATCTTAAATAAGTTTACCGGATGGTATTTTCTGCCAGAACTCGGCTTTTAAAATGGTGTCTGTGTTCGTCTCTGTGACTCCTAAACCAAAGGTTGAGCCCTTTGCTCCACTTTTGGCGGGCTTCTGTACAGAGACCCTCCAAAGTGGTGCCATTCTGTCTGGGTTACCACAGGGGTTTAGGAGGGGATTTAGGCACCCTGGACCGAGTTGCCTTGCCAACTCCGGTCGCACTCTGGTGTGATTGGCCCAAGTGGTGAGCATCCCCGCTCACCACTTAGCGTGTGTTGATTGACAGCTAGGCTGAATGAATGGGGGTTTTCTGCATAAAAGCAGGGCTTTTGGGACTGGATCTTCAGAAGTCGCCACAGGACCTAAGAATCCGACAAGGGTAACGCTGAGCCGACCTGCACGACGACACCTCCGGTGGAGCCCTGCGGAACCGACTCACCACTTCCCGACGACAGAGGAGATCTTCCTGCCGGAGAGTCTCTTCCCCTGACTGGTGGGAACAACCAGTCCCCTTTGCTTTTTCTTCGCTCCAGGACGCAGTGGTCGAATTGCCCGTGCAGAGCACCTCGGCAACCGGATAGCCACTACCCCTGTACCGCGACCAAAAGGTGGTGCCTTGTGACGGAGCACTTCGCGGCTGGTCTCTTCCCTGGTGGTGCACCGGACTTCACTTTTCTTCGACGACGAGATCATCTCTACTCTTGGCAAAGTCCCGACGTGCATCCACCACCAGGAACAACTGCCCCCGCCGGAGCTGTCTCTCCACAATCAAGGTACCGTGTCCACCTGGCTTCCCTTTCTACCGGATCGAGTGAGCTGTCTTAATCCTCGCCTTTCCTTTGGGTCGCCTCCAAGCTTTCTTTAGCGTGTTGTTCTGAACTGGTCCAATCTTCCAATAACAATTTGCTACAAAGACTCAAACGCATTTCCACAAAGAGACTTTTTGGGACATATCGCCTTGCCTCTCTCCGAGTGGGCCTGGCCTCTGAACTTTATGATCTATTGTGGTTCTTGTCTTCTTGCCTTGCATTTTCCCGTGAAGTATTGAACTGTGTTGATTTCGTAACCTACTTATTTTTCTCTCCCGTCCTAACGAATACTAGAGTGCCATCTAGGTTGAAGCATACACCTCTGTCTGCAAATAAGTGATGCTGGTAGAACATAGAGTTGTCAAACTATTGTTAGGCGGATTGATCTGTTTTCTTCGTAGAGTAATTGTAATTGAAGTGTTTGCCGTGATAGTGCCAGAGTGTTTTCTACAGATGTTTCCTTATAAATAAATACCTTTATATCTTTACACCGAAGCCTTGTTACGTGTTTGTTTGTCCTACTGTGTAGAATTGCCCTATATTGTATACTCCACATACTGCCTAACTCTTCTTGAGGGAAGTCTTATTCCGATGGGGTCATACGATATGACCTTGGTTTGTTACCAATACAAAGCAGGATACTGTGGCGCTGCTTTTCATTGTATAGGAAAATGTTGTGTTCCTCTCCTGAAACTGTTTAGATTAAGCTAGGAAATGAATCTGAATCATATTGGGGATTTCCTGTGAAAAACTTCATAGAATATTATGTTGAAAAATGCAGGAACTCGAAGTAAATGTGAAATTGCTAATCCAAAATCCAGCTCGGGAAAAATTGAGAATCATGCAAAGCGATTGGATACTTACTTGGAACCTAATTGGAGAGCACCCACTATATTCGAGATCACGATTGGCACATTAAATATATGGGGAGGAGGAATTGTATGTGCAGAAACTTCCTTATCGTGATGCTCGTAATATTTACATGAGAACTTGCAAGAATGTAATCAATACCAATGAAATTCCCTGTCTACAAAGTGGTTTACATAAAAGTATGGCATTTTGTAGCTTCTGTAAAATGTTTACAAATACAGAGGATTTAAAACATCTTCTGAACTCTTGCCCAGGTTTCATTATGCAACATATCCACTTGTTTAGCAAATTTGTACATAATCTGAGTGACGTGGATGGAGAAAATCTTTGGTCATATAGGTTGGCTGGCAGATCTGTCTCTATTAGCAATAGAATTTTCATTTAAAATGTGTGGTTTACTTGATCTTTTTTTCCTTTTTTAAGTATTGTTTAGTAACTTATTCTAGGCATAATAGTGATAAGTATGATATGAAATGAATATTAATAGTCTTTTAGATTTCAAAGCTTAGATGAATTGTAACAATGTTTTATATCTTGAACTATATCTTTTAACATCCTTCTTTTATGTTTTAATGTTTACTTTGTTGTATGAGATTGTAAAAGATTATTTTAAAACAACAACAATGAACAAAATAATAATAAAAGCAGGTCTGCAAGTGACAAGTGCAAAGGAAGGAGGCAGTGATGCATCTACTGTTGACACACACACACACACACACACACACACACACGGAACAACTTGTGATGTCTGTAAGCTCAACTTTGGGTTGAATAATCAAGCAAAGTCACATGTTTTTGTGTGAAAAAAGGCAGACAGCTTGCTGCTGGGCATAAGTTGAATTAAATATGTGGTTCAACAAACAATCATGTTTGCTTCTCACCAAGCAAACAGTTATGTAAAAGTGTGAGTGTATTTAGTTCAAACTTTCACCATTAACCAATTCACTGCTGTAGTCTCTGGTCGAAGAGATGGCTTTAAAATCCATGTGTTCAATCTTGGTTTTAACAATAGAATATTAGCGCATAGAAGGGCAATTGAAGATTAACAAAGACCCATTTGTTGCTACTTGAGTCTGCAGGCTGCCTTTAATTGACTATGGGATATAGGTTACACCTCATAGAATGGAACTGCATGCAAGATCTGGCTTGTAGCTTTGACATACTCCAAACTTAACAGCTCTGATGTCCAGTCTTACATTCGTTCTGGACCAACATGATGCCCTTCTCCAAATATGAGTTTGCACATGTCTCTTGAAGCTCTGCCTATAATTAACTTTGTGAGCCCTATCTCACAAAGTTCTATCTCACCTTCTGGAAACATCAGAGTAAAACGGGAGCTTTCATATGTGTACTCGTTTCCCAAGAGTCCTGGGAAGTTGGAAATCCCTTCCAATGCATGAGGTATTGCAAAGTTCCTTTGAGGTATCTGGTGTCCACTATTCTGGATACTTTGTATTATTCAAGATCTTCAGGGTGTAAGGATTGATCGGGTACGATTCCAGTCATCGGGATGGTAAGTTTTCAAACAATGAGGAGTGAAAGATAGGATGGATTCTGCAGAGATGTTTTGGCAGAAGTAGTTTGAAGGCAACAGGATTTATCTTCTTGATTATCTTGTATGGCCCGATGTATCATGGAGACAATTTAGATGGATGAACCCACCTTGGGAGGTGTTTAGTGGATGACCACACTAAACTGTCTTTGTCCCAATTGGGAACTGGACTGCAATGTTTGTCGGCATAGGTCTTGTTCCACTGCTTGTTTTCTTCCAGGTGATCGTAGGCCAGTCTTTGTGTCTGCGAGATGTTATCTAGTAAAGAATCGATGGATGGTATACGAGAAGAGAGAAATGGCCCACATGGAAAGGATCTAGGCTGGTAACCGTAGGTGCAAAAGAACGGACTCATCTTTATTGCTGTATGTATGCCATTTTTGTATGAAAATTCTGCGGTAGGTAACATGTCTACTCAGTTGTCTTGCTTAACATTGGGGAAACAGTGAATATATTGTTCCATGGTATGGTTTAACCGTTTTGTTTTACTGTTGTTTTGTGGGTCATAGCCGGATGATAGAAAGCGGTGTATACCCAACAGATTACATAAGGTCTTCCAAAAAGATTAAGTGTGTTGGGAACCTCAGTCTGATGTGATGCTTCTTGGAAGTCCGTGAATGCGGAATGTCTTGTAGAAAAACCTTAGCCATCTCCAGGGCAGTAGGTAGTCCGGGTAATGGAGAAAAATGCACCATCTTACCGAAAGAGTCTATGGTTACCATGATAGAAGTGCACCCTTGAGACTTGGGCAAATTGACTTAGCTTGAGCACACACAGGACATGAGATTACGTAATCCTTGACATCCTTTATGACCGAAGGCCACCAGAAAGAACATAGCACCAGGTCTTGTGTGGCCCTGTATCCCTTATGACCTGCGGTTATAGAATCATGACGCCAAGCTATGACCCATCTCTTAAGGGACCGTGATGGTACCACAAGACTCTCATCCTAAAATAACAAACCTTCTCAATTAGTTAAGAATGGTTGTGTTCTGTTGGTGTTAGGTGCTTAACAACCCGAAGATGCATCTTTAACATCTTGGAGAAATGAGGTGACTATTAGTAGGGATTTCTTTCCTGGAATTAAGCGTTCCTTGTGCTGTTGTAAGTCAGATTTTACAGCAGGGTTCCGGATAAACAGTCAGCCAAAACATTCTCATTCCCTGGAATATACGTGCTGTGAAAGTCGAATTGAGCAAAAAATATGCCCAGCGAGATTGTCTGGCATTACACCAATCCATTTTTGCAACACCTTTAGGTTGCGATGATCGGTACGTATTTCAAAAGGGTGTACCACTCCCATCAACAGGTGATGCCATTCCAGACAAGCGTATCTCATGGCTAACAACTCTTTCTCTAATACAGAGTAGTTAGTTTCTCTGCTGCTTAATGTCTGGGATGGGTTAGCTATGGGATGCTCCTTTCCTGAGGTGACTTGTTTAAGAACAGCTCTGACTGCCCCTGAAGAAGCGTCAGCTTCTACAATGAAAGATCGAGTCTGGTCGGGTTGTTTGAGTATGGGTGCTGAACTGAAACTGATCTTTAGTAGATCAAAGGCATGAGCTGCTGCAGGGTTCCATTCGAAAGGAAAGTCCTTCTTTAGTAATGCTGTTAGGGGAAGGACAGTCTCTGAAAAATTCCTGATGAATTTCCGATAAAAGTTGGCCACACCTAAGAAACATTGGATATCTTTAATGTTGGTAGGCATTGGGCATTTCAATACTGCTGATGTTTTTCGAGGGTCCATTTCAATGCCTTTCTCAGACAAAATGAATCCCAAATAAGGGATGGAGGTGACTTCGAACAAACACTTCTCTGGTTTGACTAGTAGATGATGATCACAAAGTCACTTCAAAACTTCCTTGAGCTAAAGTCGACAAACGTCTTTGGAGGTTGAAAATACGAAAATGTCATCAAGGTAAGTTATCACCGAATGAAAGAGGAGATCTGAAAACAATCTGTCCGTGAAGCGTTGAAAAATTGATGGGGTATTTACCAGACCAAACGGCATCACCTGGTACTCAAAGTGCCCGTAATGTGTCCTGAATGTGTCTTCCATTCGCCTCCTTTTCTTACTCGAAGCAGATGATAAGCCCCTCAGAGATCAAGTTTGGTAAAAATGAAGGCCCCCTGTACAGCTTCAAGTACGTCCTTTATTAGGCACATGGGACAGTGAACTCGAATGGTAACCCTGTTGAGTCCTCTGTAATCAATACATGGCCTCAATTTCTTAGTGACCTTCTTCGGAATGAAGAACAAAGATGCCCCTGCAGGAGATTTAGATTCTTTGATAAGCCCATTTTGTAAGTTGCTATCAAGGTGCTCTCTCATGGCACTTTTCTCTGGAAGTGTGAGTGAATACATCCTGACAAATGGTATAAGTGCTTCCGGAATTAAATCAACCCAGTCTTCTGCAGCATAAGGGGGTAGTTCTTTTGGATTTTGATCTTCAAAATGTCAGCAAATACCCTGCAAGATTCAGGAATCCGAAATATCTCACAGACAGCGGGCTGTGTGGCCACATAAGTGACAGTTAATGTAGGCAGTTAATGTACTGCATTTACATTGAGGTTGACAATGAAAAGTGCAATAATCGGACGAGAACTTAAGAGTGTTCTTAGCCAAATCTATGTCAGGTGTGTGTAAACCTAACCAGGGTATTCCTAATATTATGGCAACATGAGCTGCCCTGATTATGTCAAAGCTGATTGTTTCCTGGTGTTCAAAGGTGGAGGCCACTGCTGGTAAGGAAGAATGAGTTATGGGGACGGAACAAAGAGGTTTGCCATCAACTCCTTCCACGGGTTGATTGACGGTTTTGAGACAAGGAGGAAGATTTTCCTTCTCTGCCCAGATGGTGTCCATGAAATTGCCTGCTGCTCCTCTATCCAGCAAAGCCGAAGTGTGGCTCTTTCTACCTTCTGTGACATGAAAGCATATGGGAACTACCATTGAGCGGCAATCCAATCGTCCTGATACCAATTGTGTTGAAACAGTAGGACACTTCAAAACACCCCCTTTGGTGGTCCCTCCTAGGACCAGGGTCTTTCGTTTCCCTGGCGTTGACAATCACGAAGTAGATGCATGATGGAACTGCAATACAGGACTAAACCCATATCCTGTCTCCTTTTCCTTTCAGTAGCGGTAAGTGGCCCACGGGCTGATGCGATTTACATAGGTTCTTTTCGAAGAGGAGATTCCATGGTATTCTGAGTGGGTCCTGTCTGCAGCGATATAGAAGGACGCTTATTTCTCTTCTTCTCCAATCTTCTTTCTGACAGTCTATAATCCATCTGAAGAGCCATGGACATTAGATTTGATAGGGTGCCTGGGCGGGCAGTACGGGCTAATTCATCTTTAATGTCTTTGTTCAGGCCTCTCAAGAAAACTGTATATTGTGCTCCTTCTTGCCATCCAGCCTCTGTGGCAATCCGTTTGCATGTGGAAAAATATGTTAATCTGTCCATGTTTCCTTGTCTGACATTTCACTACAGCTACCAGAATCCTTTGAGTCTAATTAGACACACCTGCTCAACAGCCTCCCTGATGATTATTTGAGATAAGAAAGTGCTAGGAGGAGAACAACTACAGACCACAGAACTGCAGCTGAGGGATCTAACCCTGTTATTACTGAGTACCTGATTTGCAGCAAGGGATCTAACCCTGTTAATACTGAGTACCTGATTTGCAGCAGAAGGGATCTAACCCTGTGAATATTTGTCCATATTGGGATGTGACCCAGCTACTTCTTTTTTGCAACAGGTTCAATTGACCAGGACCGGGAGTGCGCGCCTCACCCACCTTCTTTTTTGTACTGAATGCTATGGGAGTCCCGGGCTCCAGAGGCAGCGCCACGGGGTGACTGTGCCCCACTTTGGAGAATCATAAAGATGGTTCTCTCCCCTCCCCCAAATTTGGGAAGGACTTGTGCTTTGGAGGGGTGTCGGTTGCTGGTCACCTGAACAGAAAAAAAGTTTTCACTACAGCTACCAGAATCCTTTGAGTCTAATTAGACACACCTGCTCAACAGCCTCCCTGATGATTATTTGAGATAAGAAAGCGCTCGGAGGAGAACAACTACAGACCACAGAACTGCAGCTGAGGGATCTAACCATGTTATTACTGAGTACCTGATTTGCAGCAAGGGATCTAACCCTGTTAATACTGAGTACCTGATTTGCAGCAGAAGGGATCTAACCCTGTGAATATTTGTCCATATTGGGATGTGACCCAGCTACTTATTTTTTGCAACAGGTTCAATTGACCAGGACCGGGAGTGCGCGCCTCACCCACCTTCTTTTTTGTACCGAATGCTATGGGAGTCCCGGGCTCCAGAGGCAGCGCCACGGGGTGACTGTGCCCCACTTTGGAGAATCATAAAGATGGTTCTCTCCCCTCCCCCAAATTTGGGAAGGACTTGTGCTTTGGAGGGGTGTCGGTTGCTGGTCACCTGAACAGAAAAAAACGTTTTCACTACAGCTACCAGAATCCTTTGAGTCTAATTAGACACACCTGCTCAACAGCCTCCCTGATGATTATTTGAGATAAGAAAGCGCTAGGAGGAGAACAACTACAGACCACAGAACTGCAGCTGAGGGATCTAACCCTGTTATTACTGAGTACCTGATTTGCAGCAAGGGATCTAACCCTGTTAATACTGAGTACCTGATTTGCAGCAGAAGGGATCTAACCCTGTGAATATTTGTCCATATTGGGATGTGATCCAGCTACTTATTTTTTGCAACAGGTTCAATTGACCAGGACCGGGAGTGCGCGCCTCACCCACCTTCTTTTTTGTACTGAATGCAATGGGAGTCCCGGGCTCCAGAGGCAGCGCCACGGGGTGACTGTGCCCCACTTTGGAGAATCATAAAGATGGTTCTCTCCCCTCCCCCAAATTTGGGAAGGACTTGTGCTTTGGAGGGGTGTCGGTTGCTGGTCACCTGAACAGAAAAAAACGTTTTCACTACAGCTACCAGAATCCTTTGGGTCTAATTAGACACACCTGCTCAACAGCCTCCCTGATGATTATTTGAGATAAGAAAGCGCTAGGAGGAGAACAACTACAGACCACAGAACTGCAGCTGAGGGATCTAACCCTGTTATTACTGAGTACCTGATTTGCAGAAAGGGATCTAACCCTGTTAATACTGAGTACCTGATTTGCAGCAGAAGGGATCTAACCCTGTGAATATTTGTCCATATTGGGATGTGACCCAGCTACTTCTTTTTTGCAACAGGTTCAATTGACCAGGACCTGGAGTGCGCGCCTCACCCACCTTCTTTTTTGTACTGACATTGAGAAGGGATTCACAAGCCAAGAAGACCAATTCAGGACGTTCAAAGGCTTGTCTTGTAAAAAGGATAAATGCTGAGTAATACTGCAAAATGGGTCTGGCTGAAGTCACCAGCAGGGTTGCCCAGGCCAAGGCATTTCCTGTCATGTTTGAGACCATAATTCCCACTCTAGACCTGTCTGCGGCATAAGTAGTGGGACGAAAGATGAAATAGACAACACTATGAATTCTTGAAGTCTTTTGGGGGACCTTTCAAACTTTCCACATGCCAACCCCAAGGGTGGCAGATCCGTGGAATGGCCCTCCCGATTTGTCATATACTACTTAAGTATGGCATTCTCAGCCTTCAATGACTGAACTTCCATGGTAAGTCCTTGAACTGCAGATACAAGTTCCTGCAGCTGCTCTGCTGTTGCCATCTTCTCCTGGCATTGCAATATCTCACAGATGTCTTCCACGCCTGATGATTCAAAGCTTGACTCAGATGATTCATTGGACTGAGAAGTTCTGAGCTTTTTCTTTCGTCCCGATTGCTGACCCTGAAAGAGGTAAGGTCTGTACCTGGAGGAAGCCACTCTGTCTGCTAGGTGTAAAAGTAGGACGTTGTGTTTCTCTGGGTGCAATCCTCAAAATAGAGGGGAAAAAGCTTGCCAGCACAAAAAAAAACAGATCTTAAGGCAAAGATTTGATGATAGTAGAATCGAGAGGCAGCTAGTCACATTAGGTTATTTCCCACTCTCTAGGTCCCCTCCCAACTGTGGTTACTGTTGTACTGTGAACAGTGTCCTCTCAGGCTCTCTCCCACTCTCAAGGTCCCTGCCTAGATGGGGGTACTGTTTCTACTGTTCTGTGTCACCTGTCTGCTCCTCCTGTGTGCTCCCTTCTGTGTGATACCCCACCGTGTATCCTGCTGTTTGAGGCACTGGGATGAACATCTTTCCATTCTCTGTCTCACTCCCTCCCTCCTCCGACTTTCCTCCTTCTACCCCCTTGTACTCCATATGGTGCTCTCTGTTTCTCCCATCTTCTCTAACTGCTACTCTATCTCCTATCCCTCTCACTAAGTCTGGAAGGAAGAAGTGCAAGAGGGACATCCTGGTCTAAAACCTAGGGGTCCCTATCACTGATACCTACATCAGTGCCTCCTCCATACAGACTCTCACTGACATCCTCTTTGTCGTTCCCTCACCAGACCTATGGACGCCTCATATGGTCTTGGCTCTTTCTACTATCTCTTCCTCTCCCATTAATGCTGGCACTCGGTGGGGGGCCCTCTCGGCCTCCTTCCACGCCTCGAAGATAATCATTAATGTCTATTTGAATGGCACTGTCCTAGTAGAGGGCCCTCAGCCCAATCTCCTGCTTTCCCGCATCTTATCAACTTCCTTCATTGTCTTGCTATTCTACCTAGCACCCTAGAACCTCTCAGACTCCTTTGCCACCTCCTTCTTCCGACACCTCTCTGTCACCTTCCTCCTCCTCTCTGGCTACTATGCCACCTCCTGCTACCACCTCTTCCCACTCCCAGACCCCTCCACCTCATCCGCTGTGTTTACCGCAACCCTGTACCACACCCCAGAAGTCTTTAAAATGTGACACCCTGTTCCACGTCACTACTCTCAACTCTCACTCTGCTGTCAAACACTTCTCTGACATCTGCCACCCTCTCGAAAAACTTGACCTGAATATCCTCGTTCTCACCGAGACATGGTTCGTCGCTACATCTTTTTCAGGATCAGAAGATTCGAATGCCTTAAAACCCCAATGGATCATTAATGTTATTGTGTGGTTAGGCTAGCTAATGTGGTACAAAAACCTGCATTTGTATAAACACCACAACCTTTGCTGCCCCTGATGAATTTCCGTGAATATATATCTATATAGCCTGGATTCGACAAAGGCAGCTCTGCCGAAACACGTGTCATCCACAAAGGCTCTGACATCACAAAAATAAAAGGAATTTATTAATCATCACTACTTGCCATTCCATTATTTTTCGGCGCACTATCAAGGGATAGCTCAACACAACCATTATATATTGTCACAAACGGAGTGGGGGGACTCTAAGTCTCCGTAGTAGCTAAACCTGGTGCGCTGCAAGATCTTTAACATCACCTCAACTTTCATGGACAAACCCTTTTAATTTAACGGGGCGCGTAGGTACTGCAGCAGGTGTCATCACAAACAGTCCCTCACCAAGAATGCCTACTCCAGGACGGCCACCTACCTTATCAGTCATTCGGCCCATGAAGCATGTGTCAGTGGAGGCCTTTGCAGCTACTTTCTCTGCTCATCCTACTCCTGCAGGTGACTCACACCCTTACACAGCCCCCTCTAACCTTCCTCTTTCAATTTCCAACACTCTGGACATCCTTGCCCTTGTCATGAGAATCTGTCTGAAGAATACCTTCAAGTGCAACTCTTGGTATGACTCTGACCTTGCTGCCCTGAAACGCAAGTGCAGGGTGCTTGGTAGGAAGTGGAGGGCTTCGGCACATCCTCTGACAAACTGGCCTTCCACCTGCTCCAAAGGCAATACAGACTCTCTGTCCTGTCCAAAAAGACAGTCGACATCCAAGACTGCGTCTCTGTGGCCTCTAACAACACCGCCGAACTCTTTAAAATCTGCAAGGAGCTTGCCAATCCTTCTGTAGTTTCCATCTCCCCTGCTCCCTCCCAGGCCCTCTGTATGGCTCTGGCTTCTAACTTCACCACTAAAACTCAGGACATCCTGTCCGCTCTCTCATCTTCCTCTCTCTCGACCCTGCTCTCGCCCCCTCTCCCTCTCCTCCTCCTTTCTCCTCATTTTCTCCAACAACACCTGACGATGTTTCTAGACAAGTCCGATCTATGAAAGTGCCATCCAACAGGTGCTTCCCTGCTCTTCCAGAAGCATCAATGACCACATTGACAACCTCACCATCCAGCCTTGGACAATTTCTGCAATCACTCTTTCGCCACTGGATCCTTCCCCTCTCTTCTCAAGCACTTGCTTGCATACCCCCTCTTTAAAAAGCCTTCTGCCGATCCTACCTGTCTGCCAAATTATCACCCAATCTCTATCACTCCTTTCCTGGGCAAACTCTTGGAAAAGCTGGCCTTCTCCCAGTTTACACTCCACACTGAATCTATTGCTTATCTCCATGACCATTAGTCTGGCTTCAGAGCAGCCAGAGGTACTGAAACTGCTCCCCTGAATACCTGTGAAGATCGGCTCACTAATCTTGACTCTAACCTTCCTTCTGTCATCCTCCTTGACCTTTCCTCTGCCTTTGCCACGGTCAATCACACCATCCTGATCAAACGACTCCGTGAGAAGCTGGGCATCATGGATCAGGACCTGGAGTGGTTGACCTCCTTCCTCCTGAACTGACCCTCCCAGGTCCAACTTGGGTCTTTTCTCTCCACCACCTCTCTCTCCACATGTGGTGTTCCGCAGGGCTCTATCCTCTCACTCTGGCTGTTCCATGTTTACTTGATCCCATTGGCCCACCTTAGCTCTACGTCTGCTCTAACTTTCAATGTTATGCTGATGACACTCAGCTCTCTTTCAAGCTCCCCTCAGCCTCCTCTTCTCTCTCAGTCATTCCTGACTGCCTATCCACGATACCGGATTGGTGTGCCTCCAATGATCCGTGCCTTAATCCCAGTAAAATGGAGATCCTTCGCATTGGGACCCCTGCTCCTGCTTTCCATCTCTCACTCTGGCCGTGCTCCTTGGACCCTCTTCCTTTGCCTTCCTGTGAGACTAAAAAACTTGGTGTCATCTTCAACTCCACTCTCTCCTTCTCTCCTCACATCACAGACCTAGCCAATAAGGCTCAATACCAGCTGCACCTACTCAGAGGTAGTCTTCATTTTCTCACTTACCCCCAGAGGTTCACTGTCTCCAGAGCCCTGGTTCGCCCTATGCTGGACTACTGAAACAACCTCTTTCTCAATCTGCCTTCCTCTACTCTCCGCCCTCTGCAACTAATCCATAACAGGACTGGGAGACTTGTCCTTGGCCTCAAGTCCAGGGGTCATATCTCTCCAACCCTGGAATCTCTCCACAGGCTCCCAGTGGCTGCAAGGATCAAGTTCAAGACCCTCTGCATTGTTCACAAAGCTTACTGGGTCCAGGGCCCGCAATATATCCAACGTTCTCTTCCAAAATATCTTCCTTCTCAAGCCCTTCGCTCAGCTATCTCAAAGTCTCTGAGGGTCAGACGCTCCACCAGGCAGAGAGTGAGGGGTAGATCTCTCTCTTCTGCATGTGCCTCCTTCTGGAATGGCCTCCCTGTCCCTTTCGAACTTGAGCCAGACCACCTGAAGTTCCGGGAGGAGCTCAAGACCTTCATTTTCTCCTCTGCTTTCTCTCTATCTCTCTCTCACCTGCTGACCTGCATGTCTCCTTTGCCGACTGGTTGCTTGGCTACCCTCAGAGTCTTCTACGTACCAGTTTCCTCCATTATCAGTCTCCCTTGCACTGCCTCTGGGCCTACCGGCATTTAGGGGCTGTAACTGTTATCCACAGTCCCCTGCCTCCTTGCACTTACCCAGAGCCTCACTGCCCTGGCTGCACAAACTCAGAGCAATGCTGCCCTTATTGCACTTCCCCCCTTCCCTCTCTCTGGCACTCCCCCTCCTCCCTTCCCCCTGCATTTTACTTCCTAGCACTTGCACGATCTGAATGACACAAGGCCTGGTAAGATCGTTTGTCTTGGCATCCCTCTGTCTTCCCTCACTTGTCTTGCCGCGTCTAGCAACACTTGTATACAGGCGCATTATAAATGACATATCATATGATATCATGTCATGACAGTACATTTCCTCCAACATTTGTGACATAAACTTTGCTGACTTTGCTCTTTCCTTTGAATGACAATTTTGCATTTAGTTCACCTATTATTGTAAAAGGATTCTCGCGATACGCATTGGCCTTCACACATGCATCTTTCAACACGCACCTCGAAATATCTTTTTCCCATGCACTTTTACTGATCAAGGTCTAGTCTGCACCACTGTCAACCAGCTTCTCGATCGCTACCCCATTCACCTCAATCATGGTTCTGGGATTCTTTATTTTCATTACGCATATGGCATCCACAACCTGTACCACATCCAATACCTTGTATACCTCTTCAAATTCATACACATTTTCCTCCACATTACCTACATTTCCACCCCAAAAATGACAACATCTAGAAAGATATCCTTTCAGACCACAACGCATGCATTCTACAAACACAGCTGTACACTCCCTACCCCTTGCAAAATGTTCAGAACCGCCACATCTGTAACAACATTGGAAGGTGAGAGCACCACCACAACCACTATTCAATCCTCTCTGGGCACTTGGAGCTCCTCTGCCTCCTCCTCTGCACTTCCAGTCAACATCCTTATCTTTTCTTTTGCTCCTCCAGTCGACTTCTGTCTTTATTGGTATTTTCTCCTCTGTTTGATGTTTTATTGATTGATTTGTCTTTTTGAACCATGCTGTTTTCTGTAGGCTCCACTGCTCTCTTTGTTTCATCACAATGTCCCTATTTTCTTTGGCCAATTCCTTAATGCAAGAAGTGGTGTGTTCCACTTGTTTGGCTATTTCAATGACTGTCCAAATCTGTCTCTTTCTCCTTCCACCGATCTTCACAGAATTTCTCTTTAGCACACTTGATCATAAACTGGTCTCTAAGGTGTTCTTCTCGTCAACACAGCTTAAACTGGTATTTGACAGCCAAGCCTCTCAAAGCCGTGAGAAATTCTTCAATGCTTTCGTTCTTTCTCTGTTCCCTGGTGGCAAAGCGATATCTTCCATGTATTTTATTCTCCTTGATATCATAGTGTTTGAGCAAACTGGCCTCAAATGAGCTCAATACTACTCCATCCTCTACCGTTGGTTCGGGAAGTCTCTTCAGCACCCCCTGTCCACCAAAGCTAAAAACAGTGGTATAGAAGAGCATCCTTTCGCTCTACGGTAGAGTAGTTTGGGCAATATACTGCAAACACACATTTCAAAATGTCCTCTTTCCAATCCTTCTACCGAATGGTAGGCTACCCAGGCCTTGTGGTAAAAACAATGCCGGACCAGGTATGTTGGACATTTTAAATCAGTTGAAAAAGTGATAATTTTAGGGTGCCATACAATTTATCTTGTCATAATCAAGTGTTGATAATGTTAACTGCTCAGTGTCCTTTTTGCGTCAATTTGTTTGTACACACAATTCTATTCTAATTTCAATGTACTTCAATTCTATTCTTGCTCCACTTCCTGTGCCATTTGCATGAGTCTCTTCTTTACTGACACTTCTGTTTAAGTTTGTGCTGTGTCTTTAACTACACCACCCTGAATATGCAAATTCCAAATGTGTCTATGTTTGTACTGTGACGAGGAGGCTGTAGGAATATGCAAAAGTGTTGCGTAATGCGGGTTTCCATGGAAACAAGTAGTCACAAACAAAATGGCCCCCGCGCAGACCAAAGCTCCTGTTTTCTTTCACTTCACTCGCTCGCGTACATAGTGACGCTCCGAGCGCGGACGCAGTGAGACTCCGAGCAGGTTTGGAGCAAGTTCATGGCCGCGCAAGCCAAAATGGCCTTGAGTGCGTGCAGTCCCTGTCAAGCCCCAAAGTTATACAAAAAGTTCCTTTTTTTATCTACATGCTGCTCGGAGCTCTCCCACTCACACCATTAGTCCTTCCTCCCCAGGCTCTTTTGAGACACTTTGAAAGTCCTGCGATGGCCCCCTCTGATTTGCGCAATACTCGCCGGTACCTGGATTGGAATACAATCCCTGCAGCTCCAAATGTTCAATAAGGCCCCAAGTAAATCACAAGGCCCTCATTTTCAGAGGCCATCCCCTTCTTCTGATGCCCAGAAGACTGTAACTGTAACAATTACACTAAAGTCAACGTTCTGTGGGTCCACGCTGCCACCTCTTCCCACTGCAGCCCCAGGCAGCAGCTCCTCGCCACTATAATGAAGCCAAACCATGAAAGGTAGGTAAAAGCTTCAGGGGCTGCAGTCATCTCTCTCTTGGCCAGCCTCCAACTGCCCTCTCAATTCATATCTACACATTTGAATGGATTGTGTAGTCCCACCTATTCCTCACCTGTGATATCTCCTATATCCAGCTTGAGCTGCTTCAAAGTTTTTTGCGGCAGAGGGCGCTCTGTGTCGATGTGGTCGACTCGATGTCCCTTGAGGGCCTCCGTCTCGAGGATGACGTCATCAAAGGTATATATGGAACACACAGCGCCAGTTGTGTTCAGCTCCATTTTTCAGAGAAAGCTATCGATTCATGACCTATGGCATGCTTCATATTACTTTGTAATGTCTTCGTCTTCGGCTCTGACAACCCCAAAGATTGGGTTTAAGAAATGCCAAGATTGCGGCGCTAAAATGTTGCTGATGGACCCACATCGGGTATGTTTGTGGTGCTTTGGTGTGGATCACAAGACCTCGACCTGTTAGTCATGTCAATCGACAAAAAGGAAAAGATCTGAAGGAGCGTAAACAGAAATTGGCGGTAGCTACACTCCCCCAAAAATCCCCTTCGGCTCTCCCTTCTAAAAAACATTCCACCGACGAAGAGAGAGATGACTCTCCTCGATGAGAGAAAACTAAAAGGTCTAGGTCACGGAGTGGATCTAACCACTCCTCGTCGTGGATGAGAAAATGGAAGAAAAGGCATCATAAATCGCCGACTTCGTCTTCTTCGTCCGAATCATCTCCAGAGAGGAGTATATCTTGCCCTACTAAGGCCTCGACTCCGGCTGAATAGGAATCATTCAGGCAGGAAATGATAAACATTTTCAAGAAACAAGCTCCCTCGAAGCAAGTAAGCCATGCTCCTACCACACCTTCTTAAGCCGATAAGTAAAGGGCTAGAGCCAAATCTCTCATGCCCTCGAACCCGTAACGAAGACCAGATTTTCATTGAGAGCCATCGAGGTCTCGAGTCGATGAAAAATCTTCAAAAATTCTGTTGTCATTGAAGTCCATCACAGACAAAGTCCACAGAAAAGTCAATGACTTCATTGACGCCATCAACACCAAAACCAAGTTTGACAACTACTTTGTCTGCATTTGGCAAAAGAACATCAAAGCCACTGACGCCTCCACCGGACATTCAAAAATCTGTTAAACCATTGCCAAGAAAGGATTTTTTTAAATCTCTCACGTCGACATATGTAGACAATGAGCCTTCAGATGACAATAATACTTTTTTTTGGGTTACAATATGGCACACCTAATGTTCCTGATAGTTTTATATTGGAGGAGTCTAGAATGCAAGACCTTAGTGATAATTTACAATCAGCCAGTGTGTTTAGCACCTCTCCAGAATTGGAATTTGGCAAGCCAGACCCGGTAGATCACGCAAATGCCTCTTACAGGCAATTAATGACTAAGGTCATTGATTATCATGGATGGAGCAGGCCTGCTCTCCCATTCGAACAGGATTACCTTTCATGTGCCAATCCATCTCAAGCGCAGAAAGTACCTGAAGTTTGCTGTTGGCGGTTCTCATTATCAGTTTTGAGTTCTGTCATTCAAGCTGACCTCCACCCCGAAGGT
Source organism: Ambystoma mexicanum (assembly GCF_040938575.1). Taxonomy (NCBI): domain Eukaryota; kingdom Metazoa; phylum Chordata; class Amphibia; order Caudata; family Ambystomatidae; genus Ambystoma; species Ambystoma mexicanum. The sequence continues at coordinate 1,065,800,580 of NC_090927.1, forward strand.
ATTCACCAAACTGATGGCGGTTCTGGCAGCAAGTTTCAGAAGAGGGGAGATTCACAAGTCCTGGATCATCTCAGCGTAACCTGCCACTCTCTCCTCAGTCTGGGCTGCACCCTCCCATATGAAACCATCTCAAAAGCTCCAAATCATCGGGCTGTTATGGATACATCCTTAGGAAAAACTTAACCAGCCAAGGACACATTCTGCAGATGGTAACTACATTTCAGCATGCTTAGTGTCTCCCGGCCTTCAACTTCTTGAGGTGGTTTGGCCTCATGGCATCCTGCATTATCCTGGTGCCAGAGGATCGCCTGAGAACGAGATCCCTTCAATGGGCTCTCAGGACACAATGGTCTCAATTCTCGGGCAACGTGTCAGACCTACTTTAGGTTCCAAATAGGTTCGCACAGAATCTCCTGTGATGGGCCTGCAAGCACAACATTCTGAAGGGAGAACCTTTTTGGCAACCATGGCCAGAGATACAATAGTTACGGATGCCTCACTCCTGGGGTGGGGATCCCACAGCAATGATCTGACAATCAGTGGTCGTTGGTCTCCATCACAGTCCAAACTACATATTAACATTTTGGAGTTGAGAGCAATCAGACTTGCGCTGAATTATTTTCTATGGGACTCCATGGGAATGGAGATTTACAGAATGCCGGCTCTGGAATTACCGGAACACCGGGGCTGTAATGCCCCGGTAATTCCGGCAACTCCGGAGCCGGTAAATCACTATGGGTCTGGCGGCAGCCTGTGGTTTTTTTTCCGGCACGGCTACCGCCGGACTCGTAATGAGGCCACATGACTTAAGAATATTCTTGCAGAAATAACCACCACAATATGCTTTTGGTGCTGTGTTAGGCAGAAACCTGTGCAGTTCCCTCTGGGACCACTGCAAAAGATTTAGGACTGCAGGTGTTTGGCAGTAAACTCACTTGGTAGCAGTCTGTACCACACAGATTCACTTGGTAGCTGTGGCTGAGCAGTCAGACTTCCCTCAAGAAGAGTTAGCAGTATGTGGAGTATACAAAATAGGGCAATTTACACGGTAGAACAAGCAAACACAGAACAAGGCTTCGGTGTTAAGATATATAGTTATTTATTTATAAAACACATCTGTGGAAAACACTCTGGCACTAATACGGCAAACAACTTCAATCACAATTACTATCATCAACGGCACCACTTATTTGCAGACAGAGGTGAATGCTTTAACCTAGATGGCACTCTAGTATTCGTTAGGATGGGAGAGAAAATAAGGCAGGTTATGAAAACAACTCGGTATCAACACTTTTACGAACAAATGCAAGGCAAGTAAGGCAGGGTCTACTGTAGATCGCAAAGTTCAGAGGCCGGGCCCACTCGGAGAGAGGCAAGGCGATATGTCCCAAAAAGTAACACAGTGGAAATGCACCTCGAGTCTTTGTCGCAAATTGTTATAGAAAGATTGGATCAGTTTAGAACAGAAAGTTAAGAAGGCTTGGAGGCGACCCAATGGAGAGGCGAGGATTCAGACACCTCACGCTAACCGACACAAGGGAAGCCAGGTGGACACGGTACCTTGTTTGTGGCGGGACAGCTCCGGCGGGGGCAGTTGTTCCTGGTGGTGGATGCACGTCGGGTCTTTGCCAAGAGAAGAGATGATCTCGTCGTCATAGGAAAGTTGAAGATCGTTGCACCACCAGGGAAGAGACCAGCCGCTGAGTGCTCCGTCACAAGGCACCACCTTTTGGTCGCGGTACAGGGGTTAGTGGCTATCCAGTTGCCGGGGTGCTCTGCACGGGCAATTCGACCACTGCGTCCTGGAACGAAGAAAAAGCAAAGGGGACTGGTTGTTCCCACCAGTCAGGGGAAGAGACTCTCCGGCGGGGAGATGTCCTCTATTGTCGGGAAGTGGTGAGTCGGTTCAGCAGGGCTCCACCGGAGGTGTCGTCATTGCAGGTCGGCTCAGCTTTTCCCTCGTCGGATTCTTAGGTCCTGTGGCGACTTCTGAAGATCCAGTCCCAAAAGCCCTGCTTTTATGCAGAAAACCCCCATTCATTCAGCCTAGCTGTCAATCAAAACACGCTAAGTGGTGAGCGGGGTGGCTCACCACTTGGGCCAATCACACCAGAGTGTGACTTGAGTTGGCAAGGCAACTCAGTCCAGGGTGCCTAAACCCCCTCCCACCCCCCCTGTGGTACCCAGACAGAATGGCACCACTTTGGAGGACCTCTGTGTAGAAGCCCGCCAAAAGTGGAACAAAGGGCTCAACCTTTGGTTTAGGAGTCACATAGACAAACACAGACGCCATTTTAAAAACCGAGTTCTGGCAGAAAATACCAACCGATAGATTTATTTAAGATAAATAAACCGGTGGTATGTTAGAGACTAACAAGAAAAAGTATTAACCTCCAACAATGGGAAGAATCCCATAGGGTTATATTCGGGGTCGAATATAACAAGTAGTTTCCACTGCCACCAGCCAAAACTCGACGAAGGGGGACGGGACAGTGCCCCCTCTAATAACAGACCCAGGAGTAATCGAATTACCCCTACTAGTACGTCCACAATAGGATGGTTTGTACTAGTTCTGTTAGTAAATTTAGGTCTAGAAAAGCCAATGGTGACTTTACATGCCCGGGGAGACAGTAGTCAGTCCCCGGGTATGGAGTCTATGGTGGGGATCCTCTAGGACGCCCCGGTGTTACGGCACGGAGGGTGCGTTGTAACACACATAGCAAAACATATGAGACCCTATGGAGTAAAAGACCCCATAGCCCATAGAACACATTGACATTCAAAGGAATTACACACATTCATGTCCAAGAGTGGGAGAGAAAGAGTCTCACTCTTGGCAGGATGGAAAAAAACAAACTCCAGAAATCCAGCAAAGCTGCTGGGGGACTCACTAGGTTAGGAAATTCAGCCTAAACAGAGAATTCTCCCTAACACTCGCCCCCCCCAGACTAAGGGACAGGAGGATTTAATCCACTCCTGGATGAATCTCATACCTCTAGTCGATGACATACATCCTAGAGAGACCATCAGCATTTTGGTGGTGACACCCTGACCTGTGCTCAGTGGTGAAATCAAACCCTTGCAGGCAGATCGACCATCTCAGTAGATTTGGGTTTTCCCCTTTCATTTGCATTAACCATCTCAAGGGTTGGTGGTCAGTCTGAATGACAAAAGTAGAACCATACAAGTATGGCCTAAACTTCTTCAGAGCCCACACGATAGCAAAGCATTCTCTTTCGATTGTTGCCCACCTTGTTTCAGGATCCTTCAGCTTGCGGCTGATGAAGCAAACGGGGTGCTCCCTACCTTTCCCATCCAGTTGACTGAGTACGGCACCTATTCCTACATTTGAAGCATCTGTCTGCACAATGAAAGTTTGGCGGTAATCAGGAGCTCTGAGTACTGGGGCTTGGCAAAGAGCCTTTTTCAGGTTTTCAAAAGCCTGATTGCACTCCTCGTTCCATCTAACCTTTTTAGGGAATTTGGGCGAGGAGGTGACATTCAGTGGAGAAGCTATGGTCCCATAGTTCTTGATGAAATTCCTGTAATACCCAGTGAGGCCTAGGAAGGCTCTCGCTTGGTTCTGAGTAGTAGGTGTTGTCCAATTTTGCACAGCTTCACTCTTACTGAGCAAAGGCCTTATTTCTCCACCTCCTACCTCATGTCCAAGATAGACTACCTTACTCTATCCAATTTGGCATTTGCTCGCCTTTATGGTCAGATTGGCTCATCCAAGAGCCTGCAAAACATCTCTCAGGTGGGTTACATGTTCTTCCCAGGAATTGCTGAACACTGCTATGTCATCCAAGTATGCCATGCAGAAGTCCTCCATACCATTCAGAACCTGGTTTACCATCCGTTGAAATGTAGCAGGTGCATTCTTCGTTCCGAAGGGCATTACCTTAAACTGGTATAAGCACACGGGGGTAGAAAATGCAGTTTTCTCCTTGGCATGGTCTGTCAGGGCTATTTGCCAATAGCCTGACGTCAAGTCAAATGTGCTGAGGAACTTGGCTGTGCCAAGTTTGTCCACCAACTCATCTGTTCTTGGCAAAGGGTGGGCATCAGTCTTGGTGACTGCATTAGGAGCTCTATAATCCATGCAGAATCTAAGTTCTTTAGATCCGGCCTTTGGTACTAACACAACTGGGCTAGACCATGGACTAGTAGAGGACTCTATTACCCCGAGATCAAGCATCTTGCTGACCTCACCTTTGATGTGGGTTCGTACGTTTTCTGACATTCGGTATCCTCTGCTTTTGACTGGCAGACAGTCACCAGTGAGTATGTCGTGCTGGCCCCAAGGGGTCAAGCCTGGTGAAAGCGAGAACAGGGAGGCAAACTGATTCATCATAGATTTGCACTCTTCTTGTTGCTCGGGTGTCAGATTTGAAGAGAGATTTACTCCTTCAATTTTTTCGTCTAAAGGTAAGCCTCTGAGGTGATCCGGAAGAGCTTCACTCTCTTCTTCTTCCACGGATGATGCTAGAAGCAACGCTCCTACATCAGGTCTTGAGACATACGCTTTGAGACGGTTGGTGTGGAAGACTGTCTGAGCCTCGTTGGGATTGGCCAAGTCCACCAGATAGTTGATCTCTCCGAGTTTACCCACAACTCTGAAGGGTCCCATCCATTTGTCTTGCAAGGCCCTCTGCCTTGTTGGGATCATAACGAGAACGAGCTGGTCTTGAACGAACTCAACCATGTTAGCCTTTTGATCGTACCAGTGCTTGACCAATGCTTATCCAGCTTTCAAGTTATCGCTTGCTTCTGTCATCATGTGCGACATTCTCCTCCGGAGACCTATCACATAATCAGTCACTCTGACTGGCTTGGGGGAAGGAGCACTCTCCAACCCCTCCTTAACCAGGGCCAATGGACCTCTGACGGGATGACCATAGAGAAGCTCAAAGGGAGAATAACCTACTCCCTCCTGAGGGACTTCTCTATAAGCAAATAGAAGGCATGGCAGTAGAAGGTCCCACTTACGTTTAAGGGGTTCCTCTAAAGCACCTATCATGCTCTTCATGGTTCGATTGAACCGTTCTACCAACCCATTGGTTTGTGGGTGGTAAGCCGTTGAGAACTTGTAAGTAACTCCACAGGTTTTCCACATGGCTTTCATGTAGTGGGAGATAAAGTTTGACCCTCTGTCAGAGATTACTTCCTTAGGAAACCCGACCCTGGTAAAAATACCAAGGAGGGCCTTAGCCACAGCCGGAGCTGTAACAGTCCTCACAGGAATTGCCTCAGGATACCTAGTAGCATGGTCTACTACAACAAGTATAAACCTGTTGCCTGAGGAGGTTGGAGGATCAAGGGGACCAACAATGTCAATCCCTACTCTCTCAAATGGGACTCCCACAACTGGGAGAGGCACTAAAGGTGCCACATTCTTGGAGTCAACCTTACCAGAGGTCTGGCAGGTGTGGCAGCTCCTGCAGTGTTTTTCTACTTCGGCCCCCATCTTTGGCCAATAAAAGTAGAGAGAGAGCCTTTCCTTAGTCTTCTTGAAACTTAAGTGACCAGCCAAAGGAATCTCGTGGGCTAACTGCAAGAACTGTGGTCTGTTCTCTTGGGCTACTACAAGTTGTTTGTAGTCTCCAGGTGCAGACTCGGTCAGTTCACTGTAGAAGAGGCCATCTTCCCAGTGCAAACTGTATTTCCCAGCCTCTTGCCCTTCAGCCTGAGCTTCTGCCTGGTGGCGAAGACCTTCCAGAGTTGGACATTCTCTCTGTCCCTTACTGAAGTCTGCCCTGCTGGGTCCACCTTCTTCCAGTAAAGACTGCAGCTCAGGATGGTCAACAGGATCCAGATCTCCAATGAGTTCCTGGCCTTCCATTAGCTCTTCCTCAGAGTCTAATTTTACCACACAGGGGTGTACCTCCCTCTCAGCCTCAGCTGGAGGTGGAGTTACGGGTGTAACTTTGGACAACCGCGGGGAAGTCCTTGTTGGCTGCACTGAAATGCTGGCTGCTGGTTTCGGTATAGAAGTCTTAGCTTTCCCTTTCACTTCTGATTTCTTTGAGACAGCAGCTGACAATTCCAGTGGAGTAGGAGTGATTTCTTTCTTCATCATCTCCTGGGGAGTACCTCGCATGGTTCTCTCCCTTGCAGGTCTGGTTAGCTCCTGTAACCGTTTACTAGGAGGTCTGGGGGTATGCGATACAACTCCGAGAGTTTTCAGATCGTTGCCCAACAGAACGCGTCCTGGTACCTCACTCTGTATGCTGACAGGTATCTTCACAGTCATGTCATTACACTGGATGGGAACTGGTAATTGGGGAAGCATCTGCACAGGCCCTCCAGCTAACCTGGTGAGGCGTTTGGGTGCCTTAGCAACATCCTCAGCCTGAAAAAACGATTTATACACCACAGTTATGCTGGCCCCAGTGTCCCTAATGGCAGGAGTCTCCTGACCATTCACCTGGACACTGTCCTTATAATACTCTTTAGTATTATCGGGGATAGAATTATAGACATCTAAATTCTGTTGTTCCCACAACCCCAGAGATACTAAAGAAACGCTGGCTGAGACTCCAATGGGTTCATCAGCCAGCAGTAGAAAGTTTCCACTTGCCATTTGGACTTCCTCCTCTGGAGCGAAGGCTAAGGAGACAAGCTGGACCCCTGAAGGTTTACCCTTACATCTGGGATCTCCTTTCACGTGGTCAGTCGAGCCACAAACAAAGCATTTACCGAATGCTTTTTGGAATGGTGGCTTGTTCTGGCCTCCTTCCGGTTTGGCACCAGAAGACACACTATTCTGCTGCGGTTTTCCTTGTGGCTTACCCTTCTGGTTTGGTTTGGGGCCCTCTTTGGAATTTGAGTTATTTGAATTTTCTTTTGAGTCTTTCTTAGGCTGTTTTCCCTCATCCTTTTTCTGGGTTGCCCCAGAATCCTTATGAGTAGCCCTGTTGGCAACCCACAAGTCAGCAGCCTTAGCTAGCTTCCTGGAATCCAAATCCTTCGAATCAGCCAAGTGCTGTCTGAGCTCAGGAGAACAGGCATCATAAATAGACTCCAACATAAAAAGATTCTTCATACCCTCATAAGTGTTCACTTTGTGACCCTTAATCCATCCCTCTAAGTTTTTCAACCCTTCACTCACCCAGGTAGCCCAAGGGGTGCCATCATGCTTTTTGAGGGTTCTAAACCTCTTAAGATACTGGGCAGGGGTCTTCCCGAATCTAGCTATTAAAGCTAGTTTCACACTTTCGTAATCCTTCTTATCCGCCTCCCCCAACTCCATTACCACATCAGTCGCAACAGGGGGGAGTCTAGAGAACAACCAGGGAAGTAAATCATTCCCGGTGATGTCCTGGAGCCCATGATTGTACTCAAACAGTTTTAACCAATCCAAAACATCCAATCTCGGTTCATACATACCCACTAATTCCTTCGGCATCCGGGGTCTTTTGGGACTGGAGCTTCTAGAGGAACCAGAGGAGAGAGAAGCATTTTCCACAGACAACTTTTTCATCTCTAACTCGTGATTAAGTTCTATTTCTCTGAGTCTTAACTCAGCTTGCTTCTGCTCAGCCTGGGCATTCATCCGTCTGAACTCGAGCTCTTGGTTTCTTTCAGATTGAGCCAAGAACCGTTTGTATTCTAATTCGAGCTTCATTTTTTCATGTTCAAAATAAGCAGGGTTACATGTGGGACCTGGTATGGGCCCCGTCGGTACAGTAGTAAGGCAGACAGAGGCTCAGAGTGGCTAACTTCATTAGGTTCACTTTCCTCTTCTGACTCATTATCAAGACTTTGATTTAGATCAATACCATTACTGTTTTCGACATTCGCTGGAGACGTTGGTTCCTCTGAACCAGTACCCAGACTTTGGTTTTCCAGCAATCTTGCTATCAGTTCCACTTTCTTGCCTTTTTCACCTGACAAGGATTCTTGACTGTAAACTTCCATAGTAGACATGTTTTTGAAAGTTGCTTTTTAGGGCTAAGCTTTGTGGTTAGTTATCCTAAAGTGTTGAAAAGCACTCTAAACTGTATACTCGATACAAATCCCACCGCTGTACACCAGTGTTAGGTGAAAACCTGTGCAGTTCCCTCTGGGACCACTGCAAAAGATTTAGGACTACAGGTGTTTGGCAGTAAACCCACTTGGTAGCAGTCTGTACCACCCAGATTCACTTGGTAGCTGTGGCTGAGCAGTCAGACTTCCCTCAAGAAGAGTTAGCAGTATGTGGAGTATACAAAATAGGGCAATTTACACGGTAGAACAAGCAAACACGGAACAAGGCTTCGGTGTAAAGATATATAGTTATTTATTTATAAAACACATCTATGGAAAACACTCTGGCACTAATACGGCAAACAACTTCAATCACAATTACTATCAGAAAATCAATCCCCCTAACAATAGTTCGACAAGTCTAGGTTCATCGGCACCACTTATTTGCAGACAGAGGTGAATGCTTTAACCTAGATGGCACTCTAGTATTCGTTAGGATGGGAGAGAAAATAAGGCAGGTTATGAAAACAACTCGGTACCAACACTTTTACGAACAAATGCAAGGCAAGTAAGGCAGGGTCTACTGAAGATCGCAAAGTTCAGAGGCCAGGCCCACTCGGAGAGAGGCAAGGCAATATGTCCCAAAAAGTAACACAGTGGAAATGCACTTCGAGTCTTTGTCGCAAATTGTTATAGAAAGATTGGACCAGTTCAGAACAGAAAGTTAAGAAGGCTTGGAGGCTACCCAATGGAGAGGCGAGGATTCAGACACCTCACACTAACCGACACAAGGGAAGCCAGGCGGACACGGTACCTTGTTTGTGGTGAGACAGCTCCGGCGGGGGCAGTTGTTCCTGGTGGTGGATGCACGTCGGGTCTTTGCCAAGAGAAGAGATGATCTCGTCGTCGTAGGAAAGTTGAAGATCGTTGCACCACCAGGGAAGAGACCAGCCGCGGAGTGCTCCATCACAAGGCACCACCTTTTGGTCGCGGTACAGGGGTTAGTGGCTATCCGGTTGCCGAGGTGCTCTGCACGGGCAATTCGACCACTGCATCCTGGAACGAAGAAAAAGCAAAGGGGACTGGTTGTTTCCACCAGTCAGGGGAAGAGACTCTCTGGCGGGGAGATCTCCTCTGTCGTCGGGAAGTGGTGAGTCGGTTCCGCAGGGCTCCACCGGAGGTGTCGTCGTTGCAGGTCGGCTCAGCTTTACCCTCGTCGGATTCTTAGGTCCTGTGGCAACTTCTGAAGATCCAGTCCCAAAAGCCCTGCTTTTATGCAGAAAACCCCCATTCATTCAGCCTAGCTGTCAATCAAAATACGCTAAGTGGTGAGCGGGGTGGCTCACCACTTGGGCCAATCACACCAGAGTGTGACTTGAGTTGGCAAGGCAACTCAGTCCAGGGTGCCTAAACCCCCTCCCACACCTCCTGTGGTACCCAGACAGAATGGCACCACTTTGGAGGACTTCTGTGTAGAAGCCCGCCAAAAGTGGAACAAAGGGCTCAACCTTTGGTTTATGAGTCATAGAGACGAACACAGACGCCATTTTAAAAACCGAGTTCTGGCAGAAAATACCAACCGATAGATTTATTTAAGATAAATAAAGCGGTGGTATGTTAGAGACTAACAAGAAAAAGTATTAACCTCCAACAATGGGAAGAATCCCATAGGGTTATATTCGGGGTCGAATATAACAAGTAGTTTCCACTGCCACCAGCCAAAACTCGCCGAGGGGGGACGGGACAGTGCCCCCTCGAATAACAGACCCAGGAGTAATCAAATTACCCCTACTAGTACGTCCACAATAGGATGGTTTGTACTAGTTCTGTTAGTAAATTTAGGTCTAGAAAAGCCAATGGTGACTTTACATGCCCGGGGAGACAGTAGTCAGTCCCCGGGTATGGAGTCTATGGTGGGGTTCCTCTAGGACGCCCCGGTGTTACGGCATGGAGGGTGCGTTGTAACACACATAGCAAAACATATGAGACCCTATGGAGTAAAAGACCCCATAGCCCATAGAACACATTGACATTCAAAGGAATTACACACATTCATGTCCAAGAGTGGGAGAGAAAGAGTCTCACTCTTGGCAGGATGGAAAAAAACAAACTCCAGAAATCCAGCAAAGCTGCTGGGGGACTCACTAGGTTAGGAAATTCAGCCTAAACAGAGAATTCTCCCTAACATGCTGGTGGAAGGGTATACTCTCCTAAGAGGTCACCTCCTTCCTAAATGATTCAACATCAGCTGTAGTCTGTAATTTTCAGTGTAGGTGTGCCCATATTCCTACCACAATTTAGTGCGAGCGCTCAACAGTGTAGCGACAGAGATGTATCGATCCATAGCACAGTTTTTCATAAACGCAGGGTAAAAAGCCCAACAATTAACAATTGTTTCTGCATCTACAAGGTAACTCATGAAAAAACAGAATAGGTGCCATTTCAAGAAGAGCACACAGGAGCATTTTTAACACATTTTCATGATGCCTGTGCTCAGAATATAAACCAGTATTTACACTTTGAAACACAATTGCTTGATCACTGTGCCAACAATATATGTTAACATTGTCACTTTAACACACTTACATAGTGGTTTTGTCCAAAGAAATTCTACTAACATCCTGGTAGGAACACAATTCCATGCTGGTTTGCCCGTTATATACCATCATGCCACGATATGAACATCTTCATGCTGACACTGCCCATTAAATGCCAATATTTCCACTTCAGGAGCACACGTGCATGCTGGTTGTGCCCATTGTATGCCACCATTCCATTGCACAGAGTCTTGCATGATGGCTGTGCCCAACATATGCCGATATCGCCACTGTTCATACATATTGATGCTGACTATGCCCAATATATGCCATTATTGCCACTATAGTAACACACTTTCATGCTGATTGTGTCATATATGTGCCATTATGTCACTGTATGCACATGTGCATTCTGACTGTGCCCAGTTTTTCCCAATATTGCCATGCAAAAATGTTTTTGAAAATATCTTTGTTGCTGCCTGTGCAGTGCATCCAATATTTGCCAGTACTTCATTGGTGGCAGGTTCACAAGTGTATGAGGGCTGGGTGGGCCCAGGTCAGCATGCGATCACAACAATGGCAGGGGTAGCTGGAGCAGCATCATGCCCACTTTCACCCCAATATCATCCCTGCAAGAGACATCACAATATGTCTTCCCCCCATCAGACCCATGATGACATTACAGAATTTGGAATCAAGTTAACAAACTACGGTTATGAAGAAAAAAAGTCTCAGGAAGCAGATAAAATATACTGTGAGAAAAATCCACCATACCTTTTCTTGCTGTCTGTAAGGGATCTTCCTCCATCCATAACATATTCTTACAACCATTTGTACTACTCACACTCCTTTTTCTTACGCTCGTATGTAGTGTAACGTCATAAAAAACTGACGCAGTTACCCTGACATTTGCTGATTACCCTGAAAGTTACCTTTCTCACTTGCTCTCAAGCCTCATCTCACATCTCAGTGTCACCCACATAATTGCCGATACGCCATTATTTTGAATTCCTCGTGTCTGCTGCCAATTTCTCTCCCTCCGTTGCTTTACAGGACCCTAATCATGCCCCATATTGGCATTTTGGTACTGGTGGCCCTGTTGTTCTAATGGACAAATTAGAACTGCAAGTAACAGTATGCACTTGATAGCACGAGACTGGCTGGTCTACACCCACCAGAGATTGGTCTAATTGAGAGCTGCTCAATATGTTCCCGGCAGGGTTAGTGCAATAGCACTCTATTACAACCCAGGCGTTAAGGGTTTAACGGCACCGTCGGCGCCGTTAACCCTTAACGCCTGATTACCATTTTAACGCATGCTTTAAGCAGGCGTTAAAATCCAAGGCGCTAACCCGCCTTGGTGCTAATTACGGCACCGTAATTTACGGTGCCGTAATTAGTGCCTTCCCCACTCCCATTATGCCCTATGGGGCAAAAATGGGAATGGGGAAGGGTAAATGGGGAATGGGGATTTACTGCCCCACTCACCTTGGAATGGGGCGGTAAATCCGCCATCCACCATGGTGTAAACAGAGTTTACACCATGGTGGTAAAGTAGGGAACTTACCGCCTGGGTTGTAATGAGGCCCTATATGTTGAATTCACTTGGTCTCACATTATGTGATAAATCAAACATGCATGTACTTACATAGAGCCAAAACACACGCATGCAAGAGGGCACACCATGCCAGTCAGGCATTGGGTTGAAGGGCACCAGTGGTGGATGGGATAAGAAATTCACATTTTATCGTGGTCTGACATGAGAGCTTTTCTAGCTCGGGCCCTAGCCCTTCGAAGCAGCAGTAAATTATCCCAAGTTTGCTATATCTTCATTTTGAAAATGGGATCTGCCAATGGGGCTCCTCCAAATCTTGATTTATGTCCACATGGATACTTCCGTGCAAGTTAGGCTCAATGCAGATGGAAGTAGGTTGACAGAAATTAAAACGTGCTTGGGTTTAAGACAGGGGTGTGTTTTGGCCCCTTGGCTTTTTAATCTAAATGTGGCAGACATAGGAGTGACTTTAGATAAGGTGACTTTTGTGAGCCCTAACGTGGAGGAAATTTGTATTATATAGACAGCTTACGCAGATAATTTTATTATTTCTGATATAACACCAATCGGACTCCATAGCCTCCTGGATGCCTTTAAAGATTATTTGAAAATAAACTACTTAAAAATGAATCCAGCTAAGACCAAAATGATCACATTTTGTAAGAAGGAGAAAATATTTAAGTATGCTTGGTTTATTGATGGAGGCTGGTTGGAAATTACATCATACATACTATAGTTAGGGGTGTCTGTATTAGCCCACGCTAGCAAAATATTGGACAAATAAGGGCAATAGACTGACATTTTGACACATTTTCACTCTTACCAGTAATAAAATTCTACAGGGAGAAAGTGATCCCCAATATAGTATTGGAGGCCCTTCCTATTAGGTTATCCGTGGAGGTGAAACACTATGAATCTTTAATTCAGAGGTATCTTTTCTTTTTTACCAAAATGTATTCTGTTAGAGGTTATTCTGCACGATCTTAACTTGTCGTCCCTACCAAGCATTGTCTTGTGGCGTCGTTTGATACTTTTTAAAAAAATGCTATGCTCCTCCCCCAAAACTGTATATACATGTCTTGGAAATTAATCAAGAGCGATAGGGGGGCTACCTCTAAAAGTTTTTGTAGAATACTGTTCGGGTAAAATGGAGGAGCATCATGCTAATGTAGATTGGTTGATCCAAGATCCTATCAGTGTAAAAATAGGAATTTTGGATCTTTACAGAGAACTCTGTTGGCGAACATCGATTGTATTTGGGTGCACTCTCTGCACACAAGAATAGGGGCAGCAGAGATGTATGTCCAGAAATTCCCTGATCGAGGTGGGCGTAACATGTTCATGAGATGAATGTTATAAATACGAATTAGATCATCTGTATCCCAAGAGGTCTATCCTCAAGTCTGGCTCAATGTAGAATCTGTAAAGACACTGGTATTACAGAAGATTTAAAACATCTACTGTTGCATTGTTCAGCCTTGACCTCGAATCAAATTTGGCTATTCAGGAAATTTGTGTCTGATACATCTGCAGTAGATGGAGTGATCCTTTGGGCTCATATTTTGGGTGGCCGATCTGTTCCGATGTTATCTGTTTCGATGTGTATAGCCATAGTCCAATGTTTAAACATCTGTGGTCTATCATAAGTCATTGTTATACCCAATGCTGCTTGGTGTCCTGTTTACATGTATAACACCTCTTTTTAGATTGGGAAATCTATGAATGTTTTTAAGAAACAAAGTTTTAGGATGAGGAATTTGTGGATGATCTTAAGAAATGAAATTTTAGCATAGATGTGTTTTATAACCTTTATATTGTATTTTGTTTTATAACCCTTTTTGTATGTATCGTGGGCAATGGATTCATTTTAATGGCTAACTTCTTAATGTCTGAAATATATGCTCTATATTGTAAAGTTCAATGTAAACCATAAGCAATTAATAAAAAAATGAAAACAAATATCTTAATGTCTTGGGGCTGAAGGACTCGCTCTCACAGCAAAGTAGATAAAGCACGTACAATTGTGATTTGTGTTCTTCTGTAGGGCACACATTCAAATCCTAGCAAGGTCTGACCCAGACATTTTACCATCCGAGATGAATTGTTGATGGAACCACCTGTTGCTTACAGTAATACAGAACTGCAGAAGCTATGGTACGAAATGATATAACAAAAATGTAATTTCTATTTGACATTTCTGATAACCACAATGTTTTTAAAAGACAGGGAAGTTTACAATAAAAAAATGGGTCAGGTGTTCCAATGCTATGTATGTCAAGGCAATTCAAACCTGTTTTTCCTATGTATTCTGATACTGAATCTAAAATGAGAAAAATAAAAACTGCATATCACATTTCGCAAAGAACAAATCCAGTAATCTACCAATTGAGCAGACCAATCATGTATCCTTTATCTCAATGCATGACTCGGTGGTTGCAAGTTTCTTTAAAATAATATGCCTTTTTTGGTATTTCAATTAAGTGTAGATGGCGAAGTCGTGCACCCTTCTACTTGTCTATCCTCTGTGTACATTGAACGCATGAAGATACTTTAACTGTTCCGGAAAGTTATTAAGGCTATCCTCCGCACTCCATCCCTATATCACACCCGGATGAGAAAGAAAATGTAGTCTGGGTGTCGGCTCATGCACCGCAGCAAAAATCCTGAGAAGGCTGTAGCATTTGCTGTTCATGACGCGCAGCACCATTACAATGTTGGGGTGTGCAGCATTTTGATAAACCAATGCATCAAACTATGCCCCATGTCAGGCGTCCGTGATGTAGCCTGTATTATTTGTGTCTCCTCATTCTGGTACTTACCACTCGTGGGTGGACTGGGAGCCAAAAGAGGACATTTGGAAATGAAAAAGGTTACCACAGACAAGAGCCTCCCGGTGCATAGGCCTACTGGAAAATCTCCAGAGTTCTCTGCAGGCCAGTCCACCCCTGATGGCACTATAAAAGCAGGTCTTCAAGTGACAAATGCAAAGAAAGGAGAGGCAGTGATGGATGTACTGTTGACACACACACACACACACACACACACGGAACAACCCATGATGTCTGCAAACTCAACTTTGGGTTGAATAATCAAGCTCACGTGTTTTTGTGTACAAAAAGGCAGACAGCCTGTTTGAGGGCATAAACTGAAATAAATATGTAGTTTTATAAACAATCATGTTTGCTTTTCACCAAGCAAACAGTTCTGTAAATGTTTGAGTGCATGTAGTTCTCCTAACTTCAATCATCAACCAACTCACTGCTGTAATCTGCGGTCACAGAGATGGCTTTCAAATGCATGTGTCCCATCCTGGTGTCAACAATTGAATATTACAGCACATAGAAGGGTCATTGAAGGTTAGCAAGGACCCATTTGATTCTACTTTAGTCTGCAGGGCTGCCCTTAATTGACTCAGGGATATAGGTTACACCTCATAGAATGGGTCCAAACATAAGGTTCTGCTCTCCAGGCTCACATGCCAATGAGATGCCCGTCTACAATTATCAGGTTGCAATCTCCTGAAGCTGCACTGCACGTGTGATTAACCTCGTGAGCCCTAACACATTATTTGATGGTGGAAGTTGACACAGTGAAAAAGTGTTAACCAAACTCTCACAGACAGCACAGTTATTTTGTTTTGCTTAACAAGGTTGTGCTTCAATGGCTTCTAAATCTCATGTGAAGTTTTCCTGATTCATTGAACCTAGCAATTTGTCCAGCTTCAGAGTAAATGGGACGCCCTCAACGTGATGTATTAATCACGAGGGGCCTTGACAATGTAATGCTGGGGCTGGAGGGGCTATAGCCCCAGGTCTTTTGGTTGTATCACGGATAGAAGCTCAGGACCCTCAAACAACATGCTAGAAAGCCCACTGAGTGCCGACAGTCTCGACATTAGTGTAGGCCCAGATGTTTTCCAGACCTAGCAACACCTCTGGAAATGATGCTTTTGACTCTGAGCTGATCCTGCAGCCCCCCCCACTTCTCCAGAAAACCTAGGCAAGTGAGCAGCAGTGGTGGGGGTGCACCGGTACGTGGTAAGTGGTGCAGGGGCTCACAGGTGTGGAAGAGTTGTCATTCCTGACGCATAATTCTGCCCCCGCTACTACAGATAACTAAACAATTCAACCCCAGTCATAAGTGGTCTTTAGCGAACACAAAATGTATAACTACAAATTACCAAACAGTCAATGCTGAACTCAGTACTATAGCTTGGACCCAACTGAAGCCCTCACCCCACTCCCGTTGAAACTAAATTATCTAAGACCATCAACATGGTTTCCCCACTAACGACAACTGATACAAGGTACACACCAGACTGCATTGTGGCCTCAGTCTTGGAAATCGCTGTCGAATTTACAGTCTCTGCTGGATGGTCAGAATATGACTTGAATATCCTTGCATATAGAACCATCACTGATAGCTAAACAGCTCACTCCTAGGTGTAAGGCCTCATTAGCAAATTAAGCATCTTTAATGGAAATGACTATATAGTTTAAGCTGAACTGTGCAGTATTATAACGCAAATTGAACTGAATCCCTAACTCGATAGTAAACTCAACGAGCTAATGCCATCAAATAGTTTCCTCATTACGTACAACTCAAGTACATCTTAATAAATATTATTTTCATAAAAAGTCCTCAAACCAATTTTCCGAGGAAAAACAGTGCCATGCCAGTCTCAGTAAAAATGAAGAAATGCATACTGCCGAGAGTCAACATGTGAAACAAGAAGCCACTCAAGCGTTACATAGAAACATATCCTTCAAACGATGGTGCAGTGCTGTTCACATTGAATTCTCACAGCTCCTCACATATAAATATGTTTCTGCAATACTTGATAACATGTAAGATTAGCCAAATCCGTCTGTAAAGCTTATGCATCTGGACTGGCGTGGTGTCCAAGGGTTTGAATCCTACAGGACGACATTGGACATGTGGATCAGTAGTGCACTTATGGCCGTTGGGACCCCATAAAATAGGTGGAAGCACAAACTCAGGGTTAATGATGGTTTTGAATGGTCAAAGATGGATATTACCCATATTCCTTTGGATACTATTTGCATAATAAATTAGCCAGAATTGTCTTAGAAAATGCGATTCTGACATTTTTTTTATTTTCATTAGTTACCTAATTGAAGGATAATAACATGTTGTTTGCCATTTAACGTTGTTAATTGTTAACTTGGGCTTATTTTATATCTTCCCATCACCCTGACCTTTGTCCATGCCCCTCCTTTGGCAACATATTGTTTACTCGCTTTTTAGGGCATTTTAGAGTGGATCGTCATGTTGACGTCAGGAGTCCATCTTAGCACACAAGGCGCGTACTACATTATGAATGACGTACAATTTGGGGACGTTATAACCACTTTGGTATGGCATTGTTTTTAGTGGTAGCAAGTGAAAAAATAGTTTTGAAAAAATTGAAAATAAATCGATTTAGAAAGACCATGCTGTGACCGCACAGAGCAGCCATTCTAAATCGAACTGTCATGCCCCTGCCACGCAAGAGCGGGTGCAGGGGCTGGCAAGCACGGACAGGAGAGGAAAGGAAAGGCGCATCAAGGGATGCAAGTATGTTTGCTGTGTTTGTGTGTTTTGGGCTGGGAAAAGGGTGGTGGATGAAGAAGCGGGGGTTTTGAAGGGTTTAAACCCCCTCTCCCCCGATTTATAGGAAAAGCAGTGGGAGAAGGTGAGAGTGGGGATGGGATTGCCTTCCGAAGGGGGGGATATGGATATTTCATTTTAAAGGCCACGCAAAAATGGCCCAGAAAGAATCAGTCTTTTTTGTGTTCGGCCATTAAAATGTGGAAATATCACACACAACTTTTTTAGTATCCACTTGAAGCGCTGCCGACGCGTACCTTCTGCGTGTCTGTATGGCGCAAGGTAACATAGTCGCTATACTATTGTAAGTGTTTCACAGACTAGGACAGTACCTTTCTGAGACAGGTCATGGACAGATTTTGACTTTGAAGAATCAGTGTCCACATCTACCAGGACCTGTATTCCTTTACTCTGGGGAAGAGGAGAGAATGCAGGGCCCTCACAACGTGTTTGCAGGATCACAGTGTGAAATACAGATGGGGGTTACCTTCTCCCTGTCCTTTCAGATTCGTAGTGAGACATTTCATATCACGCCAAGACAGGAAGCTGAAGGTGTGCCCATAGCAGAATGTATTGCTGTGCAGTGTTTCAAGCCATATCAATAGCAGAGTGGTACAGAATATTTGAAATCACCAGAAATACACTAGTATCAGGGTCTGTTTTATCCCTTTCATATCATTAAGCATAATGTAAACAGTTAAACTCAGGGATCCACAACTTGGGCTCTCCAGATGTTCTGGGTAGCAACTCCCATAATTCCTAGCCAGCATTGTCAATGGCAAGGAAACATGAGAGCTTTAGTCCAAAACATCCTGAAAGTCACAGCTTATAGCCCCCGCCCCCAACTTTTAAGTCTACGGAGTGTGCTTACTGTACAGATGCTTGGTTTGGGGCAAGCATTTTGGGATAGTGTGATTCCTGAGCTGAATGATGCAAAATACAAAGTTATGTACACAAGAACAATTTGTCTTTGGTAGAAAGTTGGCTTCCTTTTCTTGTACACTTGTATACAAATATTGATGATCGTATTTTAGCAGGAGGATACTCCTTAAATGTAATTGAAAGTATATATCAAAGGGACAAATTACTGCAAACTCCCCTTCTTGGCCTTTTGCTGCTTTGTTGTTTCCATGGTATCACCCGTTTTGCTTTGCAGGGCATGGCAATTTACTTTATTCTATCACACCCTGGCAAGGTGTTGGTTCATATTTTTTTTAATGTACATTTACTCATGGCTCTGGAATGCATTCATTGTGTTTCTTAATTGTACTTTTGAAATTTTAACTTCCCTTTTCACAAGGTTCTACTGGACCTTAGGGAACATACAGGAGCTTACATTGAGTTTTATTCAACTATCACGTAGAGATAATGTTCTTGGAAATGTATTTCAACTGTTAAAGGGGGTTTCCATTGTCCCAAAGTGCCCCCCACATCTTTCGTAGCTAATCTGCTTGTGTTGAGTAGCCAGTTATAAATCCCTCCCCCTCCCTTCTACGTTCCCCCTTAGGAGCATGAAAGTACCTGGTAGTGGGTGATGTAGGTGCCCGGTCTAGAAATGCTTACCCTTGTTATACAGTTAACAACACTCAGTCATTAGCTACTGGGATGAGAGGGTCTGGAGACCATAGAACCGTTTAGTAGGCCATTAAGAGGGAGATAGCTTCACTGTCCTAATCCGGCACAATGTCATTGCCCAAAGGCATTGTCTGTAGTCTTATAGGTGCTTGTGATGTGCCTCTGAATAACAGTCTTTCTTTCAGGTTCCATTTAAATGCTCTGTATTTGCCTCACATTCTTTTTGTCTAGTTTGCCCCTTCAGGCGCGGTCGCTGAAGTTGGAACACTGTGTGTCTGGAATAAAAGGCAAATTCATTACATCAAAAAAATGAAGTTGAATGGGACAGTTTGTTCTGCTAATTTTATGTTTTTCCTGTCCTCACAGTTGCCCAGATGGAGTAAAAACAGCTTCGGTGAAAACCAAAGTCAGGATCCTACCAGGTAAGCTTCAACAAGATGACTGGCATTATGTTATAGTTGGAAGGGGCCATACATAGGTGGGATCCCAGGACATCTTGTGATACGTCTAGGCCTCTAAAGGGGAAATTAGAAGGGAGGGAGCGCAGAGAACTCTGATGAGTGTATTTCTCTGGACCCCTTTTTCCCTAGAGCCTTAATATGTACCCACACATACCCACCTCTTGGACCCTATGGGCATCAGGCGACTCCAGTGGCCTATAGAATATGTAGCTAGGGTGTCCATGAAAACAACATTGTTAGGCCTTGTCTTTATTAGAAGTCTACATATATCATCCATCAACACTATTTCATTTTCTTGTAGTGATCACCTAATTAGGCTTTTCTCTTTAAACTTTGCCAAAGTTTCCACCACTGCCCCTTCAAGTCTAAATGCCACAATAGAATTACGCTGAACAAAAAACATATTTATGATCTCTCCTTTTGTAATTCATACCCTGTCTTCCATTTTGCATTCCTGATACTCCATGCGAGTAGTATTTTGATCAATGAAAATACGTGTTTCAGAAGGTGATTGATTTTAAAGCTCCTCTATTGAAATCAACTCAGCAAAAATCAACAAATCCTTGTTACTCCATAGAATTAAGAGTCCTCAAACAGAAATATTGTAAAAAAGAAAACATTGGTATTGTTCTAGGGACCCAGACTTACTCCTTGGTTAGACTTATTGCAGATTTAATTAACCTCTCTCTTGGTCAGTGTGTAGCTCCATTCCCCCCCCCCAAAAAAAACTTGAATTACTTAAAAAAGCCTTTATTGGATGTGGATAAATGTTGTGTTTTGTGTTCTGAACCAGAGTGGTTTACTACCAAATTGAACTTCTTTGTGTCAGTTGCAGATTTGTGAATGCAGCACTCTGCTGTCACTCTGCAGGTCTGCAGAATTGTGCCTCTGCAAGGTGGATGTTACCATATATACTTTCTAAGGATTGTTTCTGCTCTAATTATCTGGCCACAAGTGTTTTGCCATGGCAGCTGCAGGAATCCCACCACCTTCCCCATTCCTGGCAGAATCTGGCACTCCTCCAATCAGGTGGGAAAAGTGGAGGAGGATGTTCAATATCTATTTGGTTGCATTGGAAGGCGACAAGTTTGCACTAGCCAGGAAGCAGGTGGTTTTACTCCATAGCCTTGGTCCAGAGGGGCGCAGCATCTATGATGGACACCCTGAGATGCTGAAAGGGGGAGCTGGGGATTTGGATGATTTTGCTATAGCCCTCAAAAATCTCCAAGAGCACTTTGAGCCCAAGATGAATGTGATGAAAGTGATGGTTGCGAGGCACACTTTGACAAAGAAATCAAGAACCCCTGGAAACTGTGGAGAGATTTGCAGCTCTTTTGAGAACATTAAGTCATACTTGCGAGTATGGGCCTTTGACAAATTCCTTGATTAGAGATCAACTTGTGCGATGCACCAATAGTGTCATGGAACTTATGGCCAAGTATCTTATCCTAAACAAGCCGGTGAATTGACAAGGAGTATGGAAAGACCGCCGATTACATGCAAAATATGGGGGTAGAGAAACAAGCCCATGAAGTGTGTGCCATCAAACCCAAGAAGGGAAGTGAGGGTAACAAAGAAGTCAAATGTTTCACATGTGGGAGTGCCGGGCATTTGTCGTCCAGTTTGTTCTGCCTGCAAGGAATGCAAATTGTATTAAGTGTAAGCGTAAAGGACATTTTGCCCGTGTTGGCAAGGAGGGGGCAATCAATATGGTGGAACAGGCAGCGACACGACCAGAGCAGGAAGTGGCTCATGTTTCTCAGTCACCCACTACAGAAGGGAGTGCACAACATGTGTTTGAGATCTCTGCTCTCAATGGGGGCAAGAAGGGTCTGCTGGACAGATTTACCATCAACGGGAAGGTCCTATCCAGGAAGGTGGACAGTGCATCTCCGAGGACCTTTGTATCTGGAGAAACCTTAACAAGAATATTTCGAGGTTGCATCAGAAACTGCTGGAACATGATATCCAGCCATGTGGTTATGGACAGGTTGAGATCGAACGGTTGGGTAAATTCCAAGCATCCATTGAGTACAAAGGCAGGAATTGTATTGGTGAGATTTATGTGGCAACAAAGGGATCATCCCTGCTTGGTTGGGATGAGCGGGCAAGTTTGGGCATCTGCAATCAGGCCAACCTGAGTGAGCCAGTGATGGACAAATGGGCTGTGGAGTTTCCGGAGGTGTTCAAGGATGAACTGGGCAGACTGAGGAACTTTGAGCATCTAATCAAGGCCAGAGGAAATGCCATTCCTGGGGTTCATAAGGTGCGCCCAGTGCCTCATCATCTGAGAGAACAACTTAGAAGTGAGCATGATGCGCTGCTGCAGAAAGGGATTAAAGAGAGAGTGGAAGGAACAGACTGGTTGTCCCCGGTGGCACTAGTCACTAAGAGTAATGGCAGCTTGAGGTTATGAGTTGACCTCAGGGACCTCAATAGTAAAATTTTGTTAGCTTGTCATCCTTTGCCTGTCATCTCGGAAGTGTTGGCTATTCTGGGGGAAGCCAAGCACTTCACAGTTATTGACCTATCAGTGGCCTATCACCAGGTGACACTAGCGCCGGAGTGCCAAGAAGTCATGGCTTTTGCCATCACAGGGGGCACTGAGTACTGCAGGATGCTGTTCGGTATGGCCTTGGTGGCAGTGGTATTCCAACAGGCCATAGAAAAAGATCTATAGAATAAAAAGAACATTGTAATTATCCAAGATGACGTTTTAGTTCATGCAAACTCGAGGGATTGGTGTTGAGTGTGTTGAATACTTGGGGCATCAGATTTCGACAGAGCGTGGCCTGCCCTAAGCCTAGTTTGTGGAGGCTATTTGATTAGCTCTGGAACCCAAAGACAAGGACCAGATAAGGTCATTCCTGGGGTTCACTGAATACTATAACAAGTTTGTGTTTAATTTTGCAGTGATTGTATGTGAGTTAAGTATGGCCGGTCTGAGGAGTGTAGGGATGCGTTTGTGATTATCAAGGAGGGCATATCCAACGCCCCGTCTTTGGGGACATTTTGTAATAAGAACAGAATATATCTTACGTTGGATGAAAGCATCTTTAACACAAAATGATGGTGGTAAGGAGGAATGTGTAACGGCCTTTGCGTCTAGACCATTACAGAGTATGGAAAGGAATTATTCAGTTGAGAGAGAGGCTCTTGCTGTGTTTTGGGCAGTTCTCCATTTCAAATATTTTTGTGGTGTCAACGATTTGAGGTCAGGATGGATCGCAAGCCCCTGGTACAAATGTTGTCAAGCGTCGGGCGGGGCAATGGTTCAACAAGGATTTCCAAATGGCTTTTAGGGTTGCAAGGTTATGATTTAAAGTGTGCTATTTTCCGGGCAAGAAGAATTTGGTGGTGGATTATCTGTTGTACATGCATGTTGAGACTTCAGAGAGGCAGGTGAAGAGTAATGGAGAGGAAATGGTGGTGGCCAGTATGAGGCTCTAGGTGAGGCAGAGTGAGAACGCGCTGGTAGTTAGGATGATGTGTTGAAGTCTTTTGCATAGTGGACGGTTGTAGGTTGGCCTTGAAGGGGTGTCCTGGAAAGGAAATTTGAACCATATTTTCAGGTGAAGGATGAGTTGCCTTTGCCTGGAGAGAAACTCAGGAGAGGAATGCACTTTGAAACTCCTGATAGTGCCAGGGAAACATTGGATTTGGTGCATCAGGGACATTTGGGGCAAATAGCACGAAGAGAAAGTTACGTCAGAGTTACTGGTGGCTGATGATGGATAGTTGTGTTGAAAGGAAGGTGAGGGATTGTGTTGAGTGTTTGGCTAGTGAAAAGAGCAAGGTAGTTTGGTGACTTTGCTTATTTCCAGCTCAGCCCTGGAGAAAAAGGTTGCCGTGGATGTGATGGGTCCTATTCAAGGTCTGGGCGGTGGTCTCAAGTATTCTTTTGTCATGGTACACCACCATTCTAAGTGGGTTGAGTGGAAGGCAGTGAGGCAAGCTCCAACTGTGGAGTTGGTTAAATTTCTGGAGTGTTTGTTTTTCTGCGAAGAATTTCCCATGGAGTTGTTACTGACAATGGGGTTCAGTTTCGTTCGGAGATCATGAAAACATTTTTGAGGGAGTAATCTACTGTCCATGTTCACACTGCTCTCTATCATCCCAGGGCCATAGGGTTGATTGAGCGTGACAACATATTTTTGAAGGGAGGTATCCAGTTGGCTTTGAGGTCAGGTGTGCCATGGCAAGTGGTGTTGAGGCAAATGGTGTGGGGATACTGCGCAAATTCACATTCTGTGAAAAAGGTGTTTCCATTTGTTTCCACTGCAGAGACATGAGCTAGGCATTAAGGTGTGTCCCAATTGGTTGGGAATGGTGGTTCCTGTGTTGGTAGACTGTGAGGAAATGTTGAGAGTGGTGGAGGTAGGGCAGGTGCATTATAGAAGAGTGTTTGATGATTGCTTTAAATGTAAGTGCCAAGACTGGGCTGTGGGTGATCTGGTGCTAATCAAAAACCCCAGGTTGGGTCACAGGTGTCTGGAAAGTATGTTTTTGAGACTTAAGAGGAACACAGCTGCGGGGAATAGTGTTGTCATAGTGGAAGGTGGTGAAGTGTGGTCGATGGGCAAGTTAACGCTTTTTAGAGGTGTGTCATGTTCTGGTATGGGTGTTGTTGGTGTGGAGAAGGAAGTTGGTCATGGGGTCAGAGGAAGTGAGAGAGTGAAGAGGGCTCCTATTCGCTTTAAGTATGTTGTTTGAGAATGTGTTCTCAGAGAGAGAGCTTTTTGTTAAGTGGTTCTGTTTTGGTAAGATGTCTTCACCAATTACTATTACTTGTTTGGTTTCATTTTGGTTTCATTTTGCCTATTTTCCTTCCTTTCTAATGTGTTTTGTCTTTGTTCCTAAGGTTGGATATGTTGTGTTGTGTGTTCTGTTCCAGTTTGGTTTACTTCCAAAATGAACGTTCTGTGTGTCAGTTGGGGCTTTGTGAATGCAGCACTCTGCTGTCACTCTGCACGTCTGGTAATAAAACTCTTACCTGGATACGTCTCGCCCAATATTTTCAGTACACTTAGCAGGTATCATCAAATACCTATGTTTCTGTGAATAGCAAACATTTTGGAAAAATTGGTTACCTCACAGTTACAGAACTATGTCAAGAACGGCCGATCTTGGACACATTTCAGTCAGGGTTTCATCCTAAATATGGAAATGAAACCACTTTAAAAGCAACTGACTGGGATGATATCTTATCCTAAAATGAAGAAGGCAATCAATCTATTCTAGTGCTGTTGCATCATCCCACAACATTTGACATGTTAGACCACACTATCTTACTCCCTCACCTTAAAAATATTGTCAGCCCCAAATTTAGCTCTGGACTGGTTTCACTGTCTCGTTGAAGGAAGATTTCAATCAGTCATAGTTGTCTCTTTTTTTCCAGGTCTGTTGCAATTACCTGGAGAGTTATGTAACTCTTTCTGGTGTTGTTTAACATCTACCTAGAGCCATTGATGAATATTTTTTGCAATTTCGGCCTGCATTCCCATTCCTATTCTGTTTATATTCAGGTTTACATCAGTGCAGTGGCCCCAAAGATAATTCTTCTTGACTTGATTTATGCCTTCAAAAAGTATGACATTGGATGGCTGTAAGTGGCCTCTAACTGAATCCTGAAAAAACAGAACTAATTGTCATTGGGCCCAAATACTTGCTAAATGGTCCTTGTCGACTCCCTCACCCCCACTGCTCTTCGGCTCTCCCATTACTTTTTATAGTCAAGAAACTTGGAGTGATTTTGGAGCCAGACTTGAGTTAAGCTTCTGAAATCAACAAAACAGTGAAGTCTTCAATTTTTCCTCTTAGAATACTCTGATAAATGTTACCCTACATTCAAGAAGACCAGGAAATTGTGGTAGATGCCCTGTTCAACACGCGTGTTGACTATGCTAACGCTCTGTACATTGGTATCGATTATTATCTTCTCAACCAGCTACAAGCTGTTCAGAATTCGCAAAACATCTTATTTTTAGATTGCCAAAACGTTCTTTTGTTACCTTATTTAGGCAATCCATACATTGGTGAATATTAATCAAAGAAAACATGTCAAGGTACTATGTTTATTTTTTTAGTGTGTCCATGGGTTGGCCGCCAGCATGTTTCTCATAAGATTCAAGCATATCTGCCAGTTAGGTCCCTGCACTTTCAGTATCTCAGCCTTCTACTTGTGCTACCTACTCACTACATGACCAGGGGGGTAGAACGTTCTATCTGCTGGGCCTCTGCTTGTGGAATTCATTAATAATTTCCTGCTTGCTTTCCGCAAAAGTTTGAAAACCTTTATGATGCCTCTTATGTTTTTTGCTTACAATTTCTTATGTTCCTACTGCACCTTGATGCAGTTCGTTCAGCTAGGTACTACCATGTTATGTTCACTACAAATACTCCAAATCAATCAAATTACTGGAGCCGAATGTCCAAGTCTCATGAAAGATATAACTGTTTGTTCTGTCCTGAGCTGCACAACTCACCTTGAAGATTGGTCTTAAAACATGGCTGGGAGCTCAAATTCAATTTTCAGAATGTTTATGAAATTTAGGATGACAAAAATTAATCTGGATTAAAATGTATTTTGATCCTAAAACATAGTGTAATAAGGTGTAAACATGCTGCCTCAAATTCAGGCTTATTTTACATTTTATAATTCATTAGCTCTGGGAAATTGAGCTGGCAGCTTTTTTACACCATTGATAATGCAAGCTGGGCAATCTTCCCCTCATCAGATATTATTTCTGGGGACAGAATGGTCTATTCACACCTAAGCAGCAGATGGAGAGTCTTTTGACTCTGGAAATCCAAGTCAGACTGGATGGCTACAAACATGCCTGGAGGTAGCAACTCCTGTGCAAGCTTGCCAGGTAATTTCCCTTTGAAAGGTGGTGGCAGAATACAAACTACTTACAATCCCCTCATCCTACAGCTGAAGGCCTTGGCCATTTGGTTTGGGGTTGTAACCAAACTATAAATTCGAATTAAAGGAAACTAGTTCATCTTCTATATATACAAAAGTCAAAATGTGTCTATGGGTTTGTGGCTGGATTTGTGGGTTTATGGCTTGGAGAAGCGTTGTTCCTCATACAATTCACCACCGTTTCTCCACTCTGCACCAAATTCTGCATGCTTACCTGTTAGGACCCTCTGGACATTACTGGATACATGATATTTGGATACTCAACCCTTTTCCACAGATTTCAACAAAAGTCAAAATGCGTTTGTGGCTTTGTGACCTACCAACAAAGTCGTAAACCATGTTCACAAGGAAGGGAAATAAAAACTTTATGAGAGGAGAATGGACCTGAGAGGTGAAGGGGAAGGCAGGTAGCATTCCAGAAGTTTCCAAATTTTTTCTGCATGAGGTGAAATTACTTTTCCATAGGATTTTTGTGAGATGGTGCCTGCCAGCTAAGCCATAAACCATGTTCACTGTGAAGGGAAAGAAAAAGTTTTTCTAAACAAGCCTTACAATGCCGTAAACCATGTTCACCGTGAAGGGCAATAAACATGTTTTCTGCATCAGGTGAAATTACTTTTCCAGAGAAATTTTGCGAGATGGTGCCTACCGACAAAGCCATAAACCATGTTCACTATGAAGGGAAACAAAAAATGTAGTTTTTCAACCAGTCCTGACACAAGGAACAATATTTATGGTCCCTACGGTACCTCACAAAAACACGTTTCAAGGCCTTAGCATGCACGATTTCTGAGATATTTGCACCACAATGAACTGCACCACCCCAGGGTGAGGCGGAACAGAGACCTACAGGATTATTAATTTGCAACAATTGATGATAGTGTTATCATGTCTGTCTACAGAACCTATTCAGAGAACGGGTGCTTTTGCTAGTAGTGCAATAAAATGTATGTGATCATTTGTCTCAGCTTAGGCAAGATCTGTTCCTAGAGTTTGAATTTTCCAAAAAGGGAGTCAGGGCAAAAACATGTGCTTGTGGGCCACACACAGCAAGCTTTCATGGTTTATGGAGGGTGAGGAAGTATATGCCTGGATCAGCTGAGCTTAAAGGAAGGCTTGCATGCCTTGGAATGAGCTTTGCCTGGCCAAAACCTGCTTGCCCTGTAAATGGACTAATTGCCTGCATTACCACTTGATTTGTTACCACAGTTGGAGAAGCAAATGCCTCAGCTTATCCTTTGGGACGGGTGGATTGGATCTGGCTAAAAGACCTGCCATCTCTGCTATGGATACCATTCTTCAAGTCCCATCTCTGGTCACTTTGGATTATTCAAGGTACAACATATAGTATTTTGAATGGGTTCCCTGTGTTTCTGACATGGGGTGTGATGCCATAGCTATTTCTGTGTAGCTCAGTTGCCCCCCTGGATGCCTGAAAAGTGCAGATGGACCATTGGGTGCTCCCTACATGATGCTTTCTACATATTTATGTACTTGTTGAAGATGCTAAGAAGAATAAGGAAGCATCATTAAATCTACCTGAGTTTGCTGCTTCATCCATGTGCATCAAACTTTAAGTAAATTACAACACAGAGGGATCCAGAACCATTTGCATGGCTCCTTGAATATCCCGGGCCAGGCACTGTGCTTGGAAGTGCAGAGCAGAAACTAATTACGTCTTTTTGGGTTGACTTCACAGTGGTCAATTGTCCAAAAGGTACCTGTGCAGACAGACCTGAGATCCCTTAGCCTGCCCAGGGAAGGTGTGGCTCACTGGGCACTGAAGAGGGATTTGGGGCACACAGAGCTTTTTCACTCGGATGATAAGTTCCCTCTAGGACTATCAGGGGGGTATCTGAGGCGAGGGAGTGTTGGTCAGTCGCAGCTTGCCAATAGTGACTGTGATTAAAAAGATTTTCAGGGAAATCAAGGTTGTTCTCCTTGAACCTGCAACCTTGAAGCTCTTCCTTCCTTGCAGGTGAAACTAATGCAAGTCCCACCACAGACCTGTGACTGATTCAATGAATGCACCGATGGGAGAAGGGACCGTATGTTAAACTGTTGACATTGAAACATTTCCTTATGGTTCTGTTTGCGTGTTACAATAATATATCATTATATTACATTGTATTTCCTCTATGGGAATCAATATATAAATGGTGGATGGTGATCCATTTTTATAAAACTAGCAGATCCACGGGCAATTCAGAGCCCCCCTTTTTACACCTACCTTATTTAACGAGATGCACTGGCACAAGCAGTGCCTGACTTTCTGGAAATAGGATGCTTCAATGTCAGAGCGCAAAGTGCTGTCATGACTAGTGTCATCATTGTGCCTTCGTCAAGACAGATTGGGCTGTAAGAGTGCTCATCATGCAGACTTCACCCTGACCTACAGTAAATGAAAATGTTTGGCCGAACTTTAATCTAAATTGTGAATTATGCAAGTCTTGGCAGGGGTCTTTAAGGGGTTTAGTCCATTGGTTCTTAAGTGTACTGAACTGATTTGTGATTGGGTGAATGCAATATATCTTTCTGGTGTTGAACATTTTGAACTCCTGCATGCTGAAGAATTTCAACTAGCCTTTTCCAACACATGCTTAGAAGACCAGAATAATAATATTAACACTTGCCTGTTTGGAGAGCCCAAGAATCTGGGGAAAGGCACAGGAATATTTTATATAGATATGGCTGCTAGTACATCTGGTGATACGGGCACTCAAGCTCTGATATGTTATTATATACATTGGCCCTCGTTACAAGTTTTCCTGTCTGGAATCAACGGTGCCGGTAGAACCGTACCGCTACCGTTTTCCAGACTGGCACATTCTGACCCGCGATGGCGTAAACACCATCTCTGCAAAGCAACCCCATGGTGCTACCGCACCCAGTAGCACCGTGACTGGAAGCAGTTGGTCGACTCGGCCGAGCTCCCCCATTTACCGGCATGGCGCAATACCAGGTACATTACAAGTACCACGTACATGGAAACACTGCCACAAATATGGCAGTAATACTGTGAACACTGTGCCGTAACACCAGCCCCACGGACTAGGCATTAAACAGTGGCAGGTGAGCTGCAACAAGCCCCAG
This sequence comes from Ambystoma mexicanum, assembly GCF_040938575.1. Taxonomy (NCBI): domain Eukaryota; kingdom Metazoa; phylum Chordata; class Amphibia; order Caudata; family Ambystomatidae; genus Ambystoma; species Ambystoma mexicanum. The sequence goes on from NC_090927.1 coordinate 1,065,830,304, forward strand.
GTGTGCACAATTAGGCCAGCTGAAAATGATAGGCCACTGGGAGCCTACAAAAGGGCCACACCCACACCGAAGCCACCCAGGGCTGGTCTTACACCAGATTGCACCCCAGGCGGAAAGCATCAATGGCGCCCCCCCCACTCCTGACCCCTAACAAATGCCAACCAAAAAATATGTTACAAGTGTTGTAAATTGGGTACTCCATTAAGAACCAGATAGAAATACAAATGCAATAGAAAATGCATACACTAGACACTAGGTGACAGTCTTAGAATGTTACCTATATTATGTGTTCAAAAAGTAACTTTTCTTGACTTTGCCCTTGCGAATTGAAGCACAGCGTCGGATAGATCCAGGGATTGGCCAATGTCATTTTCGATTGATAAAATAGCAAGCGATGTCAGTCTTTCATTGGCCATTGTTGATCGAAGTAGAGAGTCGTAAAGTGCATAGGCGCACCAAGTGTGTGTGCAGCTGGTGTGGTTGTTGCATGATAGCTGCTTCTTAGCGGTAGGTGTGGTGCTGAGGAGATCAGTTGAATGTGTTCAGTCTAGAGGGTTGACATCCAGACTCAGTTATGGCTGTGTTAGGCCTGAGGAGATGCTTAAGATAGCCGGTGTGTGCTGGCTAGCTGTGTTTTATTAGGATGATGAGTGGTTTGATGGGTCATGTTGGTATGAGAACAGCTTTACCGAATGTGTCATAGTACTGCTGTGTTCTAGTTGAATGGTGGTGTATAGGAGAGAGTAAGCGTAGTAATGTGATTTTGTGGTAATCAGTAAGTGTATGCAATCAGGGACAATCAATGTTGTTGGGAATACCTTCTAAATTTAACTTTTAACACAGTGACGCTATTAGGGCACATTCATTGCTGTTGGTAATACTATCTTAATTCAACTCTGATACAGTGACTCTATTAGGGGATGCTTCTAGGTTCAACTTTAACACAATGATGCTATTGGGGCACACTCAATGATGTTGGGAATACAACCTAGATTCAGAATTAGCACAGAGATGCTATTAGGGCACGCTTTCTAAGTTCTGCTTTAACACAGTGACGGTATTAGTGCACACTTTCTAAGTTCAACTTTAACACAGTGACGCTATTAGGGCACACTTTCTAGATTCAACATTAACACAGTGGCGCTATTGGGACACACCTTCTAAGTTCAACTTTAACACAGTGACGGTATTAGTGCACACTTTCTAAGTTCAACTTTAACACAGTGACGCTATTAGGGCACACTTTCTAGATTCAACATTAACACAGTGATGCTATTGCGGCACACTTACTAAGTTCAACTTTAACACAGTGAGGCCACTAGGGCACACTTTCTAGATTCAACTTTACATAGTGACGCTATTGGGGCACACTTTCTAAGTTCAACTTTAAACACAGTGACGCCACTAGGGCACAATTTCTAAGTTTAACTTTAACACAGTGACGCTAGTAGGCACACCTTCTAGATTCATCTTTGGCGCAGCGATGGTATTGGGCACTCTTTCCAAATTCAACTATAGTATAGTGCCTGTGTGTCGCTCTGTTCCCTGCCATCCTGTTCACGTGCCTGGTCTGGGCGCTTTAAAGATAACCATCATATCACATCAATTCGCTTACTCTACTATACACCATCATTCCACTAGAACACAGCTATACCCCAGATTTCTTCGGCCTAGCTGTTCACATAGGAATACGACCCCATGAACACCTCATCACCCTAATAAAACGCAGCTAGCTGAGCACATTCCGGCCTAGTTGCTCACATATGCGTTCCTCAGGCCTAACGCAGCCAGAGCCAAGTCTGGGTGTCCATCCACCAGACTGCACACATCCAACTGATATCTCCAGCACCACACCAAACGATAGGATGCAGCTACCACCCGGCAATTACATCAGCTGCAGATATCTGGTGCACCCACGCACCATACAACACAATCTTTCTCTGAACAGAACTGCGGTTCCCGAGGGCATTCAACCTACCAGCGCTTTGAGGTCATACCAATGCTATATAGAGTGCTATATAAATGCCAAGTAACATAACATTGACTACGGTCACCGAGGGCGTTCCAACCACAAAGCACAGAGTATAACCAAATACAATACTTTCAAACTGACATAACACATTTATCAAAGACACCCCACCCCACATTTCCATAGAAACATCAGCATCGAAACATTCAGGGTGCCTATAAAATCTGATTCTACTCTGTTCAAGTGTTGTACTTTCCGCGACCCTAAATACCTCCCTGCTTAAGTCCTCCAGTCCACTCTAGGTCCAACTCTGCAGAGCAGATGTTTTTCTTCCAAGCAGAGAGTGTGTGTGTGTGTGAGGGGGGAGAAGAGATCTCTTCCGCAGGAGCCTCCCTACCCATCAGTCTTGATCCGGCTCTCCAAGTTCTGGATGCTCCTAAAGACCTTCCTAGTCTCCTCCTGCCACTACATCTGAATGCATGTGTCCCATATGAATCTCGGCAGGTTCTGGTCATCCCTCGTCCAGTCTCCCCTACTCACCCCTTCATAACAGCACTTGCCCTCAGGCTCCTTTCCCTGATTAGCCTTCTGAGGCTGCCCCGTCACATTATCACCCTACCCCTGGCACTAGCCCTCATGGGAACACCTTCGCACTTGCCCAGCCCCATGGGCTCTCTACCCCTATACTATCCCTTTTCCCTGCCCTTCTCCCAGATACCGCACTTGCCAGCTCCGAATGTCACAAGGCATAGGACAGTTGTTTTCCACCTCTGCCCACTGTCTTGTGGCGACTGGAAACACTTCCTACTGTATAGGCGTCATACAAATGTCCAATAAATAAATAAAAGCTTGGTTTTGGTCATGCCCCTTAACATCCAAAGGGACAGACATGAGCAAACTGGAATGAAAGGCAAAGAGTATTGGGCAAAGCCAACTGTTTTGGCATTGGCGAGGCACTGCTGCAGCGGTATGAACATCAATGGTGTGTAAAACTTGCACACAAGCCAAGAGTTGGTTTTGCCAATGCTGGTTTTTAACAAGCCTTCAGTGAACGACATGCATAGCGCTTCTAAAGAGTGGCCCGTTTAGTATTGAACTCAGTTGACTGCTTTGAAAAAACACCAGCAGGCACTTAAAGCACAAAGTCTGATAATGATCAAGTTAGCTCAAAGAAATCCGAGGATTGTGCTTTGGGATGGGAGGAGCAGGAAGTGGGTGGGAATGGCCATAGGGATTAGCATGGCCAGTCAACGGGATGGTCCAAACACTGACAAGATGTGTGCCCCTGAGAAATGTGTGTGCCAATGCACCTTTTTCACTCATCCTCTTGGCAGTCATTGCCCCTTCCCACTCATCCACTTGCCATTGCCACCTAACGCATATCCACTGCCACGTCTGTCTCCACTGCGGACCTTTCCCATAGAGCACCCACCTGTAGACCATTGTCCTCTCACACGTACCCAAGGACCATTGCCCCTTTGCAGCCATTTACAGGCCATTCCAATTGTGTGAGTGGCAGCTGCGGAGGAGAGTTGTCATGTTGTCCGTTGCACAGTGTCTGTTTCAGTGCACAGGGCTAGCCTTGCTTTTGTCGGGCTGTCACTTCGAGCACTTTAAGTGATTGCACTCCTGATAAACAAAAGAGCTCGTTTCACACCTGTAAGCAGAGGTGGTATGCCGCTAAAGTTTCACTGCTCTGTTTTCTGCAACTAGTAATTTAAGAGTCGATCAATCAGTGGTGGAAATGGAAAAAATCTGGTGGGGGATCCCACAAGGCCCGGGACGGGGGCAGAGATTTGGGGGTGGGCGGTGTCTGAGAAGGCAGCGTTTAGAGGGGGCAGAGCTGGCAGGTGACCTCCGATTAAAGGAAATGTCCAAAATAACAGTTTAAAACAGCACTATTTCTTTCATGCTGCTTCTTTTTCAAGCTATATATCAATTCCACTTTAAACCACTTCCATGGCGCTGGTGCACCCAAAATATGATATCATTACCACTTGAAAACCGTTGGGGTCCCATCATCTGATAAGGTGTGAAGGCAAGCAACAAGCGGTGGAGTAGGGCTTGCAGTCAGGATTAAGCACAGAGCCACACTGAGCCTCGTAAACCCTTTCAACTAAAAGAATTGAAAGGCCCTGCCACTATACCTATATGAAGGCTAGCCATAGACACCACCTACCTTGGCCCAGTGATGCCATGTCCCGGACTATTGGAAAAATTGGTGCCAGGCAAAAAAGTAGAGGCCACGGTTAGGGAGTTGGCAACCCATGGTGGTGTATGGACCAGACAGACACCGTTGCATGGGGAAAGTCTGCCATGCCCCTGGACCATCCTAAGGGGCTGAGAGAAGGATCACTGGGAACAAACACAAGGAGCCCTGCTGTTGGCAATTGCTTCCCTGCAATGGTAAGCAAAGTGCCCTGTTCCCACTAACTTGAGTGGAGTCAGTGCTAAGGAGCGGACAGGAGACCATCACAAGGCTGGAATACAACACTGCATGCAATTACAAAAGCTTTATTTTTGTTCTCTTATTTTACTGCAGAACGTAAAACACCCAGCAATCAGTGGTCAAAGTGTACGGAAATAAGTAGTGGAACTATGTTCCCCTACTGGCCTCCACCGCTCCCCACAAACCCCAACGACATCCCCTCGCCCCCTCCCACGCACAATACAAACCACAAAACACATGTGCCTGCTGTTTAGGGAAATGTTCAGTGCAGTGCACTGAAAGTGCAAGTTTCAACTTCATCCTACACTATTTTAAAGTGGTTTCATTTTAAAATAGGCATAGGAACCCAGAATTTTGCATTAAAAGCAATGCCCTGTGCGAGCACTGAGCACAAAGAGTAATCTACTCTGTGTGCACTGTCCTCGCACAGGGCAGAGATCTGCCGGGCCCACGAGGGCTCCGAGCAGCACAGACCCCACCTTTGCAGGCCCGGCTGTGGTGTTGTGCCTGCATGAGGAACTCATAGTGACAGTGCAGGAGGACAGCCTTCCTTAAGAAGGCCTGGCTGTTCCAGTGTCCTGCTGAAAGACAGGATCTGTCTAAAGATCCCCCAGTTTTCCAGTTGACAGTGCACAAATCAGCACTGGTTTTAGCAGTGTTAATGCAAACAAATTATTATTTCGTGCTAAGGAGTGCTACATAATTACAGTGAAGGCAGTGCTCAATAACTAGCCAGTTAGGGCATCAACGTGATGTAAACTGTGTGGAAATAGTAGAGTTATTTCATTCTGTGAACAAAGGAATAAGAAATGCCCTTTGGCAGAAAGGTCCGCGGACCGCGTTGATTAAGTGTTTGGTCAGGTTAAAGGTCTCCTCCACTCCATTAATGAAAGCCCTTCCTCTGACTTAAGCCGTGTCAAGGCCTTAGAGGCCACCAGCCCATTTATTACCACGGGTGTTTTTCAAAGAGCTTGCTGCATGTCTAAAATGCGAGATGTATTCCTTTCTCCGACACATTATGATCAAATGCGATTTCTGAGCTATTGCCATAAGTTGACCTTTGCCGCAATCACACACATATCACTTCTAGTGCACATATGCCGTGATTATGCCGTGATTGCGGTCGTCCGACTCTGGGGCATGTTGTTGTTCCATTAATGCAGCACCCTGGGTCCCTGGCCGTGTGTCTCGGGTGCTGTATTAATGGAACAACAACATGCCTGAGAGTCTGATAATACAGCACCCGAGCCGTATTAGCAAAAAAAATGTATTATAGTCACACTTGCACTCGCCCACCCCAACCTCCCAACCTCCCAAGCGCCCAAACACAGTACAGACTGTACTTACCTGATAGTGATGCATGTGCATCCACACTCGCTCGCTCCTGTTTTTGGAATGGTGGGGCCACGGGGGGCTGACAACAACGCCAGGCAGCCAGCCAGCCCCAAGCTATCAGTACACAGACGTTCACATAGCCTGAGGGGAACGCCGCACCTGCGCCCATGGGCCTGCCTGGCGGCCTGGCGCCAGCGCCACCGGGGCCCTAAAGTGAAAAAGCAACAGACAAATGTTGCTAATTGCATATTTATTAGTCTGTCAATTGCACTTTGCTGCTGACCTGAGGGCAAAGGCCAGCTTGTAGCAGTGCTCACTGCTCGCTCCTAATAACACATCAAAATCAGGATGCCATGGGGCGCCCCCTAGAGGCTGATTGATGTCAGGCAGCCGCCTCAGCTGCCTGACACAAAGACCCTTCCAACACAACCATGCTGTCAGTCGCCCTAGCAGCAACTGGGATAGGGCACCTGCAAGAAGCAGTGGAGATAGAAGCAGCACTGAGGCAGAGGAGGAGGCGGCGTAGGTGCAGGAGGCAAATGAGGAACCTGGTGGCCATCCCAAACATCGATGTACAGCAGGCACCACCCCGCAGGCAGCCAGCAATACCCCTCATCAGGGTCTCACCCTGGAACCTGACCCCAAGTCAAATACATACATTATACCGGCTCCACAGGGCCACAATAATATCAATTCTCACACTCATTGAAGAAGACATCAGCAGCAGAATCTACATCCGCACTGCAATCCCACCCCTGCTTAAGGTAGTGTCTGTACTGCACTTTCTTGCCACTGGAACCTATCAGCACACTGTTGGGGAGCTGCACGGGCTGCCACATCCCTGTTTTTCCAGGATACTCTTGCAGGTACTGGATGCGCTGCTGCGCCATGTGTCAGACCACATTGGCCTACCCTGTACCCCTGCCCAGGTCAATGCCACCAAAATGGCCTTCCATGCCCTTGCCGGCATGCCCAATTGCATAGGCACATTAGACTGTACGCATGTGGAGTTGACTGTCAGACATGCAAATGATGGGGTGTATCGCAATCAGAAGCAATTTCACTCACTGAACGTGCAGATGGTCTGCGATGCCCAACAAGTCATCACGCATTGCTGTGCATGTTTCCCAGGATCCACACACGACTCAATGGTATTGCGATACTCCACGTTGCCAGGGTACATGGCACATTATGCTGGTCAAAGGACATGGTGTACAACTGCCAATGCATGACCCCTTCGTAGTTGGGGGGGGCGATAGACAAGCACCACAGTGTCACAAGCTGTTGGGTGAGCAGAACTGCCAATTCATGACCCCTGTGTAGTTGGGGGGAGGAGGGGAATAGACAACCACCACAGTGTCCCAGGCTGTTGGGTGAGCCAATGTATGCCCCCTGTGTAGTTGGGGGGTGGGAATAGACAAGCACCACAGTGTCCCAGGCTGTTCGGTGACCATAACTGCCAATGCATAACCCCTGTGTAGATGGGGGGGGGGAGAATAGACAAGCACCACCGTGTCCCAGGCTGTTGTGTGATCAGAACTTCCAATGCATGACCCCTGTGTAGTTGAGGGGGGAATAGACAAGCACCACAGTGTCCCAGGCTGTTGGGTGAGCAGAACTGCCCATGCATGACCCCTGTGTAGTTGGGGGATGGGGGAATAGACAAGCACCACAGTGTCCCAGGCTGTTGGGTGAGCAGAACTGCCAATGCATGACCTCTGTGTAGTTGGGGGGGGGGGGAATAGACAAGCACCACAGTGTCCCAGCCTGTTGGGTGAGCAGAACTGCCAATGCATGCCCCCTGTGTAGTTGGGGGGTGGGATAGACAAGCACCACAGTGTCCCAGGCTGTTGGGTGAGCAAAACTGCCAATGCATGACCCCTGTATAGTTGGGGGGAACAGACAGGCACCACAGTCCACACAGCTTACCGCTGCAACTGCCAAATGACACTATGCCATGTCACGGCAATGCATACCCTGGCCATCATTAGGAATACCATAGCCATGGAGTGGCACAACATGCAATGTCAACATGTGGTTGTGAGTATCTCCCCGGGTGAATAAACATTAGCTACACCCATGTGCACAATGGGTGAACCTCGTGCTGTGTGCAGAAGTCACCTCGTTGGTCTGGTCTGCATCTGCCTGATACAGATCACCCCTGCACCTTACATTACATGAGACAATTAGCACATCTGAACACATGCACATTGCAATGATTGAGACAAGTGCTTGCCTACCATCACTTCACAAATGTAACCATCAGACAAAACTGACTCTGTAGGAATGTGTGACCCAAGTGTGCAGAATAGATATGTCCAACATATGAATACCAGATAGGACATCTGTGGGTTGTAGTGATCGCTGTGCTGATTTCATGCAGAGAGTATAGACATGCTATCTGATACAAACAATAATACCACAAACACTAACATGTCTCCTCACTGTCACTCCCATGCAGGTGATGCCAGATGTGCTATCAAGCATGGCTTATGATGCCCATCCGACGGCCACGGAACAGGCATGAGGAGGCCTACAACTGGGCACACATACAGACACGTGGTGTGATAGAGGGGAACTTTGGACTGCTGAAGGCCAGGTTCTGCTACCGCAGCCGATCAGGCGGCGCATTGCAGTACAGCCCGATGAAGGTAGGCAAGATTGTGCTGGCATGTGCCATGCTGCACAAACTGTGCAAACGCAGGAACATTCCACTGCCCCGGACATTGAGGCAGCAGATGAGGATGACTATGACGATGATGATGATGGGATGGGTGCACAACCAGGCCGGGGTGTATTGATGGCCTACATGCACGGGGAGCACCCATAGAAAATGTTTTCTGATCAACTCTAAATGCACATGCTGCACTACAATTTGTGACACTTACATTAAATGACTACAACACACACGAAAGGAGATTGTCCACTCGTAATTTGCATTTGCACACCAGTATATTAAGTAATTAACATATGGAACAGGTGTAATTAGGTATAATGTCCCCACGTGACCTCCCACCTCCCCAATTTACCCACTCACCGACCAGGCCCCAACTAACAAATCCCACTATGGACCATCCCCACCTCCCAAACGTACCCATCCACCGACCAGGACCACATCCCAACATGTGTGACTTCTATGTCACACTGTAAGCCCTATTTTTTCCCATGCTTGGGCCCATGATTGTCCGTTCCAGTTGCTCCAGCAAGCCGCGATGACCTCCTCCTGGTGCTGCTGGTCACAGAGCTCATAGGAGTGCTGGTGGCAGAGGGAAAACCAGGGTTTGGTGGGGGTAGGTGGCCCATGATGGCCTGCAGCGGCAGCGATATCATCTCTACAATGTTGTTTGGATGTTGTTGCCCTCTCTAACCCTTCTCGACAACACCATGTTGGTAGTGGCAAAACACCCTATTGCGCGTGATGGGTGCTGCACGGAGGTCGCGTTGCTCTGACGCTGCAAACAAGCCTCCTTATGTTGGAGCCTTGACTCCTGACGCTGTTGTTCCACCAGTTCAGTCAGCGTGTTCTTACACTCTTCAATGCGCTGTAGCCGGATGATAAATTCCTGAAGGGATGGTGTAGGTGAACGCATTGGACTGTGCAGTCCACTCGGGCTGAATGTGCCCAGCTGCTCAGGTGTGGAGGTGCACCCCTCGTTCCCTGACCCTGGTGCCTCAGTGGCCTGATGGCCATGTGCGCTTTCCACGTCATCAGATTCTTCTTGGCTTGGTGGTGGTGCAGCACTTGCAGGTGCACTTGGAATGGCAGAAGGGGGATTTGCTGGCGGTGCATGCTGGTCTACAGGCGGTGCCGGGATGGGGGTCTCCAGAGGGCGGTGCATCGGCATCGTAGTCGCAGCATGGGTGCTGGAGGTTCTAGCAGTGGCTTGCTGTTGTGGCCTCTGACGACAGCCACGTTCAGTCCCCCTTGGCATCGACTGTTGACCCCTGTGACTGTCAGATGATGATCCTGTGGGGGATTGTAAGGCATGCCATTAGTGGTGTCACAGGGTGTGTATGGGACAATCACATGCAACACACTCCTCATACTTCATCTAGTTGCAGGTACATGTATTAATGGGTGCTGCGCTCAGGTGTGTGATTCAGGGGTTGCACTCGTTTGCACACCATCTGGCTGTCCAGTTGGTGGTGTCCCATGGGGGTGCTGGGTGTGGTAGGGTTGATGGAGACTGTGCTATGTGGCTCTGTGTGACTTGCTGGGTGGGGGGGATAATTGGGGATGTTGGGTGTGATAGGGTTGATGGGGACTGTGCTATGTGGCTCTGTGTGCCTTGCTGCAGGGGGTTCATAGGGGTGCTGGGTGAGGTAGGGGTGATGGGGACTGTGCTATGTGGCTCTGTGTGCCTTGCTGGTGGGTAGAGGGGTATACCTTCATTCACATTCATGTGTTTGCACTCTATGTACTTATGAGACTCGCCAGGTGTGTCTGCTCTGGCCTCCGCTTCGCCTATCTCCTCAATTCCTTCAAGGTGCAGCAGGCTGCTGCACCTCACTTCCCACGGTTGCAGCTCAGTGGGGAATGTGGTCCCCCCTCCTGTGGCACAGCTTTCCTGTCTGTGGGCTGGCAGCAGGTTCCTGACCCGCAGCCACAGGTTGTCCCGCCTCTTATGGCAGTCCTTTACTGTCCGCCCAGTCACCCCCACAGCTGAGACCTTCTGGGCAGCCTCAGACCATATGGCCTTCCTTCTCTGCAGCGTGGAGCGCCTCTGGTCTGCGCTGACTAGTTCTTCAGCATTCTCCACTATGTGCTCAACAAACACAGTGAGTTCAGCTTCACTGAACTGGGGTTTCCGCTGCCGGATGGCTGGGATGCTTGATGTCATCTTCCTGAAGGATTTTAGCCAGTCACAGGAGCTGTGGGCCTTGTGGTTCCAGAGGAGTGCAGTGAATTGTGATTTATGTAATGGCCGCCACTCTCTTTCCGGTTTTCGCGATCACGGTATTTCTGATGCCGGTATTTCTGCTTCCGCTGATACCAGCATGGCCGTGGCGGATACAGATGTACCGCTGGCATTTCTCGCGGTGCATCCATCTCTGTGGGTGTTACTGTGATGGTGGTGGCACCGGTTCTGCACTGTGCTGAGGCGTGAGGCCGCCAAACCGTAATACGTCCTTGTTTCTACATCCATGCAGTCATGGAATCGGTGTTACCTCTATCACGGTAACACCGGATTCCAGACCAGCAAACTTGTAATGAGGCCATTGAGTCTCTATTTACATCTGATGGGAAAGGAAGTACAATGTAACACCACATTGAACAAGATATGATCTAGTGGGAGGGGTAAGGAGTGCTTTTTATGGACTATGCTCATATTATAGGCTGTGGGTGGTGGGTGGTACTGCTTTACCTATACTTCTTTTTGCTTTCTTTTCTATCTAGTTCACCTGATCTAGTAGTTAATCCAATTGTAATCGTCAACACAGTCTTGGTATCCCCGAACCTTTTTTTCCTGTGAACATTTACTATTTAGCATTTATATCATTCAGAGAATGTATTTATTTGTTATTTTTAATTTTTATTTATCTATTCCCTTATTTATTTACTTTTAGACTTGTAAGTCAAAACATATTGTATGTGTTCAGTTGTGTACCTTGTTTCTGGCACTAGTCCTTTGCAAGTAATATTTAGCTGCTTGCCAATCATTTCAGCAAAGAAGACAGTAAAGTAGAATTTACAAACAGTGCCTTTATTACCAAGTGTGCCCTTTGTGTTGACACGTGTTTCTACCTATTCAATGTCTTTTTCAAAACTCTGCGCTTATAACGTATCTATTTCTATCATTGAGGATAGGTATGGGATGATTGTATTAAGGCATGTGTGGGGTACAATCCACGGGTTCTGAACTAAGTGGCGTGGTCGCTGTGTTACTGCAGGATCAGAAAGCCTAATGGCGTGCCGCAAGGTTGAATACATACTACATATTACCTGCAATGGACTAGCACCACAAACAAGGTACCCAACTTAACTCATGCTTGCCACGTTAAGGTTTTGGGTATACCTTATCGGTACCTGGGGCAGCTAACGTCCTTAGCTTTGGATTAACAATGCATAAAATAACTTTGACCAACGATTGGCGCAGAGTGAGCAGAGTTACCCAGAACTTAAATCTCACACAACATGTTGTATCATTCACTTATTGTTAATCTTTCTTCATAAACCTAACATGGAAACCCATAACTCTACTGCAGTGATCAGACACCTTAAATTGGTCTCATGGAATGCATATGTATATAGCACTGTCAGACTCAATAATATTTTATCCTGTTTGAAATCTATGACTTGTGATATAGCTTTTTTGCAAGAGCCCGCCGCAATGATGCATAGGCAGGAAAACTTAAAAGCAACTGGCTCTGCCAAAGATTCTACTTTACATTCAATACCAGGGCGAGGAGTGTGTCCATTTTATTTCTGAAAAATGTTCCTCTCAAAATTAAATCAAGCAATAAAGACTCTGAATGAAAACTTGTCTGTGTGAAAATCACGCTCCAGAACACATAAATCCTACTATGCTGTATTTTCTGCTCCCAATTCTGATGATTCTTATATCTTTATGAGCTTGCAAATTACATGCAAGGCTATGATGCTACTTCTATCATTCTTTATCACGGTGCTGGACACCTTACTAGATTGTTCTATTTCACTTAGAATTTGACACACAACAAGAAGTAAAAGAGAGCTAGTCAATTTCATTGACAAATTTCATTCTGCAGATATTGCAGGTATCAGTCTGGGACAGACTACAGCTTTCATTCCGCTTGTCATGGTGGTTTTTCCTGACTTAACTTCTTCCTGACATGGGGTCGAGCAACCTCAAACTGTTATAATACAGAAATAGGTACAATTGCAGTGACATACCATGCACCAATATCTTTGTGTCTAGCTCTGAGGTACACACTTGTTAAATTGTTCCATTGGAGGATGAACACACCCCTAATACAAAATGAGATAGCAAGAGAAGAAATGGTTAAGGAAGCTGACAATTTAATCGAGCGAATATGAACAGAAGGCGTATCCAGTTCAATCATATGGGAAGCTTTCAAATACTATATATGAGAACTGATAATGAATATGACTGAACACTGTAGGAGGAGAAAAGAAAGGGAAATGGAAAGTCTGTACAAAGAAGCTGAAATAATTAAATGCTACTATATAATCACGAAAGATCCAACTCTTCAGGCTGAACTTAGAAAGAAAGAATATGAACTGATCAAGATTATCTCGGATAAGGTTGAATATGACATATTCAGAAGCCAGTTGAATTATTTAGAACAGGGGGAGGATGTCACCTCCTTGCATATAGGCTTAAAGTAGAAGATAGTAAAAGGGTCATTGCGACTATCAGAAATACTGGGGTGTCCTTTGTATGACCTCAGAAGGAATTAATGGCAAGTTCAAGAATCACTACAAAAACCTTTACATTTCTAAAGCAAAGTGTGATATCCTGTTGTACATTTCATCTCTGAAACTGGATTGTCACGGCTCACCAAGGATCTTGCAAGCAGACTGCATGATGCAATCCCAAAGGGAGAAATGTGCTCTGCAATCCTAGGTCTGAATACCAATAAAACACCCAGAATGGCTGGACTACTAATAGAATGTTATTGTATTTTACCCAATTCTGCCATTTAACTTCTCCATTAAATGTTCACTGAGTTTCTTGGATCAGGCATCTTACCAGATACTCTCATAGATGCCTTAATCACCGCCCTCTAGAAAAAAAGACAAGCCTCCAACGTTCTGTGCTAGCTACAGGCCAATCAGCCTGATCAATGTTGATTGTAAAATCATGACCAAGAACCTGTGGAAACACCTGGAAAAGGTGATGCCCTTCATAGTCCATGAAAACCAAGCAGTTTTTTTTTCAGGGAAGGCATGTTGCAGACAATATGAGGAAATTGCTGCTGGCACTGGAACGCGAACAGTGGGCCCCTAATCCTTTAGCCACAGTATCTCTGGATGCAGAGATGGCATTTGATAGGCTTGAATGGAGATAGCGGTTTACAACCCTGAAGCTACTAGGGTTTGGACCAACGTTTATACGATGGGTGACCCTAGTTTACACAGATCCTTCTGCCAGTTTTCTTACCAATGGCTTTGTCTTAAGAAAGATAGGCCTTCAGAGGGGTACTAGACAAGGCTGTGCCCTCTCACCCCTATTATTCATCATTGCAATGGAATCCCCAGCCATTATGCTGTGGAAGAATGGATATGTTCACTGATTCTTTTGTGGAGGAGAGTCAAGGAAGATTTGGCTATATGCAGATGACCTTCTGGTGGTGTTGCAAACCCCTGATGCGAGCATGTCCTCCATTATGCATGTGATTAAAATGTTCTCCAGCATCTCAGGCTATAAGGTTAATTGGAGCAAATCAGAGATTCTGCCAATCTCTCCATCCTGAATTAAACATCTGGTCAATGAATGGAACTTCATGTGGTACCACACTAAGATGAAATCGCTGGGAATCTGCATATTGCAAGGGTGTTGAATAAGGAAGCTGACACAAAGGTGACACGGTGGTGGTTATGGACTTTTATTTGTGCATAAAAAGGCCCTCACTATCCCTATCTTCTAGGAGGGGTTTCCCTGCCCCAAAACCAATACTAAAGGGTCTGTCAGAATGTCTGTCAAATAAAACTCCACCATCCTCTCTCACAAACTACTTCTATCCCTCACGCTACAACTAAAAGTTAATTCTTCAGGAGAATGTCTCCCTTCTCCTGATGCTCAGATAGTGTTTAAAATAAAGTTCTCTCGCGACAAGAATGCCAGGGGGAATAACTCCCTTCCCCTGGCTTGTGGGTTTCACACATTTGTGTTCATACAATTCCACATCCAGGAGAATTGCTCCCTTCTCCTGGTATAGATCTATACAGTTTTCAATAAAGCCAGGGTGAATGACTCCCTTCACCTAGCGTCTCTATCACAACTCCCAGTTCGGAACTAGGAGAATGAATCCCTTTTCCTGGTAATTCTTGGCACAGTTTACAAGGCCATGGGGAATGACTCTCTTCCCCTGGCGTCTCTAGCACAATTCCCATTTTGGAGCCAGAAGAATGAATCCCTTCTCCTGGTATTGATTGGCACAGTTCACAGCAAAGCCAGGGGGGTGGTTCCCTTCCCCTGACATCTCTAGAATATGTTCCAAGAGCTTTAGCCTCTTCTCCAGGAGAATGACTCCCTTCTCCTGTTGTCTAAAAAGTTATTTCTCACAGTCTTCAGCTTGATGTACACTTTGCCACTCTGATTTCGTGTTAGCAAAGTCCCAAATCCATCTTTGCTGATCACTGTTCTTAGTGCCACCACTAAGGAAGTTCTCTTTGTTTGCTCGATTCACTTTTGTTAGGGTCCCAGACCATGCGATGAGGAAGCTCTCCTCGGATACTCATTTTACAATTGTTTGGGTCTCCAACCTATCTCTGGCGGTCAGTGGACTTATTGTCGCCAATGCAACAAGGAAGCTCTCCTCGGATGCAGGCTTTGTACTGGCTAAGGTCTTTGAACCATTTCTGGTAGCCAGTGGGCTTATTGATGCCACTGCGACAAGAAACTATTCCTCGGATGCTGAGTATACACTGATTAGGGTCTCCTACCTGTCTTTGGTGGTCAGTGGACTTATTGTGCCACTGCAACGCAGAGGTTCTCCTTGGGTGCTGGGTATACAAGTGTTAGGGTCCCAGACTGTCTGGCACTCTCTGTGACCCTGTGCACTCTCCAGGTCGCTCATGCCTCCTGTTACTTTCTGAGGGATTGCAGCACGCCACCGGGTCTGCCTGGGACTGCGGTTCTTCTCTCTGATGCACAGGGCTTCTCTCTCTGGGTTCCAAACCAGCACAGCAGCTCTGCGCTCTGATATGTTGCTTGACTCTTCTCTTCTGCTTTGCGTTTGGCTCTATGTCAGCTGAACTCACAGAGAACTTCTTCCATGCTTCGCCGGTATCCTCCGTTCTTCTACGACTCTGTTCTGCCATGCAGCGTTTCAAACTCACACTAGTTTCCGCACCTGTTGCTTCTTCCGGCTGGGTGTGACAGGTTTGTTAGTCCATCGTCTATACTTATACAATATACAATATTGCCAGTCCCACCTGGCATATTGTAAACGTCCTTTGTTTCGGTTGATAACTTAATCCCCATGCCTCCTCGGGGCCACCTCCTACCAGTATTAGTTTAGTCAATGACCTTCATGTCTCCTGTGTCCTTATTCATCCTAATACCTTTGGCTTTAGCTTCATCCCCTGTGTTACAGCAATACAACCAAATTCTTGAGCATTGAGGTTTCAATCCAAGAACTACTGACTTTTTTGTCAACTCCATTGTTAGAGTCGTATGGCTCAAATGTGTACAGACTATTCCCACAAGAATCATACTGCGTGGCTCTCACACATTTAATTAAAAAATTTGCGACATGTAACTAAACAGAATTATCCCAATACCACCCATATCTGGGTAATATCTTTCTCGAAAGCTTATCAACAAACTGAATGTTGCATACCCTCTCACTTTTTGCTAGGAGAATTAGGATCGCTTCATTTTCATTGCTGTTGTACTGTTTCATTGATTGCCTATATTTTGTGTAATGTTTTATATTGATCAAATTCAAGTCTCGCAAGATTTTGCTTTATTAAAATGACTAATTCAATGGGTAACTTTTCCAACCAGTTTTGGTATCTGAATACATGTGCCTGTGGGTCAGCAAGACTTTGTCCGGTTCCATGTCATTTTGCCGACGGTAATTACTTTGAAGTAATTTACTTTGAAGTAATTACTTCGAAAAAAATAACAGCATTTTTAATTATTTTTATTTGGTGCGGTCCTTCCCCCCAAGCCGTCCCTTCCCCTCCACTAGTAGCCATACTCTAAGCCCCTTCCCACAATTTTAATCATTTAACCCACAACTCCCTGTATAATTGGAAGTGTTTTTGAAGTAATTACTTTGAAGTAAATTACCTCAAATTAATTACTGGTGGAAACACCACGGGATCCCTTTGTCCTACACACCAGTTTGGAAAACAAAGCAAACACTTCTTTCTCATTTTCTCATGTTTCCATTGATTAATGGTCACTACCATAGGAACTCATTGGTCCTCATTACGAGGTTCGAGGTAACCATGGCGCATTTAGCGACATGGTTGCCTCCTTACCGCATACCGGGCACAGGTTCCTCAAATGAGGACTTACTGGGCCATGCCAACCTTGGCGGACCCGGTAATTCCTCGTCCGAGGAACCCGGACCCGGTCCATCCCCATTCCCATTCGAGCCCACATAGGGCTCAATGGGAATGGGGAAGGAGCTAACAACGGAGTTAGCTCCCTGGTCTCCTCGCGGGACCCGGTAAGGAAGCCTGGTTTTACCAGGCGCCCATTGCGGGTCCCGCGAGGAGACCTCGTAATAGGGCAGAATGGGTTTACCCGCACCGCACCATTACCGGTGCTGGTAAACCCATTCCGCCAACCTCGTAATGAGGGCCATTTACTGCTAATTGAAAACATTTAAAATAATTTTTCTTGGGCTTCCATTAGAGTGTTTTCTCCAGATTGCATACATTAAGTACAGAATTAAAGTGTCTTGGTGTATGTGGTATTTAGATAACAAAAATATGCATTCCTGTTTAAATTTAGTGTGGACAATAGGTCTAGTTATTCCTACATTTCTAGGATTAAATCTTAACCTTGCTCATTGGTTAATCCAAGAGGTGCCATGATGGTCTGTTGGTTTGCCCTTTGGGAACCCTCCTCAAAATGGGCAATTACTGGAGTTCCCTTTTTCTCCTAAATTGGGTGGCAAGGGACAGTGACTTCTTTTATGGGAGGGCAAACTGGGCACGTACCCGGGCCCCCATCCTGGGATGCTTATGAAGGGAGACTCCACCTGTCCTTGACTTTGGAGGGAGCCCGGGCCAGGCATGTGTTGTGCTGTGTAACGTTCATAATTGATTGGACAATGGGCACATGGGGACATCAGACTGGGCTGCGGGAAGAAGAGAGTGAGACATGTGCCAGGCTCCACTGCAGTGATGAGAAAAAGCTTCAATAATGTTGAGCACGTCCTTGATGATTCTGCTCTGTGCTCTGCCCCTCCCTATGCCCCAGGCATATCAAGAGTTAAACCAATCACAGCTCATTTTATAGGCCCCATGATCCTTCTCAGTGGAAGTATGTCTGGCTGGAGCCTGGAACAATGCTGACAAGAAATAAACTATTTTGATTGATGAGCCTCATGTGCTGTCCTGGCTCTGCCTCTACAACCCATCAGCCAGTCAGGAATCAAAAACCTGTTGCCATGGAACTTCCGTCAGCCAATGGTATTCAGTCAGCTTCTGACTTGTTCTGGACAAGTCTCTTTTATGCAGTGCAAAGTCAAACTCAGCCCTAGACCCCATGTGCTCTTCTGAAGTTTGCACCTCCCGAATTTCATACCCAAACCCGGGGTCCCCTGACGAAGTCCTCAAACCGGAGCTCTGTCAGGTATGTAGCAATCCATGTGTGTGTGTTTATGAGGTGTTATTTGTGTAAGCGATGTCATTCCAGAAAACCTGGACATTAACAGTAAATTTTACATTTCACTGCTGCTTGGTTTGTCAGTCACATGAGAAAAGTACACTGTGATGGTTTGGCTTGGAGCTTTTTTAACCATTTGCAGGTTGATGCTGTTTAGCATGTTTTGAAAACCCTTTTCATGTATATGCTGTTTTTGAGGCTGATGCCAGTGACGACATGCAAAACTAGTGGTAGTTTGCTAAGTTGTGTTCAGCCTCTCTGCTCGTGTTGCTTTAAATGTAGGCAGCTCAGCTGAGACAGGCTTTGGTGAACATTTTTCAGACCTGAGTGTGTGGTTTCTCACTGTTGGGGAGCATTTTCATTTTAGTGCTCAATTCCTCCCACCTTAGAGACTCCCAGCTCTTTTGCTGGACTTTAGGACTTTTAATTTTAATCCCGGAGTGAGTGAGCTCTTTTTCTCACTACCTCATGTGTTTTGACCTGATTTGGATTGTGTGTTTCCTTTGTTTTTAGAGTCTAACAAACTCCATAGGCATCTACTTTTTGTATGGTGAAACACAGCACCATTCGGTGCAGTGTCACAGAGAAATCCTTTAGATTTCTCATAAGGTTTAAATACATTTTCTTGTGTGAATAACTGTTCCTAAGAATAGTAAAGTGAAATTGACTTTACTTACCCTTTCTGTTTGTAGGTCCAGCACAAACCATCTCATGTGGAGTGCTGGGGGATACTTAGTAGCCCCTTTTCCTACCTACTTATGTAACTTTTTAATGTTACCCTCACTACTTTAAATGACTGGTGGTAGTGGTTTAATTTTCCCACCAATTTTTTTTTACCGCAAGCTGAATCCTCAGCTGCAGTATAGCACCAATGAGTGATAATTTTGTCCAAATGGCCGGGTCTTCTTTTTTTGCCATTTTCTGTTTGTGAGGTCTTTTTTGGGTTTTACTCTGCGCGCCAAGCCAGGTTCGAGCCCTTTGTTTGTTTTGCATTTTCCCTCTGGTTCCAGTATGTCTGGAAGGGCAGGAAGTGAGGCAGGTTCCCGAAACTCCCCTGTCCTTTGTCTTTAGGAATGCCTGAATGCCCCAGTCCTGATTGGCTGGCTGGCTGTCGTTCAGGACAGCCACCTTGCTGTTTGAGTGACAGCTAGACTGTGCATGAATGGGAGAAACCTGCTTAAAAGGTGAGAGTTCTGGGACTGAAGAAAGAGTCGACCACTGGGAAGAGCAACCTCACAAAGAAACCGTGAACGAAGCTTGCTGCATCCTCCTGGACCGTTGAACTGCCCAGTGAAACCCTGCTGCTGTGCTGAAACTCCTTTTTGTAATTGACAGGAGACGTTCTGGAAGGGACGACTTCTTCCCATGGGTTAGTGGGACCAACTAACCCCAAGAAGAACTCCACTGCACCAGCTTCCCTGACTGGCTGTACTTCTTTGCTGCTGCAGGAACTCAGTGCCAGGGGTCGAGAAATCCGTAGTCGAGTGACACGTCTGTGATCCAGCCTAAAGCTCCAGGAGTCTCCCCAGGACCCTCCCGAAGCAGGACGACTAGAGCTTGAGTCCCCTCACCAGAGTGCAGGACTCAAGGAGTGAAGGAAACCCAACCGGGATCCAAGATCCGCAGTGGTGCTGTTTACCGAGAGCTGAAACCGCAAAGTGCAGCTGATCCAAAAAGAGACTGTAGCTGCCGCTGACCTCCGCATTGCTGCTGCAGGAGTCCCAGATGTCCTACCTCTTGTCCCCACGACTGAGGCCTAGGAACCCAAGATCTGCATTGCTGCAACCAGACAGAAGTCAGCTGGACCACTCTTCTTCTAACCAAAGGTACTGTTCTGACTTGGGGTACTTACCTCAGTGTCTTTAGCGTTGCACTTCTCAGCTGAGACTTGCAGTAGCTACTTTGCTAGAGCTGATTTCAGCTCTACCCTTCACAAGTGTAACAGCTTGTGACCCTACAGTGATTTTTCTTCAACACACTCTCTAACTTTGTGCAAGACTTTACTATCTAAGAAGTGCCTCAGCTCCATAGACTTTGTCCCCAATTGACTTTGGCTGCACTTTGTCCCTGCACACTCTTCTAGTCCATTTGACTTTGATACTTACTGTCCCTCATAGGTGATAACTTGTTTTCTAACTATTATTGCTGGGAAATGTTTTTATCTAGACTTCATTAGAAGATTTAAGTGCTCACATGCTCTGAGAACCTGTTTAACCTTTTTCCTTCCTTTAACCTTTCCTTTCTACAAACCTCATAATCTACTAAGTGTACTAGTGATATATAAATGCCATTACTGTCCTAGTTAGTGATGTCACCTCAGGGTGTCAGAAGTGTGTAAGAAGCATCTCTAAAGAGTATCTACTAGCTTTGTGTTGATTCTGGAAAAGTATTTTGAAGTATATTTGATTGCTACATACATTGCCCTTTTTAAAGAATTCTTATTTAAAAACTGCTGTTAAATAAATAAATAATGATTTTAACTAAAACCTTCAGTCTAAGTGTTACTTCACTACTTGTATTGGTGGATTTCATTGCTCCAGCTCTACAACTCACCTGTACCCCTTGTGTAGTACAGGCCTAATGGGTTAACTGAGCATACAGTCTGCACTCCGCTTGTGAGGTCATAAATCAGCATTTTTGCCAATCTAATTGAGTGAAATGCCAAATTAAAACCCCACTCACATACACTTGACTTTCAGTCTGTCCCTCTCAAATGCACAAAGAAATAGCATGATTCTTCCTTTATTGCATGTATGTTTGGCAGGGGGACTACCCTAAGGTGGCAGCATTCCCCTGCCCTCACCCTTTTTTTCCCAACCCTGTAGGACATTACAGCACTTCCAAGCAGAGCTGCTTTTATAGAGGAACATTTTGGTAATTCTCAGCAGGGTTTCTCATGAAGCGTTAACAGGGACCTCATTTCACCTAAATGACAGGGGTAGCGGAAGTGACATCACATGGCCCAAAAGCTTCCATTTAAATAAATATATTTTTTTAATAAAACATTCTTTTTTAGAGTAGCAAAGGAGACGACGGGGTTAGCAATGGAGGTCTCAGGGGTTGAATGTGCGACCCCTGGTGACCCTCAAATGACGTCTGTGTGTGTAAAGAACAATGTACCAGCACTACTCAACAGGGCTGCTATAATTTTATAGCTATTATGCAGGTGTTTTTTTTTACCTCCTCAAGTGTAATTTTACTGTTTTAAAAAAAGTGATGTCATTTTAATTATTCACAATACAATCATTCTTACTGTGTAAGCAAAATGACATGCGTGCACTTTTAGAAAAAGTCAATTTTAATTAGGTTTTTTATTCGTGACTCAAGTAGCCCACCGTTGCCCTAAATCACATCTATACCACATTCAAGTTTGAAGCGTGTGCATGTTCTCATTTCCAATCATTTGCCCACGTAGCCCATAAATACTGGAATTCTCTCCCTCTCTTTACCCGCTCTTATTCGTCTCTTTGCATTTTTCAATCCAACCTGAAAGCTCATCTTCTCGCCCCTCTTTCCACTGAGTGACTTTCTGTTTCTCTACCCCTCCTTCCGTGTTTAGTTGTTTTTTTCATTATCATGTAAATTGTACAGTTTTCTAATATTTTGAAATAGCGCTTTTGGCAAAAGGTACTTTATAAAATCAATAAATGAAATTAAAATGTAATGAACATTTTATAAAGTAACATCACGGCTGTTCTGCGCATGCAATTAAAGTGCAGTTGTGAGGCCATTTTGTATTTATATGAAAATCTTTTTTTTGTAGGAATATTAGCATTGATTCTGGGAGTCACTGGAGAGTGGCACAGATGTGACCGAATGTGGCTCTGTGAGATGTACAGGTGGTCACCAGGACTAATTATTGCCAATAATAGGAGAAAGTGGTTTTGACGTTTAACAAATACACATACTTAACTATCCAGTTCAACACCCCTTTGAGGACTATATCAAACTGTCATTGACCTTTTCAGTCAAATGTGATTTGAATGTTGCAGTTGTCACCTACTATTACAAAATGTAATTTTGGGAGATTACATTACCTTGCATACTTGTTATATTATCATATTCCGTTTTGACCAATTTCAGAGGTGCAGTATGCTTTTATGGTGCAGAATGTGCCATATTGTTTTCATAAAAATCTCATAGGGGAGCCCCTCAAAACACCTACAAAATGTTCAAATCCTCTTTGTTGGAACGTTATTGACCCAGCCCAACATCTGCGCTTTGCTGAAGTCGAGTGTAAACAGTTCTGTCCTGGACTCCTTGCCGTAGGCGATGAGTGGAATGCAGATGCACCCACCTCTATTTTTAAACCGCCCCTGTGAATGAATCAGCCGCAGCGATGCTGTTTGCTCAGGGCAAGCAGCTGTGGTAAGAGGTTGCACACTTCAGCAGCTTGCGCTGTGCTCTGCCCTGCCCTCCCAGATTACACACACTGTTACTCTTTGTACCAGTGTCTTTGAGGGTGAGGGGCTTCCTCTGCAAAAACTAAACAAGCATTGGCAATACCACCAGTTTGGGCTTTTGTGTTAGCATGAGAAAACCACTTGCCTGGCTGGCACAGCCGTAGTGGTGTTAAATACCCAATGTTGGTAGCAGGTGCAAGTACCTGGGCATCTAATAGCAGTGGCTGGCAAAAGCTTAAAACGTATGCACAAGCCAACATTGTTGACTTTGCCAATGCTTATTTTAAACATTACTTCAGTGGCTTTGCCAATGCATGTTTTTAATAGGACTTTAGTGAAGGACACGCAGAGTGCTTATAAATTGAGTGGCTGAATACATGACATTTTTCTTGCACCAGTAGCGTGTTTACAACTCCAATTAACTCTGAAGACTGCTTTGAACAAACACTGCCAGGCACTTTGAATGCAATGTCTGATGGTAAGGTTTGATTAAAGCAAGCTGAAAGAGTTCCCATGAGGAGGTGTTTTGGGTGGGAAGAGGCAAGAATGGGTGGGAATGGCCATAAATATTAGCATGACCAGGCACAGGCAATGGGTGGGCACATAACCAAACACCACATACAGACTCTAAGTCCCCCCTCATATGTCATTCCTCCATATCCATACTCTAATGAAATAGTTTAGGCTTATAGGTGTCGCAAGTGGCAGCTGGCATGGGTTTTGGGGAGGGACATGAGTTTCAGGGGATAGGTATGGGTTTTGGGGGGATTCGAGGGGGACATGGATTTCAGGGGGGCCCAACGGCTGTTTATGCCCTGGTCCCAAAAACTGTTAAGATGGCCCTGTGACGGGCTCTGCAAGGTACAAAGCTACGTCAAGCAGATTAGAATAATAATAATAATAATTAGGCATTTATATAGCGCTACGAACCCTCAGGTATCTGAGCGCTGCTTATTATTACCCACGGTGTGTGGTGCGGATTCGAACCTGCGTTGACAGGCTCTGCACGGATGTCAAAGCGAGCGCTCTATTCGCTGTGCCACTTGACCGGCTGTTGCAAGTACGCTGGTTTGAAGGGTTCAGTTAAGCACCAAAGGCAGCACTGGTGGTTCTTGTGGTTTGAATGTGGCGAGCCCAGTTTGAAGGCAGTTTGATCTGTTTGAGGTGGTGAAAAACAGGGATCCTGGCTGTCTCAGGATCAGGGAGCTTATTAATAGAGGAGATTAGCTGGTAGGTGTCTCAAGGACCTTCACGTTAGAACAGGGAGGTGATCTCCTGAAGACAAGCACACACAAGTGTCTATGACTGAAGTTCAGTGCTGGGAGGTCTTTCTCCTTAACCTCAACCTACTAGAGGAGACCTGCAGAATGATCCAAGCCTGGAGCACACCAGCCGTGCAAGGCTTACCATGGTGCTCAACTGATGAGGGTTTGCAAACCAGGCAAATCAAAGACAAAAACAAGGGTTATCAACTGGACATTCAAGAAGGGGTGAATGGACCCCCTGTTGGTGAGAACTGTTGTATGATTTATAATTAAGAACCTGTTCTATGATTCCTTTTGTTATTGGTGAGACAATAAATCATTTTGTTTGCTTGCTGAAAGCTATCTCCGTGTCAGCCTATTGTGCTGCTCACCCGGCCACCCTGTCACCCTATTTTTCCTTTTGCAGAATGTTTTTTATTTCGTTTTGTCCCTCTGACCGTAATGACATGTACGGCAGCCCTACTGCCTGCTGGTTGAGTCTGCCAATACCCAAAGGGAAAACTCAAAAGCAGTTCGGGACATATGAGTAATATGAGTAACATAGATCAAAGCAAAGGAGTTGGTCCGCAAATGGACCATTTAGAAACCAGATTTGGTAGAGGTTGTTAACCGCACAATAAATGAGACAACAGGCTGTACAGGGCTAGGTCAAAAACAAATCAAGATATTGTAGGGATTGTCTAACCTTGTTTAAGTTGACTAGTTGTTGCCCAATTTATTTATTTTTTGTTGGTACACCATTAACTAGAATAATCAAAGATTGATCTATTGGCCATGGTTTTCCCAGAGTTCATACATTTTCTTTAAGATCTAATGGCAAATATACTACTTTGTCGTGAATGCCTCTTAGTAACTCAGAAGGAGGCCACTTGGCTGTTTTGGGTTGAAGACGTATGATAGCTTGAAATGGGTGTACTGTTTGGATTATAATGCTTGCATACAAGTTAAGTTGTTGGAGAGCCGTTGAAAGTGGGACTATTTCTTACTGACAGCACGTGATGGCATTTGGTTATTTTCAAGCTTTGTATTGTAGTATGTGCAAACTATTGAGGGGTCCCTTATTTTGTTTTTATTTTCTGTTGTTAAATATAAAGCTACTTGGAACCATTTGGATCCCTTCTTGTCCTCTATTTTGTAGCCCATATCTGCTATTTTTGTGCTCTTTTTATATAAAGTTTGTTGAAAACAGACACATATTTGGTCCGGTATTTCAGCAGATGTGTTTTGAAACTTTGCTATTTCTTTTTTGTATGTGTGTGTTAGGAGGTTGGTGTTCGTAAGGTTTACACTCATGTTTTCTAAAGTTACAGAATGTTCTTTTTTTTTTTTGGATCTTCACTTCCAAAATATTTACTTTGGATGTGCTGTATTTGTTGAAGGAGTTCTTTGGCTGTACCATTTAAGAGTGTGTTATTCAAATGTTTCAGTTGTAAAGCAGGAATTTTAGCATAGTTTACTCTCTGCACAAGGGTTTGTAAGTGAAGTGGTGTACTGCTAACATTGTAATGTCTTGGAATGTGCTTTTACAAGCAGTTCCAGAAATGCATGCTAATGAATGTCCTCGCAGTCCCGTGTAGTTGTGCACTGGACAGGAGTCCATGGTTTGTAAAGTTTTTATTCTACTTTTGTCTTTTAGTCTTACATACTGATTGAGGAATTGTCATAAAGATTTGAATGTTGGGGTACGTTACACATTGAGCTGCATGCCCATTTGTACACTGGACGGATTGTTTGGACAAAAGGGACAGTTGGTTGAAAGTTTGTGGGGGGCGTTTTTTCGATAAGCGTTTCTTGTGCCTTGATGGTGTCTCCCACCCTTTCATACCCTCGGACATTACTGTGTATGGCAATAGTTTTTTTTTTCTTTTTTATAAGCCTCTTCATTGAAATATGGTTCTTTGCTGCTTGTGTGAATCTATTCACCTGCACAGAGGTTTGAAAAGTTATCTATATTGACCTTGCGCATGTTTAGACATACCTTTTGTAAGTTAGTTAGTGGTTTCATGTTGTTTAAAATTAATTTAAACAACTTTCTTTTAATCAGAAATGCGCTGTCAATTAGAGCTTTCAGGATTAGTCTTCTGTGGTCATTTTTAAGGGTACAGCATGTCTTTTCAGCTGTTATCATAAGATTGTGAAGTACTCTACGGTGGAAAGTGTTGTGTAAAATTCAATTTGCTTTACTGGGGCTACATTACCATTGTTAGATATAGGGTTAGGTGTATTTGTAGGTGTGCTTTTGTTTATACATTTTTTTTGTTTGTTTTTGGAAGAGGGGCTTTACTTTTTGTAGTGGTTGCTGGATTCGTTTTGTTGAGTGATGTTATTAGAAGTTTTATTTGAATATTTTCTATAAATTGTTTTAGAGGTGGGTGACCATATGGCTTGCTTTTATTCTTATCTGCTCTATTTTTACTTTGTTTTCTCTGGATTTGCTTTTTAGTAGGCCTTCTGTTATGTCTGTTGGAAAAAAAGAAAGTATGGGGTTTAAAGTTGTGGAATACATATGGATGTATTCTGAATGGGTGTGTGAATGTGATGGTAGGGATGAATACAGTGCTGTGTGATTGTGTAATGGAATGATAGTTGTGGGTGGGAAGGTTGTAAGAGTAACTGTGTGTGTAGAGGTGTGAAGGGCTTGGGGTAGTGAGTAAGAGAGTGGTGGCATGAATGAATACGTAGAGACATTTTGATGTTTTCAGAAGACTAGTGGGTATTATAATGATGTTGTTTAGATGAGAATGGAAAGAGTGTGCATACTGAAATGTAATGAGTAAGAGTGAAATAAATGTTGCTGATTTTAAAGAAATACTGTAGGCTAATATATAGCAAAAATGCATTGGTACCATAATAAAGAGATTAATAGTATAGTAATGTACTTTGTAGGATGTGAAGAGTAATCTTCTGGTTGGTGTCTTCGGTATTATGCTTTTTTCCTATAATTATGAAAGTTAGTGGGAATATATGGTAATGTTGATGTACTTTCAGTAAGATAGGTTATTTATGAATGTAGGAGATGTTGGGAAACAGAGTTAATAAAGTTGTGTTTTGGATTGGCTAGTAAAGTATGTTAACTATGTTATTAGAACAATTGAAGTATGAGTAGTGCTGTTTTGGAGATTAGAAGGAAAGGGGGATAATGGGTGTAATGGTGGCAGTGCAAAGGTTGTAATGAGTGAGGTTGGAAAGTGTGACATTATTATGCAATGAAAAATTATGACTGTGTAAAAAGGTTTGTTTTTAGGAGCATTTTTAGGAAAGATAATGAATGCATATGAGCATGTATAGCAGCACTGTGTGTAACTGTTTTGTAAAATAAAATAAAAGTGGAGGTTAAAGATGTGTAGAACATGTTTATGGGGTACTTGGTGTGTGTAGGTTTAATATGTTGGCAGTGGATGCGTACTTGCAAACATGATCTTTTGCAATATGTAGGTGCTTATCAAGTCTTGTTTTTCTGATTTGCATTCTGGGAGTTTAAAAGCACCACATTTTCCATTCCATATAATATAAATGTTATACTTTTCAATCGTCTAGTGTAGTCCTGTGTTTTCTTTTTTTTGTTTACATTCTGTGAGTTGTGGTCCAAGATGTGTAATGGCAGAAGTGGTATTGCAAGTCACTGAATGCAGAGAAAAAATACATGATTTCATAACCACCTATATTGGAATGGGTTATGTTGGTTGGTATGAATCGACTGCCAACATATTAAACTTCCACGGAGCAAGTAACATTGTAAAATGTTACAGAAATCTTTTCAAGCTGCCTTTCCTTTTTTTGTTGTTGAAAAAAGTAGCACACCGTGCTGCTATAAATGCACATGTGCATTTTGTAAGTTTCATGGAAATGCTTTTAAAAAGAAAGATGTTTACACGTACAGCATTGTAAGTAAGTGTGCTGAATGATGCAATATATGGCATTTGGTACAGCGGTTGCAAAAGAGAATATGTTGACTGAGAAGCTCATTACAAGGTAAGTAGAAGCAACCCTGCAACCCTGTGTGTGTGTATATATATATATATATATATATATATATATATATATATATATATATATATATATATATATGAAGATGTTGACAAAAATTACTTATAGGCATACCTGTACTATGTTTTGTTAGATACAGATTTTGTTAAATCTGGAAATAGAAATCTTTGACAGTTGCACAGTAGATTTTGATGCAGATGCCTTTCATTAACAGGAGATTTGTACTCTGAGAGTTCAAGTGTACATTTGAAGTGTTGAACTGAGATGACAGGGTTAGGTGTAGAGGTTGTAGATGTGATTGGTGGATGGATGTGCGACTCTTTGAAAGCAGCCAATGAGGGAGTGTTGAGAACATGAAAGTGGAAAGGATACAAGGGCTGCCTCTGTGTTACAGGGTCTGCGGACACCGCGGTAGTTGGCGCACGGCACGTGCCACATCCGGGTCTTTTGTGGAGGCCTGGCATGGAAAGGGAACTGCAGGGATTAGCCAATCAGGTTTGCTGGGTGTGGTTTACAGGAAGAGAGGGTAGTAGGAGTTTTGTTTGCAGGAGTTGTGAGAGCAGTGACAATGGCTATGGTTATGTGTTTCAGAAGGCAGACTGTGTGGATTCGGGGTAACTCTTCATTTCAGTCATTGAAGGTATATGCTGAGAATCATGGCATTCTTGGAAATAATAAATTCACTAGCCAATCCATAAGCCATTGGCAGAAGTGGAAGTTTCCTGGCATGCAGTTTGTGGCTGAAATTGGGCAAGCTTGCGTTCCTTCTGTGAGAGTATGGCTCATTTTAAAAGTCCAGATAATGTGATTGTCCATTGTGGAGGGGACAGTTTGGGGTTTGGGACTCCAGTGTCTTTGCAAGTTGTGCTGAAGGATTTTTTAAAAAGCCTAATGCAACTGTTTGCTGATGCTCAGACAATTGTTTCGGAAAATAAATCAAATCAGAGTCGTACATGGAGATGTCTAACACACTTTTTCAGTCCTCAAATTGAACAATCAAGACAGATTGTTAGTAAAGGCATATCTGCTTTTTTGTATGGTTCTGGAATTACATCTTTTGAGAATTATAATATCAGTTCTCATGGTGTAAATGTATTTGTCCGGATGGAATTCACTGCACAAATATTGGAAATGCAATTTTCCTTTATAATGTAAGGAATGCATTGAACAGGTTCCTGTAAGGAGAAAAACAACATAAAAGCAAAAAAAAGGTATTTGTTTACAACCCCCCCACAAATAAAAAAGTTATTTTCAGGGCCACCACTAAAGATTAAATAACCTACATTGGGGGTCATTACAAGGTGGCCGGTAAGGGATACCGGGCACTGGTTAGGAGACCAGTGCCGGTAATCACATACCGCTTAATTCCAAGGTCCCTTGGCGAAGACCGTAAAGGACGTGTGGTCGGACCACACGTTCTTTACAGGACCCGTTAAGGGACCTTGGAGATAATAACGGTACTGCAATTTGCGGTACCGTTATTGCCACCTTCCCCCTTCCCATTGAGACATATGGGGGCTCAAATGGGAATGGGGAATGTCTTTTGGAATGGGGACTTACCGGGTCCGCCTAGGGCGGAATGTCCCGGTAAGTCCCCCCTCCACTAGACCGGACCCAGACAGGATTTTGGAGGCAGCCATGGCGCTAATAGCACCATGGCTACCTCCAAAGTTGGAATGAGGCCCATTGTCTTTAATTTCCCTCCCCGGCCTGTTCAATTAGATGATCTGTCCACGGACACCGCGATAGTCCGTGGACGGCATGTGCCACATGCAGGTCTTTTGAGGTTGCCTGGCATGAAAAGGAGCCCGCAGAGGCTGCAGGCAGTCGTGGTGTCCGTGCACACAGGTGGATCAACCAATCAGGTTTCCTGGGTGTGGTGTACAAGAAGAGAGGGTAGCAGGAGTTTTGTTAGTAAGTGTTATGAGAGGATTCAAAGTGGCCATGGCAATGTCTTTCAGCAGGTAGAGTGTTTGGATTTTGGGGGACTCTTGGATCCACTGGGTGAAGGTGTATGCTGAGCATTGTGGAATAGCAAAATCTTGGATTCCCTGAATTGGAAGTGTTCTGTACGCAGTGCGTGGTAGGAAGTGTGTGGACTTGCTCCCATTTTGCGCAAATATGGTTCAATTGAAGCATCTGGACATTATTATCATTCATTGTGGTGGGAACAGTTTGGGGAACGTGACTGGAATACCATTGCAGTTTGCAATGAAGGAGACATTGGGAAAGTTGAAGGAAATGCTCCCTAATTCTAAAATAATCTTTTCACTCATTGTACAGAGACAGGTGTGGATGCATTCCAGCTCATTTTGTCTGCAATTGGAAAAAGTGAGGCGCAACATCAATAAAGCTTTGTGTGCTTTTGTTTGTGATGTTGACATGACATTGTTTCACAATGAGAACATTACATTTGATAGGAGCAACATTTTCTGGTAAGATGAATCCACCTAACTGATGTGGGTAATCAGATTTTTGTGGAAAACCTTAAAAATGCTTTGAAGCAGTTTTTGTGGAAGTGAGAAGAAATAATGAAAATTATTGTACTGTTTTCTTAGTTCAGTTTGTAAAACCAAAAATGAAAACAAAATAAAAAAGCCAAAAACACAAAAAAGGTTCTTTTAAGAGCTACCCTTTTTGAACGCAAAACAATAAAAAAATTTACAATTGTCCCACGCCTTGAATTGTTCTAGAAGTCTGCAGATTACCGTGCTGTCTGCAGACTATGCAGGCTGCACAGGGGCCTGTGACTTTTTTGTTAGTTCTTTTTTTCAACTGTAAAGGTGGCTCCTAAAGGAACAATTTTTAAAGTGTTTTTGGGGATTTTGTATTTTTTTTTCAGGAGAGGCAAAGTATGGGAGGGAAGAGAGGGAAGGGGCACCAACCACAGTGACAGAGGGGCAGGTGGAGAGAGAAAGATGTTGGGCAGGCCTTAATCAGGTAGGGGGTAGTGTTTCTTGTGCTCTTTGACCACGGCCTCGAAAGCACTCCAAAACTGCTCCTCCCTACAGAGCGATGTGTTGCAGTACATTCATAGCACTGTGACCCTTGAAAGGTAACAATGTTTTGTATGGCCAGCGAGACTTTGCCGGGATCCTCTGCCCCACAGGAGTACCTCTTGTGGTGACAGGAGCAGACAATGAAGATGGGGTAGAGGGCGTCAGCCCACTCCTCCGTTCAAAAGGTACCACCTTTCTCACTGCCTCGTTGTGATTCGACTTGGCGTGGCTGGTGGTCACATAGGAGTACACACCTGGTTTTCTGCGACTGAGTACAAGCTTGCACTCAGTGCATCAAACCTTGTGTTCCTGAGCCTTTGGTACACCTCCTACGGTGGTGAAAGGTTGCCACACCCAGGACTCACAATGGGAGCTGGAGAGAGGGACTTCCTGTACCTCATCTTAATTTTCCTCTTGTTCCTTTTACATATCTCTGCGCCTGTTCCCCTCTCCAGGCCTTCCAGATGGTGGTGGTGGTGGTGGGTGATGACGTTTTGGAGCAGAGATGGCCAGAGCGGATGCCATTAGATGAAGATTTTAAAGTTCTGCAGAGCAGGTGCTTCAGAAATGCTCTCTCCTGGACAGCCAGATTGAGAATGACGAAACGTAATGGGTGGGTCCGTTCAGAGGCACTGTCCCGGGACTGCGCGGCTGTCCCTGGACTATCAAGCCACCTCAAATGGGGCTTAAAAAGATATAAAAAGTTTCCAGGTCAACTAAAACAAATGTAGTTTGAAACTGTCTGCGGGTACGGACACGGTCCGCGAGCACTTCCGTCATGCTGCACAGGCACGGTCACATGATGACAATGGCTGTCCCCTGGAACGGATAGGGCTGTCAACGATGCGCGCATGCGTGGCAGTGTTCGCAGGACAGAAGTGGTGTCCCCTGACTAATTAAAAGTGTGCCACATGAGAGCGGACATGTCTGGACAGGCATGATGTCCGGGGGGCACTGGGAGACGAGGTGCGCATGCTCACCAGTGTTCGCATAACAGAGGGGGTGTCCCTGGACTAATTCAAAGTGCACCACACGAGAGCAGACACGTCCAGACAGGTGCCATGTCCGGGGGCACATCCATTTTGGGTGCGGACATGTCCGGACAGGCGCAGTGTCGGAGACCAACTAAAGGTGGGTCATGAAAAACGGACATTTGCAGACATCGCTCGTGTCCGGGGGCACCTCCATTTTGAGTGCGGACACACCGGACAGTCAAACTGTCCGCGGACCCATAATTGGGCTTTTAAAAAAAAATTGTGATTTATTTACAGTAAAAAACATAAATTCATTTATCAAAGAGATGGGGAATCGGAATGGGAAACATATAGGGGAGAATTGGGAATTTCTGTACAATGTTCATGAGGGGAGGAATGGAGTGAGGTTTCCTCATAGCGCCTTTTATTTAAATTGAGGGAATGTGATGGGGATGATTGGTTGGGACAAGGTGAATGTGCTGAATAAAATTATTATTTAGTTCATCCATTTTTGCTGATAATTTCATTAGTTCATTATGTACATTTGGGGCTAGGGTCTCTCTTTACTTATTCTTCAGATTCTCTCAAATGGAATTGGGCTGTGGCTTCTTCATAACAGGTATGTACTGTTAAAAAGAAAAGAATGTTATAGTGAGATTTTAACACATTACATCAGTTATTTGTTTTGAAAAATGTACTGCATACCATTAGAGGTGTTTTCATCAGTCATGTCTTCTTTAGGGACATTTTCCTCTAACCATTCCAGTGTGCTTGCCATTTCTGTTAAAAATAGAAAAACAGTGATTTTTTCCTTATAAGATATGTATATGTAACAAATGATAACAATAGAGAAATTAATAGTGTAAAAGCTTCATTTGAAATAAGTGCCAGGTGTCTCTCAGTCCATTAGCAGAGTTGTACTGAGATGATACAGTGAGGTGTACAGTTATGCTTTGTGGTTGGTGAATTCCATTATATTGTGCGCTAAATTAAAACATAATTGTTCATTTTGAAGTGAAGATTTTCTATGCACACTTATTTTTGGGTGTAGAGCATATACATATTGCTGGTTTATGTATATGTGTTTGTCGGTTGAAAGATACAACAGTGTAAGATGACCCCTGTACTTTTGGGCTGTGTGAATGCTGGCCGCCGTCCGCAGACATTCGCTCAGTCTGCAGACTTTGCAACTGTCACGTGGGTGGTCAGTATGCTGGAAGGGATATGCACTAATAAAAATCTTTTAAATTCAAACTACTTACCAGAGGATAGCCACATGACCTAGTGAAACAGTCCATGAAGCGTGCGTACGTGGGTGGTCAGTATGCTGGAAGGGATATGCACTAATAAAAATCTTTTAAATTCAAACTACTTACCAGAGGATAGCCACATGAGCTAGTGAAACAGTCCATGAAGCGTGCGTTCAATAATAACCGTGATATATAACTTGATGAAAGTACTAAGAGAGAATGTACATCCTCGTGAATCGTGTTTGTTTACACTTTAACCAACATGTAATATAAAATCAAGTCAGCCATTACTAAAAATTGGAGGAAGTGTTTTGACAAGACTGCCCCTTTGCCAAAGCACTAATATCAGAAATCTAGTCATACATAAGGATATACAGTTTGGTCTTAATAAACCAAGGACCATTACTGAGTTATGGAGACTTGATACGATTATCGGGCACCATAGATGTGGGGCTTGTTCTGTTTGTGAGTTCACCATGGATACTCTAATTGTAGATTTGGGACTGACCAATATGTGGCATTTGAAGGAATCTACCAATTGTAACACTGCAAACATCATATGAATGATCAAATGTCCATGCAACATGATGTACATTGGTAAAACCAACCGGAAATGCAAAACACTTATAATTGAACATAGGAGTTGCTCCTAATCTAATTGAAACCAGTGCATTAGTGAAACATTTCATGACCAAGGGAGACTCCCATACAGATCTTATATGGGTGGCACTGATGTAGTCCCTTCTCCCTTTTCATAGCGTCCATTTTATTTTCTCTCTTTTTTGATTTTTTATTATGGCATATAGTGAATTACAAACTGTTGCCACCTATTACATCAAGGTCACACATTCATTACTTTAAAAAAAAAAAAACATTTTTCCTTGTTCCACTTCTTAAGATCTGTTGGCAAAGAACATCTCTAAGAACTTGACTAAGGCATAGTTCAGTCCCATGTTTGTTCCTCCATACAGGGCTTCCCACCATGCTTCTGCGTCCACATTTTTAACTTGGATGGTTATTCTATTCTATTCTGTTAGATTTATATAAAGCGCCAACTCGCCCGCATGCGTCAGAGCGCTCATTAGAGATGCAGGGTCCTATAAGTTATCAGTTTGGGGCAAAACAAGATCAATGGCTTAATTCGCAGAAGCGTTTTATAATGGCACAATCCCATGGGAAAACGTTCTGTGAATCAGGCCCCAAGTGCTTTAGAGTTTATGGTCGTTTTTTGCATAGTCTGCATATGTCAAATCCCGCAGTCATTCTGTATCTACATAAGGTAGAATTTGTATGAAGTTTATTCAGGCAGAATCTGAAGAATAGATCTCTGTGATTTGCAGTCGGAAATGTTCTGAGATAAAATGGTGTTATATTGGGCAGCACAACCAGGTTGCTTGAGAGTGTATGTATTTTAGTATTTTCTCTTTTTTTTAATTTTTTTTATTTACTTGTGTATAATCATAAGAGACAATGATTTTTACAAGGATGATCAGAATCCGGGCTAGCCGCGTGTGCTTCTGCTCTCGTATGAGTACGCCAGCTCACACATTCTGTTGCAAGAAGTTAGGGTCCTTTGCGAGTTGACGGGGCTGGTCAGGCCCAGAAGGTCTGAGTGTGACTGTGGGTCCAAAGGCCAGACCTTGCTACACCAGAGGTGGTGCTGTCTGTCTCAGTGAGAGGCCGTGTTTTCGCCTGCCTAGTGAGAAGATTCTATGGCCTTTATTTTTGTGAAGGCGACTTCCAGTACTTTGCATGCCGCTACAGCCCAGCGTGTTTTTTCACCCGAAATGAGGCGGCACCACCACGTGTCTTCCTCCACCAACACTGAATTGACCCATAAGGGTTCCAAATAGGCTACACGTTCTGCGTTGAGAGTGTGGCAGTTTAGCAGAAGATGGCGAATTATCTCGATTGCGTCGTCGGATTGACATAATCTGCATGTGGTTGCCGCGGCCAAGCTTCTTATCGCCATGATTTCTCTGGTATGGAGCAAGTTAAGCCTTGCTCTTAGGAAGTATGTTCGAAGATTTCTGTTTGGAAATTTTACACAGTAGGCCAGTGGGCAGTTGAGCCGGTTGAATGTCGGTGGCAGATGCTTTAAGAATTTGATCTCTCTGGTTTGGTCGGCTGTGGTGATCCAATCTTGATTTTTCAATTTTTGAGAGACTCTTTGTGGGTTGGTTTTCAGGTCCTCTGTAGAACATGCCACTTGTTCCAGATTGTTTGCTTGGCAGGCAATCCACTTCTTGATCTCCGAGCATTTAGTTGATTCCAGCTCTTTGTTGATAATGTTAAAGATTGGAAGACCATCTTGAATAAGGGTCTTTCTGAAATAGCCATGGAAGCAAGGCTGACCGTTGCACCCAGCGAGAGTAGGCCCAGGTCTCTTCTGATGGCTCCGATCGGGATGGAGTTCGGAAGACCCAAAGTTGTCTTCCAGATGTAGCCTTCCAGCTTAGGCCATATTGAGCTAGGCATGTTAATGGTGGCGTCCATGCCTTAGGTTAGTGCAGGGACTACTTTGCCTTTGTAGAAATTGATGACGGGCATCCAAGAGAATTTGCCGAATTTGCGGTCAATCATCTTCATTTGCGAGGTTAGGTTTTTTGCTTTCTCCCAGAGATGCAGTTGCATTTTTGTCTCCTTTGGAGACCGGTCGATGTAGACTCCCAAGTATTTGAAATGTGGGACAACTTCAATGCTGCAATTATTCACTGACCAGGAATGTGCTGATTTCTTCGGCTGACGCTTCTTGGCCAGTATCATGATTTTTGTCTTGCTGTTGTTTATTGTAAGGTTGTTGACGGCCATGTACTCTGCCAGGTTATCTAGCTGGCGTTGAAGGCCTATTTGTGTCTGGTCTAGAAGGATCATGTCGTCCGCATAGAGAATACGGGACAGGATGGTGTTACCCAGCTTCGGAGGAAAGCTGCGGACCGTCACTTCAGATTCTTGGAAGTCTCCCAGGAAAGCAACAAAGAGGGCCGGCGCCAGCGGGCATCCTTGTTTCACTCCTCTTTCTGATGGAATTTCTTTAGTGAGAGAGCCTTGGTTGTTCAAGCGGACACCTAGGGATGTCTTCGAGTGGAGAGCTATGATCGGTTGGAGGATTTCGTCTGGGCAGCTCCATCCTTGAAGCTTTTTCCATAGGCGCGTTCTATCGACTCTGTCGAAGGCCTGTGACAGGTCTATAAAAGCTGCATAGACAGTTGGAGCACCCTGCTTTATCTTAGCCTTTAGAATGCTGAGGATGAGGATGTTGACTGCTGTCCCGCCGTTCTTCTTAAAGCCCATCTGGAATTGATCTTCGCATGGGGCGTATTTGGCCCATCGATGAAAGTGGTCGAGGAGAAGAGTGGCAAACAGTTTGCCCATGATGTCAAGTAGGGCTATAGGCCTGTAGCTTGCCGGGTCTTCTCTGCTTCCCTTTTTGAAGATCGGAATCACAGTGGCTTCTGTCCACGACAATGGTATCATTCTGCTGATTCTACAGTGTGTAAACAGAAGACTGGTAAAATCTGTCCACTCATCGATGTTTTTTTTTAGGTCAATGTTCGTGAGCCCATCAGGTCCCGGAGCTCTGGATGATTTAAGCTTCTGAATCCCCTCGTAGATGTCAGCTTTTGTGGAAAGATCAACCCAGGGGGTCCTGTTGAATTCCGGCTCGTGGGTCATGTTCAAAGCAGGAGTAGCGAAGAGCTTTGTGAAGAAGTGTACCCAGGAGGCTGCCGGAACCGAGTTGATCATGTTTGCTCTGGTGTTGCCTTGCACAGTGTTGGTCAGGGCCCAGAAGTCGGCAGATTTTTTTGACGCCAGTGTTCTCATCATGGTTTCTGTGTCGTTTTGGTACATAGTGGCCCTTCGCAATCTTATCCAAGCTTTGTAGGTTTTGTTTTCTTTTGCCCAAAGTGCCCATCCCGATGTGGTATTTTCAGCTTTTGCAGTACGTTTCAGTTTCCTCAGAGCCTTTTTGTTATCCGCTATGAGTTTGTCGTAGGTGTGGTTGAAAATAGTGGGAGGTGTGTTTCTCTTTTTCTGGGTGGACTTGTGATTGATCAGAAGCGGAATATAGATGGGTCTCAACAGTGACTCAGCCGTTGTTGGATCGGCCCAGGTTGTAGCGTATTGCTTGGTCATGGCTCTGACGCTGGTCGCTGTCAAGCGTAGACGAGTTTGTTGGGGGTTTACCTCTACCGACGATTTGTAGTTGCTGGGTTCCTGAGAAACAGAAGACCAGACGACGATGAGCATGTTGTGATCGTTCTGGCGCGTTTTGGAAACCTTGAAGTTTTCGATCTCTGGGCACATAGGTTCAGAAATAAAGATGTAGTCCAACGTAGCCTTTGAAGAACCTCTTTCCCAGGTTGGGATTTGCGGGAGCCAGTCTTTGATCCATGCTGCGTTATGTATGTTCCTGGCCAACATCAGTGTCATCCAGGCCTGTCCTCTTGAATCAGTTGACGCAGCAGCTGGCGATTGCGACAGAGCTTCTTTTGGATGGCGGCAATTAGCGTTCAGGTCGCCGCATATTAAGAGGTGGATGGTTTTACACTTGATTACGATTTTGTCGATAGTTTCAGCCATAGAGTGACAGAAGGCCATGGGTGACGTTCTTTGAGGGTTCCAGTACACCGTGACAATTGCCAGCGAGGTCACTGACCGTTGCTTTGATGATTCCGTGAAGTGGGTCCATTCAATGAGTGATGCCAGTATCCCGTAGGATCTCACAATGGTTTTGACAATTTTTAGGTTGTGGCCTGTTTTTACAGCGATGAGTAGGCCAGCTGAGGGGCGGCCTAGTAGGCCCCTAACCACCGGGGAAGTCTTGATCTCAAATCCATCCATGGATGGTTTTTCTAGGAGCCATGTCCCTTGGAGACAGAGGATGTCAAACTGGCCCAGATCCTCACTATTGGCGTCGGTTAAGTGTGCATGGCCTCTGGTATTCCACGAGGCCAGTGACAGCGTCTTTGTTAGGGAAGGTGGATTGGCTCCGGTGGGTAGTTGCTATCTGCTTCGATTGGCGGTTAAAGCTCCTTTTAGCCAGTTCCATGGGCCGCCTGCCGACAAATCTTTGTTTAAGTGGGCCGATGTTTCCGGAACTCTGAGAGATGGTGATTGCTTCCTATGATTTCTGTAGCTGTTGAGTCTTCTTCGTTGCGGGGAATGCTCTTGTTTCCTCTCGCTTCTTTGCGGGTCGTGGTGTCTCGTGAAAGACTGTTGGGGCGGGCTCTGCCTACTTCTGTGCTGAAAGTCTCGAGGTGAAAAGCCCTCCGAATCATCAGTCGGGTAATTTCGGCGGACGGACACTCCTAGTCTCCTCGTGGAAGAAATCGGGTCAGTTCTTCTGGATGTCTTGCTATCTTCGTCATGACGGGTGGGTTCCCTCTCTGGACTCACCCGGAAATGGGCTCTTAACTCCGCTTTTCGAGTGTGGTGGTGATCTGGTGAGGTTGTCTTATCTTTTCTTTTGCTGACTATGTTCTCTTCCTGGATTCCTTTCTTAGGTGATGGAGCTGAGCTTTTAATCTCAGATAGGAGAAATCCGGCTGCTTTTAGTTCAGATCCGACTTTCCGAGTTAACTGTTGGATTGCATCTGATTTGATGTGGAGATATGCTTTCGCCTTGTTGTCTCTATGGTAGGTCTCAATTAGTGTGAAGTCGTCCGTTTTCAAGTTCTTTAGCTCAGATGTGGATGCTATGATCTGTAGCACCGTTCTGCGATTGAGAACCATGTATTTGCCTCTGTTTGAGGACTGTTCAATTTTGAATATTCAAGTGGTTTTGACATTTTTGACAAAGGCTTTAGTATTTCCTGTAGCTCTGTGTGGTGTCGTATGATGTGACGACAAGTTTCTTTGTGCAGAGTCAGTTATTGGGGTTGTTGAGCATATATTCGCTGAAGGAATTTGTGTGGATAGGAGGTGGGCTTCATCGTTCCTGGGTTGTTGGCTTGGAGGGCCGTCCCTTTTTTGGGTTTTTGAGGGTAGATGGGTTGTTATCTTCTCCGTGGGAGTTGTGGGCCTTCTTACTTCATTTTGTGGGATGTCCTCTAAGTGCCCGGAGGCTGTGTGGGTCTCTGGATCAGGATGCTGAGAGAGGTTGCTTAGAGGGCTGGAGTCTGAAAATTCCCTAGCAGTTTTGGGTGAGTGAGTTAGGTCCATCGCGCCGGCGGCAGACGTTTGCAGTGGTTCTATGACGGCGTTATCGTATGCTGTTGCAGTTTTCCTTGTGAGTGATGGGTAGTTCGCTTTGAGAAGGTGACGAGTTGGAGGGTTTGTTTGCTCCTTCTCCGCAAGTTTAAGAGCTTTTTTCCCCAGCTCCTGGTTTTGCAGTAGGCCAACGTTGTTGGTGGTCGTGGCAACGATCTTCGTAGATGCTCTGTTCGGGGTTGGAGCCGGTTTGTTTTTGCTGAGAAAAATGGAAGCAATTTCATCGTTCTCTTTTGGCCTAGGAGTCTGAGTTGATTTTGATTCTTGCGGCCTCGGTGACACGAGTTTTGAGCTTGAGATGGCCGGGCCGTGTTCCGCGTCGAGGTCGCTTCTGTCTCTTTTCCTTTCTGAGATGTCGTATTTCAGGTCAATGGCCGTGATAAAGCCTTCCAGATAGGACAGCTTAGATTGGATGATTGCCAAAGTAGCAGTGTTGTCTTTCGAAGCGTCTCCTATGGCTTCGTAGAGTTTGCAAAAAGGCGCCATGGCAATTGTTATGGCTGACATTATCGTGGTCATGTCTCTCTTGTTATATGGCAAATCTTTTAATGTAGATTTTTGAGATTCAGTTGTGCTTCCCTTTTTTGGGAAGAGTTCTCTGCTGCCTGTTGGTAAAGTGCTCGAGACTGAGTGCCGCCGTCCCGGTGTAGTAGCGGCTGACTCTGGTAAGTTAGCAATCCTTGGCGAAGAGTTCCAGGGGCCGCGTCTTGAGGCTGATTGTGGTAGAAGATCCGTTGAGTAGGAATGGGCGGGCGGGCGTTGGATGGCGATGTGTGAGCTTTGGTCCCGGGTTGCGGGCTCGTTCCTTTATGCGCAGGGTATACTTTGGGCTGAAGTAGTTCGAATATGTCCAGCAATCCATGCTGGTGCGTTCGCGCTTCTGTTAGCAATGTTTCAGTTGATTTACTGATTATAGAAACCTCTGGGTTTGTTGGCTTCAGGCCTGGGGCTTCTGGGTGGTGGATTGGACTTGTGATGACCAGTGCGTCTGTCTTGCCCAGTTTAGGTAGGGATTGATCCGTGGGAGCAGTAATCGGGAGGTCTAG
Organism: Ambystoma mexicanum; assembly: GCF_040938575.1. NCBI lineage: Eukaryota > Metazoa > Chordata > Amphibia > Caudata > Ambystomatidae > Ambystoma > Ambystoma mexicanum. Next base: position 1,065,870,709 of record NC_090927.1, read on the forward strand.
CTGGGCGGTGGACACAGGGTCTCTGTGTGTTACTTGCAGATGTTGTGCTGGCGTGTCAGCTATTTTGGCCATAGCTTCTGATTGATTGCAGGGCACTGTCTTTGAGCTAGGTTCGTCAGTGGCTGAACAAGGCAAGTGTTCTGTGGTCAGCACGTTTGTGTATTTGGTCAGTTGTGTTTTTCTGCATTTGGCTGATGGAAGAATCTCTTCCAGTGCCTCAAGAATTTCTGCGTCCGACAACTCGGAATCGTTGGATAGTTTGCGCTTTCCTTGTGTTTTAAAGAAATTCAGCAGAGCATTGGAGAGGAGCGGAACAGGTAGCAGCCGTTTCCCAGTACCCCGTTTTTTGAGAGGTACTAGTGGGGCCGAGCTTGTGGTTGATTTAGTTTCTTTTGTTTTCAGATCTGCCTTTCTTTTTTGTACAGTGGTGTTGTCCCCGGATCCTTGGGACAGAGGGAGTTTGGGTTTGGGCTTCCCTCTCTTAGAATGCTGTAGTCTTTTCTTGTTTATCACCGAGTTCGGTTTGGAGATTAGAGTGGGTGCGGCCTTAAGCTGATCATCGTCGTCTTGGTCTGAGTTAGATGTAGACATATCACTGTGGGTGTGGGAATCCGAGTCTAAGTCGTGGCCCACGGACTCTGATTGTACCAGATCCAGAAACTGGTTCACTGGTTCTGCGGGCAGACACAGGTTAGAGTTGGCAAGTAAGCCTGTGGGAATGGGAACAGCGGAGAGTGGCAATGGAGGTGGGACTGTATCGGGTTGTTCCGACAGTCCTCCCTGCGGATAGTTGTGGACCAAGGCCAGGACAGTAAGAGACGGCGGAGTTCCATTTGGGCTTTGCTGAAGTGCCTTGGCCGAGCCTTGTTTGGGACGCTTTTCCTGGTTTGGGTGGCAAATCTGGGTCGCCAGACCGGGATGTGCTTCTGATTGACCCTCTAGATTCCCTTGAAATGAGGGTGTAGTGGAAGAGACGGGTTGAAGTTGAGTCGTCTCTTCACTGTGACCCCTGAGTGGGCCGTGCAGCTCCCCTGCGGGCATCAAGTCGTCAGCAACCGCCTTGGCCCCCGCCCTCAGACCTGCTGCGAGGGATCCTCCGATCCTCTCGTCGGTTAGGTCACTCGCCGAAGCGGTAACGGGGTGGGAGGCATTGACGGGGAGAACCTCTGTTGCTGTGGGTATCCCGACCTCCGAGTCGAGCGCGTTAGGCGGATCAAGCTCCATCGCGATCTCCGGAGAGCCGGAATTCGCTCCATGGGCGAGAGGCAGGGTGTGTTGTCTTTTCGTCCGGTGTGTTCAGATCGAGATGGGGACTGTGTGAGGTTTGGTCTGCCGGCTGTGAGCTGAGAGAGAAGAAAGCGGTGGTCTCCCAATGTAGTGGGAGATTGGCAGTCCAGAATGGGATCAGACGTGATCCTTGTTTTGGGCGTAAAGAATGGGCTTGTCAGAGTGGGAGGGTGCAGCGTGAGCAAAGAGTTTTTTTTCACGTGAGTTCTGAGGATACGTGAATCGGAGTCGTCCTCCATGTTTAGGCGAGTCGCGCACTGTGCACCGATGGGGAACAGAGAGCGGGGCTCGTGGATAAGTGGCAAGACAGAGGTGAGGTAATTATAGATCTATGTAGATCGTGTACAAATTCACTCGCAGTTCACAAGACACAAATCACAGTTCGAGTAGTTTTCCGACGGCAGAATCGTCGTCTTTCTCACCTCTGTAGCACCTCTGTAGCAGGACTCACTGGCAGGCACGGTGTCGGTGGCGAGGCTCGCGTCCGGCGCGGACTGGTGCAGACTGGTACTCTGCACGGTACTCTGCGCGCGCTCCGCGCTGTAGAGGTGTTTTTAAAGCCAGTGGAGGTTGTATTCCTTAAAGAAACACGTTGAGAAAGCAGCAGCACAGCAGAACACGTCCTCTCTCTCTGGTGCAGACTGGTACTCTGCTACTTTGCTCTTTTTGATTCAGTTACCCTCCAATCATCTGCCCACAAAATGTTCTTAACAAGTGCAGGATTCTGTAATAGGGTATCAACAGTTACACCTAGATTTAAAAGAATGTTATAGCACCTTTCCTGCCATGTGTTCAGGAACCAATCTAGGATTACAGCATTGCTTGCTGATAGAATATTAAATTGCAGTGGGCGTTCTGGAGCATCCACCTTGCTAATAAGAAGTAATGATTTCCAGATGACTCTTACTTGTAATTATAGCAAGCCAATCTCAAGCCTAATGATCACAACTGGTACTGCGTTCGGTAGACGTAGAATTGATCTCCAACACCTGCCCTCTAGTCAATCCCATATTTCCCAGGGTAGGGCGAAGGTACGCTTCTGTGGCCTAGGGGATATATGGTATTACTTTTAAATTGTAGAATTTTATTATTGGGATAAGTGAGAACTTGCCATACTTCCTTGCAATTATAAGACCCTGGTTGGTTATTTGTCTGATTTTATTTTCCAAGTTACTTGTGTTTCGAATGCACTTGCACTGATCATAGCTCCCAGGAATTTTATTGATGGGATTGGTTAAAGTCTATGTTTATTTAGGACCCACCTCTGGGTTTTCAGTTTTTTGCCTTTTTTGTTCTCCAAAATTAGAATTTCAGATTTACCGACCATTTTGTTCAACATATTGAAGCAGGATGTCTAATTTCTTCTGCAGGCCTAGCTGAGTTCTGTCCAAGATGACAAGGTCATCGGCATATAGGAGCGATTTGTGGATCCCCACGACCTAAGTGTGTAAAAGCAGGGTAGCTATCTGTGGAATCTGTATGTTGGTTGCACTTTCTCTGTCCTCATCCACATAGCCCCCTATACAAAAAAGAGGACTCTTATGCTCATTCATATTGTATTCTTGTAAGGACAACCCGGTTGGTCGGCAGAGCTCTATTCATAGGAAAGATGGAAAACGTTAACATTGTTTAGTTCTCTGACAATTTATATAAAGAAATGTCTAGACCTGCCCTCGATACTTGGACAGGCCACAGCGAGAGCAGACACTGCCCCTCCATCTAACAACAACGATTTGGATTTACTTACCCAAAAAAAAGAAAAAACTTGTATGAACTGAGTCCCATGGCCAATTAATGGTTGAATATCTAAAAGCAGGGGCAATCCCAGAAGGCCTGCAAATTAAAAACATCCCTGTGGTCTTTTTAGATAATCCAAATTCATGATCAACTTTAGCAGAGTGGGCAACAAATGCTAGTGATCGAAATGGCAGATGAGCAGGCAAAAAAACAAAAAGAAGACTTGGCCCTCCTTGAAAAGAAAATACAGGAAGAAACAATTATCCCTGATATAAAAACATTATTGGGAAATATCAGTGAAGAAATGAAAGCATTTAAAACTTTTACAATTGATAAACAAAATCTGGAAACTGAAAAAATACCTCCATTATAAGGAAGAAACTACATACCCTTATCTGGTTCCTGGCTTTTCCAGCAGATGAATGCAACTCAGGGAAACAATGGAGGACAGCAAAACAGAAGCTACTACAATAACAAGTTTTTGACCTTTTCCAACTCGTCAAATAGTAGTGACTCTGATTCCAACAGTGGACAATCTATTAACGACAGAGGTTGGCAACAGCAAAGAGGTCAATTTCCTCAAGGGAAGTGAAGACGGGGCAAGACCCGGCAGCCGGGAAATCATGCCATGTGCACACAGCAGTGGCAACCCCCGCTGCAGAATTGGTAATATCAATTTTCAATTTGAGCACACACAACCTCACCCTTACTGAAGTAAGCTTGTAAGGGGTTGTCTTTTGCTATGACCACCAAAGCTAACAGATTCCAAAGGGAAATCAAAATGAAAAACTTCTTCCATATATTGAGACTGAAATACCTCTTCCGTAATTCCAAGGATCAAGAGCCTGCAAAAATGAATACATCTGGCCTTAAACATCCTTCCTTTTTTACTCCAACTACTGCTATGGTGTCACCTGAAATATTGACATTCGAAAATAAAATACTGAGATAGGTAAACAACCCTTTCAGTACAAAGAATCAGTATTCAGATAATCTAACAAAGGCTGAAAGAAAGGCACAAAAGAATCTGGAAGACAATCCTCTGTTTCTAATTAAACCAGCTAATAAACGCAGAGGAATTGTATTGTGGGACATTATTCTGTATCAAGCAGAGGTCAAAAAACAACTTGAGTATAAGACATTTTATAAAATCCTCAGTGGCAATCCAACCATCAGAATTACAGAAGAAATAGAAAGCCTCATGAGTCATGCCCTTACTGAAGGATGGATCGATCAAGACGAAAGACTGTTCCTACTTAAACATAATCTTGTCACTCCAGCATTTTATTGTTTACCAAAAATGCATAAACATGCATATACACCACTGGGCAGATCAATTGTTTCTGCATTCAGCGCTCTTTTGGAACATTTATCAATCTATGGGGATGTATTTTTGAGACCGTTTGTTAACAAGATGCATTCTTATGTACAAGACACGACCTCCATGATTAACATTTAAGAAGATCTGTCTATTGATCCAGAGGATTTACTTGTAACATTAGGTGTTGATTCTCTGTATACAAGTATACCGCAGATGATGTGTGTCCAGATCATGCACACATATCTGGAGAAGAGAGAAGATGGGACTGTTCCCTCTGACTTCATCGCTCAATGCATCAGGCTGGCTCTTACACAAAATGTCTTTCTATGTGAAGGAATCTATTATCAACAACTACACGGAACAAGCATGGGAGCCATCTTTGCCCCAGATCTGCCAAATCTTTACATTGATAATTTTGAACTGAATTCTGTGTACTCTGACACTAATCCCTTCTGTGACTAAAATGTTGGCACTGTTATATGAACCACGTGTTTATGCTATGGAGTGGAGGCTTGGACACACTTGTTACCTTTCTTACATGGTTTAACACGCAGGAACAATCTATTAAAGTCACCATGACGACAAATAGAGATAAAATTGCCTTCTTTGACCTCAAGATATATAGGTCCGTGGACAACAAATTGGGTACCACTTTGTTTAAGAAACCAATGGATATGAATACCATCTTGTTGTATAGTAGCTTCCACCCACAAAGCCTCTGTGAAAATGTACTGTATGGACAATTTCTCCATATCAGACAGAATGTTAGCAAACCATAGTATTATGAGGCAAATAGCAAAGAACTAAGTCTAAGATTAAAAAATCATGGTTATCCACCATACACCATTAGAAGGTCACTGAAACGTGCTTGCCATACCAACAGGCAGACATGGGTGACCAAACAGAATAAGATCCAGATGGAAAAAATCACATGTGTCACATCCTTCTCCTCCATCAGCAACAACTTACAGAGAAGCATTCTAAAACAGTGGAGGATGATCCACACGGATGACTTTAACATTTAAGCATCTTGGTTTGCCTTCAAAAGAATGCCCAATCTTAGAGATAAGGAAGTGCACACCTATGCACTTCAAAAAGAAAAATCTTCCTCTCAAACCTCTCTTTGGCAACTACACCCAGTAATAGGCCACTTTAATTGTGGCAATTGCTCTGTTTGCCATTTGACAAGCAACATCAAAGAAATTGACTTAAATGGTCAAATGTGGCATATTAAAACATTCACAAACTGCCTTACCAAATGGGCCATATATGGGATAAATTGCCCATGTGGCCTTTTATACATAGGGAAAACAAAGAGACCGATACGTAAGAGAATTTGCAAACATTGATAGTGCGTAAAAAATCTGAGTAGTGGAAAAGTCACTAGTTGCACATTTCAAGGAAGCCAAGCACAGTCAAGAAGACATCTTTTGGTTTATCATACAAACTATTAAACCACTTCCCTGCGGAGGTGATAGAGATCTGTCACTGAAAAAACTTGAACAAAAATGGATCTTTAATCTTCACTCAGTGAAGGCTGGTCTTAATGTATCCATTGAGTGGAACTTATTTATCCACTAGAGAACACAGTTTTTCCTTGCTGTGTACACACATCAGCATCCCCAAATAGCACATACAACTAATTGTATTAGGTAAATGATTTGTTGAAAATGGAGATGATCTAACGTATCTAGCACCAGGGCCTAACATGATTTGCTGCTGTAGCAACTTCACATCAAGATATCCCGTTGCTTGGTGCCCATAAGATATGAATCCCTCAGGTGTACATAAAAGTTTAAAGTAACTGGGAACATCCATGATCAAACAGAATATAACTTGGAAATCTGAGGCTCGAAACAAGACTCCTAAAATGGCGCCTGACAGCGTCGGTTTCGATAATGCAGTTGCCTTGCTTGCTTTTGTGCTAGAATTCACAGGACTTGTGCCAGAATGAATGATCGATAGTGGACTCCCTTGGTGATAGCGGCGTCCAGACTGAACGCAGTGGGTAAAAAAGACGAGAAGTAAGTTGACTCCTTTGATACTACAGAAAAATGACATGATGTATGTCACAAAGTCAAATAACGGCATAGTAAGCAGTGAGTTATTCACCCCCATTCTTTTGCTGGTGATACGCTCTTTCGAGGTAGTCGTCAACCGGAACACCTCGCAAACGGGAACCGCAGAGTGAGCTTTCAGTGAAAGTAACATCTTAAATCTGAATTTCACGGTTTGCAAACAGCCGTCTGCACTTTGGTTTAGAAGGTCAATTCCTTATTACATGCCTGTAACACGCTACTATAAGAAGAAACTGATACACACACAGTGGTGTGTACCTGAGTGGTACTAATATGTATGACATCATATTGTACAAGGTTGTACAAGGTAAATCATAGCGTGAACTTGGTGTCCCCAGTCTCTTCATTGCAGCATTTGAACGCAAGAACAAAGTATGTTGCATGGCGTGCCGTGCCATATTGTAGATGAGACAGAAATCAACACATCAGATCATTTGTATCCCACTCTGCAAGTGAAAATACACATGCTTGCAGGTATGGCACTATATTTAAAACATGAATTATATCCAATGACATGGTGTATCGTGTACAGTACACCAAAAGGGACGTCAGTCCATTTACACTCTGTACCATCAAGTAGTACTAAAAGAACATTGGCATATGTACATCCAAATAATATTCAATGACTGTGAATGAATTAAGTGGGACACCCCCACTTCTTTACAAATGAGCAAATTACTTGAATGATATGAGAGGAAGAAGTAAACTTGGTCTTTCTTGTCCCTCCTGTAGTTGTGAATGATACAAACTCCCCGGATAGCACAATAAATGGGAAATCCGTGAAAACTACTTTACACAATATCAAGAAATCAAAGGTCAGTCAAATGGGAATATAGCCCATGTAAATACAATATAAATTGTCCAGGTAAGCTTCTTGGGTTAAAGAAGACTTTTAATCTTTGATATTGTTATCTTTCATTGTAATATCCTATGCACATGGCCACATGTGCATGAAGAAACGTGCAACTAATCCACGTTCCATTTACAGCAAGTAGCCTGAAGACGGTTTCGAAGGAGCAAATAAAATAGATTGGTCCATGATGGTGCTCTCTCCGATCCAGAAACACCAATATGTGTAGACACCAAATAGGGAAGGGTCAATGCATGTACATTTATTTGGAATTAGCCTCTCACTTGTTCCACCAACCTTACAAAAACATCCTTAATTAATAGAAGATAGATGACAGTTTTTGTCTGTGTTCTGAAACATCAATTGGATATGTTAGTTTGGATACAACAATTTCTATGTGTATGATTTTATCTTTTTTATATGTTTTTTACATGTGTATATGAATTAAAATATGTGTACATCTGTATTGACCTGTTGTACTACTGCCTAATTAATACTATGCAGATCTGTACAGTGTGACCGGTGGGTCCCCACAACCTAAGTGTGTAAAAGCAGGGTAGCTATCTGTGGAATCTGTATGTTGGTTGCATATTGAAAAAACATCCAGGAAGGGAGATTCCAGAAGCCATGATTCTTGAATGCATATCATTTCCAAGTTGGCCACCACTTGGGGTAATCCTTGAAAAAGATGGACAAATCCTCTTGTGTTCCAGGAGCCAGTCTTTAAGGTCAGTGGCCATTGGATCCTCTGGCTCTAGTCTTGTTTATCAGAGGTTAAAGCTCTTGCCAGCCAATGCCAAGATTGCTCACCATTTTGGGCAGACTGATCCTTCATGTTTTGGCATTTTGATTTTTAGAATCTGAGAAAGGGTTAGCTCCTTTGATGGTAACATCTAAGGATTCAGAGCCATTAACATAAACTTTATTTTCTTGGTTTGGGTTTTTAGATTGGCCAGGTGAATACAATTTGTCTAAATATTTCAATGATATGGCGGTACTTCGACAAACAGCCAGCGACCAATCTTCTAGCACTGATAGTGAGTGAATGGTGTCTTCTGTTCATCTCTTGCATCCATGAGTAAGGTGAATTAGGAAGCAGAAGCCATGTGTAGTCAAACTCTATCATTCACTCCTTCATTTAGAAAGTCTACAATTTTAATTTCAATTGTGTGTATCACTCTGAGTTTCAGGACATGATGGAGTAAGAACATTATGTTTGAACATTTAAAAATGAAATCTTCTTTGGCTCTTAACACTCTCTCAAAGGTTAAAATATCATGGCCAGTTTTCCTGGAATTTGGTTGCACATAGTGAGGCTGAAATCATTGCTATGTCTGAGGTTCCGCTTATCATCTCTCATTTTGTGGACTTTTTTACTTGATAATGATTGAGAGGACAAATCATCTGTTCCATCACAGGGTTGGATTGCACGGATCCAGTTATTAATTGAGATGTTTTGCTCATCTGTTTGCTAACGTGAGAAATGGAGAAGTAATTATTGTGGATTTAGTCTGATTTTTCTGGATGACGGCCGTTTGCGTTACCTACTCGTCGGTCTCCTCGATTGTTACGTTTCCATCTGTGTCTTCACCTTATGTCGAGAGCTGTAGTAATATTTCATCGATGGGTTCTAGATGGATTGATTCTTCTTTTCTTGGAGGGGACTTACATCTTGTTTCACCTCGAGTTCATCGAACTGTGTGTTTTTAGATTGACAGCTAGAGGTAGCTGTCATGTCTATGTATGTTTTCTCTGAAGAAGGTTTTAAGTTTCTCACAAAGCTCCTTGCGCTCAAAGTTTTAGTGGAGCTACAGGAAATGGCTGTATTCTTCTTTTTTTTTGTCTGATTAGTTTTTGACAGTTTTACATTTTTGAGAGCAGTCACCCGAGGCTGTGAAAAAATTGCATAGTTGGTTGATTGCCACTTGCTTCAGGGGCATTAAACTCAGAAGTGGGTATCACTACAGGCTCGAAGTTTTTGCTCCAGGCAATATCCAGAGTCTGATGTTCAGAGACTGGGGATGTCGTTTGATGTATTTGCACAGAAGTGGACATTTGTGCGGTGTTCGTGAATCGAGGTGACAGGGTATTTTCACGTCTATCCCCAGGTCGATCGGTCAGATACATACTTGTTTAACTACCTCAGGTCTCATTACCTGGATTAGTCAGTAACGATTGCAGCTTGTCAGAGCACTCAATAATGGACTCAACTGGTGGAGAACGATCTTCAGGTTTCTACTACAATACTAGGTCTCGTACACCTTCTAGGAAGATACTTTTATCGGGTCTTACATCTTGAGTTAATTCAATTAAGGATTTCAGTACTGAGACTTCTAGTTCTTTTTCCTTTCATTCTTTTTTCTCTTGTAGTTTCAATGGCAGCGTCTATGTGAATTAATTTGGAGTGCATTAGGCCAATTAACATTGATTGATCCTCATAATTATCACTCAGGGTTTCATAGAGTTTTAAATAAGGTGCCAACGTAATCGAGACTGCAGAGGTTATGTTTATTTGTAATTGTGCAAAATGGGAATTTGAGATTCCATTGTCTCTGTCGTTTGTAGTATAAGATACTTTCCTCAGGCAATGGTTCTTGTTCTGCGATTTCTTGCGATTTCGAATCAGGGGTATCGGTCTAGTCACATCTTGTTCTAATTCTTCATCAGAATCATCACTAGAGGTAGATTGATATTAAGAGGAAATACATGCATCATGGGGATAGCTGCTATCTACAGCTGTTCGAGTTGTTTTCGTCTTCACTGCTGTCAAAAGAGGGGCCACTGGAATCGAGAGCATGGATTTTTTTTTATACCAAACGAGTGGAATTTAAAGACTCCATGGGGTCAGTGCTGGGGCGCTTATTACTACGATGGCCAGCTTCTAAGCTCAATGTGAGGTTCACAATGTCCTTTGTTGGGCGAGCAGCCAAAGTTGCATTCATGTGAGTGCAATCATTTTTTGACGGTTCTTCTGCAGATTTTAAAATGATCACTGTTAAAGGTCGTCCTTTATCGACGTTCAGTGTTTTTGATGGGGAACGAGTGTCCTCATCGTGCATATCATTGTTCAACTCTGCTTCAATGCAGTTTGGTTCTTTTGGTCTAGATGGGGGCCACTGAGGCCATTCATCTGAAGTGAACGTTTCACTTGGTAACAGGGGAGCTGGTCCATTATTTTCCACTGATTCACAGTTTTCAGCACTCAGGCGTAGTAATTCACAGTTGCTCAATCATTCGGCATCAGAGAGCGAGCTCCAGCGCAATGTTGTTTGATTCCCATTACACGTGGGAATTGTTGTCGAAGGTTGTACGCAGTTTGGGGGTTGTGAAGGTTGTACGTAGTTAAGGGGTTTAAAGTGCCATCTCAATTTTGCCATGACCGCAACAGATCTACTGTGTTTTTTTTTCAAGAATTTTATTTTGGGTGGTTTCAGTCATTCTTGTCTTTGAGATTAAATTCATAGAATTACGCAGAAAAGTGTCGCAAGCGGCTGGCGCAGAGTGTCCGCGTGCGATTGACTGCGCCAGGCACGTGAGATAAAACCGATTTCCGCGCACAGCGTATTCATGGATTTCATGCTCCCAAACCAGCCGTGGCGCAGAGTATCGCAGCGACCCTGCAGCAGCGCCAGTAACGCCCCCAAGAACGCCCTCGCGCAAGGAAAAGCCAGCAAAATCGCTAAATCATCGCAAAGGGCTGCGCTAACTCTGGACCAGTTTACAGGGCAGCCAAACAAGGAACGCAAAGCGGGTAACGTGCATATCAGGGGTACACGTGAAGTCATACACGCGATTAGCCAGGGTACGTGTATTACAGGGGTACGCGGGAAGTTTAACACTCGATTGGCCAGGGTACGTGTATTACAGGGGTACGCGGGAAGTTTAACACGCGATTAGCCAGGGTAAGTGTATTACAGGGGTACACGTGAAGTCATACACGCGATTAGCCAGGGTACGTGTATTACATGGGTACGCGGGAAGTTTAACACGCGATTGGCCAGGGTACATGTATTACAGGGGTACGCGGGAAGTTTAACACGCGATTAGCCAGGGTAAGTGTATTACAGGGGTACGCGGGAAGTTCAACACACAATTAGCCAGGGTACGTGTATTACAGGGGTACGCGGGAAGTTTAACACGCGATTGGCCAGGGTACGTGTATTACAGGGGTACGCGGGAAGTTTAACACGCGATTGGCCAGGGTACGTGTATTACAGGGGTACGCGGGAAGTTATACATGCGATTAGCCAGGGTACGTGTATTACAGGGGTACGCGGGAAGTTTAACACGCGATTGGCCAGGGTACGTGTATTACAGGGGTACGCGGGAAGTTATACACGCGATTAGCCAGGGTACGTGTATTACAGGGGTACGCGGGAAGTTTAACACGCGATTAGGCTGGGTGGGTCCTCACAGGTGTTCCCTGTACACCCTCCACGGCCCCTGCAGGCAGCCTACAAAACAGGGGACTACCCTGCACACCTGCTCATGTCCCCCTGCACCCCCACCCCCCCAGCAGTGCAGGGGCAGCCTCCACCAGGCCCCCACTCATGTCTCCCACCACCCCCACCCTCCCGCCACCAGGGGCAGCCTCCACCAGGCCCCCACCCATGTCTCCCACCACCCCCCGCCACCAGGGGCACTCTCCACCAAGCCCCCACCCATGTCTCCCACCACCCCCACCAGTGCAGGGGCACCCTCCACCAGGCCCCCACCCATGTCTCCCAACACCCCCACCCACCAGCACTGTGGTGCACGTGGCCAGCAGGCAGTCAGGCAGCAGCAGATGGCAGGTGGGAGCGTGCTCAGGGCTCTGGGGGGCAGTAATTTCGCCTCCTGGCCAGGAGCGTGGTCTCTCGTGTGTGAACGCGTGGACAGCCTGATAGGTAGCGAAATCCCACACGTCAGCAAAGGCCCTTAGCGCGTAAACCCGTCAACAGCATATGCGCGCCTATAGTCACCTGCACGTGCAGGAAATTGTTGCGTGACACGTCCCAGTGTCAAAGCGTGTGATTGGTGAAAATGGATGTACACGTAGAAGTGACAAAGCGTGTGATTGGTGAAAATGGATCTACACGCAGGAGTGACAAAGCGTGTGATTGGTGAACGTACACGCCGCGTAAGTGACGCTGTACGTGTGGGCCTGTATATAAGGTACATGTAGAACACCATTTCCTTGTACGTGCTGTTCGTGGAGAGCGAGTGGGTGAAATCTGTACTTCTTGTCGTTTCACACGCGATTTACTTCACGGCGTTTCCAGTTCGTATTCCCTGTTACCTCTGACAGCTTTTTCTCTTTTTTCTCTTTTACTGGTTTACCTGGGCCTGTTCCCTCAAACAGTGTCCCCTTCTACTGTTGTCCTGTCTTCTCAGACAGCGTACACATCTTCTTTTGGCGGGGGTTTAGCCAGCCAAACGCGCTCATTCTTCACGCTCTTTTACCTGGCAGACGGTGAGTCACGCACGTATCCAACTTCTGTGCTTGCCCCGTGTGTTGCCTACCCCTTCAGAGGTCATTCTAGGCTGCGTGTGACACGCATACGTTCATTCTTGTGTTACTGGGTGCCACAGCGTAGTGCAGGTTTTTCTTTCTGCACACGTGGTCTAGGAGGGGTTGCGTGCACGTCATCTCCCTTTTTTGGGCCTCCTGTGCGTTGCGTGACCCGTCATCTTTCCCCAGGGGTTACAATCAGCCGTGCTAGAGCACTAGGGTACAATTACCATCTGGTACCCAACCCCTTTGACCCCCAATTGCCCAGGACAATTGTCTACAGCCACTCCCATACGCACATTAATATCAGTGCCATGGCTGGGAGGCGAGGATTCCGTAAGGGTGGCAAAGGTGGAAGAGCCACAAGTGGTGGCCGTGGTGGATCCGGTAGGGGACGTGGTCGTAACTTGCAGGGTGAGCCTGTCCCCCCATGTGTGGAGGACCAGTCAAGGGCACCCATCATCCCCCCCCCCTCCCCCCCCTCCCCCCCTCCCGTTGAGGCTGAAGTGGCTGACACCATCCATGCTCAGCCCTTGTTGGACCAGCCCATTGTGGCACCAGACCTGGCTGACTCCATGGCTGACTTCCAGGTCAGCAGGGCTACGACACGTGCGCTGGTGCACGTTGATGCCATCATGCCACGTGGATCTGGGGCAGCAAGGTCATCTGCTGCACCAAGGAGGCAGGGCGGAGTGGCTGCAGGGGCAGCTGCGGCTCCATCCACCCCAGCCCTCACACACCCAGCCAGGACAGTGTCGGTCCTAGTCCATGCTGCTGACATTCCCCCTGACACCATCACACTCGAGCCAATGCCTGCACCAACTCCCATGCTGAGTGTGCAATCCCACACTCCTGATACAGAGTCCACCAGGGCTCCTGCCCCTAGTGTCCAGAGCGGCGCAGGACACTCAGGATCACCACCACCTTCCAAGCGGAAGAGGAAGAGTGCTCGTCCGGCACAGGCTGATGCCCCAGACACGGCTACACAGTCCGGCCCGTCCAGGAAGCCCAGCTTCACGGATGACGAACTGAATGCACTTGTCGAGTATGTGTCCGGACATGACAACGAGATGGTCATTGTTGCAGGATCCAAGACCACACCTGCACAACGCCAGGCACACTGGCAGACCGTTGCGGACATCGTAAGTCCCCTTGGAATCGTGAGGCGCACAGCCAATGATTGCTATAAGCGCTGGAATGACCTAAAGCGCAGGGCAAAGAGTAAGCTGGCCTCAAGTCATGCCGCAACTCTAGTGACTGGAGGTGGGTCTCCAGTAGTAGACATGGAACTCACTCCACATGAGTCAGTCGCTGGGACCTACGTCACGGAGGAACAGATCCAAGGCGTGGGAGATCTGGCTGATTACGAGGCATTGTCCGGTGAGTGCACATGCATGTGTGTGTCATACATGTGCATGGTGTGTGTGTGAGGGCTTCTGTTTGGGTGGCAGGAGAGAGTGTGTGCGCCTCAGTCGTATGGGTCAGCCATGTGCTTCATGCAATACTTCCTGCGCAGCTGCATTTGGCCATAGCAGTATCCCTTCTGCCAACAGTAGACATCTAGCACAACTGCACGCCAGTTGCCCTTGAAGTGTCACCTTGACACAACAGATTTGCTTATTTTTCACTGTTCATTCAGTCAGTTTGTTTGCATTCCACCACTTTCACTAGGCATGTCGCTGTCCACTAGTCACATGTCTGACATGGGTATGGTAAAGGGGAGTGACTTTGTTACCTGGATATCATTTGTACACACATGTCCCTGTGCAATTTGACCATTACAGACTGGCAGCTCCAGGTGAAAAATCTGACCTGTTAGAATCAGAAAAGCTATTACATGCGGGAACTGGACTGAATGAATAGGTGCTGCCCTCCTCTCCATCTTCACTCAATAGCAATGGTACATGCCATCTGTGTGATGGCATGTGTGTTTCACCTGCCAATCACAGGCCAATGTGTGATGCCACTGCCAGGCAGCATGCAGAAAATGTGTTCATCTTCCATCTTGGTGTCATCAGTGTGTGCCGTTTGCCTGCACTTCATACGCAGTGTGGGTGCATGCATGGGAGGGTTTTAGTCATGTGGGACATGTCAATCAAGTACTGGTTCTCTTGCTTCTCAGCCCTCAATGTGTGCCATGGTGCTAATGCCTGTTTCCATTACTTTGTTTTCATGTCTTTGCAGGGGAAGACGCACCTGATACTGCTGGGGTTGTGGAGATGGTGCAGACCCAGGAGGTGTCCCAGGGCCGACCAACCACCAGTGAGGGACGTGGTGTGGTGGTGGGGGAGAACCCACAAGTGCTGCAGGTCGTGCTCTCAAGGGGTGTCTCTGGCTGCACCTCCCCCGAGCTGTACTCAGGTGTTGATTCGGATGAGACCTACGTGCCGTCGCTGGTGAGTGTTCCAGGTAGGGATTCTGTTCTGTCTCACCCACCTGCACCAGGGTCAGTACCCTCCATGGGGATGTCAGTGTTGGCAGCTACGCCTTCGGTGGTTACGGATGCAGGGTCACACTCCGCGACATCTGATCCTGTTCCTGGGCCAGCAGATCAGAGGGGGAATGCAGTCCTGCAGCCTCAGGCAGTGCCGGCACAGCAAGGCGCAGTTCGCCTTGCCCCAGACAGGTGTGGTGCCCGCCGACGTGGTGGCCGTACGCCACCTGGCAATACCGCATGGGAGCAATCCATTTACGGTATGGCTACCCAACAGGCTGCATCATCCGAGATGATGGCTCAGGCCATGGATAGGGTGGCCACTTCCATTGTCCCCCCAGAAAGGCTGATGGAGCGACTAGAGCAGGCAACTGACTCCATCTGCCAGTCACACAGGGAGGACATGTTGGGGTCCAACAGGGACAGGCGGGCGGCACTGGCGACTCTGCAGGAGGCCATCTCCATTGAGTCCCAGGGCCACAGGGAAGCCCTGAGGCAGGAGCTCCTACACCTCAGGACGACTCTTGTTGAGCTTGAGGCTTCAACACACCAAAGGACAGAACAGCAGCTGGAGCGTCTCACCCGTACGCTCTCAGCTGAGATGCAGGCAACGAGGGCGGAGGTCCGGGCATCCCGTGAGTTGTTGCATGGGGACCTCCGCACACTCATCCTCCAGAACCAGACCTACCACACCCGCATGCTTGCAGCCATGGAGGAGCAGACTAGGGCCTTGCGTGGGCTGCCTCCCATAGTGCAACCACCTCCGGATGCAGCTGCACAGGGTGATAATAGCGACAGCAGTGACACTCCCACAATAGGGTAGCCGTGTGGGCCATGAGCCCATGGAGGTGTTTTATTTTCCCAGGATCCACGCAGGTGGGTTCTGGTGTGCATCCTGTCCTCGGACCTCCTGGGTGGCCTCCCCAACCCCCCCGGGCCCATCAATGGCCATTTTTGATTGTTTCTTATTTTTATTTTTATTTTTATTTCTTTTATTCCCAATTTTTTTGGGAGGATCTGTTGGCTCCGATCTGTTGGCTCCGATCTGTTGGCTCCGATCTGTTGGCTCCGATCTGTTGGCTCCGATCTGTTGGCTCCGATCTGTTGGCTCCGATCTGTTGGCTCCGATCTGTTGGCTTCCGTGGTTCCTGTGGGCATACGCTGCATTGTGGCTGGGCACATGCAGGCTTGTAATGTATTTGGTTCAGATGCTTGGGTTTGAGTCACACACACCCCTCCTGCTTCCCGTTTCCATGGGCTTGCAAAGGGTGTGCCCAAGTGACAGTGAATTACACAGTGACGTTGGACTCCCATGAGCTGTGTGGCCAGTCTGTAGTCAATACTGTGTATACATTCCTAGTGCATATTGCTGTTGTGTTGTACACTGCATGTTGCATTGATGTGTAACTCTTCTTCTGTGTCTACCTCCCAATTTGCAGGTCCCTTCCTCAAGTCCACACAAGGACCTCTAGTCTGGCGATGGGGACCATGTTGGCAGCAGTGCACCTACAACTCTACATGGCGCCAACACTGCACAGTTGGTAGTGGTGGGAGTGCAGGCATTTCCAGGTGGTGAGACTACTAATATGTTACATTTTTGATGTCATGTTAATGGTACTACGTGCTCAAGTATGTTGTTGGTCCGGCATTGCTGTGAGCATTTCAGGTGTTGCAGGTTTCTAATAGTGCCACTGTACATAGTGAGAGTGATGTCATGTTGTGGGGATTACTTTGTTTACCTGCAATTAGCATGACATGGCACGGTGTGTCGTGTGGCAGTGCTGGGGTTGGGTTGGCTGACATGGCACTGTCCTCTTGTTGCATTTTGCAAGTGGGTATTCATTTTAGCTGCTTCAATGTGTAACTTCACAAAACTGCATTGGTGGTGTCTGTGTGGGTAGGGATGCACACATTGTGACACTTCCAGGTGAACAATCTCAGGCTGACATGGAATTCCCGGTTCATTCTCCAGACATTCAGGATCAGTGTCAGGTTGAGTCATCATTGATTGTCAGATGGAATGTGCCAGGGCAGTGTGCACTCCACAGGGGTGTGATTTCTATGTGAAGTAATTAGCCACTAGCTGTGTACGGGCTGCCTCCCCCCGTGCCCTTTCCCCTCCCATGCGCAGCGGCTGTGCATGTGGTTGGGGATGTGGGGCCACCACCATGTCCACGGCCAGGCCCCGGCGTGTTGCAACGTTGTGCAGGACACATGCTGCCACTATGATCCTGCACACTACTGGGGGAGCGTATAACAGCTGCCCGCCAGAACGGTCAAGGGAGCGAAAGCGTGACTTCAGCACTCCGAATGTGCGCTCCACTATGCCCCTGGTTGTAATGTGGGCTGTGTTAAATCTTACCTGGGGTGGCGTGGTGGGGTTCCGAATTGGCGTCATCATGTGGGGGCTGAGAGGGTAGGCACTGTCCCCTGTGGAGGTGGGGATTGGTATCATTGGTGAGGTTGTGACCTTGCTCAGTATCCAACATGCATGCATGTGCAGTGGCATACATACTCACCAAGCAGCCATGTATCGCCATGCCGCCCAGCTTCTAGGTCCCGGCTTAGGGTGGACATTCGGTAAATGAAGCTGTCGTGGGTGGAGCCGGGATAGTTGGCATATACTGAGGTGATGATTCCCTTGGCATTACATGCTACCTGCACGTTGATGGAATGCCAGTGCTTGCGGTTCCTATAGATGTGCTCAGATGCCCTGGGGGGACGTAGAGCCACATGGGTGCAGTCGATGGCACCTAGCACTTTGGGGAATCGTGCCACTGCGTAAAAATCCAGGGCGGCAGCATGCCTTTCTGCAGGTGTTCTGGGCAGGTATATGTGCCTGCGGACTGATGGGCGTGCAGTCATGATGTTCAAGACCTGGTGTAGGCAGCGTGACTGGGTGGCCTGTGACACCCCACCCACTATGGCACTTGTCCGCTGAAATGATCCAGTGGCTAAGAAGTGCAGTACATTGAGGACCTTCTCCAGGGGGCTGAGTGCTTGGGAGCACAGGGTGGGTGATGTGAGGTCATCCTCCCACTCAGTCACCAGGTCCAGTATGATGTGTGGTGGAAACCTGTACCTCCCATACACCTGGTCATCAGGCATCCCGAAAAGGCTGGTTCTGGGTGTGAATATTCTGGCCCTGACTATCCTCCTCCTCCTCCTTTGGTAGCCCACTGCCACTGCTGCTAGGAACGGTATGTTCATCCTGGCGTCTGAGCTTGTTATTGTTAAAGTCCGCAATTTATGCTTAGCGCGTGTTCTAGGCGAGCGTGTGACCCGCGCAGCCCTGGAATCCTGTTCCCAGTCCAATAGCGTGTGGAAATTCACACGCACCACGGGATACAGCGTGTGACCCGCGCAGCCCTGGAATCCTGTTCCCAGTCCAATAGCGTGTGGAAATTCACACGCACCACGGGATACAGCGTGTGACCCGCGCAGCCCTGGAATCCTGTTCCCAGTCCAATAGCGTGTGGAAATTCACACGCACCACGGGATACAGGTTCGCTGACGTACTTGCATGAGTAAGTGGCCGCGCACCCATTAAATACACGTACATAGGCCAATCGCGTGTACGCGCACTTTTGTCCAATTACACGCGATGACACTCTGACGTGCAGTATCTCCACGTGTGCCCCGTCATCACGTCCTGAGTGGGGAACACCCGTGCGGGTCACGTCACAGACGCGCTTACGCGCTGAGGGACTCTGGTCCAATAGAATCGCGTATGCGTGCTGACGCGCTTACGCGCTAAGGGCCTTTCCTCGGATTTCACGCTGACGTGCAGGATTTTCACGTGCCAAATCACTCCGTATCAAGCTGGCCACGCGAAAACACACGGAAGCCCACGCTCCTGCCCAGAAGGCCGAGTTACTGCCTCCCAGTGCCCCGAGCAGCCTCCCACGTGCCATCTGCTGCTGCCTGCCTGCCTGCTGCCACCGTGCCCTGCCATTTGGTGCCTGCACATCAGCCATCTGCAGGGGTCCAGTTGCTGTGTCCACCCCTGCTGGAACTGAAGACTCCCGACTGGTATTACATCGCTCCACAGCCCAGCCCCAGGACCCAGTTGCCCACCCACACCTGCCTCTGGGGTTGCCATGTCGGGCACTTCCACATCTGGCACCAGTGGCAACCCCAGGCCAGAGGGGCAGAGGGGCACCAGCTTCACTGTCACCGAAGTTGGTGTCCTGGTGGAGCATGTCCTGGGGCAGTATGATGCCCTCTTTGGATCGTCCCGCGCCAGCAAGGAAGGACGGCAGAGGATCTGGGCCGACTGTGTGGTTGCCATCAACGCGGAGGGGGTGGCAACCCGCGACGTCCTGAAGATCAAGAAGCGCTGGGAGGACTTGAGGTCCAGGACCCTTGTGAAGGCCCGGCGCCTCGTGGAGGGGGGCCGGGGCCGCATGAGTACCATCCAGATGAGGGTCCTGGAACGCGTACGCCCAGCGCTCCACGCCCAGATCCTTGAGAGGGAGGCCCGTCTGGAGTTGAGCGGTAAGTGTCCATGCATTACTGTGTGAGACAGGGCATGTTGCGGTGTGCTGGTTCTATGATACTTGCCTGTATGTGTGCCATAGCCCATGTATGCATGTATGTGTGCAGGGACATCATGGTAATGCATGTGCGACCAGTGATGTGTGATGCACATGGTTGTTGCATGTGTTGATATGCCGCATGGGGAGCCCTAATCAGATTATGAACATGAGAGCATGCCAGTCTCTGTACCTGAACATGGGTGGGGGTGAGGGATGGGTGCTGATGCCAGGTACATATATGGTAGCCATGTCTGTGTGCCTGACCTGCGTGTCTGTGACTTGTGCATGCCATGGATGCATGACACATGTGTGTGACAATGCAGAGATTCAGTAAAGCAGCAAAATTACCCTTGTATCCGCTGTGTTTGGTGTGTTTGGGGCCAGATGGATGTGACTGAGGTGATGTGTGTGCATGTGATGGGCATGGGGCATGATGCATGTGAGTTACATATCATTGAATGTTTCAAGAGTCCATTGGACATGCATGGAAATGTCCATGGCATGCACCATGCCTGTTACTGTGTGTGTTTTGCCTGGACTGGCCCATGTGTTGTGGAGGGACATGATGGAAGTGTACTTTGACAGTGGTGCTCATCTGCTATTGCTTCCTGTCTAGGGGACCATTGTACAGTGCCCTGATGCTTGTGTTCTTTGTCTCCCTCTACGCAGCGGCTAGTGAAGAAGAGGGCGGAGACAGCGCTGTGGAGCAAGGCGGCGGGGATGCCCCCACGGCTGCAGCGGAAGGGGTGGGTGAGCCCCCACAGGGGCCTGCTACGGTGGGAGACGGTGAGGAGCCATCCAGGTTGGTGGTTTGCACAGAGGAGGAGGAGGCCGCCACTGGGGCACACATGGGGCCTGGTGGGGGCATCCCTGCTGGTGCAAGTGGTGCAGTCCAGGGCCAGGGGCAGGAGGCAGCACAGGTCACCGTGGAGGGGCCTGTGCATGTCGCTGTCCCTGACCCTGTGAGTGCACCACCATGCACCAGCAGGGATGCCCCGTCCCAGGCCTGTCCGCAGGTAGAGGGGATGTCCATGTCACCTGACTCCCCTCCACCTGCGGACGTGGGAACCCCTGGCCGTGCGGAGAAGGTCCTGATTGGGGTCGCGTTGCGCACGGCTGCGATTCGTGATGCCGTGCGTGCTTCCCGGGAGGAGCACGCACGTCATCACGAAGTGCACCGTGCCGACGTGGCCCAATTGGGATCGGCCATGTTCGGGGGTTTCCTGCATGTGTTGGCCAATGTGGCGGCCCTCTCCTCCTCTGTGCAGGCTATCCACCAGTCGTTCTCCTTGCCGTCTTCCAGCCCAGATGCCACCAGGGCCCCCTGTGGACCTGCCCCGACCAATGCAGCCAGCTCGGTGGGGATCCCATCCCTGCCACAGTCGGGAGTCAGAGATCCAGCAGGGGTGGACACCAGAGCAACTGGACCCCAGCAGATGGAGGATGTGACGGCATCATCGGGCAGGGCACGTGCACGACGGCGTCGGTGGTTTCCATCAGCCTGGATGCCGTCGTGCTGGCACAGGCAGTTGCGTCGGAGGCAGCAGCAGGCTCAACGTGGGAGGCATCATGGCTCGGGGCCATCAACATCAGGGGTGCAGGCATCGGCCGGAGGGCAGGAGAACCCTGGAATGGGAGTGGCTTCCGTGTGGGAGAGGTTGTGCCAGCGGATAGGTGCGGAGCGGCAGCGGGCAGAGGAGGAACGGCTCACGATGGTCAGGGCGGAGGACTCCATGCGGAGGGCGCTGAGGCGGGCTGAGTGCCTCGAGGGTCTTCGCAGGGAGTTTGAGCTTGACACTGCGTTATCCCTGCGGGACCTCGGGGCCAGGGAACATGCCCGCCTCCAAGCCATTGACCAGGAGTTCGAGGATGCCCTGGCCCATGACGACAACCAGTGAGCCGTCCGAATAGCCCGCTGCCTTTGTATATAGTTGTATAGTTAGGGTTAGGTTTCCTTTGTTTTTTTGAATTTTTTTTGGGTTGCGATTGGACAATGCACCACTTTTTTGTATATAGTTCCCTTTTTAGTTAGTAGTCAGTTAGGTTTAATTTGGTAGGGCTCATGGACCCAGGATTATCTTCTTGATTGGCTTATTTTAATTTTTCATAATTTTTTCTTGGACATTCATCTTGTTTTGTTTGATTTGCTTTGTGTTTTTTCTTATTTGCTGTTCAATACATATTATTTTTTTAATCTTCAATGTGTCGTATCATCTCATTGCTTTCAGGCATGTCATGTTGGGTGTTTTGTCATTCACTTGCAGCCATTGTGTGTGACAGACATGTGTTAAATTGCATTATTTACATTGGGGGTGTAACATGTAATTGGCTTTGATATGTGGGTGGGTGTGATAGTTGGTTGGGCCTTTTGGCAGGGGAGGATGGGCATTACGGACATGATTGGGGAATGTTGGGACCCAGGTGCAGGGGGGCATGGATTGGACATGGGTGGGGGCCTGCTGGCAGGTGCCCCACAGTGCTGGGGGGTGGGGGTGGTGAGAGACATGAGTTGGACATGGGTGGGGGCCTGCTGGCAGGTGCCCCACAGTGCTGGGGGGTGGGGGTGGTGAGAGACATGAGTTGGACATGGGTGGGGGCCTGCTGGCAGGTGCCCCACAGTGCTGGGGGGTGGGGGTGGTGGGAGACATGAGTGGGGCCCTGGTGGAGGGTGACCCTGGTGGCTGGGGTTTGGGGGTGGTGGGAGACATGAGTTGGACATGGGTGGGGGCCTGCTGGCAGGTGCCCCACAGTGCTGGGGGGTGGGGGTGGTGGGAGACATGAGTGGGGCCCTGGTGGAGGGTGACCCTGGTGGCTGGGGTTTGGGGGTGGTGGGAGACATGAGTTGGACATGGGCGGGGGCCTGCTGGCAGGTGCCCCACAGTGCTGGGGGGTGGGGGTGGTGGGAGACATGAGTGGGGCCCTGGTGGAGGGTGACCCTGGTGGCTGGGGTTTGGGGGTGGTGGGAGACATGAGTTGGACATGGGTGGGGGCCTGCTGGCAGGTGCCCCACAGTGCTGGGGGGTGGGGGTGGTGGGAGACATGAGTGGGGCCCTGGTGGAGGGTGACCCTGGTGGCTGGGGTTTGGGGGTGGTGGGAGACATGAGTTGGACATGGGTGGGGGCCTGCTGGCAGGTGCCCCACAGTGCTGGGGGGTGGGGGTGGTGGGAGACATGAGTGGGGCCCTGGTGGAGGGTGACCCTGGTGGCTGGGGTTTGGGGGTGGTGGGAGACATGAGTTGGACATGGGTGGGGGCCTGCTGGCAGGTGCCCCACAGTGCTGGGGGGTGGGGGTGCAAGGGGACATGTGTTGGTGTTCATTAGTTCAAGGAGACATGTGCCTTTGCTGGGGGGCATGCCCATGTTGGGTGGGCTGCCTGCGGGACATGACCAGGGATGCAGGGTAGTCCCCTGTGGTGTGGGCTGCCTGCAGGGGCCGTGGAGGGTGTACAGGGTACACCTGGGAGGAGCCACACTGTCAAATCACATGTGGAACTTCCCGCGCACCCCTGAAATACACGCGCCCAGGCTATTCGCGTGTGGAACTTCCCGCGCACCCCTCAAATTCACGCGCCCAGGCTATTCGCGTGTGGAACTTCCCGCGCACCCCTGAAATACACGCGCCCAGGCTATTCGCGTGTGGAACTTCCCGCGCACCCCTGAAATACACGCGCCCAGGCTATTCGCGTGTGGAACTTCCCGCGCACCCCTGAAATACACGCGCCCAGGCTATTCGCGTGTGGAACTTGCCGCGAACCCCTGAAATACACGCGCCCAGGCTATTCGCGTGTGGAACTTCCCGCGAACCCCTGAAATACACGCGCCCAGGCTATTCGCGTGTGGAACTTCCCGCGCACCCCTCAAATTCACGCGCCCAGGCTATTCGCGTGTGGAACTTCCCGCGCACCCCTGAAATACACGCGCCCAGGCTATTCGCGTGTGGAACTTCCCGCGCACCCCTGAAATACACGCGCCCAGGCTATTCGCGTGTGGAACTTCCCGCGCACCCCTGAAATACACGCGCCCAGGCTATTCGCGTGTGGAACTTCCCGCGAACCCCTGAAATACACGCGCCCAGGCTATTCGCGTGTGGAACTTCCCGCGAACCCCTGAAATACACGCGCCCAGGCTATTCGCGTGTGGAACTTCCCGCGCACCCCTCAAATTCACGCGCCCAGGCTGTTCGCGTGTGGAACTTCCCGCGCACCCCTGAAATACACGCGCCCAGGCTATTCGCGTGTGGAACTTCCCGCGAACCCCTGTAATACACGTAGCCCGCTCCCCCAGGCCCGATCGCGTGAGGAACTTCCCGCGCACCCCTCAAATTCACGCGCCCAGGCTATTCGCGTGTGAAACTTCACGCGAACCCCTGAAATATACGTAGCACGCTCCCCCAGGCCCGATCGCGTGTGGAACTTCACGCGAACCCCTGAAATATACGTAGCACGCTCCCCCAGGCCCGATCGCGTGTGGAACTTCACGCGAACCCCTGTAATACACGAAGCCCGCTCCCCCAGGCCCGATCGCGTGAGGAACTTCACGCGAACCCCTGTAATACACGTAGCCCGCTCCCCCAGGCCCGATCGCGTGAGGAACTTCACGCGAACCCCTGTTATACACGTAGCCCGCTCCCCCAGGCCCGATCGCGTGAGGAACTTCACGCGAACCCCTGTAATACACGAAGCCCGCTCCCCCAGGCCCGATCGCGTGTGGAACTTCACGCGAACCCCTGTAATACACGTAGCCCGCTCCCCCAGGCCCGATCGCGTGAATAACTTCACGCGAACCCCTGTGATGCACGTACCCTGCAAATCGCGTGTGACACTTCCCGCGCACCCCGGTATACATGCACACGTATTTTTTGTCAGCGGGTGTCCGTGTTTGTGGGTACCCCTTTGCACGTCATTTTTCCTGGAGGGCCACAGTATGGGACATTCATCATGGCAGTATATAGGTGCTATTTGTTGGCGCACCTTTTGGCGCACATTTCTTACAGCCGCAGAGACGCTACCGCCTCCTTTCTTGTGGCGGTCGTGTTTGTGCCTGTGCGCTGGTTTGAGCGTGCGCTTTTTTCCCCTATTCTATTCCATGAATACGTGTTGTAGGCGAGCGTGTGGGCGTTCCGCGCACTTGTGCCCTGTACTTCCCCCGTGACGCCCACGTTTTGGCAAGTTGTTCCCCATTCCGAGTGTTACGCCCGTGTTCCGCCTACTTTTATTGCGTGCGCCGCGCTATGTGCGATTTTCGCTGTGGCCTGTGCGATTTTCGCTGTGACCTGGCGCACGCTGTTAGATGGCCTGTGCGCTAACGTGCGCCGCGCACTTTTTATCGCACATCCGCTGGTTTTCTCGCGCACGGCCTTCCATGAATCGACGTGCGCTGCTTTTCGTGCGATTTTCGCACGTTCACTGCGATTTTCGCTATTCCACTGCGATTCGCACGTTTATGCCCACTTGCGCCGCGCTAATTATTCCATGAATCGGCCTGTAAGGTTTGCTGTGTGCAATTAAGTCTCCCGGGTACTTCACAAGCGTCTTTAGTTGTGAGGCTTGGTGCCAAAGCCACACTGGGTACATTATGGGAAGAGTTTCCACTAAAGTTAGTAAATATTTTAGTATGCGTGTTTGCATTTGAGCTTAAATGCAAAGAAGGGCTGATTATACAAACTTCGCTGGGTGTTAGATGAGTTTTATTTCTACTGACATCGGTTCAAAGGAATGGTGATGTGTCGTACCTGAGAAAGCAGGATTCTGGTCCTGGCTTTCAACGAACACAATACTATCAGCATAATCTTCACCCACAGTTTCACTAATAGTGCATGATTAAGGTATAAAGTCAGGCGGCTCCGATGTTATGTCTTTAGAGGATTTTGGCGCAGTTATAGTGCGAGTTTCTCGCTGATCTCGCTGTGATAAGAGCCGGACTTAACTCCGAGTGCTCTGTAAACCGCCCACTGCTGAAGGTGTATCCATTGGCTAACACCACAGCTAACACTCAGTCAACACTCTGCGATGCTCGGCTTCGGGAGAGGCGAGTGTGGGTGAGGAAGCTCTCCCTCCACAAACTAGATACTGGAATAAGACTCGAGCAAATACGCCGCAGCATGGTAGCAGTGTTATGAACGACCCAACACTCAGCCAACACTTTTTTTTATTTTTTTTAAATGGCCACCACGGAAACGGAGAAGGGACTATGCCTAGGGAAAGTCACTTTTCCCTTTCCATGACAGCCATTTTCTTTTATTACTATGGCCACCACAGAAAGGAAAAACAGACTACCTTTCCCACTCCGCAGTGGCCATTTTATGATTTTTTTTCAGCTGCGTAATGCAATGCCTCTCGTAACTGAACAAAAATACCATTAGTACCCCGGTATAACAGGCCAGGGTACTAATGGCAATATAACCCGATCGACCTGGGGCAAGGCCCCCCTCAGGATTTATTGCCTAAATATTAGCCAGCCACTAGACATGGCTTTCAGCCATGAGCAGTTGCCACAGCCTTGGCGATAACAAAGGCCACGTCCGAGACCACGGCCTAAATTGATATTTAGTTATTCAAAGTTTTATTAAGTTGATATAATTAGTGATGTCATCATTCTGGTCATAGGCTGCGTAACAGGGGTCACAAAGTTATGGTGGCTTTAGCTGAATTTCAGGGGTTAAGTTCTCATTTTAGCATCCCTGCAACTCAAGTTTTTTCCTTGAAAATATATGTTATCTGTTTCTCACACATTTACTAATAGTCGGAACATTAAATTGTGCACAGCTTAACGCACTGCAAAGAGAGTTTGATATTTTTCAACCCAGGAAAACATCTCTTTTATATTATATAACACTGTGCTTGTGAGATATCAGATGACTAGAGAAGAGTTTATTTGTGTTGTGATATTTGTATAAAAGTGACCCCTTTTGTATTGATTGTTTTGCTTATCTTTTTTTTTGCATTGCAGCTTCTTCAATTATGGAGGAGGCAGTACACCATATAGCTAATCGCAAGCTGTTTTTGCATAGAGGAGCCTATTTTCTCGAAGGCACTGTTACACCTGAATATATAGATTCTCTTGAAGATTTTCAAGTCAGAGACAGTGATGTATTTGTAATCACTTATCCAAAATCAGGTGAGACCGAAATACAGTTGTGTATGTCCAGCATTTATATACGTTAATCACAGTAGCTTGGTCAGTGTACCTTTTTCGATGTTTAGAAAACATT
Source organism: Ambystoma mexicanum (assembly GCF_040938575.1). Lineage (NCBI taxonomy): Eukaryota > Metazoa > Chordata > Amphibia > Caudata > Ambystomatidae > Ambystoma > Ambystoma mexicanum. The sequence goes on from NC_090927.1 coordinate 1,065,897,654, forward strand.
CAGCCGGCCACAAGAGTAGCACACTGAATCATAACCAAAGTATATGCGTTATATCCAGCTTCCAAAAGCAGGCTAATAAAATGTGTCAAACAAGCATTGGCAAAGCCAGTAGTTTGGGCTTTTGTGGTCGCACATTGTGTTATCTGTTTACAAGCATGAATTTGTGTTGGCCCCTTAAAGAAGGGGTCCAGCTCGAAGAACATGTAAGCTGAAGGGCTGGTCATCACATGATTATTATTACTTGAGCTGTTAGTCTCTGCTAGTTGATAAACTACTAGTAAGTGTTTCATTTGGCAGCTGAGGTATGAAGTTTACAGCCTGCACAGTCTACTACTGTACAGCAGCCCATAACATTATGTTGCTCTAGGTACCATCAAGCATGATATCCTCAATACAGTTAAAGAACAACTTCAAACCCAAATTACCCAGATGTATGAACCGATAAGAGAGTGCCAGAGAATGGAAAGAGAGAGGGACTCAGCCAGAAAGAAACTATAAGAGGCAGAGTGGGAGACAGGGAAGCTGAACACGTTTGTGGTTGGGAGTGATAATGAGTGATAGACTGACTATTACTGAGACTGGCTGATTATGCCTGTGAGACTGACTGGGACAGACTATGACAGAGATACTATATATGTGACAAGGACTAGGAATGTGATGAGGGCTAGAAATGTGAATAGAACTGTAATTAGGTATAGAACTAGGATTGTGACAAAGACTGGGACTGTTATGAGGATTTGAACTCAGATGAGGACCAGGATTAGGACTGTCAATGGGACTAGGACTGTGACAAGAACTGGGAAATTAAACAAGGACGATAACTGTGATAAGGACTAACTGTATAACAGTGATGAGGACTGGGACTATGATGAAGACTGGCACTCTGAAGGCAACTAGACATATGACAAAAACTAGGAACTGTGACAAGAACCTGAGGTGTGAGGATGACTAAGTCTAGACTGTAAAGAGGACTAGGATGAGGACTGTGATGATGACTGTGACTAGGATTAAAACTGTGACTAGGGTTGGATATAGCACTGTGATCAGGACAAGAACTGTAACTAACACTGCAACATGAACTAAGATTGTGACATGTACTGTGAATGTGACAAGAACTAGGACTGTATTGAGAACCTAAGAATATGACACGGTACAAGAACTGTGACCAGTACTGTGATGAGGACTAGGACTGTGATGAGAGCTAGGTCCAAGATGAGACAATGACTGGGACTATGGCTGAGAAAGGGTCCAGCTCTAAGACTTTATGCCCGATCACGAGTTGGGCGGTAGCACTTAAATGCAGCGGTAGCAGTGTTGCTGCTGCATTCAAGGGTCTACCCAATCTCGGGTCTGGCGTGTTTACCCCCAACTGGGGGTAAACACACCAGAAAAAAAGCAAGTTTTCGACTCAATTACCGTGCAGTAATACCACTAACAGCACCCAACCAGTGATCCGACTGTAATAACGCCGGACGGAAGGGCACTTTTGCTAATTAAATAGTGTGGTATCCCAGCCGAGATACCACCCAACTCGTGATCAAGCACTTTGATGAGGGTGAGGAAATCGAACAGGAGGATTTGGACTGGGACTAGAACTGTAATGAAGATTTTAAATTGGACTTTGGTGAGGCTGAGGATTGACTAAAATGATTAAAAGGACTGTGACTAGGGAAACAAAAGAATAGGACAGAAACTGTGACAAGGACTTTGATAAATACTAGGATTTTTTGTCTGTTATGAGAAATAGGACTCTGACAAACACTAGGACCTCGACAATAACTAGGACAGGCAATGTGGTGAGGAGTGGGGCCGTATAACAGATTAATACTTGACCAATCTCTGGGTAAGATATCCCTGTAAGGCTTCAAAAATGCTTATAGCCCTGCCCTCTTTTGAATCTCCCTTTGAAGTGTAGCCTTCATGTGCTCAGGATGCTCATTTTACTTGTATTTTTCTTCATGTGCTGGTGAGTTTTGCTTCAAGTCCGATCTTGCAAGGATTTCTGTGTCCCTCCTGATCCCCTGCAGTCCCTTCTCACTCTCCATTCATTTTCTGTCCCAGACCCTGTCATAATAGCCAAACTCATATTTTTTAACTAATGTTATTGTCTTGCTTATAGCGCAAATGTAGCACACAAGCAACAGAGTGATTTATAGTAGGAGACTGCCAGCATTGGGCTTGGCATTTCATAAAGAGATTTTTTTTTGTCAGGCTGGTATTGTTGAAAGAACCACATTTTAGAGTTTTTCTGATCTGCTTCAATTTCAATCGCTACATAGCTAGCTCTACAGCTTGCTCAGCCATGTTGACTTATTTGCAGAGCCTGACTCACCTACATGTATAGGCCATATTTAAGTACTCCACATTCAAATTCTTTTTTGCTTAGCCAGACCTAACTTTACAAAGCCAAAACATTAGATGAATAGACTTGTGTGGTACGCAATAAGACTAATTGCAGCAAGCCCCGATGTGAATTTTAAATGCCAAAGTGGTTGTTGCATAATCAGCTTGTCTGCCGCCCATTCAGATATATTGTTGAGCTGACAGACGTATCCTGCAGAGCCAAATTTTCTTATTGCACATTCAGAACAACTGCTTGCAATGCATGTTTACCCTCACATAGCCAAACTCACTGTTGCATATCCAATCTACTCACAGCACAATCAGACCAATTATTGCATAGCTAGAACCACCTTGGATAGCTGGATTTAATTTACACAATTAGACTAACTGCTGCATACCAAGACTTAGTTTTAAAAATCCAAAAAACACTCCTTAGTCAATTATCTGGTGAACAAGGAGCTTTTCCATAATAATAATTAATCTGCACAGCACACAGGGCCTGATAGTTCATTACATGCACCCCTCAATATGGCTTATCCAATACTGCAGCAGAATAAACCACCAGAACAACCTTTCGAGACTGTCACAGGCTAGCTCCATCCTTGCTGGCCCAAGTCCGGTGTGGGATGTCTTGTCTTGACCCACTGTTGCTCTGCCATGCGGCATCACTGTGTTCTGATGGTGCCAGAAACATCAAAATGGCCGCAAAACCCTGGTGCGCGCTAAAACCTCTGAAAATCGCGCTTTGCAAAACACAAAAAGATGGCTGCCCAATCTACCACGCATGTTGTCAGTGGTGGAACAGAGATCTCACTCTGGAATCATGTCACTGGGCTCCACAACAAGTGAAATCGGAGTACAGAGGGACAAGCAGTGTTCTGCTAAAAGAAACCCCAAAATCTTGCTTTAAATCCTTATTCTTGGTTGCTGAAATGGCAGAATGCCGGCACAAAACACCCTTAAACATCCAAAATTCTTGCTGGGTGCTACAATTCACTTAGTTCAAGAAATCATTGTGAACAGACCATGTACTGAAAAGCTCAAAGTATCAAAGAAACATCCACAGCAAAAGTGGCCTGCCTGTGGAATCTGTCAAAATATGGGCGCAGTACCCTCGGCCGCCGAATGACAGCTGTCAGAAGCCTGCATGATAAACTTTAAAACCTGTATCATCTGAAATCAAAGGTTGGAAATCTAAGTGGCCTGTTCCTTAGAGTAACCTATGTTGTAATTATTAATCCCATGGTTTAGAATCTGAAATAAGTGTTCTAGCTGCTAGTTGAAATCACAAGTTTGTTTTTAAGCCAAGGAAAAATGTAACAGAATTAACATTTAAATTTAAGCCTGGCTAAAAGCCACCCAAACTGGAATAACAGCTCTCCTTCCAGCTTCTCTCCACCAGGAAATCACACCTAGGCGATAATTATAGGGTGGGGGAAGAATTTGGGCTACAGAGGCAAAAGAAGACAATGGACTTCCTCCAGCTAAAGGAAAGGCTAAGTGTGAAGGATCGTAAATGGCCTCTTCCCAGGAGAAATAGGGAGGAGGCTGTTTTTGAACTGCAGGGCGACAGAAGGAGACGGAGACAAATAGCCATCTGTGGCTGAACATTCACAAAGAACATTTTGTTTAAATACATATAACTATGTATAATTGCGGAAAATATAGAACTAACAGCATTGTTAATGTAATTTCTAGATGCACGGGTGAAAAGGTGCCAGAACCCTGTGGCATGTTCTGGGAAGAAACGGTGGAAAATGTGATATTACATCAAATGTATTATAGCTAGAAGTGTGAAACGTTATACCCTTATGCCCATGTTATACGCGCACACTTGTACAAATTTTCTGATAAACTGGACATTGTGTTCCTGATAAAAAGGGTGAAATTCGGTGGAAAGCAGACACAAGATCCTACATCGACAGGGTTTTGAGGAGTATCTGCTACTCAAAATATGTGATCTATATATGTGGTTGTTACAGAGGTCGCACATGTGGAAATATGTATTGTACCAAAAGTAGATTTTGTGTTCAAGGGGCAAGGGGTGGACTCTAAGCCTCATAAACCCACACCAGGAAGGTGACACCCTGTTTTTCTCCTCCTATCAAGGAAGAGAGGAGACCTTAACCAATCCCTGTCAAAGGGGCGAGCTTAGGATAAACCAGCACACACACCCCTTTATCATAAACATAATAGAGACAGCTCAGCACTCAAAGGGACACACAGATTCACCCACTATCTGAATGCTGGCGAAGCACCCTTCTGCAGAATTATCCATCTTACTTGCTCCAAACTCCAGAAACTTGGCAAAGCAGAAAGGCCCATTATATAACTGAACCATTTTCCATTAGGGTGTCCGGTCAAAGGTTCGAATCCAAAAGGATCGAATGCCATAGGGTCGAGTCAAATGGCCGAAAACAAAAGGTTCGAATTTATTTTTTTAAATATATGTATTTTTTTGGGTTTACGTATAGGAAAAAAAAGAGATTTTTACCACAAAAAAAGCTGGTTTGGGGGGGACCTCCCCCCAAAAAAAGAAATTAAATTAAAAAAATAAAAATAAAAAAACGACCCTTTTGTTTTCGGTCTTTTTGATTCAACCCTTAAGGGGAACATCAAACATACAGCCGGGCTGTGCTGTACTGCTTGCCTGCTGAAAATAATTATCATCAGAACCAAAAGATCCAGTCCAGTTGTGCCGTGCGGTGTCCCGAGCGCCTTGAGGCTGCCAATCCGATGTGCCCAGCAGTCTGTCCTGACCAGAATCCCTGACCAGAATCCTGACGGTTCCATTTGAAACACATCTAGTGAGTATCTATAGATAGAACTGTGTCACTAGCCTATGTACCGTGCTTAGTTAATCCCTATCTTAAACCTATTCTCTCTTTCTTTCCGAGTCAGTATTGTTAGAACTATCTTTGCGTGGACTCTTCTCTCATATGTGTTCCTAAACCCTAACTTCCTATTGATTGATTAAGAAAGTAATTCCCAAACCAAACAGAAAGTAAAGTATCACACCTTAACTGTTATGATCGGCCGTGAATGACCTTCCTGTGTGGCATTATACTTTTGGTAGTCTTTAACATAGTGTAAGAAATCCTTTTTGTCATTGTAAAAGTGCATTTCTGTTCTCCATTCTTGCACCTAACTCGAAAAACGCCCTCCACCAAAACGTTCATAACTTCCTCAATCTTTGTGCTAGAAACAACATTTCAACTTCTGCTTGTGGCTGACATCCACAGCTTTAATTTGCATTCCAAATCCATATAGTTCTCCTGTAATCGCGATTACCGCGCACTGAAAAGTTTGCTGCGGATTTAGTTTTAGGGAATTTCTGACACGTGTAAAACAGCTTTTGATTGCTTCCGACCTTAATTTTAAGGTTCACATTGTTTCTTAGTATCAAATCATTGCTAATGTTTTTGTGCAACTATCCAAAGCAGCTCCCATAAGAATTTAAACAATTTCAGCAATTTAGACCATATTTAGTGTTTTTGCACATTCCATTCTCAGATAACTTTAAAAACCATTTTGATAGCTTGCCCATCAATTCCGTTTCTCTCTTGTGTTTGCTGGGGAAAATTGGGATTGGCATTTTGTTTGAATTCTGCCATTCCTGAATACCTGCTCTCTCTTCTTATCTCTTTACATTGTCTGTTGGGGGGGTTGAGTTGTGTGCAGGGGGAACTAGTAACCACAGTGTTATTTGATCTACACACACTAAAGTATTATTTCTGTGCTGAATTGTTTTGCTCAAATATTACTCCTTGTACCCATTAAAACATAGTATGATTAAATTGTGAATACATAAAATAAATATTTTAACTTTGCAAACCAGCCTGATTCCTGGTTCAGTGTGACCGGGGGTTTCCAGGAGAGGGGCGTGATATGAGTGGTACATCGTTCAGAAAAAAAGAACTTTTAGACAACAATAAATAAAGATTTCAGTTGTGCATTACACGCTAGGCGTTGACTTAGGTGTGTGCTGGATTGAAATCACTTACACCGGCAAGCCCAAGAGCTACCAACTGAACTAATCATCTCCAAGATAAGTGGAGGATATTATCGGGGAAACCTCACATACCTCACGGAACTCTCAATACACTGGCAAATCTCATAAAGCAATACCACATCATATCTCTAACACAGAAGGAGAGCAGTCTCAGAGCTGAATTAAGAAGCAGGAAAGCTGTGGAGGCTGCTTACAGAATGCCTACAAACCCATCAAAAAGGGACCTTGGGGCATCCTTATTACCCATCGAAAGAGAAGTAAGGGCCTACATCTTCAGATGCCTCCTGAAAGAACTCCCAGCATCAGCATCAAATGGCCAACTCTCACCCGATGGCAGCAACCCATTGCTTTAGGAAATAACAGAAACCAATACTGTAACTGGAAATATATTTTTAGAATATTAAAGGCTAACGACAATTAAAGGATTTGTTCAAACTGCAGAAACTGCCTTTGCCGGCAATACCCCTACAGCACTTAACCCTATAGCAGAAGAGAAATGGACTGGGCATATTATGGAATTATACTACGATGATAAATTGGCGAACCCATGGTGGAAACTCACAGATTTGTGTTTGGGACAACCACAGGTTTCGAGGCTGACAACATATTAAATGTCATAAAGAAATTGAAAGCGTCTAGGGCCTCTGGCCCTGATTCAATCGCAAATGTTGTCATTAAGGCACATCCATCTTTTTGGGCAACTATTCTATCCCAATTATATCAATGGATATGCCAGTGCCAGAACTCCAGATAGTTGGAGGGAGTCCATTCTAGTCCCTGTATTCAAAAAGGGGGACAGGGTGGACCCCTCCAATTATAGATTACTGGCCATGTTGGACTCGAGTTCCAAAATACTTGCCTCACTGATTCTGACAAAAAAGTAATGGGTGGGCAGAGGAGAATGGGCTTCAGAAGTAATTCCAAATAGGTTTTAGAAGGACTCAGAGCAGATCTCACAACATATGTGCCCTTTGCTAGGTCATGGCAGAAGTATATAGACACCCAGACAAAAGACTTTATCTCTGCTTCATTGATTACACTAAGGCGTTTGACTACGTCTCGTGCCCATTGCTATGAAGTAAGTTGAAATGCTGGGTTTTGGACCCCATATATTGCAGAAAAGCGCTGTATAGGGACACTTCAGTTGTTATTCCCTTAAATAAGGATGGGGCCATTACTCGACCCATGGTCACTAACCCGCTACTCGCACCCCTATTATTCAATCTATATGTCTCTGACATGGATGATGTAATGAAAACTGTGTGCACTTCCCCTCGCCCCCTGTATAGAAGGTGAACTTACTCCATGGCTGACCTATGCCGACGATACCGTGCTTTTAGATCACACCCCAATAGGACTCCAACATTCTACCGATGCTCTCTCTCTCTTTGCGACCACTAACCACATGGAAATTAAAACGTTCCAAATCGAAAATATTGGTCATTGGAAGCAGATCTACAAGAAAACCTCACTTTTTTGGGAAATTGGCCCACACCACCTTAGAAGTAGTTGATAGCTATGTAAACTTGGGCTCCCCGAAGAAATTATGTCCTGCACTCACCTTTTATGACGATTATATTATACATAAAGCCCTGAAAAAGTGGCTGGTCATTAAAATGTTTGTAGCCAGGAAAGGTGGAAACAACATGGAGGGTCTGCTAGCCATTTATCGTACCAGCATCATTCCGGGGATACTCTATGGTTTGTAGGCATTATATGATCGACATGTGGAGTGGCTGGAAAGAATAGAGTGGAAAATACTTTGTTCTATGCTGGTGGTCCCTGGCACAGTACCAGTCCAGGCATTAAGGTGTGAATTGGGATTCACTTCAATTAGGGCTTGGTGGCCTTTACAACACAGCAAGTTATTTCTGCTATTGTTGTCTATGCACACTGATACTAGTACCCCCTTGGGCCTTAAAGCCCAAGGTATGCAGGAAGAGAGTCCTAACGCCTTCCTGCAGGAATTACAAAGGTATGCATTATCACACCTTGATAACATAGCCTTGTCTGCAAAACGGATGCTGGACTCATCCCAATGCCCTGATTCTATTCAAAAACAAAACCAGAGACTGGGATAGATCTGACAATCTGTCGGAATTGCATGGGAAAAACGATTTCGTGAATATTGCTTGCAAGGTTTCCATTAAGTGTCTCCATGTACCTATTTGTTCAAAATTCTGTATGATGAAGGACTCTGTCACCTGTGTCACGCCCCAGTTGAAACCAATCGCCATGTTTTAACCTCCTGTGCAATCCTAAAGTAACAATATTGTAAGGGATACCAGGGGCTGGTTGACCATGAGGAATTTATTGTGACCGATCAATTCTCGAGTGAAATTTATGGGGCAGAATCATTGTCATAACCTCAGCAACCTTTTACATCTGGAAGGAGGCATTGGCCCTATTTGCAGTCGCAATTTAACATTGATGCCTTTTCATTTATGCATTGTTTCACTGATGGTCTGCCTTGCAAACTTGGGGAAAGCAATAATAGATCTTTTTACTATTTGTATATTCTGTATTTAATTGCAGAGGTTGTTCTTATGTATTGCTTCTTGGGGCCCATTCTTATGGATATCCATGCAATTGTGATTTTTTTGGTGAATGTTTAATAGTTGAATTAGTTTTTAAAATGTAAACGTTTTTAGCCATGAAACGTCATGTAATTAATTGTATTAATTGGTAATTCTGAAATGTGTATTTTAATATTTTGATATGTGCTAAAGATTTGTCTAAGCAACTGCACAATAAAAACATTTTAAAAAAAAAACAGTACAAACCACACCAACCTAAATTCTATTCTGACTGCTAGATCTACTCCACCAACTGAACCAATTTCCAGAAGCATGTGGCTTCAGGATTCATGTGACTTCAAAAGTCATCTGACTTGAGGAGTCTCCTTTGATCTTAGTTTAAAACCCAATACATCACCCAACAGCCACCCCTCGCTGGAACGAGGAGCTTCAACATGATCCCACGAAGAACCTACTGAGCCTGTTTGAGGACAGAGGTAACAACCAAGTGTCATCCGATGACCACAGCACAAATACTGAACAAACCAATTACCTCTTGGCTACAAGGACCCACATAGGAAAGGTTGGTACCAGATAACCTCCTCATCAACATGCAATAATTCCTCAAACACTCATCTGACATATATGATCTTCCATGTGAGTCCAAAATATAACGACTTTTGATCACTGAAACCTGGCTTCCAGGGCATCATTCGGCAGTCATATATGAAACCATTAATGTAGGCTACAATTAAGCTGTGTAAATGTGTAAAACTTGCCAACATGACAGATGGGAGAGGTGTAGGACTGACACTTATACGTAGCGACTCCATTAAAGTTACTTCTCCAAACTTTGGTAATATCCCAGACTGCAAATCCTTCTTCTTTATATGCTCACACTCACACATGTCAACACTAACTTCCTTCTCACATACATACCACCTTCCTACAATCCTTCTTTCACAGATAACTTTTCTGATTTGGTCGCTAATCTGTCTATATTCCACTACCTCACCAGACAAATCCGAAAGCCTGTCTCTGCAAACCGTGGTGTGTTTCATCACAAACAACTCATCTAGAGACCTACTCACACATCTTAACACTTCATAGATGGTATTTTCTACAACAAAACCTTGACCACTGTTTTCTCCATAGTTACATACTGTGGAGAGACCACCTTTATATCCCATTCACCATCTTTTATAAAGTGCAAATACTTGTTAAACTCCTCAAAGGACAACCAAAGTTAACCTGATCAGGTAAAAACACCCACCTAGACAATCTACTCGATAATTGTGAAGGAGCAAAACCCCAGTTTATAACTGAAACTAAGACCAGCAAACCACATGACCAACTTAAAATTGAAAACTGGGCTAATATTGCCCTGGAAAGTATAGCACAAAAGAAAAAACGTTCAGACACTCAAAGAAGAAACAGGTTTCAAACTGTTTTATGCCCAAGCTGAATCGCATCAAAAAAGAAAACAGGAAGTTTGAGAAAATCTAGAGAAAAAGCAACTTAACAAAAGACAAGCTGTCCTACAACCAGCGTTTGCAATGCTAGAGCGGAGACACTACCAAAGCAAAATACACTATTTCACTTTGTATCTAATAAGAACAGCACAGTTAGAATTTCTTTAAAATCACTGAAGAACACAAGAACCATGCACCCTGTAACATGACCCCTACTCCTATGCAACAACTCTGTGACTCCATCGTGACACACTTCAACAACAAAATTCAAATAATCCAAGTCCACCTGCATAGGAAAGGAACAACAGTACCCTACTCAACTAGGGAAGCAATACACACAAAATAGTCTATCTCATCATAAAGTGCTTTGCACTCTTTTACCACCAAGGACTTGCTTTCCACATTTAAAGTCAGCAAAATAGCAGGTTCTCTAGATAATGCCTCCATTAAGCAGGGGACGGCCTTATTCGCCTTCAAAACAGCCTTCATTAAAACCTCTCCACAAAAAAATGAAGGCTGGCCCACATGACCCAGAAATGTATCACCCAATCTCGAACACTCCCTTGATCTGCGAAATCTTCAAGATATTCATTATTAAACCGCGTTGAGAATATACCAAGACCACCAACCTCCCCCATGAAAACATGAATTGAGTACAATGAGAGGAAAACAAAACATGATGTATTCAGACTTGGACATGATAAAAACAATGCAGACAACAACGCAATCAGTGCGCTCTTGCTTCTGGGCATCTATGACGCACTTGACACCAACTGTCACAAGATCCTTATAAGAAGACTGTAGGACATTTGGATACATGGAAACCCCCATAGGGTGGTTGCATCCTTCCTCACAGAGAGAACAGAAAGAACTCTCAGGGCCCCTTTCAAATCATGTCCTTTTAACTGGCATGCAGAGTACCCAAAGGATCAAGCCTCTCCTCTTCTCGTCAACATATTCATGCCTCACCCAAATCTCATAAACAGCACAGACTTCATTTATTGACTTATTTTGCTTTACATGCTTCGATTGATATATAGGGTATTTATAACGCACCTATACACAAGTGTTTCAAGGCGCAACCAGGCAGGGAGGGGAAAATAGGGGAGAACAAGACAAACAATCTTTCTAGGCCTAATATCATTTAGATAGTGCAAGTGCACAGACAAGAAGTGCAGGGGTGAGAAAGGGGAGAATTGCATCCAGTGTAACAGTGCCCTGGGAACAAGCCTTGGAAGTGAAATGAAGGCCAGGTGGCAATGCAGAAGGGCCCAGAGGCAAATGCTAGGGACTGGACAGGGGAGTGGAGGGGGGCAGGTGTCCTATATGGCTCAGGGGAGCATCAGGCAGCCAGTAAATGTAACTGAGCAGGAAAAAGGGAAGGATAGCAGAGGGAAGGCAGAGAGAAAAGGAAGAGGGGAAAGGTTAGCAGGGGAGAGGCAGAGAGAAGTAAAAGGAGAAATGGGAGGTCTTGTGGAGCTTCTGGAACTTAAGGAGGTCCAGCTCAAGGCGGAGAGTGGCAGGGAGGCCATTCCAGAGGGAGGCACCTTCAGAGGAAAGAGATCTACCACCCAGTCTCTGCTTCGAGAAGCGACTTACCCGCAGAGAATTGGAAGTAGACGAGCGGAGGGCTCTGGAAGAAAGGTAATTAGGAAGAGAGCATTGGAGATAGTACGGGCCCGGCCCCAGAAAGCCTTGTGGATGGTGCAGAGGGTCTTCAACTTAATCATTGCAGCCACCGGGAGCCAGTGGAGGGCTTTCTGAGCCGGAGAGATGCAGTCCCTAGGCTTTAGTCCAAGGATATGTCTTGCGGTCCTGTTTTGGATGAGTTGCAGGGGGTGCGGGGTAGAGTTAGGTAGATTGAGAAAGAGGCTGTTGCAATAGTCAACCCTAGAGAGAACCAGGGCTCTGGAGACAGTGAACTTCTGGGGGAAGGTGAGAAAAGGTAGAATACCTCAGAGGAGGTGCAGTTGGAAATGGGACTTTCTGGAGATTTTTGTGATGTGTGGAGAGAAGGAGAGAGTGGAGTCGAAGATGACCCTACGGTTTTCTGCCTCACTCGAGGGTGAGGGCACAGGGCAAAGGGAGGCTGGCCAGAGTGAAAGGGGAAAAGCAGGAGCAGGGGTACCAATGAAAAGGATCTCTGTCTTACTAACATTAAGGTGGAGATCATTATTTTGTATTTTTTTGTATTTTTGTATTTATTATTAGATTTATATAGCGCTTTAACCATTAGAAGCGCATCATGCCTGAATAGCAGAGAGACAGTCAGGGATGAGCGAGGAGGAGGCCTTGGGTAGCCTGAAAGAGAGCTGCATGTCATCTGTATGACACTGAAAGTTGTAGGAAAAGGTAGAGATAAGGCAGGCCACGGGGGCCAGATAGACATTCATTATTCTTTATTTGTTTTGATCAATTAGACCTTCACAAAAAGAAGCAATTACTTAAAATAAAATTCTTTTTCCAGTTTTCCTTTTTAAAGACGCTTAATCAACAGGCCCAAAATGCAGCATCTAGTATTTTTTTTCAGCCCCTTTTGTCTTTCCAAGAGCCCCTTAGTGCGGGTTGCAGGGGGAATGTTCTTGCTCCTCCCACAGCTACCCTTCATTTTCTTCTGGAGCGGTGGTCACAGTCTGCCGCCGATCTTTTTTAGCACCTGACCTACTGCGATTATTAAGGCAGTATTGTGACCTGATGTCAAGAGGTTCCAAAAATGTTATGAGAGCAGGTACTCCATTTTATTTACGAATTTCGAAAAGTACATTACTCTTATGTCCCAAGTCCCTTTACATTCTTGAAGAAGATGCTGCAGATTTTGTTTATTCGGATCTACACAAGTATTGCAGAAGGCGGGGACATTATGACCTTGCCCTCTCACATTCAATATTTCGCCTGTGTGTATTAAATTTAGCTGTGCTCGAAGGAAGACTTTTCTTGATTCACTGTCTGGATGTTTTTGTGGCTATTTAGGTACTTCACCTAATTTTTTGTCTATGATTGGGAAGCTGTTCTTTGTTTTTACGAGTCGCATTTCCAGCCCTGTTTTATCCAATCCATTATTTCTGTTTCTTTTTTTATTTTCTGGGGGTTTTCTTTAAGTGTCTCCACCGATAGGTCTGCCTCTATCAGACTTCTCATCCCTTTTTCTTCCAGCTGTTTCAGAATCTTGGACTTATCCGACTGGTGTTGTTGCTTTATGTCCTCATACAGCGAGTTGCTTTGTGGGATTATTATTAATCTGTATAGTGAGAGAAGTCTCCAGGCCACTTATTGCTGCAATGATTTTAGAACAAGTTTGAATCTTAGAACTGCCATGGGTACACAATTAGGCAAGCCCAGGACTCTTTTCCATAGTTGGCTTTCCACTTTTTGCCAGTCTATATCCCATAATAACGGTTGAACCTCCAGTCCATACAGTATGACCGGGATTATTTTTGCGACATAGAATGTTAGTAGTGGCATAATTGAGAATTTACAAAGGCCATAGAAGACCTTTTTCATCTGGGGTACCACTTTCTCCACCTTCAGCCCTATTTCCATTTCTATTTTGTTGGTTGATGGTGAGGAGTATACCATGTACCCCAGATACACCAGCTCATCTGTTCTTGTGATGGCTTCCCCTTCAAAGAGCCATTTTCCATAGTGGATGTGCTTGTTAGGATGTTTCATCACCAAGACTTTGGATTTCCTTGGGTTAACTTGCAGGCCATTAATTTTTACGTAGCTGCTTAGTCCATTCAACAGATGTTGTAAACCTATTTCTGTCCTATCGATCAGGACAATATCATCAGCATATGCGAGCCAATGGACGTTAGTAGAGCTCAGTTTTGGACTCGCCATGACCCATAATGCAAGAAGTCTCCCAGACCCGACAGGTACAGGTTGAAAAAGAATGGTGCGCCCAAGCAACCTTGTCTCACACCTTGTTCAACACTAATTGAGTTTGTCAGATGGCCTACTTCGTCTACTCTTACCATCAGCGAGGTGTCTTTGTGCAGTTCAATTAGTATTGCCAACAGCGTTCTTGGCAGTCCCCAGTCTCTCAGTTTTGCCCAGAGTTTCTCCCTGTTGACTAGATCGAATGCCCTGGAGAAATCTATCCAGTCTCCATATAATGGGCCTTCTCCATGATTTTTAGTATTTTCTGCTAAAAGGCTCAAGACAAAACCATTTAATGACGTGGACATGCCCCGCCTAAAACCTGTTTGGAATTTGGAGATGATATTTCTTGTCTTCGCCCAGTCCTCTAGTTCTATCAAGAGGATCTGCATGAATATTTTGCTTTCAATGTCGAGGAGGGCGATTGGTCTATAATTCTCTGGTTGAGATCTATCGCCCCCCTTGTAGAATGGTATTACAATTGCTGCTTCCAAGACGACGGAAAGCCTTTTGTCTCAATTATTTCCTTATAGAGATTATATAAGAGGTTTGCCCATGTTTTGACGTTGTTTTTCAGAACCTGGTAGGTTAGTCCATTGGGTCCTGCAGCCTTCGAAGGTGAGGAGCTCAAGATGAGGAATTCTATTAAACTTATGTCAAATTTGTGTTCCCAGTGGGTAGCATCTTTCTCTTCTTCCTTAGGCTCTGTTGTATTCCTGAAGTTCTTTGTGAGGTAATCTGTCCAGCTCTTTTCTGTGACCAGGTTGCATTGCGGGCTGTTGCAATTTGTTTTTTATCTAGGTTGTTTATGATTGACCAGAAGTTTTGTGTACTATTGGCACACAGGGATATAAGCATCTGCTTGTTATCCTGTTGGTGTTGGAGAGCTATTCTTGCTTGCGACCAGTGCTTATACCCTCTTGCGAGCCTTTGTAGCTCTTCTCGTAATTTTATTGAATTTGTGATGTTCTTCTTCAATCGTCTGCATTCTCTCCTTATGATCCTTTTCTGTGTCCAGGTGTCTTCATCGAAGGAACGTTGATGATGGGTTAGGTTTCCTGCAGTTCATGCAGTTGGCTGATGGACAGACCAGATAAATGGTTTAAATCGTTCGGGCTTGCAGTTCTTTTTTTGCTCTTCCAGAGAGATTTGGTTTAGTTTGATATTTAGTTTTTCTGCCTCTCTCTTATACTTTACTAATTGTGCTTTACCTTTTCTGAGGGCCAAATCATGGGTATATCTTTCCGGTTGTATTTTCCACTTGATATTAGCCTTCAAGCGAGCATGGTCACTCCCCTCCCCCCATATGGTCTCCAGAGTCATTTCTCTTGATTTCAGATCTTCTGAAATGAAAATATAGTCCAAGGTGGAAAATGAACTTCCTCGAGACCATGTAGGTTTTGAAGGTCTGTCGTCTTCAACTGATCCATTCAACATATTGAGTCCCCATGTATTCAGGTAATCTACCCATCTATTTCCTATCTTTGATGCTTTTGCCCATTTTAGAGTGGAGTTTGTGCCCTGCGTTGTAATACATTGGGTATTCAAGTCTCCTCCCAGAATCACACTTGCTTCTCCATGGAATAATGCAATCTTCTCCAATACCAACAAGAGGGCCTGGTGAAAATTTTGTAGGCTGATTTGAGCTGGGTTCCAATACACATTAACTATAATGAGATTGAAAAACCCTTCCAAGGTAGGAATCCTTACTTTGCATGCTAGAATGCCCTCCCTTGCGCTGTGTAAGAGTATAACCTCCTTACCCAATGAGTTGTTAATTCCTAGCAGCAGTCCTCATGATGGCCGGCCCTTTGATTTCTGAAGAGCCGGTATTGTAAATATTGTAATGCCCTCTATTACGATTGGATGTGTGTGCCAAGTTTCTTGAAGTAGAATCACATCTGACTCAAAAAAGAGGGCTTTTTTTCTGCTGCTTGCGGTAAATGTATTCGGACCGTTGGTGTTCTAACTTATTTCAATAGCATCTTGCCTAAAGGTTCTGATGCCCAATCCTAGCTTTTGGAGTACCTGTGTAAGTATCTCTGGCAATGCTGCCAGTGTGTTGGCTTTAATGTCTCCAGACATTCCCTGGGAGAGTCCTCCTGCCTTCTTGTTTGGTGCTCTCACAGCACGGGAAGTTAATTCTTTGCAGTCAACTTTCTCATTTTCATCTTCATTTGTGCCCTGCCCCTGAGGTTTTTCGAACACTTGCAGACTCACTTTCTCCAGTTCTTTTGCATTGTTTTTTATTGCTTTCCAAGCTTTTTGTGATGTAAAGGCCACTTCTACTAATTGCCTGTTATTTTTGCTTGGGAATTTTACAAATTCAAGGTCTTCAGTAGCAAAAAGGTACAGGTTAGGAACGTTTTTGAAGTAGTTCAAGATGGCCCTCCTACATAGAGACGAGTACTGAAGAATTGTATTCAATGCCTTAAGCCACAATGTAGGAACGGCATAGTCTTGTTTTTCCATCTCAACTTCCTCTGGCTTATACTCGGATACTTCTTCTAGAGAGAACCGTCTTTGGTTATCTACTACTTTTTCTTCGGATTCTTCTGGTATTTCCTTTGTTTTCCCTTGTCCACTTTTTTAAATTTCTGCTACTATTGGCTCAATCGAATTTTTCTGAGGAGCTTGCTTTAGGAAAATTGGTGCAATTTTAACGTTGGATTCCATTTTTCCATTGACAATCTTTTTGGGCGAGCTTATCATTCTTTTCCCCAAGAAGATTGTGGCCCACGGGGGACCTTTTAGCGCAGGACAGCTTTTAGTGGCACTGGTCTTATTTTTTCCTTTTGTATCTTCTAATGGACTTCTCGTGCTTCCACCTCCTGCGCCCAAGGTATGTTGCGCCTCTGCAACAGTGCCTATTAGATCTGTTTGTTGTCCTACACTTGCCCAATTTTTCTTTTTGTTCCTCAGAGTTTCCTTGTCATTAGATATAGCTTTAAGCTCTTTACCCACATTTCCTCTTGTCATAGATGTCCTTTGTTCCCTTCCATTATTTTTCAAACAGTTTTCGAATTTCTATTTTCTGTGATCTGACTTTTTCCCTCTTCTTCTATGACTTGAATGTCTTCCTGATTTGATGTTGCCTTTTGTTTACTTTTTTCATGTTCTTCACTCGTGGGAACCTTCCCTTTCTGTTTATTCGCTGGACAGTTTTTTCGATTCTATCGAAGGGTAATCGGATAAGACGTTGTGCTGATTTTCTTTTTTGCTTCCTTTTTTTTGGCTTTTCTTCTTCCTTTTGAGAGATGAGTGCCTGCTTCTGACCACTTCAGGGAACAAACTCTTTCACTTTCAGATAACCCCTCTTTGTTACTCAATTTGGGTCCAATTATTTCTATTTCCTCTTCTTCTATAACATGCGCAAGCCTTCTAAACTCTTCAAGAACAGTTTCCAAAAAATGAGTATCATCAAAGAGATTGTCTACATGTTCTTCCCCATTCAAAAACCAGGGCAAGAGGATAGATCCCTGGGAAACACCAAATTTTGAGAGAGTGATGGAGGAGAGGAAGGACCCAAGTTCAACTTGGGAAGGTTGGTCCAAGAGGAAAGAGGATAGCCACGCTAGAGCATGATCCGTGATCCCCAGGGTATCACGGAGACGGGTGATCAGGATGCTGTGGTTCACTGTGTCAAAAGCAGAA